>NW_026688628.1:2009100-2678800 GCF_030445035.2 Dasypus novemcinctus
TGCACCAAAATGCTACTTGGACTTCCCTTTTACCCTATAACACCACTGGCACAGGCCTTATAGAAAAAATGAAGAGTCTTTTAAAAGAACAAATAAAAGGCAGTGAGGGATCTTTACAAGAATGGACTAAGAAACTCTATCCAGCTTTTGCTCCTTTATATCAGTGCCACAGGCTGTGGCACTTCCTCCAGTTGAATTATTAACAGTACGACCAATGCAAAGACATTGATAATACAAGCTAAAGGGCAAGCCACTCTATAGCCCAAAAGAGTAAGCAACAATAATCAGTTGTTGCCTGTTCCTCAAACCATACAAACTGGGAAAAATGAGTATCTCTGCCCATGGTACTGGCCTATGCAACCTCAATTGATTGGGAATCCTAAGCACAGGGGGATAGGAGTCACTCAAAACATTGTTAAAAGACCACAGTTTTTACAAAAACTGTCAGTAAAAATCATTAACCTATGGCCTCCTATTCCTTCTGGGGACCTCTGTGTGTCTATGTGGACTGTCCTTATGCCTAAAATAGTTAGGCATATGAAATGGTGAGAATTACCAAGGGGGAAATGTCTAGTATTAGAAGTTTCCTTGTAGGACTCCCTTACCTGATACTTTGTTTTCTACTAATGGAAATGCTGGCTGTACACTGTTTGACCAGCACCATCTACCCTCTTATTGTTCCCCATGAACATCTTTCTTTTTCCCACAGCGTCCTTGTCAATGCATTTCTACAGTGGGCTTTGGTGTAGCCAGGCCCAAAATTGGACAAAATGTTGGGTTTTTGCAAAGACCCACCTACTGGTCTTCCTTGGACAGTAACTCCTCCAATTAGACAGCATGGATCACCTTGCTGGCCTTGGAAAATAGAACCCATAGGCAAGTTTGAAAAGAGAACATTTCATGTAAGATTAAATCCAGCTGCCATCTTTCCATGAGATTCATAACTATATATTTTTTCCTTGTTAGGGAACAGGTAAGGAACAGGCCTTTATTAGGAAATGCTGTGTATAGTGGTTCAGGATGATTAACAGCTGTATCTGACACATTAGATTGCATCACCCATCTGCATGGAATAACAAGAGGGAATCTGTGATGTAGAGTAGTTACCCCCTAAGCTATATAATTTAGAAAATGATAGTCTTTTCCAATGGTAGGCCTACCACTCATTAACTGGAGCCTACCCATGCCCTAAAGGATGGCTAGAGAATTACAGGCAAAATTAGTCACTATATTTGCCCTATAACTGAACAGAAAAATGCATGTGGGGATAGCCATATGTACCCACCATGTTATATGACTCATTACTCCATACTCCCAGTAATTGGAAAAATAGTCAAGGCTACAAATAAATTGAAGTACACTCCCTGGGGGTTCTATCCATTGGCTATTTTTGTGCCAGGTGGTTTTACAGTTCTCACACACACAAACACAAAAAATAAGCATATTAGCCAATCACATCACTCAAGCTCATAATTCCAAAGTAGGAATTTCCTTACTAAATGAGGAAACTACCCATCTACATAAGGTAGTTTTACAGATTAAAATAGCTTTAAATATTCTTACTGATAACAAGGTGGTACCAGTACCTTTATTAATGTTCAATGTTGTGTAGATATTCCTAATCACTCCCGTAATATTTTATAACTTTAAATCATATGCAAGAGGACTTTACAGCACATTAGTAATTAACTTTTGACCCTTATCTAAATAGTTTAATTCCCATTTTTAGTCATGGCAACATGGTTTTATAAGTCTACTACATTTGCTGGAAAATTCCTGTTTATTCTGTTATTGGTCTACTGTTGCTGTGGAATGTGGATACAATTCATGTCCTATAATCAACCTAAGCTTCTGCATGGTAGGGGTGGATTGTGGGAGTCCACAGCCTAGGCTCCCCTTCCCTGTGACCCAGACATAAGTTAAAAATTAACAAACCTCCCCAGAGGGAAAAGAGCCAATGTATAGATGGTATATATTCTCCTCAAGGAGCTACAGTTCCTTCCTCAGATAACACCACCAGAGCCCACTGTGTGCCCCATGTGACCCTAGCAGAAGCTCTGTTCTCATTACCATGTGGAAATATTTTGTTCTGAAAGCCCTACATTGACCCTCACTTTCCTGCCACTACGAGGAGCACTAACAATTCTCCAGCCTGCCGCCAGTGAAGATCCTCTCCTGTTCACAAGTCACAATAAAGTTTGTCTTATTTGGTGCTCAGTACATTCTTTAGTCATGCAGATGCTCAGACCCATGCCCTTCAGGAGTTTGGGACATAAATATATGTCCCAGAGCCTTAAATTTTTGTTTCACCCATGTGCCAGTTGAGCTTTGAATTTCCCAAGAAACAGTGTCTGCAACTGCAAGCAAGCTCATCCATCTGCCCACAGGATCTAAGTCCATTCTCAGTTAGAAACAGAGTGGGCATCACCATCATAAAATCCTCAAGATTGAGGAATGAACAATGAAATAAAGAAGACATATTATTATTCTACTAGAGACTTATGATTCTAGCAATGGAAGAACTTTTATCAATGATGTAGAAGCAGTGGCCACCAGAGGTTCCGAGGGATGTGAGAGGGAAGAATAGCTGTCATATGGGGGCATTTTTGGCAATTGGATCTGTCTTGCATGACATTGCAGTGACAGATACAGGCCATTGTATATTTTGTCATAACTTACAAAATTGTGCAGAACAAAGTGTAAACTATAATGTAAACTGTAGTCCATGGTTGGTAGAAATGCTTCAATATGGGTTCATCAATTGTAACAAATGTCCCACATTAATGAAGGATGTCGATAATGTGGAAAGTGTGGGAGATGGAGGGAATGGGGCATATGGAAATAACTTATATTATTTATGTAACATTTATGTAATCTAAAGCTTCTTTAAAATAATTATATAACAGGACAAATATTGTATGATCTCAATGTTATGAAGTCATTAGCATAAGGAAATTCACAGACTCAGAAACTAGAATATAGGTTTGTAGGAGCAGTCATGGGAATATGAAAGGGGAAGTAAATGCTTAATTGTACATAGTTTCTATTTGTGGTGATGGAAAATAATTTTGCTAATGAATGGTGGTGAGGATAGCACATTATAAACATGATTAACAGCACTGAATTATATGTTTGTATGTAATTATAGGGGAAATTTTTAGAATGCATGTAAGTTATTAGAAATAATAACTGAGGGGAAACGGACTTGGCCCAGTGGTTAGGGCATCCATCTACCACATGGGATGTCCGCGGTTCAAACCTTGGGCCTCCTTGACCCATGTGGAGCTGGCCCATGCGCAGTGCTGATGAGCACAAGGAGTGCCGCGCCACGCAGAGCCCCACGCGCAAGGAGTGCGCCCATAAGGAGAACCACCCAGCCTGAAAGAAAGTGCAGCCTGCCCAGGAATGGCACCACCCACACTTCCCGTGCCGCTGACAACAGAAGCTGACAAAAGAAACAAGATGCAGCAAACAGATACAGAGAACAGACAACGGGGGGGGGGGGGGGGGGGGGGGATTAAAGAAAATAAAATAAGTCTTAAAAAAAAAAAAAAGAAATAATAATTGAAAAAAAATGTTGCATTGTGCAACCCAAACAGGAAATTCTTGGACTATAGTTAATAGTAGAATTATAAGTAAATTCTTTCATGAATTGTAACAAAATATTCCACCAAATACAAGTTGGCAGTTATGGAGGGATATATGGGAACTTTGTATTATGTGCATGATTTTTCTGTAAAACTGTGAATTAAAAATAATAAATTAAATTAAATGCATCAAATTGGAACAAAGTAAAATTATCTCTATCTAGATGACATTGTCCTATATATAGAAAATCATGAAAAGTCTATAAAAAAGCTGCTCTACCCAATTAACTGAACTCCACAATTTGACAGGTACAAGATCAATATACAAAAATCAGTAGTTTTTCTGTACACTAGCAATGAAAAGTCCAAAAAGCAAAATTGAGAAAAATATTTCATTTACAATAGCGACTCAAAGAATAAAATAGCTAGGAATTAATTTAACCAAGGATTTAGAGGGCTTGTACATGGAAAACTACAAAGCATTACTGAAAGAAATTTTAAAAGACCTCAATAAATGAAAATATATTCTGTGCTTATGGATTTGAACACTTAATATCATTAAGATGGTAATACTACCCAAATCCAATTATTGATTCAACACTATCCAATCAAAACTGAACAGCAAACTTTGCAGAAATGGGAAAGCTAATCACCAATTCATGCAGAATGGCAAGGGATTCTGAATACCCAAAATTACCCTGAGAAAGAAGATGACATTTGTATATTGACACTGTCCCATTTCAAAACTTATCCCTAAGCAATATGAATCAAACCATTGTGATACTGGGAGAAAGACAGGAATATGAACAAAGGAAAGAGAATAGAGAACAAAGGAAAAATACAGATATTAATGCCTAATTGATTTTTTACCAAGCTTCCAAGTACATCAAAGAGGAAGGAATAATCTTTTTGAAAAAATAACCAGAAAAACAGATCATCCATATGCAAAAGGAAAAAATTGGATACTCCTTCTACCACAGACAAAAATTAACTGAAAACTGGTCAATAACCTAAATATAAGAGCTAAAGCTATAAAACTCTTAGAAGAAGACTTAGGGAAATTTCTTCAATAACTTGTATTAGGAAATGGATCCTTAAAGTTTACATCAAATGTAAGACCAACAAAAGAAAAAGACAGAGACTTTGAATTTCATGAAAATTAGCAACTTTTGTACATCAACAAAAACTATCAAGAAAGTGAAAGGACAACCTATAGAATGAGTGAAAATATTTGGAAACCATATAATAAATAAGGGCTTATTATCAAATTTATTAAAAGAATTCCTGTACCACACACACACACACACACACAGAAAAGCCACCAATTGCAAATGGGCAAACAAAATGAAAATATATTTTTCCAAAGCAGATGTGCAAATGTTCAATGAGAACATGAAAAGATGTTCAACATTCCTAGGGAATTACAAATAAAAACCATGAGGTACAATGCACTCCCAATGAAATGACTATTACGTTTGAAAAATGGAAAATGATTAACATTGCTGAGGAGGCAGAGAAGTGGGAACCTAGTTCATTGCAGGTGGGAATGTAAAATGGTACCTCTGTAGAAACATTTGGGAGCTATGGTAGTCTGAGACTGTATATACCCCCAGAAAATCATATTCTTAACTCTCATCCATTCCTGTGGATGTGAACATATTGTGAATGGGACCTTTTAATTATGTTACTTCAGTAAAAGGCCTTTCGCTTAGGTTATGTGAATTTAGGTGTGGTCCAGTGTAGGTCTGAAACCTCTTAATGGAGTCCTTTACAAACAGGATGCATAAGGAGAGAAGAGAGAAAGTCACTGGAGTTTGAATCTGATAGCCAGGAAAACTGGAAGGAACAGGCGAGAACAGCAGATTCTCCCGTATGACTTACCATGTAATGGAGGAACCCAGGATCAATGGCAGCTGGGCTTAGAGGAGAACGCACTGCCTGATGAACCCTTGCTTGGACATTTTCTCAGTCTCAGAACTTTAAGCTTATCAGTTTATATATCCCTATTATAAAAGCCTGCCCACTTCTAGAATATTGCATTTAAGCAAGCTAGAAAACTGAAACAGGTGGTTCTTTAAATTCTGAAACACAGGATGACCATATGACCTGGCAATCCCTCTTCTAGATATAGACCCAAAGAATTCAGAATGTGGATGAACAGTCTCACTCATAAAAAAGTGCTCAGAGCCTTCACTTAACCCCAAATATGTATTGAATGCATATATCACAATCCTACCAACCCATTAATGTACAAACTCCAAATTTTCAATTCATATAAACACATTCCCAACATATGCAAAAAAACAACCACAGCCTCTGAATTCTTACAATTCCAAAGAAGCCCCCAGTGTGTATCACATTTCCAGATACACACAACCAGCCCCTACTCTCCCACCCCAAAATCAAGCACAAAATTCCTCACACACTCAGATACACGTACCGACCCCAAGAAACATCCAGATGAACACACATAGATAGACCTAAAACACCAACACTTCTGCTAGGCACTGGATCTCCACTCTAAAACACCAGCACAAAAGCACCTTTCATCCCCAAATCCATATGGAGTGCTGTGCAGACAAAGGTTTAAGAATTTTTTTTTTTAAAGATTTATTTATTTTATTTAATTTCCCCCCCTCCCCTGGTTGTCTGTTCTTGGTGTCTGTTTCCTGCGTCTTGTTTCTTTGTCCGCTTCTGTTGTCGACAGCGGCATGGGAAGTGTGGGCGGCGCCTTTCCTGGGCAGGCTGCACTTTCTTTTCATGGTGGGCAGCTCCTCACGGGCGCACTCCTTGCGCGTGGGGCTCCCCCACGCGGGGGACACCCTTGCGTGGCATGGCACTCCTTGCGCGCATCAGCACTGCGCATGGCCAGCTCCACACGGGTCAAGGAGGCCCCGGGGTTTGAACCGCGGACCTCCCATATAGTAGACGGACGCCCTAACCACTGGGCCAAAGTCCGTTTCCCCGGTTTAAGAATTTTAACCATGCTGTCTCTAATGTAAATACAGTATGAATATATACACATTATGTTTAGAATACACTATAATATATACTGTATATTAAGTTTTCATGATACAATGGCAGTGTAGCAGTTTAAAAATAACTATAAACACAATAATTTCATACAGCCAATTGTCGCATAGATTTTGCCAACTCTTGCATCTGAAGTCCACTTGTGCTTGAAATTCCTTCATGATATCACATCACTATGAAGAAGGGCTTTAGTATTCTATTCAACAAGCTTGCTCAAATTTTGCCAAACGAGTGTATGTTGAGCATGAATGCTGGCTGATATTTTTATGGGAATCATATTTTTAGCGAAATCATGAATATTTATGGCAGAATTTCACTCGTTTTTTAATGACGTTAGCTGCACCTTTACTGGATAATGGTTTTTAATTATCGAAGGATTTTTAAATTATTTCTCAGAATTTAACAGCTACTGACACTATAAACGTCTTATCTGCATTCTTAAAATTTATCCCCTCAAAAAGGTTTAAGTCATCAAAAAAATCAGTGTCCACCGGTTCTGCAGCGCCTGCCAGTTCCCACGGCGAGAATACGCCCAGCACAGGGCAAGGCACCGACAGGAGGGCGGGGATCCCATCATCCCACACAGCAGTGAAGGGGCGGATCATCGCTAAGAAGTGCGCGCTACCTCTCCCTTTTATAAAAATGGTGCTAAGGCAGGACCACCACCGAAAGACTGGCCCTCTTCAGCCAGACACCGGCATGACGGGCCCGCCTGGTGAGAGCGATGGGCTAATGGCGTTACCGGAAGCTTCGCAATGTACCATGGGAGCCCTTGGAGCTTGGCGACCCTCCCGCCCCAGAGCCCCGCGACAGGGAGTGTGCGCACGCGAGCTGGGAGGGGGCGCCGGAGGCCCCTTTCCTGCAACAGAGTAGAGAAGATGGGGCGTCCTGAGTGTGCTCAGGCTCAGAGAGGAGACCAGGCCTACTCTGCGAGAGCCGCCATAGCCAATTGCTCTGCAAAACAACCTATACTACCAGAAGAACACTCGGGATTTTTGAAGGGGAAACACCTGTAATTCCATCAACTTAAATATGACTCACTCTGAATTTGGGGGAACAGGTCTACCCTAAAGCACAGTATTCTCAAATTGCTTATATAACATTGGGTATTGTTCATTTTGTTCTTGATCATCGCCGTCCAAAAATCAATAGGTCATTTTTCTGTGACTTTCTTCTGACTCCACCGCTACTGTTTTACCTATGACATTTACTGAATTAGCATATTTTTGTAGTACATTTATTTAATGCATAGATATTTTCAATATGGTCACAAAAATGTATTTATTTGAATATCATTTGTGATAAGTTTGACTAAGACATTTTACAATATGGACCCAGAAACTAGACACTGGCATTGTCCTTGGCCCTCTAGTGGAATTGTTTAAGTAGTGTCCGTGACAATGGAATGGAATAAAATTGACATTTAGTAATATTTTAATATTTACTGTATATTTTTTCTATTTTAGTGAAAATGATAAAATGGAATGTTATGTAGGTAGCACCAAAATTCAAACTAAGTTTCTCTTTATTTTAAATTCAGTGGTCTTACTATCGGAAGGAATATCTCATGGCTTTTTAGGTTGCAATTCTATATAGAGTTGGCAGATAAAATACAGCGTACGTAATTAAATTCGTTATTTCTGATAAACAATGAAAGGTTTTAAATATATGTTTCGAGTAATATTGGGGACATACTATATTAAATTATTGTTTACAAAATTCAAATATAACCAGGCATCATGGATATTTAGTTGCTAAATTTGGCAAACTTATTCCTAGGGGTACCTTAAGATTTAGGGGAATGTAGAACTCCTCATTTTAGTAATCTTGCCCAAAAAATAAAATGGGAACAAATGTACCAGTTCACAGACAATCAATGCAGTGGTGTGTAATGTAACATTATAAACATGTATTTTTAAAACTAAAAGTGTTTTTAAAAAGAAAATAGCTCGTATTTTCTTTTAGTGGCATGA
The DNA here is from genome assembly GCF_030445035.2 of Dasypus novemcinctus. Taxonomy (NCBI): domain Eukaryota; kingdom Metazoa; phylum Chordata; class Mammalia; order Cingulata; family Dasypodidae; genus Dasypus; species Dasypus novemcinctus. The sequence continues at coordinate 2,017,694 of NW_026688628.1, forward strand.
AATATTTCTGAAAATATTTTAAAAAAGGAGGTCACTTTGGTTTCTCTGGAAAGAAGAACTAGTTTGCCAGGACAAAGGGGTGGAAAACAAAAACTTGTTTCTGCTTAGTCCTTTGTGAGCAATCTCACTTTTGATCCATGCCTGGGTATTATTAGCTAAATTTAATCAAATCATCAAAATATGAAAGATTACATATTTAACAACAAAATATTCGGGGAAAAAGGGACAGAATTTCTGGTCATGAAGTTGCAGAATGAATGGTAGGTTTTAGGTATATTGGAGCATCTCAGCAAAGGGAATGGTTAGAAAGGCAGGCTGAGTTGGATATTGCAGACCTTGAATTAATAGAAATGAATTATGTGAAATAATGTACATGATATCAAGACTGCTGTGTTTAATAAACTGAACTTGATAAATTTGCTGAGACAATCATTTTTCCCTTTATGTAAATTTTTTTATTATTGTATTTTTAAGTGCATAGATCACCCAAAATGTTACATTAGAATATATAAGAAATTCCCATATACCCCACACACCCTCATCAACAACCTCTTTCATCAGTGTGCCACATTCATTGCATTTGATTAATATATTTTGGGGCACTGCTACACTGCATGGATTATACTTTGCATTGCAGTTTACACTTTCCTCCAGTCCATTCAGTGGGTTATGGCAGGGAATATAATGTCCTGCATCTGTCCCTACAATATCATTCAGGACAACTTCAAGACCCAAAAATATCCCATCTCACACTTCTTCCTCCCTCTGTGTCCCTCACCAACTCCTGTGACCACTGTCTCCACATCAGTGATACAATGTTCCATTGCTAGAGTCACAATAATTCTATAGTAGAATACCAGTAAGTCCACTCCAATCCATATTTTATTCCTCCATCCTGAGGACCCTGGGATGGTGATGTTCACTCCACCTCTAATCCAAAAGGGTCTTAGATCTTGCATGGCTGATGGATGGGACTCTCCTGCTTACAGTTGTAAATGCTCTTGGTCCCCTGGTGTGGTGACTGACCATCCTCACCTCCCTGTTCACTGACCTGGATATCTCCAATGAACCAGAGAATAGGTGTTGCAACTGCTGAGACAATCTTAATTTCACATATCCTGTTACCTTTTCTCCATAAGAAGACATGCACTTATTAGACTGTGTGTACTGAATTTTCTTCAGAAAGTATATTCATCACTGAAGGAAGTGAAAAACCTTCAGCTATTAGATACAAATACAGAAGAGCACAAAACTAGGTTTATCAATAAAGAATTGAAACAGAAAGGACTCAGAATTCAACTTTCTGCTCTGAATCTGGAAAAAGAATATACAAATTGCCCTAACAAGGTATATTCAAATTCTGTTGTCAAACTATAATTTGAAGAAAACTTCTGGTTCTAACCTACCTGGCAGAGCACTACAGTTAGTCGCTTCCCCATCCTGGCTCCCACTCCCTTCTGTTAGTCTCCCCAAATTAGAACATTTTGATCCTATATTCCACTCCGTTAAGTTTCAAACTAGTGTATTTTTATTCTCTTCTACTGTGACTTTCATTCCCAGAAGTTATGTAATTTTTCCTTCCATGCTTTCATATTGTTCTTTAGGCTCACACAGTATCTCCTTCATATCTTTATATCTTTAATCATACTTATCCTTCAACTCCTTGATTTGACATAGGAGATTTGTTTGAACATCTTTTGGTTAGTTATTCCAATTTCTGTGTCTTCTCAAGCTCTTTAATTTTTCCCCTTGCCTGGGCCATAGCTTCCTTTTGGTGTGCAAATTTTGAAGTCAAGGCATCTGATTTATCTTGATGAGTTTATTCTGAAGATCAGTGTCTCTTTCTTGTCTAGCATTTTGTTGATAGGCTTTGGAATAATGCACTTTTTTGGCATTTGGATCAACTTATTCTGCATCTTTAGAATTGTTTTTGTTTTGCCAAAACAGGGCCAGGAAACCTAAAAGGGGGTACAAACTAGTTCCTAAGGAACCTAGGGAAAAGGTCAGGCAAGATGCCCAAAAGCCTGTTTTGCACTGAAGCTACCCTTTCCTGGCTAGCCAAACAGAAGGCACCCTTCAGAAAATTGTGTTTCAGCAAAGTGTGCTTTTTCAAACTCCACCAATTGGTGTAAAAAATGGCCACCAGGATCACCATTCATGGCAGGCTAGAGACACAATTCAGAGCCAGAACTCAGTGATCCAAACTCACCAAACAGAAGCCACGCTCAGTCCTCCAGTTCAAAGAAAACATTTCTTTTAAGCCCTCTGATTTACCTTTGAGACATAAACATCTTTATGTATGGAGTATCCTGGGAGGGTGCGTTAAGATTATTTCCCGGTCTTATTCACAGAGTTCCAAAGTGTGAGCAATTTAAGCAACTTTTCAGGTGATTCTGAGGAGGAAGAACTGAATTTGGGAAACAGCCCCAGAGCCTCAGATAGTGAGGAATAGGAGTACACACCCAGAACCAAAGGTGATCAGAGCCCTAGTGATAGACCTAAGATTTAGAAGAGCAATCTGCCTGACTGCATTAGAGAGTCTGCTTCAAGTGGAAAATCAGGGCATTTCAAGAATGTGGAGGATTATTATGATATTAAAAATGGAATGTTTAGTGGCCCCATTATATTATGCCCTGGAGCAGGTGACTCCTTTAGGAGGTCAAACGCTGGGAAGCATGATATTAAAGAAAAAACACTGTCTTGTAGAATTGATATGTGCTGATTGTGGTTGGCCCATAATTCCTCTGGGCAGTGCAGTGTTGACTGAGTTGGCAGTTCTACATATGAAAAGACAAAATATCCATGACCACTAATGTCTCTCCCTGACATTTGAATGAGTCCATAGCTCTGAACCCCCACACTTCGCTACTATATTTTAGCTTTTGTGAGTTCTTTTGCTCTATTTCATTGAATTTTCAAAAATGATACTGATAAAAACAATAGAAATATTTACAAGAATAATAAGAAAAACAGTAGCTTTCAAGAAGGAGTATTACATGCAATGGATGTGTCATGATGATGGGAGTGAATGTTGCTCGGGGGGGAGTGGTGGGGTGGGGGTGGTGGTGTTGAATGGGACCTCATATTTTTTAATGTAATATTTTTATAAAATCAATAAAAAAAAAGAAGGAGTATTACAGTGTAGTCCAGTCTATCAAGCACTTCATATATTAGCTTATACAATTTTCTCAGCAATACTCTCAGTTAAATATAGTAGTGTTCTTATAGAGAAATTACCAGTGAGGTAACCTCCCCAGAAATACAAATTCTAATTGGAAATCTCCAGAACATCAAGGGTAGAGTCAAATATGAAATTCTCTGCCAGGTCCTTGCATTATTTATCATTCCACTGTATTTGACTTCACCTGGACAACACATGCTCAAGGCTTTTGCTGGAAGGTAAATTGAAATTGTAGGATTGTGATATTTGTACTCAGACAGCTCATTTCAAATCATGGCTCCTCACTTTATCATGGGAAAGCTCTTTGGTTTTTACTGTTATGTAAGTGATTATTAGGATCATGACACAGGAATAAAGATTTTATGGACTCTCTAAATAGGGTGGTGATGATCAGCTAAGATGAGGTTCCTGAAAGTATGTTATAACCTGGAACTGTACATAAAGGTTGTTTCTGAATATATCTTCTCATAACATGACTTCTTGCATTGTGACCTTCCTTCATGTGTTCCCAAATACTTAATCTCAATTGCCCTCTCCCAAGTCCACATCATTTGAATGACTGAGGGTAATCAATGTGTCTCCAAGAGGAAGCCACTCACATGAGAAAGCAGGAAAGAGCTTCAGCATCAGGACTTAGGTGATAGTGCCTCTAGGCCAGAGACTTGAACTGCTGCCAAGGTCAAAAGTTCTAATAAATAGTCTTGGGATTACAGGGGTCATCCAGTGAGGGTGCTGACTGGGCAGAGGCAGGCCCTCCCTCCCTGAAGATTCCCTGTGGCCTGGAGAAAGCATTCCCCTGAAGAACAATGGAGGGAAGCTGGGCAGCTTGTGTTGGAGCTTGAGGAGGAAGGCCTGGGGACTAGGTTCCCCCTGCAGCCTGGTGCATCCTACAGCCCAGGCTGGGATAAAGGGCTCCACAGCAGAGGTTCTCAAGATCTTGGGTTGGGGATGCTGAGCACCCCCACAGAGGATCCCTGGGGCATTCAAAATGTGGGTGTTCTGAGGAAGGACAAAGGCCTGACTATGAGGGGACTCTGTCAGTCCTCCTTGTTTTCTGATTTGGACAACGACCTTGTCACCTCCAGTGCCACTGGTGACAGGAGCCCATTTCCTGTCCTGGGGAAAACAGGCAGCACCAGAGAGCTGCCAGGAGGGAAAGATGGATTCCAGATGGGATGTGGGTGCTTCCCCCAGGGAGGTGGATGTGTTGGGCCATGAGTGGGTAGGAGGATTGAAAGTGCTGTGCCACGATACAGGGAGGCTCCAGGGTTCATGCTCATGTCTGGTCCCAGCACTGGAGATGCTGTAGAGACAAGGAAATGGGTGAATTTAGTGGACAAAAAGTCTAAAGTGTTGAGCCAATCAGGGATTCTCCTTTACTCCTTGGAGAAAAAAGATCTATGGACTTCAATAAGTGAGAAGGCACATAGGTGGGAGATCTTCAGGGATAGCCAAGGCCTTCCCTCATGATTTTAGGGTCCAGAATCCACATTATATATTTTCCAAAAGAGAATTGGCTCCCAGTTCAGTGAGGCTTCCAGATATCTGACTGCCAAGGAGAAAGGCCCCCAGATATCTGACTGTCAAGGATCTGTGATCCAAGAATGTCATGGATCACAGCGATGTTCTGAGGAAATCCCTCCCACATATAAAACCAGCCTCAAAGGCTGATGCAGACCAAGGAAAAGGGTTGACATTGGATCTTTGGTAAAATGCTTCTTAGCTCATTTGTGAACAGATAAAGGATGCTCTCTCAAAGAATTTCTAGGCAGCACAGGGATGTTAGGAAGGAGGTAGATTCCTACGATTTTTCCCATCTTCTTTTCAGTATTTCTTTTCCTGATGCTCAGTGTAAATCATCTTGGGCCTTTCTTTTATCACAACAACAAACAAGAAGAAATTGAGAAAAATCCCACCACAAGCAGGAGCCATATGCTAAAGAATCCTGAAGTTCATGCCTTTAAACAAACTGCCCAGCATATGCATGCTTCTCCTAGGCTGCACATCAAACCTATTTTACCCTGGAATAGGGTCATGCTGCCTGATCCCAGATGCAGAGGCCCCTGACAAAACTCCAGGAAGACATGGCAATTCCCCAAGATTCCATCCAGTAACAGCCAGCAGTTTCTGGAGAGAGTAAGCAAAAACCAGTAAAATCTTAGGGGTGGACCTATTTCAGTGCAGGAGGGGTCCCATAGTTTAAGGATGTGCCAGTCATGTTTATAACAGACAGTGTGAGATATAGATATTGGTGGTCCTTGTCCTTTGAGCTCCTAATGCAAAGAGTATAAAACTGGTGAGAACCAGGCCTGAGCCAATGCCATTTGGGATATGAAATCTAGACATATTCCTGTTCAGATCCTCATGTGGTTTATACTCAAAGAGAGAAGGTTCCCACAACACGAACAGAATTAATTACAAAGCTGGACTAGGACTGTCAATAATATTGTTAATAGATGAATCAATACTTAATTCCATGCTCCTCTCCTTCCCAAGTTTGAGATGCAATCATCCTTAATAGAATGTTCCATTGGAAAACCAACAACACTCTGTTTCCATTCCATCATTATGAAGTCTTCATGGAATACGCACAACATCTTCATCTCAACTGTAAAATGAAGAGCTGAAGGTTCATCTTGAGGCTTTGGACAAGTTAAAGTGTGTCTGAACATCTGAGGTCCCACAATTTTAAGAACAATTCAGAACCATTTAAATAAGCTCAAACACTTATAATATTAGTTGAAGTTACCCAGTTAACCCTGGATCTGTGGAATGAGAGAAAACATCTACCTGGAATGAAAGGAAAGAGGTCTCTGGTCAGGAAGAAGCTTAGATGCTCTGGATGGGGACAGTTAGAGTAACTTCCAGGCTAGATGACAGAGAGGTCTTTCATTACAGGCTTGGCCAAAACTCCTGCAGTGAACAGCTTTCTAGCGTAGGCTATTGCTTCTGACTACCCCATAAGATCTCAAGTACAACAGTTTAGATTCTTCAAATAAAATCATATGAGAATTTCCAGGTGCCCAAAGAAATATCTCCAGTTTTGGGGCAATTCTCTTTATATCTCCTTACAACTTATTCTCACTACACTTTAGTACACCTGTCAGGTGGCTTCTCTCTGTTCTAAATAGAATAAATCTGTCTGCTCCCAACATTTTCCTAAAACAAGTGGAGCTCTTCTGTGAAATACAGATCTACCTTTAATGAGTCCTCTCTCTCACCTGCAAGTCTCAGGTTTTCAACCTCCTCCCAACCCTCCAAATGAGACATCCATGGTAAGTCCAGTGGTCTCTCCTTCCTCTAGTTCAGCCCTAATTCTGTGCCAAGAGGATGGCTCAAATTTTCCTAGAGTTGAAAAATGGCTCTTGAAAAAGAGAAGTTTTCTTGTAACACAACCCCTATTTATATGCGTATGATCTTTCAAGTCACCTGTTTATGCTTGGACACTGACCACTGCTGTCTGGCAGCCTCCAGGTTAACCAAGATTCAATTCCAGGACCCAGAGAGTGACCTGCTTCTAGCAGATTCTCAGGAATCCAAGTAATTGTCAAAAAGTTTGAATCTAAACAAGAATTGAATGTATCAATCAAGACATTCTATAATGGGGGAGGGGCAGAAGGCACGTGGGCTTGAGGGGGTGGGGAGACATTCCATGATGGATCTGACACAGGAAAATGGAGGTGGTCCCTTTCAATTATAATATGGCAATACAATCTTTAGGGCAATTTGTGGAATCTTTTTCAGAATCAAAAGGCTTATCCGAAATTCTTTATGCTCGGATTCTTTATCATTATATATAGTTGTGTTCCACTCAACCGACTCTGCTTTTTTAAGTGTGGTAGTAGATTTTCACTTAATTTGAGAACAATATTATTTTCTAAATAAATATCAAAACTAATAATGATAAGTTCATGTACATTCATGGAGGTGAAGTAAAATAAGGATGAAATTAGGAATGTCGAAGCAAACCCATCATGTTAGACTGCTGTATATATATCACCCTCGTTTCCCATAAATAACTCCATTACTGTCAGCTCTGCAGTGTTCCTCATTCCTGCTTTACCAAACATGTTTCTTGGCAGGAAAGATCCTCTATATCAAAGAGCCTCATGGTATTAGTTTTTCAGGAAAAATCATCACTTTTCCCTCATATACCTTGTTGTTTGTAAATATTTAAAGTTTACCTTTTAATGACTTCACTTTTTAAACATGGAAGCCTTTATATGGTTTGAAGGCTAAAATTTGCAAAATGGAATGTGCAGTGAGGAGTCTTCCACCCATCCTTTTCCACTGGCAACACAGCTCACTTCCAGAGGAAACTAATGTTCATTACATCCTTTCATCTTTCTTTTTTTTTTTTTTGACAGTCTCAAGAAATACTAATGATACTTATTTGTTGTTTGTCATTCATACAATAAGGTGAATTTAAAATACATGGTAATTCATCAATATATTTTATCTGTAGAATAAAGTCTTACACTTAGACTAGTGATTATCTGAAAGAAATTCTGTTGGGCCAATTGGAATCAGGTTAAAGGCAATATATAGTATACATAAACATTGAAAATGTGCCCTAAAACAATAATACTACTGTTGCTTACTGCCATGATGGCACAACATTGCCACTAAAGCACAGCTTAGGAAATATAGTGTTAGTTACTTAAACATTGGGATTGGAAGCGATTCACAGTTTTTAGTTTGTTTGTTTTTGTTGCTTTTTTAAAAGCTATCTCTAAATTTTTTGACGTTTAACTCAATCATAAAAGCCTGTTGAGTCTAAAGTCATTACTATGTGCATTACTTAGTTTGTATTTGGTGACAAACTCCAGCCCAATACTAGCATTTTGCCTTGCAGTCTTTAGTCAATGTGGGATGAAAGTTTGCCTGGATCAACATAAACTCAAACTCCCCACTGGAAAAATTGCTAATACAGCCCATCTTTTTGATGGTAGATCAGGTGTGTTTTTTCTCTACGGAACTTGACCTGTATTAACTCAGGCAAGGAACTTGAGAAGAGGTAAAGCAAGTCCTACAACAAATGGCTCTGGTGGAAGACTTTGCTGGGATTTGATGAACTAAGTTTAGCCAAATCCTTTTGCTCACAGCAGCTGAGCCCAAGTTTCCCAGGACAGTATTTGTGGTACCGCATCTAAGACATGTCTGCAAATTTCTTTTGCTGTGACTCAATAGGCTGGCCAAAGAATCAAGCATCAAGTGTGCATGGAAAAATGTTTCCTCCTCCTGGGCCTGTAGTTATGTTTTAAGGTCTATTTTCTAAACACAAATGCACAATGAGCTATTGTAAATGTGAAGACCCATTAAGCAACCTGAAAGAGCATTTCTTAATGTTAAATATTTAACCATATGCTAAAACTGAGAGTATAAAATTAGAAATAGCACTCTCTTCAAAAAAGTAAGCAAGTGCTGAAGAAATAAATTCTGCATTCTACCATCAATTCGAACCAGCAACATTGCTGTTATCTTTCTATGTAATACATCCTTTCATCTTTCGAGAGACATTTAATGAAACTAAAAGCAAATAATTTTAAGTTCCTTTTAAATAATTTTTCCATATTTATTTCTGGTTATGAGAATGGTATGTATTGTTACATTTCCACTGTCAATTTGCTGAATTATGTATGCTAATAAAGTATTCGTGGGTGTTGAAAGGCCGTGAACAAGAAGAAAGCAAATGCAGTCCATGGCGTGCCTCAGCAATCCTTCCCGTCTGAGGACATTGCTCTAGGCTTGACCTCTTCTAAAACTACTTCATGGAGGACCCTCTCAGTGCATGGAACTGCCCTGCAGGTTTATGAGTATAAAAACCGCAAATGATCTTTTCCTACGCCCTCTTTCACAGAAGGATTGCTGGCTGCGGAGGTCCAGAGAGGTGGCAGGGTCTCACCACGCCTCACCGCGCATTCCTGAGCCACAGTTTCTTGCCCCTGAGGCAGGCCCCGCCCCCTCGGGGAAGGGCCTGCCCTGCTGCAGGCGCACTGTGTAGTCTCAGGCACTTACGTCCTCCAAGCGCCCCAGGTGACTGCTGGGATCCATCCCTTGAAAGGAAGCAGGGGTGCACAGCAGCAAGGGGGGACTCTGACAGTGAGTGCCCTCAGGACTGGGGGAGCGAGAACCTGTCTCCTAATCTGGCCCTGTGGCTCCCCCCCCGCATTTATATATCAGTTGTTTTGAAAATACAGGAATAGCTCCTCAGTCCTCCTGCCTTTCTAACGGCGTCACTGAGCTCCTCTTGTGTGTGCTCTTGGGTTACAAGCATCTGTCGTGTCTGTGTCTGGAGACGCTCCTGCAGGGGTGGTCCTGCCCTCAGGTTGCCGCGTGGCACTGTGGGGGTAGCATTTCTACCTCGGGAACCAGAGGCACTGCAGACCCAGCCCCGGATGCGTTTGTTGATTTTTGGCATGTGCAGGCTTAAAGTGAGTGAGGAAATTTTATAATGTGAAGTTAGCAGTGTGTCACGTCTTTACTTGTTACATTCTAACAACAAAAAATGAGGCTAAATTCTTAAGTAATTGAAAACCATTGTTTATTGAGAAAAGAAGCTAACATCATTTAAAATCTGAGTGAAATGCTAAAGCATTAAAATGAACACAGCTTTATGTGGGAATCACTTTTCTATATGGACTTTACAATAAATAACGTGCATTTTGTAATTTTTTTGTAGATGTGTGCTACGTTATATGTGTGTGTTTTACAGACAGCAGACGCTCAGATGGTCAAATTTGCTGCAAATCACTCTAATGAGTAATTGAGGCCCTAACGTGGTTTTATCTTCATATTCTTGAGAGGATGTGTTTGGAGTGTGAGATCCACGCAAGTTCATCCTTAGGCTGTTAGGCGTTCAGGACATGTATTTGAGGCAGTTTTGGGTGGGGTGAAGTGGCTGGTTCTGTATCCAGAAACGTGGTTTTTGGTAAGTATATTTGTGGGTCTCCTGGGGATTTAGAAATTCGGAGTGTGACCTCTATTGTGCATGTCATTGACTTGGTGTTCCTATGAATTCATACTTTGGGTTAGTGTATGTATATGATGGATTGGTGGGAATGTGACATATGTATGGAAATGTGTGGATTGGTGAGTGTCAATTTGGATATTTGGGAATAAGTGGAGGTCATGAGTGTGTTGTTTCAGTGTGGCTGTAGCTCAATGTTTAGGGAGAATATAAGAGGCAAGGCATGTATATCAAAGGGCTGGTGTTATGTATTTTTAATTTGTGAATTTTTTTCATGTGTGTATTTTCCTCCTGAATGATGGCAATTTTTGTGTGTTTGTGGGTTGGGCACAGTTTCTTTCAAATGCGTTTGGAAACTGTTAAGGAATATGTCTGTGTATATTTGTTTGTATATTTGGAGCATTTATGGGGAACATTTGAGTGTATTTAGTGCATGTGGAATATTGTATGTTTCTCTGATTTTAGGAATCATGTGTGTGTACTTCATTGTTTGAATATAATTATAAGACTTATGTAGCAGACAAATGTCTATGTTCAGATGCCAGGATTGTAGGGCCGTGTGAGTTTGTATTCTGGAAGTTGCTAGATTTAGTTCTTTATTTTTATTAAGTGGGTTAAGGTTATGTACTTAATTTGGGGGTTTATGTGTACTGGGGGTAATACAGTGGCATTTTTTGCATATTTGTAGTTCTGTGGAATTGTGGGTATATTTGTGGTAAATGTGAAATAAGTGTGTGTATTCAAGGGTGACAGCAGTTTGGATGTATATCTTCTAGGGCTATGAATTTTAATTTGTCATTAGGATTTATTAGTATGGATTCTGGAGTGGTAGCATGTTTAAACCTGATAGCATGATGCAGCTGTGTGTTTATTTGTGAAAGTAAATACCTTAGTTTACTTGAGCTACTATCATAATTACAATACAATACGTTGCCTTAAACAACAAGCATTTCTTGATGGCTGGTTTGAGGGTAAAAGAAGCCTAAATCAATGTTTGGACAAGGTTTGTTTTCTCCTGAATACATGTAGTGTTCTGGTGCTCACTGCTGGTACTCCTTGGGGTTCCTTGAATTGGATTTCTGCATCAGTGTCCTTTCCTGTTTCCCCTAACTTTAGTTCTTTTTTAAAGACCCCTAGCAAACTGGAAAAAGGCCCACCCTCATTTAATTGAGACCAACAGTAATAAAAAATAATATCTATACTAGGTCCATTTTACAATGGATATACACACACAGGAAAGAAATTAAGATTAAGAACATGTCTAAATTGTGGTACCTAATTTAATATACCACAGAGGGGTGTATATATATATATATGCATTGGGGGTATGTGGGTAAGTGATATGATGACATCTAACAGTTCTAGATGTGGGAATAAGGGTGTGTAATGATGGTCTTGGAAAGACCTTCATGTTACCATTATTTGGCCATTTGGAGATATTTCACAGTTTCTTCATGTGGGTACTGTTTTCTCTGTATTTTAATGAGTGGTTGGGGTGAATTGTATAAATATAGTCATAAGATCTGTGGTGTAAGGATTATGCATATGTCCTCTGAAAATGGGTTTTCACACTTGTGCATGGGAATATTTGGATGTGGGAGAGTTTACTTGTATACTGGGTATGTGAGGATGATGTACAATGTTGAGAGGTATATATATTCATTGCTTTGGAATCTTTGAGTGAATGTGTGAGGGTCTCCATGTATGTGAAGAGGTTGTATTTGGATATAGGCAGTAGTGCATTGATCACTGGTGTTTGTATATTTATCTGAGTCTATAATGTGTTAATTGGGAATTTGTGAGGATAACAAAGGGTTCAGTGACACATTTTGTGTTTATTCTGGAATGTAATGCTTGACGAATTTATTGCAGTTCCTTGAGTATATTTTCAGGATTGGTGGGTAGTCTTGTTTTTTTTAATTTTTTAATTTTTTAAATTTTTATTGATTTTGTAAAAATATTACATTAAAAAAATATGAGGTCCCATTCAACCCTGCCACCCCCACCCCTCCACTCCGCCCCCCCCCAGCCACCCTCACTCCCATCATCATGACACATCCACTGCACCTGGTAAGTACATTTCTGGGCATCTCTGCATCCCCATGGTCAATGGTCCACATCATGGCCCATACTCTCCCACATTCCATCCAGTGGGCCCTGGGAGGATTTACAATGTCCGGTGATTGCCCCTGAAGCACCATCCAGGGCAACTCTAAGTCCCAAAGGCACCTCCACCTCTCATCTCTTCCTGCCATTCCCCATACCCATTCAGCCACCATGTCCACTTTTCCCACTCCAATGCCACCTTTTCTCTGTGGACCTTGGATTGGCTGTGTCCGTTGCACCTCTATGTCAAGAGGAGGCTCTGATTCCACATGGATACTGGATGCAATCCTCTTGCTTTCAGTTGTAGGCCCTCTAGACTCCGTGGTGTGGTGGTTGTCCCTCTTCAACTCCATCTTAGCTGAGTGAGGTGAGTCCAATAAATCAGATTGTAGGAGCTGAAGTCTGTTGGGGCTCAGGGGCCTGGCTATCATATTGTCAGTCCAGAGATTCAAATCCTCTAAATATATCTTAAACCCCAACACCAACTACAATTCCAGTAAAGTAGCATGAAAGTCTTGTGCAAAGAGATCCCATTTGAGTCCAGCTCCACCACACAGAAACACCAGCTCCAAAGAAGGGCCATCTGACATGGCAGTGAACCCCATCTGCCATGACCATAGAACCCGTGGGTCTCTTTAGCCCTCAAAAGAAAGAATACCTGGGGTTGTATCTACTTTATCTGTCTCTTAACTCTGCTCAGTTGTGCTTAAGGGCAATCCTTCTGAAAGCCTCCAGACTATTTTTTAGAGACTCGTAGCCATATAAACTCATTTCTCCTTTCCATTTCCCCCTTACATTAGGTCAAACGGCATTTTAAAGTCATGTTATTATATGTAGACAGGGATATTCTACTGATCCACATTGAACCTTCAATTCAAGGTCATTTTCCAGTTGCATCATCAGTTGGTACTTGGTAGTGATCCCTCGGTGCCAGGGAGGATCATCCCCGGGTGTCATGTCCCACGCTGGGGGGAAGGCATTGCATTTACATACTGAGTTTGACTTCAAGACTGGCCACATTTGAGTAACATGAAGGCTGTCAGGAGGAAATTCCCAGGCACAGTGCTGCTCTAGGCCTTGTTCTTATTTCAGGCATATAGGCTCACAAGCATAGTCATTAGTATCATGCTCTCACTGTTGGGCCCTCATTCCTTCCTGGTCCTTACCATTGCACCTGGGGGACTGCCACTGCTCCCCCAGGGGCCACGACAGAGCACCCCTGGCCAGGAACCCAGTACCCCCCAAGCTTTAGTTTTTAATTGTATGCCACTATGAGCATATCCAAACATTATCATGCACCCTGGACATATGCCCTGTATAGCTCCCTGTCAGTCCTATATCACCTGCCAATAGTGTCCTATACCAGTATTCCTCCGCCGCCACTGCCGAACCACTCTGTGATCCAAAACCTCCCGAAAATTGAAGCCCAATATAATGTCAGGATCCCTTACTAGCAAAATGGGATAAGGCGATGGGTTTAAAGGTCAAATACAGAATACGTGTTGACTTGGGAAAATTCTACATCCTATCTTTTTCTTTTTCTTTTTTTTCCTAATTCTTGAACTTCTCTTCACAAGAGTCCTAGACCACAGCAGTTCATATATACAATATACAGTAGTCCCACACATCCACCATAGAAACTTTTCCCTTCCACAGTGATATTCTTATAACTTATTCATATCATATTTACTTAAAGTGATGTACAGACTCTGAGACAATAACTTTCAAACAAGGCAACATCCACGCTTACATTGTGGTCCATACTTTAGGATATACAGTTTTCTAAATTTTTAGTTATCCTATGTTTTACATTATGGTTTACATTATTAGTCTGTCATCCCCTATATATTTATGGTGTAATATTACATGTTTTATATCCATCCCTGTACACTCTCGCGAAACTCCTCTCTTGCCCCACATTTCCTTTGCTTCCACACATTTAACATCCATTTTCCCATCCCCTTGGTGCCCACAGTGACAGGCTACCTCCATTTCCCGAGGAACCACATCCAGAGACACTTGCAACAGTGTTCAGGGCCCAACTTGCTCAACTGCCCCAATGCCCTGGGAGCCACCCTTACTCTCGAGAGATACGGTTCCCTCTATTTGATGGCATTAGTCCTCCCCAGGATGTGGGTCCACCCCCACTCTCACTACTTGGGTCTCTACCCAATGGTACCACCCACTCTGGCAAAATGAGCATTCAGACATTTCCCAGGAGCCTGTCCCCCATCAGACCATCCCCTTAGAGCATCCTAAACAAGTAACCCTTTTAATTATATTTTGACGATTTTCTCAGCATTTTACTTTCAACCAACACCTGACACTCTCCTATGTTCGTATGCTACCCCTCCTTCCCCCCACTTTTTGGGCAATATTACCCATCCGCCCAGCCCCAGCCCCCCTCAAACCCGCAAAGCCCCACCCAAAGGCAGCCCCTTGCCCCCATTTTATCTCTTCTTTGTGTTCATACTTACCGCCAGCTCATCATAAATTCCACCCCTGCAGACGTCGGCTCACATCCTTCCTCCACCCCCTGATTTCCTGTAAGCCTATCATTCAGTCTCTAGCTCTCTGAGGCAGCTTTCTTATTTCATATCATTGAGGTCATGTAGTATTTGTCCTTCAGTGCCTGGGTTGCTTCACTCAACATAAGATTCTCAAGATTCATCCATGTTATCACGTGTGTTTGTAGTGTATTTGTTCTTACAGCTGAGTAGTATTCCATTGTGTGTATATACCACATTTTATTGATCCGCCTCATCTGTTGATGGGCATTTGGGTTGATTCCAACTTTTGGTGATAGTGAACAATGCTGCTATGAACATTGGTGTACATATATCGGTTTGTGTCCTTGTTTTCAGTTCTGCTGGGTATATACCCAGCAGTGGTATTGCTGGATCATATGGCAAATCTATGGTTAGTTTTTTGAGAAACCGCCAAACTGTCCTCCAGAATGGTTGGATCCTTCTGCATTCTCACCAGCAGTGGATGAGGATTCCCCTTTCTTCACATCCTCTCCAGCATTTGTATTCTTCAATTTTTTTCATAGCTGCCAATCTTATGGGAGTAAGATGGTATCTCATTGTAGTTTTGATTTGCATTTCCCTGATAGCTAGAGATTTGGAGCATTTTTTTCATGTGCTTTTTAGCCATTTGTATTTCTTCTTTGGAGAAGTGTCTGTTTAAATCTTTTTCCCATTTTTTAAATGGGTTGTTTATCTTTTTATTTTCAAGAAATAGGAGTTCTTTATATATGCAAGTTATAAGTTTCTTATCAGATATATGGTTGCCAAATATTTTCTCCCACTGTGTGGGCTCCCTTTTAACTTTCTGGACAAACTCCTTTGAGGTACAGAAGGCTTTAATTTTGAGGAAGTCCCATTTATCTATTAGTTCTTTTGCTGCTCGTGCTTTTGGTGTGATATTCATGAAGCCATTTCCTATTACAAGGTCCTGTAGATGTTTCCCTACACTGCTTTCTAAGGTTTTTATGGTCTTGGCTCTTATATTTAGGTCTTTGATCCATCTTGAGTTGATCTTTGTATAAGATGTGAGATGATAATCCCCTTTCATTCTTCTACATACGGCTATCCAGTTTTCCAGGCATCATTTGTTGAATAGGCCACTCTCTCCCAGTCGAGAGGGTTTGGTGGCTTTATCGAATATTATATGGCTATATATGTGAGGATCTTTATCAGAGCTTTCAATTTGATTCCATTGGTCTGTGTGTCTCTCCTTATGCCAATACCATGCTGTTTTCATGACTGTAGCTTTGTAGTATGTTTTGAAGTCAGGTAATGTGATTCCTCCAATTTCATTTTTCTTTTTCAATATGTCTTTGGCTATTCAGGGCCTCTTTCCTTTCCAAATTAATTTCATAGTTATTTTTTCTAGTTCCTTAAAGAAGGCTTTGTTGATTTTTATTGGAATTGCATTGAATGTGTAGATCAGTTTTGGTAGGATAGACATCTTAATAATATTCAGTCTTCCTATCCATGAACAAGGAATATTCTTCCATTTATTTAGGTCTTCTTTGATTTCCTTGAACAGTCTTGTATAGTTCTTGGTGTATAAGTTTTTTACCTCTTTAGTTAAATTTATTCCTAAATATTTGATTTTTTAATTTACTATTGTGAATGGTATTTGTTTCTTGATTTCCTCCTGATCTTGCTCATTATTGGTGTACAGAAATGCTACTGATTTTTGCGCATTGATCTTATAACCTGCGACTTTACTAAACTCATTTATGAGTTCTAGAAGCTTTCTTGTAGATCTCTCAGGGTTTTCCATGTATAGGATCATGTCATCTGCAAATAATGAAATTTTGACTTCTTCCTTTCCAATTTGAGTGCCTTTTATATCTGGTTCTTGCCTCAGTGCTCAAGCAAGTACTTCTAAGACAATGTTAAATAGGAGCGGAGACAATGGGCATCCTTGTCTTGTTCCTGACTTTAGAGGGAAGGATTTTAGGATTTCTCCATTGTAAACAATGTTGGCTTTAGGTTTTTCATATATACTTTATCATGTTCAAAAAGTTTCCTTCTATTCCAATCTTTTGGAGTGTTTTTATCAAGAAAGGGTGCTGTAATTTGTCAAATGCTTTTTCTGCATCTATAGATATAATCATGTGATTTTTTTTTCCTTCAATCTGTTTATATGGTGTATTACGTTGATTGATTTTCTTATGTTGAACCATCCTTGCATACCTGGAATAAGTCCCACTTGGTCGTGGTGTATAATTCGTTTAATGTGTTGTTGAATACGATTAGCAAGTATTTTGTTAAGTATTTTTGCATCTAGGTTCATTAGAGAAATTGGTCTGTAGTTTTCCTTTCTTGTGGTGTCTTTGTTTGGCTTTGGTACTAGGGTAATGTTGGCATCATAGAAGGAGTTCGGCAATGTTCCTTCTGTTTTGATTTTTTGGAATACTTTCAGCAGGATTGGTGTTAGTTCTTTCCAGAATGTTTTGTAGAATTCACCTGTGAAGCCGTCTTGCCCTGGGCTCTTCTTAGGAGATTTTTAATAACCGATTCTATCTCTCTGCTTGTGATTGGTTTGTTAAGATCATCAATTTCTTCTTTCATCAATATGGGTTGCTTATGTGTTTCTAGGAATTTGTCCATTTCCTCTAAATTGTCATTTTTGTTGGAATATAGTGTTTCAAAGTATCCTCTTATGATACTCTTTATTTCTGTGGGGTCGGTGGTGATATTGCCTTTCTCATTTCTTATTTTGTGTATTTGCATCTTCTCTCTTTTTTTCTTTGTTAGTCTCGCTAAAGGTTTGTCAATTTTGTTGATCATCTCGAAGAACCAGCTCTTGGTCTTGTTTATATTTTCAAGTGCTTTCTTATTTTCTATTTCATTTAGTTATGCTCTTATCTTTGTTATTTCCTTCCTTCTTCTTCCTGTTGGGTTACTTTGTTGTTGTTTTTCTAATTCCTTCAAATGTGCAGTTTTTCAATTTTTGCTCTTTCTTCTTTTTTGATATATGAATTTATGGCTATAAATTTCCCTCTCAGTACTGCTTTTGCTGCATCCCATAAATTATGGTATGTTGTGTTATCATCATCATTTGTTTCAAGGTAGTCATTGATTTCTTTTGAGATTTCCTCTTTGACCCACTGTTTTTCTAAGAGTGTGCTGTTTATTTTCCAAATTGTGGGGTGAAATCTGGGCCTCGGTTCCTTGCAAATTTCCAGCTTGACTCCACTGTGGTCAGAGGTATTGTTTTGTATGATTTCAATCTTTCTGAATTCATTCAGCCTTTCTTTGTGGCCTAGCATATGGTCTATCTTGGAGAATGATCCATTTGCGCTTGAGAAAAATGTATATCCTGCTGTGTTTGGGTGTAATGATCTGTATATGTCTATTAGATCCAGCTCCTCTAATATACTGTTCAAATGTTTTGTTTCTTTAGTTATTCTCTTTTGAGATGTTCTGTCCAGAGTTGATAGAGGTGTATTAAAATCCCCCACTATAATTGTAGATGAATCTATTTTTTCACTTAGTTTTTCCAGCGTTTTCCTCACGTATTTAGGAGCACCCTTGTTAGGAGCATAAATATTTATGATTGTTCGATCTTCTTGATAGATTTTCCCTTTCACTAAAATGTAGTATCCTTCTTTGTCTCTCACAATTGTTTCACCTTTAAAGTCTATTTTGTCTGCTATTAATATAGCTACTCCTGCCTTTTTTTGGTTATTGTTTGCTTGTATGATTTTTTTCCAGCCATTCACTTTCAATCTCCATGCATCTCTGGGTCTAAGATGTGTCTCTTGTAGACAGCATACGGATGGATCATATTTCCTTATCCAATGTCCCACTCTGAATCTTTTGATAGGTGAGTTTAATCCATTGACATTCAGTGTTATTACTTTCAAGGAATTATTTGTGTTAGCCATATTTTGATTGGATTTGTGTTTGTGATATTTTGTTTGTATTTTTTTCCCTTCTATTTTTGTCTTTTTTTGTTGCTATTATACTCTCATCCAACTTTGCCTGTCCTGTTTTTTCCTTTCTTCCTGCAGAACTCCCTTTAGAATTTCTTGAAGGGGAGGCTTCTTGTAGGAGTTTCTGTTTATCTGTGAATATTTTGAACTCTCCATCATGTTTGAATGCTAGTTTAGCTGGATAGAGTATTCTTGGTTGGAAATATTTTTCCTTTAGTTCCTTGACTATATCATACCACTGCCTTCTTGCCTCCATGGTTTCAGATGAGAAATCAGCACTTAATCTTATGGAGCTTCCCTTGTATGTGATGGCTTTCTTTTCTCTTGCTGCTTTTAGGATTTTCTCTTTGTCTTGAGCATTGGATAATTTGACAAGTATATGTCTTGGGGTGGGCCTGTTGGGGTTTATGACTATTGGAGTGTGCTGTGCTTCTTGGATATGTACATCTGTCTCTTTCAGTCGATTTGGGAAGTTTTCAGTCATTATTTCCTGCAACACTCCTTCTGACCCCTTTCCCTTCTCTTCTCCTTCTGGAATGCCTATAATACGTATGTTTGAGCGTTTTGCATTGTCATTCAGGACCCTAAGTCGTAGCTGGATTTTTTCTATCTTTTTATTGACCCCTTCTACTATCTGTTTGATTTCTGATGTACTGTCTTCCACATCACTAATTCTCTGCTCTGCCTCTTCTAGTCTGCTGATATTTGCTGCAAGTGTATTTTTGATTTCTTGAACTGTGGTGTGCATTCCCATCATATCTGTTATGTTTTTGCGTATGTCTGCAATTTCCCCTCCAAGTGTTGTCTTCGTGTTGTTAATCTCTTTCATTACTTCATCAAATTTGTCGGTGATAAATGTTCTGAGATCTTTCATTGCTTGTGCGAAGTTCTACTCCCCTTCCTGATTTTTAGTTTGTTGATTGGATTCAGGTATGTTTTCCTGATTACTGGTTTGGGTTGTAGATTTTTGTTGCTGTCTTGTCATCATTTTATCTTGATGGGTTTAATCAGTTCCTTTGCTTCTTTGTCTAGTCTTGGAGATTAATTAGCTGTTGTTTTTGCGTAAGTGTTATATCTTCTCTTTGTCCCTTTGTTCTTCTTTTTCTTCTAATTTCTTGTTGCTGGTTAAGTTCACTTTAAATGAAAGTATTAGTGCTGGGGAAAGGCAATTGTGTAAGCAAGGGAAAAGTGTAAAGTAGTATTGGTGATATATGTTAACAAAGCAAGAATATGAGATCTGGGAGGATGGAGGTTAAGTTCATGTAAATTGTGTAGAGTTACAGCAGTAGGTAGAGTACGTATTATGAGGTAGATGAGTGAATATGGGAGGAATATGGTATGAGCTAGAAAGCTATTGTTTTCATGAGAGGGAAAGAGAAAAGGTAATTGTTTCAAGAGTGGATAACAGACAGAAGACAGAACAAAGGTATTAGAAATTAAGAGTTAGACACTTTGTGGATCAAAGAAAGGGAGGTGGAAGGTGAAATATAGGAGAGACAGTAGATGATGGCAGATATCAAGATGTGGGGGAAAGGGGAGAGTGTAGGTAGTCTAAATCGGTTCATACAAGAATGAGGGAGTGGAGGATGAGAAAACCCAGCAACTGTGAGGTGTTCCCTGTAGCTCTTATTATATAATTGAGTTAAAATAAAATAAGTAGAAAATGAGGGACAAGAGGGAGAGAGAAAACAGAAAAAGAGAGAGAAAAAAAAAGAAGAGAAGAAAGGAAGAAAGAAAAAGGGGGTGGTCAAAGGGTCGGGAACAAGTAGGAGAAAAGACCAAAATAGATATACACGAACCACGATATACACGAACCACGATTACAACAGGAACTACGTCAACAAAAAACCCCTAAATAACTGAATAAAAAAAGGACTTTGGGGGATACGCTGGGAGAAAAGACTAGGGGATAATGCAATATTAGCGATCAGGACATTAAAAAAAAGTAAAATATAAGATTAAATGAAAATAAAAACAAAACAAAATGAAACAATAAGGAAAAAACACAAATGTTTAAGGCTACGGCATTCAAGGACCTCAGATGGACCTCAGGGCATGATGGATTCAGGGGTGGAAAGTCTGAGATATTGAAGACTCAAGAGGTGTGAGTCTCTGGGGTGTGGGCCACCAGGGTTTAGGGGATTCAGACCTGGCCACCTCAAATCTGGTCAACAGGAAGCCTAGGAGCCCCACCGTGTAACACAGCCCTCAGGGATCCCCACAGCTGGGTGCCAGCCCTATGGGGGAAGTCAGATCTGCAAATTCTATATTATGTCTGAACCCTGCAATTCACTTACTCAGTTTATTGTATTAGGATATATTGTCAATTCAGCTTTTGGACAGCTGCCACCCTGTGATTCTACACATCAGCTGCCTGAGGGCGCCTCTACACTGCTGCCAATTTAATGGTGCAGATCAGAAATCCGGCCGGTGGGTGGGGCTCCAGTTGGAAACTCCGACAAAACCAGTGTTCCCAAGCTTCACAAAATATTCCCCAATCGGCTACCAGATGTGTCCCCCTCCCTCGCCGCACCCTATAACAATCTCCCAATTACGTCCCTTTATTGTCAACAATCTAATTCCATTGCAGATCGGCAGCCGGGCTTGTGGGGGTGGGACTCCAGGCGGAAGCACTGTTATTTGTGTCCGCAATCAAAAATTCCCCCGCTTCACCACAAAACACCGTCTGTCTCCCCAAATCTATCTGCAAACACGTCCCATCCCATCAGCCCAACAGCCTGCCCAGGACTCGCGAATTCCCCAGCACTGCAGAGCCTTCGAAACACGCAGTGGCATCGGCGAGACCATGGCTCCACTCACCCCCAGGGAGGGGGCAACCCGTGTGCAGGTCTCACCTCCAGGCAATAGAACCCAAATTATATCTTATAGACCAATCCTCTCCATTCCCTTCCCTCCAAATTGATGTCCAGACACTTCCTGCCCTGCAAAAATCCCAAAAAAGCTTGTTCTCGGAGAATCTCCAGCGGCGCCCAGCTGCCTCTTCCCAGGAGAGACCGAAAGGCAACCTCAGTCAGCCACCATCTTCGGCAATACCCCTGGTGGGTAGTCTTGTATGAAACTGATGTCTATGGGGATTGGTGTTCATTTGGGTTGATAGAATTTATGCAGTATGTATTCTTTGGTATTTGGGAGGTTCAGTGTGTATTGGCAACAAATAGGCAGTGTAGGCTATGTGGGTATTAATACATTGTGAAGTATGTGTATTTTATACTTGTGGAACTGAGTGTGAGTCCCTTATTGGGTAACATTTGAGAAAAATCTTGGTGTTTGGTTGTTTTAGAGAGGTGTGAGTGTGTAGGGTATTTAGCATGTGTATACCAGGATTATATTGGTTTTACATGTTTTTATTCAGGTAGATATTGAGTGTTTTATAGTTGTAGGAGTAGCATGTGAGTATTCAGGGTAGGTAGATTTTCAATGTAAATAGGTATAATAAATGTTTTTTTTGTGTATTTAGTGTATGGATATATTTGAACGTGGGAATAAAGGACATATGAGGGTTTTTGTGTTCTGGAGATACGTAGGGAGGCTATGCTTGTATATGTCACATGGGAAGTGAGGATCCTGTAGAAGGATGAAGTCCATCCTGTGCACCTATTTCTGTTAAAGAAGATGAGTTTCATTGTTGCTGGTTTGTACTAAGTTCACATCATCAATGGTGCATATCTCTTTCAAACTCTGCATTCACTAACAACATGTTGGTAGTTTGCAATAGATCACAAATTTTTCCCCTAGAGAACAATTACCTGTGTTATATATTTGCCATAGAACCATTACATAGGGTGGATAAGAGGGTATGTAACTTATCAGGATGTATGTGTTAGAGGAAGAACATTCGACCTATACTGCAGTATGTGAATTGTAAGTGGGGTATTTGTAGGTTTTGATCTCTGTATGTGGGCACCTTTCCTGGGTCATTCTGATTTATTCAATTATTCCTAATCAGGTTGCTGCATTGGCTAAAGAATCCTCTTCAATGTTGATGATTTCCTGCTTCTTCCTAAACAAACAGGTTCAGATGTTTTTCTGACTTGGCAGATGAATGTTCCTTCCACATTCTTGTGGTCCTGGCATTGAAGACCCTAAATGGGTAGGGATTTGGATGATGGCTATGCACAGCAGTACTTCAGAGGTGAGTTTTTCACATGACAGTCAGCAGTCTTAAAGTAAGAGCCTTCCTGGACAGGAACTCAGATAGCTGAAGTCCTTTCCCAGGGTGGGAAACTGGGTATCCTCGGCTTCTCTGGTCAAACTGGTGGACAAGGATACTGTCCAATATTGGTCCTGTTTGGAAAGCCTACAGGCCATGTGGCCTCCAAACCCACACCCATCATCTCTTTCCTGGGTAGGGAATATTGGGAAACAAACAGGTCAGCACTGCCATCAGCTCTCAACAAACCAATCTAAAGGAAACTAGGTTTCAGGGATAGACCAGACTTCTAGGTTTCATCGAGATGACATTAGAGAAATGGGGAGGCCCTGCTCTGAGGTAGAGCTAAAGGATGTTGGGGACTGAGATCTGGTGAAGCCAGTGAGGTCCAGCTTAGAGGAGATGTGGCTCTGACTCTCTTGAAACCATTGGACATTTCCAGCTCTTTATCCGAAGGCTTAGAATGTTCCTAGCACTGGGTAGCTCATCATAGCTTCATATTTTTCTTATATGCTTATTTGACCTTCTTTATTTTCCCTAATCCACATGGAATTGAGTCCCACTGGAGGGTAGCAAGCAATGGAGGCCAGCATCTGACCTCACACAGCCTCCTCCCTCTCTGGACCCCCCCAAGAATTTCTGGGTCTTGCTCTTTGTGGTGACTCTCCTCATGATTTTTTGTTCCTCATGATGAATCCTTCTGACGACAAAAGAAGCAGATATCTCTTTCATAAGTGGTCCAATAAGTGCTTCCTTTTGTTACAGCAGGGGTCTTGTGGCCTCCATTTCCCCATCATATCTTACCTCAGAGTAATGGCAGTATGTTGTTCTTTTTTTAAATTTTTTATTTTATTTTATTTTTTAAATTCATTTTTAAAAAATATTACATTAAAAAAATATGAGGTCCCCATTCACCCCCACTGCCCCCACCCCACCACTCCCCCCACAGCAACACTCTCCCCCATCATCATGACACATCCATTGCATTTGGTGAGTACATCTCTGGGAATCACTGCACCTCATGGTCAATGGTCCACATCATAGCCCATACTCTCCCACGTTCCATCCAGTGTGCCATGGGAGGATCTACAATGTCCGGTAATTGTCCCTACAGCACCACCCAGGACAACTCCAAGTCCCGAAAATGCCTCCACATCTCATCTCTTCCTCCCATTCCACTCACCCAGCAGCCACCATGGCCACTTTTTCCACACCAATGCCACGTTTTCTTGATTACTAACCACAGTAGTTCATGAATAGAATATCAGTAAATCCACTCTAATCCTTACTGTATTCCTCCATCCTGTGGACCTTGGATTGGTTCTGTCCATTCCACATCTATGTCAAGATGGGGCTTAGATTCCACATGGATACTGGATGCAATCCTCCTGCTTTCAGTTATAGGCAGTCTAGGCTCCATGGTGTGGTGGTTGACATTCTTCAACTCCATATTAGCTGAGTGGGGTAAGTCCAATAAATCAGAGTGTAGGAGCTGAAGTCTGTTGAGGCTCAGGGCCTGGCTATCATATTGTCAGTCCAGAGAGTCAGATCCCCTAGCTATATCTTAAACCCCAGCACCAACTACAATTCCAGTAAAGTAACAGGGAAG
This sequence comes from Dasypus novemcinctus, assembly GCF_030445035.2. NCBI lineage: Eukaryota > Metazoa > Chordata > Mammalia > Cingulata > Dasypodidae > Dasypus > Dasypus novemcinctus. Next base: position 2,042,185 of record NW_026688628.1, read on the forward strand.
GCTTGTGAAAAGAGATCACATCTGATTCCAGCTCCATCACGCAGAAACACCAACTCCAAAGAAGGGCCAACTGACATGGCAGTGAACTCCATCTGCTGTGACCATAAAACCTGTTGGTCCCTGTAGCCCTCAGAAGAACAAATACCTGGGGTTGTATCTACTTTATCTGTCTCTGAGACTCTGTTCAGGTGGGCATAAGGGCAATCCTACTGACAACCTCCAGACTCTTTTTAGAGACTCATAGCCATATAAATTCATTTGTCCTTTTCATTTACCCCTTAATTTAGGTCAAAAAGCATTTTTAACTCCTGTTATTATATGTAGACAGGGATATTCTGCTGGTCCACGTTGAACCTTCTATTCAAGGTCATTTTCTAGTTATGTCATCAACTGGTACTTGGTAGTGATCCCTCAGTGCCAGGGAGGCTCATCCCCAGGTGTCATGTCCCACGCAGGGGGGAAGGCATTGCATTTACATGCTGAGTTTGGCTTTGAGACTGGCCACATTTGAGTAACACGGAGGCTGTCAGGAGGGAACTCTTAGGCACAGTGCTGTTCTAGGCCTTGTTCTTATTTCAGGTGTATAGGCTCAAAAGCATAGTCATTAGTATCAGGGGCTCACTGTTGGACCCTCATTCCTTCCTGGTCCTTGCCATTGCACCCGGGGGACTGCCACTGCTCCCCTAGGGACCATGACAGAGGCCCCCCACCAGGAACCCAGCACCCCCCAGCTGTTGTTTTTAATTGTTTCCACTATGAGTATATCCAAACATTTCCATGCACCCCAGACACATGCCCTGTATAACTCCCTGTCAACCATATATCCCCTGTCAATAGCATCCCATACCAGTATACCTCCACTGCCGTTGTTGAACCACTCTGTGATCTAAAACGTCCTGAAAAGTGAAGCCCAATATAATGCCAGGTTCCCTTAATAGTAAAATGGAATATAGCGATGAGTTTAAAGGTTAGATATAGAATACATATTGATTTGGAAAAATTCTACATCCGATCGTTTTCTTTTCTTTTTTCCTAATTATTAAGCTTCTCTTCACAAGAGCTATAGATGACAGTAATTCATATATACAATATACAGTACTCCCACATATCCAATATAAAATCTTTTCCCATCCATAGCAATAATCTTTTAACATATTCATACCATATTTACTGAAACTGTTGTACAGATATTGCGGCAAGAGCTTTCAAACAAGGTAATATTTGTGTTTACATTGTGGTTTATACTTTGGGCTATACAATTTTCTAAATTTTTAGTTATCCTATGTTTTACATTATGATTTACATTATTAGTCTGTCGGCCCCTATATGTTTTTGGTGTAATATTACATGTTTTATATCCATCTTTGCGTACTCTTGTGAAACACTTCTATTGCCCTCACAGTTATGTTGGTTCCATCTATTCAATATCTATTTCCCCCTCCCCTTGGGGCCCACAGTGACAGTCAATCTTCATTTCTTGAGGAGCCATGTTCAGAGATACTTGCAACAGTGTTGAGGGCTTGACTTGCTCAACTGCCCTAATGCCCTGGGAGCCACCATTTCTCTTGAGAGATACAGTTCCCTCTATTTGATGGCATTAGTCCTCTGCAGGATGTGGGTCTACCTTCACTCTCATTATATGGGTCTCTACCCAATGGTATAACCCAGTCTGACAAAATGAGCATTCAGATATTCCCTAGGAGTCTTTCCTGCATCAGATTATCCCTTTTAAATATCTTAAACAGGTACCTTTCCTAATTATATTTTGAAAAGGTTTTCTCAGCATTATACTCTCAACCAACACCTGATAATCTCCTATGATCGTATGTTGCCCCACCCTCCCCCCAGTTTCTTGGGAAATATTACCCACCCACCCATCCCTAGCCCCCCTCAAGTCCACAAAGCCCCACCCAAAGGTAACCCTATGCCCCCATTTTATCTCTTCCTTGTACACATACTTACCTCCAGCTTATCAGAGATTTCACCCAAATAGATGTCATCTTATATCCGTCCTCTACCTCCCGATTTCCTGTAAGCTCTCTGAGGCAACTTGGTTTATTTATTTCATATCATTGAGGTCATGTAGTATTTGTCCTTCAATGCCTGGGTTGCTTCATTCAACATGAGGTTCTCAAGATTCATCCATGTTATCATGTGTTTGTAGTGTATTTGTTCTTAAAGCCAAGCAGTATTCCATTGTATGTATATACCACATTTTATTGATCCACTCATCTGTTGATGGGCATTTGGGTCGATTCCAACTTTTGGCGATAGTGAACAATGCCGCTATGAGCATTGGTGTGCATATATCAGTTTGTGTCCTTGTTTTCAGTTCTGCTGGGTATATACCCAGCAGTGGAATTGCTGGGTCCTATGGCAAATCTATGGTTAGTTTTTTGAGAAACCGCCAAACTGTTCTCCAGAATGGTTGGATCCTTCTGCATTCCCACCAGCAGTGGATGAGTGTTCCCATTTCTTCGCATTCTATCCAGCGTTTGTGTTCTTCTGTTTTTTCTCATAGCTGCCAATCTTATGGGAGTAAGATGGTATCTCATTGTAGTTTTGATTTGCATTTCCCTGATAGCTAGAGATTTGGAGCATTTTTTCATGTGCTTTTTAGCCATTTGTATTTCTTCATTGGCTTGTGACTGTTTAAACATTTTTTCCATTTTTTAAATGTGTTGTTTATCTTTTTATTTTCAAGATATAGGAGTTCTTTATATATGCAAGTTATAAGTCTCTTATTGTATATATGGTTGCCAAATATTTTCTCCCATTGTGTAGGCTTTTTACTTTCTTGACAAACTCCTTTGAGGTTCAGAAGGCTTTAATTTTGAGGAAGTCCCATTTATCTATTTTTTCTTTTGCTGCTCGTGCTTTTGGTGAGATATTCATAAATCCATTTCCTATTACAAGGTCCTGTAGATGTTTCCCTACACTGCTTTCCAAGGTTTTTATGGTCTTGGCTCTTATATTTAGGTCTTTGATCCATCTTGAGTTGATCTTTGTATAAGGTGTGAGATGGTAATCCTCTTTCATTCTTCTACATATGGATATCCAGTTCTCTAGGCACCATTTGTTGAATCGGCCATTCTCTCCCAGTTGAGAGGGTTTGGTGGCTTTATCGAATATTATATGGCTATATATATGAGGTTCTATATCAGAACTTTCAATTTGATTCCATTGGTCTGTGTGTCTTTCCTTATGCCAATACCATGCTGTTTTCACTACTGTAGCTTTGTAGTATGTTTTGAAGTCATGTAGTGTGATTCCTCCAATTTCATTTCTCTTTTTCAATATGTCTTTGGCTATTTGGGGCCTCTTTCCTTTCCAAATAAATTTCATGGTTACTTTTTCAAGTTCCTTAAAGAAGGCTGTGTTGATTTTTATTGGTATTGCCTTGAATGTGTAGATCAGTTTTGGTAGGATAGACATCTTAATAATATTTAGTCTTCCTATGCATGAACAGAGGATATTCTTCCATTTATTTAGGTCTTCTTTGATTTCCTTGAACAGTCTTGTGTAGTTCTCAGTGTATAAGTTTCTTACATCTTTAGTTAAATTTATTCCTAAATATTTGATTTTTTAATTTACTATTGTGAATGGTATTTGTTTCTTGATTTCCTCCTGATCTTGCTCATTATTGGTGTACAGAAATGCTACTGATTTTTGTGCATTGATCTTATACCCTGCAACTTTACTAAACTCATTTATGAGTTCTAGAAGCATTGTTGTAGACCTCTCAGGGTTTTCTATGAATAGGATCATGTGATCTGCAAATAATGAAATTTTGACTTCTTCCTTTCCAATTTGAGTGCCTTTTATATCTGGTTCTTGCCTCAGTGCTCAAGCAAGTACTTCTAAGACAATGTTAAATAGAAGGGAAGAGAGTGGGCATCCTTGTCTTGTTCCTGACTTTAGAGGGAAGGATTTTAGGATTTCTCCATTGTAAACAATGTTGGCTGTGGGTTTTTCATATATACTCTTTATCATGTTCAAAAAATTTCCTTGTATTCCGATCTTTTGGAGTGTTTTTATCAAGAAAGGGTGCCGTATTTTGTCAAATGCTTTTTCTGCATCTGTAGATATAATCATGTGATTTTTTTCTTCAGTCTTTTTATATGGTGTATTACGTTGATTGATTTTCTTATGTTGAACCATCCTTGCATACCTGGAATGAATCCCACTTGGTCGTGGTGTATAATTCATTTAATGTGTTGTTGAATACGATTAGCAAGTATTTTGTTAAGTATTTTTGCATCTAGGTTCATTAGAGAAATTTGTCTGTAATTTTCCTTTCTTGTGGTGTCTTTGTTTGGCTTTGGTACTAGGGTAATGTTGGCATCATAGAAGGAGTTAGGCAATGTCTCTTCTGTTTCGATTTTTTGGAAGAGTTTCAGCAGGATTGGTGTTAGCTCTTTCTGGAATGTTTTGTAGAATTCACCTGTGAAGCCATCTGGCCCTGGGCTCTTCTTAGTTGGGAGGTTTTTAATGATGGATTCTATCTCTTTACTTGTGATTGGTTTGTTGAGATCATCAATTTCTTCTTTCATCAATATAGACTGCTTATGTGTTTCTAGGAATTTGTCCATTTCCTCTGAATTTTCATTTTTGTTGGAATATAGTTTTTGAAAGTATCCTCTTATGATAGTCTTTATTTCTGTGGGGTCGGTGGTGATATCTCCTTTCTCATTTCTTATTTTGTGTATTTGTATCTTCTCTCTTTTTTTCTTTGTTAGTCTCACTAAAGGTTTGTCAATTTTATTGATCTTCCCAAAAACCCAGCTCTTGGTCTTGTTTATCTTTTCAATTGCTTTCTTATTTTCTATTTCATTTAGTTCTGCTCTTATCTTTGTTCTTTCTTTCTTTCTTCTTCCTGTGGGATTACTTTGTTGTTTTTTTTACTAATTCCTCCAAGTGTGCCGTTAGTTTTTCAATTTTTGCTCTTTCTTCTTTTTTGATGTATGAATTTATGGCTATAAATTTCCCTCTCAGTACTGGTTTTGCTGCATCCCATAAGTTTTGGTATGTTGTGTTATCATTATCATTTGTTTCAAGGTAGTTATTGATTTCTTTTGAGATTTCCTCTTTCACCCATTGTTTTTCAAAGAGTGTGCTGTTTAATTTCCATATCTTGGTGTGATATCTGGGCCTCTGGCATTTGCAGATTTCCAGCTTCACTCCACTATGGTCAGAGATATTATTTTGTATGATTTCGATCTTTCTGAATTCATTAAGCCTTTCTTTGTGACCTAGCATATGGTCTATCTTGGAGAATGATCCATGTGCACTTGAGAAAAATGTATATCCTGCTGTGTTTGGGTGTAATGATCTGTATATGTCTATTAGGTCCAGCTCCTCTAATATACTGTTCAAATATTTTGTTTCTTTAGTGATTCTCTTTTGAGATGTTCTGTCCAGAGTTGATAGTGGTGTATTAAAATCTCCCACTATAATTGTAGATACATCTATTCTTTCACTTAGTTTTTCCAGTATTTGCCTCACGTACTTAGGGGCGCCCTTGTTTGGAGCATAAATATTTATGATTGTTCGTTCTTCTTTAGAGATTGTCCCTTTCACTAATATGTAGTATCTTTCTTTGTCTCTCACAAATTGTTTTGAATTTAAAGTCTATTTTGTCTGATATTAATATAGCTACTCCTCCCTTTTTTTGGTTATTGTTTGCTTGTAAGATTGTTTTCTAACCATTCACTTTCAGCCTCCATGAATCTCTGGGTCTAAGAGGTGTCTCTTGTAGACAGCATATAGATGGGTCATATTTCCTTATCCAATGTCCCAGTCTGAATCTTTTGATAGGTGAGTTTAATCCCTTGACATTCAGTGTTATTACTTTCAAGGAATTAATTATGCTAGCCATATTTTGATTTGACTTGTGTTTGTCATATTTTGTTTGTTTGTTTTTCTTCTCTTTTTGTCTTTTTTGTTGCTCTTACACTCTCCTCCAACTTTGCCTTTCCTGTTTTTTCCTTTCTTCCTGAGAACTCCCTTTAGAATTTCTTTTTTTTTTTTTTTAGATTTATTTATTTATTTAATTTCCCCCCGTCCCCTGGTTGTCTGTTCTTGGTGTCTATTTGCTGCGTCTTGTTTCTTTGTCCGCTTCTTTTGTCGTCAGCAGCACGGGAAGTGTGGGCGGCGCCATTCCTGGGCAGGCTGCACTTTCTTTTTCACGCTGGGCGGCTTTCCTCACAGGCGCACTCCTTGCGCGTGCGGGGCTCCTGCACGTGGGGGACACCCTTGCGTGGCACGGCACTCCTTGCGCGCATCAGCACTGCGCATGGCCAGCTCCACACGGGTCAAGGAGGCCCGGGGTTTGAACTGCGGACCTCCCATATGGTAGACGGACGCCCTAACCACTGGGCCAAAGTCCGTTTCCCCTTTAGAATTTCTTGAAGGGGAGGTTTCTTGTTGGCATACTCTTTCAGTTTCTGTTTATCTGTGAATATTTTGAACTCTCCTTCATTTTGAATGGTAGTTTACAATTATGAATATGGGAGGAATATAGTATGAATTAAAAAGCCAGTGTTTTCATGAGAGAAAGTGGATAAACAGAAAACAAACAAAGGTATTAGAAATTAAAAGTTAGAAAATTTGGGGACCAAAGAAAGGGAGGTGGAATATAGGAGAGACAGTAGATGATGGTGGATATCAAGATGTGAGGGAAAAGGGATAGTGTAGGTGGGCAAAATCAATTCACTCAGAAATGAGGCAACGGAGGATGAGGAAACCCAGCAAATATGAGGTGTTCCCTGCAGCACCTATTGTATAATTAAGATAAAATAAAATAAGAAGAAAAAGAGGGAAAAGAAAAAAAAAAGAAAGGAAAAAAGGGTGAGTACAGAAAAGGGAGGGAAGCAAGAAAAAGAAAGGAAGAAAGAGAACAACAACAACAACAACAAAAACCCTAAATAAATGAAAAAAAGACCTTGGGGGATACAATGGTGGAAAAGACTAGGAGATAATGTAATATTAGCAACCAGGACAATAAAAAATAAAAAAAATAAAAGAAAAAAGAAAAAAGAGAAAAAGGAAAGAGAAAGAAAACCCACAAACATCGAGGGCTAGGACAATCAGGGACCTCAGATGGACCTCAGGGCTTGGTGGATTCAGGGATGGGAAGTCTGTGATATTGCAGACTCAAGAGGTGTGAGTCTCTGGGGTGTGGGCCACCAGGGTTTAGGGGACACAGACCTGGCAACCTCAAATCCAGTTAATAGGGAGCCTGGGAGCACCACAGTGCAACACAGCTTTCAGGGATCCCCACAGGTGGGTGCCAAGCCCTAGGGGGGGGGTTCAAATCCACAAACTCTGACCTCTGTGTCAGAAACCCAAAATTCCCCCTCTCACTAGAGTCTCTTCTGTCACTGTGTCACCAGTTCGACTTCAGGACACCTCCCACCCTGCAAGCCCCCGAAACAGCCTGCTCGGGGTGCCTCTATATTGCAGCCAATTTAAGGATTCTGCAGATCGGCAGCCAGGTCTAGGGGGTGGGGCTCTTGCCGGAAGCACTGATATCCGTGTCAGAAACCCAAAATTACACACCTTGCAACAAACTCCATCTCTGTCTCACCAAATCGGTTTCCAAAGGCTTCCTGCCCTGTAAGCCCCTGAATAGCCAGCTCAGGGCTTACGAATTCCCCAGCACCACAGAGCCTCCAGGAATTGCCGCCACTGTGCCGCCCACCCCAGGGGGGAGCATCCTGCGCACAGCCCCTATCTCCGTGAAAGAGAGCCTCAATTCTACCTTTTACATGAATCTTCTCTGTCACCATCCCACCAAATCGATGTCCAGACACCTCCTGCCCTGCAAAATCCCAAAACAGCCTGGTCCTGGAGAATTTCCAATGCTGCTGAGCCACTTCTTTGCAGGAGAGACTATAAGGTGCACTCACTCAGACACCATCTTGCCCTGCCTCTGTTGTTCTAACTACAGTATATTTATTGGCAGAATGGTGCTGTGCTTGCAGTTATACTTTCAACATCATTCATTTTAAGTAAAAATACATAGAATGTAAAATAGCTGTATTTTCTTGGGGATATTTGTTTGTTTCTCTTTTTCATTTTGTTTTAATTTTTATTTTTTAATTTAATTTTGCTTTTTGTTTTTAAATGGTGAGACATAGACCCTGAGATTTCTGAGAGAAGAACCAATGTCTGCTGTATCTGGACTCAACATTAGAAAGCTTCTACCTAGGATGTATGAAAGAAAATTGCCAGAAGGGCTGATGTGAGCTGAGTTGGATGTTCTGGTGCAAATATTTTCTGGAAAGAATATTATAAGATGAGGATTGAACCTACCCTGAAGAATTGAAGGTTCCTGTACTGGAGCAAGGTGCAGTGGGACAGGCTGTTCCCTGGATCCTTCCCCTGCCAGGAGTGGCAAGGTAGTGGAACTCTGAACATTACAAGGTGAAGGGTCCACAGGGAAATTGTGCTGTTTGGTTGGAGTCACAGCTGTCTTCATCTCACTTCTAAGGAATAATCTCTAGTTTTCCTTTTAGAATGGAAATGCACCCCTATCCCCCAATTTAATTTAAAAAATGGGGAAGGTAGGCCCCACACAGGCAGAAGCCAGATGTCTTCGGAATCACATATTACATGAGTCCTCAGGGTCTAATATGTCTTCCTTCAGACCTCAGAATGGAGACTGCAAATGTCAGAGGGAAAAAAGGTCTTCCTGACTCAAACCTATGAAAGGTAGAGGGGTGATGAGAATCTGAACTAGAATCTAGATGAAACAATTCATTCTTTCCATTGGCATTTACAGACTTTCAGTTATATAAAGGAATAGACAAGTCACAAAAGTAGGAGGTAAGTTCAAAGCTCTGCAAAGAGCTTGTTTGCAGTGTATATAAAATGTTTACCATTCATAATAATACCAAAACTAATAAAATGTGCAAAACATTTGAACAGCCACTTTTAAAAACAAAGCTTTGTGAAATTTACTATGTATGAAAAAATATGTTCAACATCACAGATTTCCAGTAGAGTGAAAAATGAAACATGCAATATAAGTATATATTTGCCAAAATACAAACACAAACAATTCTAAAGATTGATGAAGATATGGAGCAATTAGAATGTCTCTACTAGTTGGAAGGAATATGTAATAGTATATTTAGTTTGGGAAGCAGTCTTACTAATTTAAAGATGTTCTTCCCACATGCCCAGCAATCACACTTCTATAGTTAACTTAGAAAAATGACAGTGAATGCTCAAAACAGTCTACAAAGTTTCCATCAACTGGTAAACAATAATCAAATTGTGATATAGTTACACAATGGACTATACTGAGCCATAAAATAGAGTGAACTAGTAACACACATCAGCATGGAGGATCTAAAAACTGTATGCTCATTAAAAAAGTCAGACACCAAAGAACACACAGCCTACTTTGCATTTATGGAAAAGCCAATTTTAAGATTAATTTTGAAGGGTAATGGGCACAGTATAGCAATAAACATGTTGAAAAAGAACCAAGATGGAGGGCTCACACTTCATGGCTTAAAAGCTTATCATAAAGGTATAGAGGTTAAACAGCAAGTTATCAGCACAAGGATAGATACATAGAGCAATGGAATTCAATTGAGAGTTCAGAAATAAATTTTCACCTCCATAGTCAATTGATTTGACAAGGCTATCAAGTCCACTCAGTAGGAAAATAATAGACTTTTCAAGAAATCGTGCTGGGAAAACTATATATCTATATGCAATCCAATGAAGGAGGACCCCTCTCTCACACCATATACAAAAATTTACTCAAAAATGGATCAAAGATCTAAATATAAGAACCAGGAACATAAACTCCTAGAAGAATAAGCAGAGAAACCTGTTCAGTATCCTTTGTTAGTCAATGGTTTCTTAGACTTTTCACCCAAATAACAAAAGAAAAAATCAGGTAACGAGGACCTCATCAAAACTGAAAAATTTTTGTGCATCATAGAATTTAATCACAGAAGGGAACACACCTTACTGAATGGGAGAAAATATTTGAAATGACATATCCTATTATGGTTTAATGTCTACAATATTTGAAGATGTCCACAACCCAACAAAAAGACAAACAACAGAAGTAAAAATGGGTAAAAGAGGGCATATGGGAATCCCCTATTTTTTGTATATAACATTGATGTAATCTAAGTATCTTTGAAATAAAAATGGGGAAAAGACTTGAATAGACATTGCTCCAAAGAGGATATACAAATTGCTAAGAAGCACATGAAAAGATGTTCATCATCACTAGATATAGGAAAATGCAAATTAAAACCACAATGAGATTCCATTTCACACCAACTTGAATGGCTACCATTTATTAAAAAAGAAAGAAAATCACAAGTGTTGGTGAGGATGTGGAAAAATAGGAATAATCATTCCTTACTGGTGGGAATGGAAAATGGTGCAGCCACTGTGTAAGACAGTTTGGCAGTTCCTCAGAAACCTAGGGATAGAATTACCATGTGACCCAGCAATCCTTCTAGTCAGTATATATCCCAAAGAATGGAAAAGAGGAACACGAGGAGATATTTGCACAACAAGGTTCTTGGTGGCATTATTCCCAACTGTCAAAAGATGGAAGCAGCACAAATGTCCATCAACTGATGAATGGACACACACGGTTTTGTATAGTTGCACAATGGAATAGTATTCAGACATAAAAAGGAATGACATGCTATACATGCCACATGAATGAACCTTATACATAATGCTGAATGAAATCTGCAAGACACAAAAGGACAAATATTCTCTATATTGCACATATAATTACAATAAGCACACCCATACTGCTAGAGTCTAGAATATAGGTGTTCTTCACCAAAGTTTAGTTATTCTATCAAATAGTTTAAAGAACATGCTGGACATTATATATCCTGCCATACCTTATGAATGGACTGGAAGAGAGTGTAAACTACAACATAAACTATAATCCATGCTGTGTAGCCATGCTCCAAAATGTATTCATCAAATGCAAAGAATATGGTACACTGATGAAAGAGGTTGTTGATGTGGACAGAGTGGGGGGTGGGGAATAGGGAGTGAGGTATATGGGAACCTCATATTTTTTAATGTGACATTTTGTATGATCTCTGTATCTTTAAAAAAAATAGATAATAAAAAATCATTAAAAAAAGAGCAGCCCAAATCCAATACAGAAGGTCATGCCCTGTCTTTTCTGTGCAGCCTCTTATTGTCCCACACCCACAAGTCACAGACAGCTTAGGTTATCTATTAAGAGACAAAGAGCCTCTCACCCATAGCCCACATCAGTATACCTTATATATGGGGATATAATCCATTTTTAGTCAATTTTGGGATTGATGGGAGAAGAGTGACCAAATTCTTTTGCTTGCCTTTAGATATCCAGTTACTCCAGCACTGTTCATTGAAAAGACTATTATTTTACCAAATGATTTGTCTTGGGCCCTTTGTGGAGGATAATTATGCATAAATGCATGTGATAATTTCTGAACTATCAATTCCTTTTAATGTTAATTAATGTAAAGGGAAATTTATTCTCAATTTCATTATTTTAACTTCTTTTTATTTGCCATTCATGCATTTTTTAAAGTGTTACAGTTAAGGATATTAATTACATATACAATGTGTGCTACCATCACCGGCATATTTTACCAAAAATTTTTGTCCTTCTAAATAGACCTCTTTCTCCACTAAGCAATAACTCCCATCTCCCCGCTCCTGCCATTCACAGGTAAGATCAAGTCTATTTTCTATCTCTATGAATGATCTTATTCTATATATTTTGTATAAATGGAATAATACAATAATTGTGATTTTTGTCCAGATTATTTTTGCTTAGTGTAAATTTTTCAAGATCCATTCATGTTGATCATACATCAAATTTCATTCTTTTTACTGAGGAATAATATTCTATTTTGTATCTATCTGTTGATGGACATGAGTTACTTTTAACTTTATGTTATTGCAAATAGTACTTCTATAAACTTTGAAATATAAGTATATGATGCCTCTTTCAATTTTTGTGGTATATATCTAGGAATGGAAATACCAGGCAATATGGTAATTCTTTGTTTAGCTAGTTGAGAAATGCTGAACTGTTTTCTTCAATAGTTATATCATTTTTTCTTAAAAGCAACAATGTAAAGTATTCTAATTTTTCAAGTTTCATCAAAATTTGTCATTTTGCATTTTAAAATAATAGTCATCTGTGTCATTGTAAAGTGATATCTCACTGTGAATTTGAGTTGCAGTTCTAAAATGGTTAATTATATTGAGCATATATTCATGTGTTTATTGACCAGGTGTATACGCTCTTTGGAGAAATGTCTACTAAAGCCCTTTGTCCATACTTTAAACTGGTACTTTGTCCTATTGCTGTGGAATTATAGAAATTATTTATTTATTTTCATTAAAGAAGTTGTGAGCTTGCAAAACAATCATGCATAAAGTGCAGAACTCCCATACATCACCTCCCCACCTCCATCTTGCCATTGTTGTGGAAAATTTGTAACAGATTATGAGAGAGCATCATCAAAATATTACTTCTAACTAAGGTCCACAGGTTACATTTGGTGTATTTCTCCATAAACCTCCCTATTATTAACACTATATATTAATATTGTAAATTTGTTATATTTCAGGAGAGAATACTCTCATATTTGTACTGTTATCCACAGTCTATCACTGACCACATGGTTCACTGTGTTATATAGATCCATGCCTTTTAAAATCCATCAGGGCAGGGAGAGAGAAGACATGATATGGGGGCATTTTCAGGACTTGGAGTTGCACTGAATGGTATTGTAGTGACGAATGCAGGACATCATATATCCCACCATAACCCACTGAATGGACTGGGAGAGAGTGTAAACTACAATGTAAACTATAATCCATGCTGTGCAGCAGTGCTCCAGAATGTATTCATCAAATATAATGAATGTACCACACTGAGGAAAGAATTTGGCAATGTGGAAGGAGTAGGGGGATGGGGAGTGGGGATATATAGGATCTTCTTATATTTTTAATGTAATATTTTATATGATCTTTGTATCTTTAAAAATTTTTTTTAATCTACAAAAAAATTTTAAAAAGCATACTCAATGGCTCTGTTTCATCACAGACTTGTGCTATCATCCTTTCAATGTTTTCATAGCTTCAAAAGATATATATATGATAGTTTTAATTAACCTTCTTATTTAATATTTCTGGTGACCTTCATTTATTTTTGTGAATGTGTTTTCATTCATTGTCTTTTTAAATTCGATTTGTTCCTACCTTCTGATATTGTCAAATATATTTCAATTCTATACATTGTGAACTAATTCTCTACTTCATTAGGAATAGTGGAGCAACAAAGTGCCTCACTAATAAGATGTTTTGCCCATAAATTTAATAAGAAGTGGTAAATGATCATATCATGTAAAAGCAAATAGGTGTGGGAATAGAAGACTGTTGGCAGGAGTACAAATTTGCCATCATTTTATTAATGCTAATGGTAGTATTTCCACATATATAAAATCTATTTTATCAATTGATATCAAATAATTTATTTTAGAAACATATTTTCATATGTGAACAAAAATGCAGGTACAATAATAGCTTTCAAAATATTCTTGAAAATTGTGAAGTTTGTTCTTGAGAACTATTGGTTATTCTATTTGATATAAAAGTTACCTTAAAAGAAGAGGTTGAAATTCAAGCACACTTGATTCACACATATTTCCCAATATACATCCAACCCAGACAACAGATATGAAAGTGTATATGCCGAGTACCATCTGGAGATAATGTCTCCTAGATCACTCACTCTTTAAGTGTTTTTGTTCCTCTGGTTGTCACACAGCTCACACAGTTCTTCAGTGAGTAGTTCCATTTCTAAATATCACACAATTTTCTTCACTTGGCTACTGACTGAATATCTATTAGGTCCCTTTGTGATTTTCTATCAACAGCAGTATAAACACTGACTATGTTAGAGTTCAGATTTATTTTTAAAAAGTATTTTTATAAAGGTCAAAGATAAACAGAAAGACAAAAAGACTGGGAAGGGAAGACCTAGTTTTCTTAGCATGGGAGGTGAGCATATAGAAAGACCTTTAGAATTTTTTATAGGTTACTTCTTTTTAAAAAAAAAGATTTATTTATTTGTTTCTCCCCCTCTCCTCCCATTGTCTGGGCTCTGTGTCCATTCACAGTGTGTTCTCTGTGTCTGCTTGTATTCTCATTAGGAGGCTCTGGGAACTAATCCTGGGACCTTCCAGAGTAGGAGAGAGATGATCATTCTCTTGCACTACCTCAGCTCACTGTTCTGCTGCATCTTCTTATTGTCTCTCCTCTGTGTCTCTTTTTGGATCATCTTGTGCCAGCTCTCTGCATCAGCCAGCACTCCTGCATGGAGTGGCACTTCAGTGTGGGGTAGCATTCCCCCATTGTGGTGGCACTCCCATGTGGGCTGGCACTCCACATGGGCTGGCTCACTGCACAGACCATCTTGCCTTCACCAGGAGGCCCTGGGCATTAAACTCTGGACCTCCTGTATGGTAGATGGGAGCCCAACTGCTTGAGCCACATCAGTTTCTCTATTATAGATTACTTGATACAATTGGCAAAAAATGTACAAACCAGGAAAGTTTAAGGCATGTGCTCGAAGAGGAGAGCTGCTTGCTTTCTGGCATGATTTTATGCTCTTACCGACTTTCCTATTTTATCACTGGGCACTTGAGTAGAGAAACAAACAAATGGAACCCAAAAATCAAGCCAGCTCTTGTCATTAGGACTATTCCACACCTGTCTTCTACTGTCACATGTACCTGCAGGACTTACTACCCACAGAACCCAGACGATCTTGGCACTGTGTATGATTCTTCTGTAAGCTCACAACTTCTGTCATAAAAGAATGTAAATATTATTTTAAAAACAAACTCCTGATTTCCTCTCAGGTTTTAGTGTTGGCTGTGCCTGTTTCTCTCCTGCAAACCAACCTATAGCAACAAGATTCACAAAGTATTAGGCCACTATGAAATTTTGCTCTTCTCCTACATACCGATAATTTGGCTGGGACAGCAACAACAGGTAATCAAAGCCAAGACCAAAGTACTGGATACTTTCAAATGAAATTTAAATAAGAGAGTAATAAAGGACATCCAGGATCCTTGTTCTTTGGATCAAGACACTCTCAAATATGCATAAATTCATGTAAACCCACTGAAAGAGGATACCATAGCAGGTCTCCCCTCTTCCCTGAAACACTGGTTTCTTAAAATTAGGTGGTGGTGTTTTTTTTTCCACAACCATTAAATGTTACATTGTCTAAACAGCACTTCCAATTTTAAAACACAAACACAGGTAGGAAACTTGCTGGAAGGGTCAAGGGACACTTCTCTGGGGGTACTTCAGAGTATACCTGGAAACTGCAACCTGCTGTGCTATTCGGTGCCTAGACCTTTTGCAACTTCAATGAAAAGTAAGTTCATTGAGGTAATTAAGACCAAAATGCATTTCTAAGTAACCCCCTTTTGGATCAAAGGGGAGCGATTTGGATCACAGGTAAACAAGAATTCCCTAAAACACTAGTCTGAGAATTGATTATTTTCATGATTTAAAACTTCAGCTTCAAATAATTATGCTATCATTTTCTTGAATAAAGTTTTCTCCCCATAACTCTCTTTACAGCCTCCTTTACCTCCTTGTTTCTAAGACTATAGATTATAGGATTCAAGAAAGGAGGGACTATAGAATAGAACACAGAGGTGAGCATATCCTGAACTGTAGGTGAGCTGGAGGATGGCTTCACATGTACAGCAGCTGCTGAGCTGACAAAGACAGTCACCACGAGGATATGAGGGACACAGGTGGAAAAAGCCTTTCCTCTCTCACCCCTGGTTGGAAACTTGAGCACAGTAGAAAATATGTGAATATAAGACATGATGATGAAGATGAAGCAGCCACCAGCAATCACTACCGCAGAGATAAAAATTAAAATTTCATTGTTTAAGGTGTCAGAGCAGGAGAGCTTCAGAAGAGAGGGGATGTCACAGAAGAACTGATGGACCACGTTGGACTGACAGAAGGGCAGCTGGAATGTGTTTCCAGTGTGGAATCCTGAGTAGGCCAGACCACTGAGTACAGAGGCCAGAGTCATCTGGACACAGACCCGAGAGTTCATGATCATGGGGTAGTGGAGGGGCTGGCAGATGGCCACATAGCGGTCATGGGCCATGATGGTGAGCAACAGCAGCTCTACCACAGCAAAGAAGAGCACAAAGAAGATCTGAGCTGCACATCCAGCCATGGAGATTGCCGTGTTGTTAAGCAGGAAGATGACACATGCCTTGGGGACTGTGACAGAAATGTAGCACATGTCTAAGACAGACAGATTCCTAAGGAAGAAATACATGGGGGTGTGAAGTTTCCAATTGAAAGTGATTCCTGTGACAATGAGAAGATTCCCCATCAGGGTTGCCAAGTATATCAATAAGAATAGCATGGCATGTAGGACTCTGAGTTCCCACACATCAGAAAATCTTGTAAGCAGGAATTCAGTCACAGTGGTGGAGTTGGGCATCTTAGGAACATTTCCCTTTGCCATGAAGAGTCAGACAATCCCTATGAAACATGGAGGATACACATTTAGAAGGAATCTATGCTCCTACTTTGCTTCACATTAATCCACTTTTATTTTCTCTAATATATTTTGGTTAATATGAGTTAACATAATGTTTCCTCTTGCTCCTTTCAGTCTACATTTTATACTTGTTTCAAGGATGACAGAGCAATAAAATATAATATTCATGACCTTGTGCCTATGTTTGCATAAAATGGATCTTCTTGAAGATAAAGTTTTGCCTGGAAGATTAAAAAGATTTAACATATGCTATTTCTATGCATCCTTGTCTCATTAGACCTGTTCCATGAATGTTAAGATTTATGATAATATGATTTGCAAAACCAGAGTAGAAATCAAAGGGACTATTTATTCAGAGCTTATCAAAATATTAAAATCAATTATAATCCATTCCATGACCAATAAATGATTACATTGAATACCATCAAACATTTCTCATGATTCTCTATGTACACCTTGCAAGTACATTGATGCTTAGTTTTCTCTGTTTAAAAGAATCTTTTGCAACTCTTGATAGGTAAATATTACCTGTGGGGAAAAGTATTTATATATTAATAATATCAGGCTCACTAAATTTAATATGTTTATACTTCTCTTTTGTGTGAAATACTGTTATCTTTTCCTATAAAATCTGAACATATTTCAGAATTTGAGTAATCTGATTTCATAGAAAGGCATTTCTTGATGTGTCAGTCATTAATGGTTATTATCCTCACACCTGATTCCTTCATAAAGTTTATTTTCACATTCACCCTTAGCAAAACCCTTACTTAACCCTCAAGTGCTGAATGATTTCTTCTGAAGATCCACTCTGAGTCATATTTTAACTCATGTCATCAAAATGGGAATGAATGTCCTTCCTTGTTGCCTTGAAACCATTGAATGTACATTTCAGACTTGCTAATCCAGCCTCTCTAATCCTCTGTGCTAATGCTCTTCACCTTCCTGCTCTGTGTTCCTTTTTCTCCTGATAAATGTAACTGCTTAAAGAGAAGCTCTGCTCACTGTAAGAAGGCAGGATGCCTGCCACTTTCAGACTGACCTTCTGAGCTCAAGAATGAAAGCTTTCTCCCTCTGCTCCTCTTTATTTCAGAATTCATCAAAAAACTACTTCAGTAAGGAGTTGTTTCTCTTGTTTTATCCCATCACGTTTACTGAAAACTTACTGATAGCGTTGCATGATGAATCTGATTGAAAATAGCTAAATTTACTATTTATAAGAAGCTTTAACCTATTTAAGCCAGCTTCATGCAGATGTTGAGATCTTAAAAATAAATGCTTAATTTTTTTCCTCACTCAATACCATATCAGACTTCTACTGTACTACAAAAATGTAAGAGGATTTTAGTGTTGGGACACAGAGTGAATGTATTTTATTATTTCACAATCACCAATCAATTATAAATTTCTAGCTTAAATTTATAATGTGTCAGCAGAGCAGACTACAGGAGAAGATAGATTTTATATCTTGACTCTACCATTTATTTGTTATGCATGTAGAGCTTCATATATATCTTTGGCTCTGTTTCCTTTTCTATAAAAGTTTTTTATTATCTTTTTTTAAAGTTACATAGATCACACAAAATGTTACATTAAAAAAAATATGAGGTTCCTATATACCCCATTCCCCCCATCTCCCATTCCTCCTACATTGACAACTTCTTTCATTAGTGTTGTACATCCATTGCATTTGATGAGTACATTTAAAAACACCTACCTCATGAATTTAATATTTGTAAAAGTAATTAGAAATTCCCACAATGGTAGCAATGCTTATGAAAAATAAATAATAAGTAATAAAATTTTTAAAAGGGGGGCTTAAGCACTGCATTTATTCCATCTCAAATTCTATTGCCCTTATTTGTTTTGATAGCAAACAAAGAAATAATGAATGTCAGCACTCTGAGTCTGATAACATCATTTTCTTTTAAAAGGATTAAGGTAACAAAAATGTTATGTACATGTAAATAGGTATTGTAAAACTAAGACTATTCTTAAAAATAGTATGCAGGTTGCAGGAGGATAGTTTTTAAAGTAATGTTCTCGAATACCTAGGTTATTGCACAGGTGTTCATATACATCAATTTGTAAAAGCAAAGGATTTTTTGCCTTTTCTGCAAAGACCTAAAGAATTAGAAGACATATTTTGATAATTAATATATTAATTTGTTTACTTATTTATTTAAACACATTTGTAATCTTTAATTTATTTATAATATCTATCTTTAAAAATATTTTAGGGTGAATTATGTACAGGCATTTGTCTAGAAGCTATGGAACTCAATTATAAACTGTGCGTACATGGTTTTCATAATATGTTATGGGAAAGTCCTAGAATTACACCTGAAGTATAAGGGGCCATTTGCACAATTTATTTTTATGACCCTTATTCACTACCTACTACCCATGACAATAACAGAAATCTGGCTAAAGAGAAAATAATCATTGAAATTAATTGATTTGCAATAATACACATAAACCGTTGATAATATTCTTATGAGGTAAAACACATCCCATCAGAATTAGGTCTGTGTAAGTGTAAATTTAAATCAGCGCTCTGTGTACTGAAGCTGTGGTCAGTGTGCAGAGCTGCTCCTGCTCCTGCTCTATCTAGTGCTGCAACCAGCCCACTCTTAGTTTCCATGAATATCCATCAATTCTACTAAAACAGTTTGAGCTGAGTTTATTTCATTGAATGGAAAAGGAGAGGTTTGTCTCATTTGTGAGTACCTTTTATATATATTTTTTTTCATTGTCCCCTTGACAGTTTCTCTCAAAAAATCAACTAAGCATGCAGGAAAGAAATGCAGGTGATTTTTGTGGGGAAGTGAAGGAAGAGAGAAAAAAATAATAACATCAAAGTCTCAAAAGTTAATGATATTACTTATGCTGGATAGGCACATCAAGATTTCTGATAAGGGCCCACTAATGCTTTACCTGGGGCCAAGGATGAATGGCATGCATAGCTGGTAGAGATGACTGACATCTTGTCTGGAAGCTTTCTCTTGTAACAAGAACTTTTGTGTTAAGTTTTATATCCAAACAGGGGTCTCCAATGACATCATAGAAAACCCCCAGGAGCCCAGGCTTTGGCATTAATAATAGCCAGTGCCCATAGGTAATTTCCAAGAGATAATTGGTTCTAGATGGTTATGCAACAGGGCCCAATTAAAATCTGTCCATGAACAGCACTTGTCTATAAGATACATTAGTGTATTTGAATGTAGAAAATGGTGTAGATTAAATGGATAATCAGAAAGAAAACCACAGTTCCCCTAATATTCTCAGTGCTCTTAAGGTGAAATGCCTGTGGATCTTAGGACCAAGGAGCAGAGAAGACCCAGAGCCTCGTTCAGCCCAGTCCCAGGACATTGAGAGTTTCTGCTCATCCTGAGGGGTTTCCTCTCATGAATAGAGGGATTTTCACTAGACAAACAACTCATGGTATTTGTTAATAATGACAAAACAGTCTTTCTGAAATTGTCCAAAGCACATATGAACCTGGTGCCAGGGCCCAGTGCAGAGGCCTGTGAACTGGATGATCCTCATCACGTTGCTTTATCTCTGATGATTCAGTAGCTCACACATTAGCACATTAGCAATGGTGTCCACCTCATGTGCCATTTGAGGGTAGGACTAAATGGAATATGTAACCATTTAGATAGTACCTGGCACAAAGTGCATTCATATTAGGAACCATTTTTTCGTGTTAGGAAAGTAGAGTCTCAATGTTTCTAAGAGGTACTATGTACCTTTTTGCCATTGATTTCTAGCTGAATTCAACCTTAATTAAACAACACACACTTTTTTATTTCAAACTACTCAACATACATTTGAATGCATTTTCCACATTATGAGTTAGGTAACTATACTGTTCAAAACTTTTATACCTTACCTGATGGCTGTCTTATGATAATTATACTGGCTGACTTGTTTTTACATATCCAGGTGTAATTTTGAATATTTTAAGTTGCCCTTGGGATACATGTTAGGCACTATATACTTGGAAGCCATGGTAATAGGTGAATATAAAGTTAACATTGTTATGTCTATCGTGATACAAAATAACCCTAATATTGAGCCATTTATCTCACCTTCAGGTGTGCATTGTCTGATAAGAATGTAGCCTTTGATGTTTTCAAATTGTTTGTATCCCAGAAAATCATGTTCTTAAAGCTAATCCTTCCCTCTGCATGTGAACCTATTGTAAATAGGATATTTTTGTTATGTTGCTTAAGTTCTTTCATAGTTTTGTGTGAGTCCTAATCCTTTTAACAGAGTCATTTATAAACAGGATGAATATGGAGTAAAAGGAGAGAAAACCACAGAATCAAGAAACTGGAAGGAATTAAACCTGAAATGGAAGGGGGAGATCAGCACATATTCACAAGTGCTTTGCCACATGGCATAGTCCAGGATCTCTGGCAGCCAGGCTTCCTGGAGAACACATCTCCTGATGACGCCTTTATTTGACATTTTTCTCAGCCTCAAAACTGCAGGCTTGTGAACTAATAAATTTCCATTGTTAATGGCCAACCCATTTTATGGTATCTGCCTGAGCAACTTATCAAAATAAATGCAGTAATATAGCCACAGCAGCTTTTGGTTTGTGTTATCCCTATCTTTATCTCAGTCTCTTCTCTATCTCTATCTCTATCTCTATTTATCTTTATCCCTATTGCAATCTCTTCTCTAACCTATATCCATATTGTTTTAAAGTTATAGTCCATGTACACAGCTTGAATATATTTCAAATAGTCTTTCTTATCCACAGAAAGGTCTTGTCTATATTTAAGGCTTGTAGAGGTAAATAATGATGTGACAATGATACTAATACCCTAAGTACATTTTCTTCACATGGTGTAGGTTTAACTCTGCTTTCAGGATGCAAGATGTAAAATTGGGAAAATCAATCACTGACATCTCATCCCTCCAAGCATCAACACCCTCAATAATATATTTATTTAATTATAGCTCTATAGTATCTTCAGTGAGGTATTCATATTTCTAGAATTTATATTGATTATATGTATGAGAGTTGGTCCTACAGTAATACACTCAGCTTCTAGAAATAGAATGACTGTTTTGGTAGATAGTTCCTATCAGATTAAAGATATTCTATTCACTTATTTTTCCCCTTGAGATGGCTCACTTGTCTGTCTGCTCCTTATGTTCACTTGTCTTCTCTTTTTAAGAAGCACCAGGAATGGAACTGGGACCTCGCATGTAGAACACTAGGGCAAAGAGCTTGAGCCACATCCACTCCATTCATTCTCCTTCCTTTTAAAAAATTTATTGATGTATATCACTCATACATAAATATACATAAACAATAAGTATATAGTAATCGTTGTGAACTTACAAAACAAACATATGTACCATCATCCAGGGCTGTCATACCTCACCCTACCACCAATACCTTGCATTGATGCTAAACATTTTAAACTAATGGATAAAGAGCATTTTCAAAATATTACTACTAACAGAAGTATTTTCCCCATACCCACCCTATTATTATTATTATTACCTTTATATAATTTCTATATGAAAAAATATAAGCAATGAGTGCATAGTAAAAGTTGTGAACTTACAAAGCAAACATGCATAAACTCATACAGGGGTCCCATACATCAATCCCCCACCAACACCTTGCATTGTTGTGAGACATTTGTTACAAATTATGAAAGAATAGTCAAAATCTTAACTACTAATTATAGTCCTTATTTTACTTGATGTATTTTCCCCCACCCACCCTATTATTATTTTTAAAATATATTTTTTATAGCACAAGTTGTAAACTTATAAAACAATCATGCACATGTGCAGGATTCCCAAACAACACCCCTCTATCAACACACCACACTGTGGTGGAATTTTGTTACAGATGAAATATCATCTGATTGTTACCATGTCCATAGAGTACATCTGGCACACATTTTCCATACTGCCCCATTATCAGTAAAGTACATCTTTGGCACAGATGCAAGAATATATATTATTACTGCTAACCACAATCCATAGGTCACTTCAGTTGTATTTTTCCCATACTTCTCCACATTCTCACTATCCTACAATAGTGATGTACATTTGCTCTAGCAAACAAAGGACACACTTGCATCTGCACCATCAACCACAATTCTTAATGACCTCTTAGTTTACTGTGCTGTTCAGTTCCTAGATTATTCTCTAGTATTCTTTCAATTAGCATTTACATACCTAGACTACCATTTTCAGCCACATCCCCATTCATAAACTAGCTGTTACTCACTATGTGTTACCATCTATATATTACCACACTTTTACAGTAAAGCTAATTAAAACTT
Source organism: Dasypus novemcinctus (assembly GCF_030445035.2). Lineage (NCBI taxonomy): Eukaryota > Metazoa > Chordata > Mammalia > Cingulata > Dasypodidae > Dasypus > Dasypus novemcinctus. Next base: position 2,065,126 of record NW_026688628.1, read on the forward strand.
TCACTTAAGCATCAGTATTCCAGCTCAGTCCTCCTCTTTTCTCCTTTAAGAATTCACCACCTACCACCAGGTCTTGAAGATATTTTCCTACAATTTCTTTTAGGAGTTTTATGATCCTTGCTTTTATTTTTAGGTTTCTAATCCACTTTGAATTAATTTTTGGATAAGGTGTGAGAGAGGCATCCTCTTTCTTTCTTTTGGCTATGAATATCCAGTTCTTTCTGCACCGTTTGTTGAAAGGACTGTTCTACCTGATCTGTGTGGGTTTAACAGGCTAGTCAAAAATCATTTGACCATAGATGTTAAGGTCTGTTTCTGAACCATCAGTTTGGGTTTTTGGTCTATGTGTCTGTCTTTATGCCAGTACCATGCTGGTTTTACCACAATAGCTAGAAAATATGATTTAAAGTCTGGAGAGGAGAGTTTGCTTTTCCTTTTTAAGATGCTTCTGGCTATTCAGGACCCCTTACTTTTCCAAATAAATTTGATAATCATGTTTTCAATTTAAAAATGCTGGTGGACTTTTTTTTTTTAATCAGGATTTCATTGAATCTGTATATGAATTTGAGTAGAATTGACATGCTAATGATTAGTCTTCCAATCCATGAGCATAGAATGTTCTTCCTGTTATTTAGACCTTTTTTGATTTCTTTTAACATTGAGTTGCAGTTTTCTTACTACAAGTGCTTTACATCATTGGTAAATTTATTCCTGACTATTTGAGTTTTATATATCATATTTTCTCACCACTCTATTGACACTTTTAGTTAAGTTTATTGATATAATCGTCATTTCTAGACTTTCTTCCAGGCATCTCTCTCGTGTCCTTTCTTTTCAGGCTCTTAAACACCCTTTAGTATTTCCTGAAAATGTGATCTCTTGTTTAGAAATTATCTCAGTTTCTGTTTATCTGTGAATATTCTAAACTTGCTCTCATTTTTGAAAGACAATCTTGTTGAATATAAGAATCTTGGCTGGAACTTTTTCTTTTGTAGTATCTTAAATATATCATACCGCTGTCTTCTTGCCTCCATGGTTTCTGGTGAGAAATCAGCACTTAATCTTATTGGGTATTGCTTATATGTTCTGCATTGCTTTTCTCCAGCTGCTATCAGAATTCTCTCTGTCTTTGGTATTTGATATTCTGATTAGTATGTGTCTTGGAGTTGGTCTATTTGGATTTTTTTGGATGGGAGTACATTGTGCCTCTTGAACAGGGATATCTATGTCCTTTAATAGGGTTGGGAAATTTTCTACCATTATTTCTTTAAATATTCCTTCTGCCCCTTTTCCCTTCTCTTCTCCTTATGGGACACCCAATGACATGTATGTTTGCACATCTTTTGTTCTCATTTAGTTCCCTGAGAGCTTGTTCAAATTTTTCCATTATTTTCTTCATCTGTTCTTTTATATGTTCACTTTCAGAGGCCATTTCTTCAAGCTTATCAATCCTTTCTTCTGCCTTCTCAAATCTGCTAGTATATGATTCCAATGTTTTTTAAATTTCATTGATTGCACCTTTCTTTCCCATAAGATCTGCTATTTTTCTATGTGTGCTTTCAAATTCTTATTTGTGCTCATCCAATGTCTTCTTAATATCCTTAATCTCTTTAGCCATCTCATAAAATTTATTGATGATGTTTGTTTGAATATCTAAAATTAATTGTTTCAACTCCTTTATGTCAGCTGGAGACTTATCTTGTTCCTCTAACTGGACCTGTTCCTTGGTGTGAATTGTAATTTTTTTGTTGGTGTCTTCACTTCTGACTTACTAGAATATTTTTCCTGAGTGCAGTTTTTCTCTCTAGTTTAGGGCTTCCTATTATTTCTTCTATGCTCATTATGGAGTAGAAGCCAAGCATGTAGTTGGTATTGTAAGCTGTGGAGGCTCAAGCTGCCCTCATTGCACCAGGGACCAATGAAGCTTCTTCCAACTTTCTCCTTTTCCAGGTGTAGGGACAGAGTCACAGATATGTGGAATAATCCATGTGCAGGTCTAGACTGTAGTTGCCCAGAGAGACAGATGAAGTTTCACATACCTTTCTCCCCTACCTGGGGCAGGGATGGAGCTGCAGGTGTGGGCAGCAAACTATGCACTGTGGGTCCTGAGATGACTGCAGTTGTCCTGGTAGACTTCTGGTTTTCAGTCTATGCCAGCCAAAGTTCCCTGCAGTTACCTGTATAGGCTGATGCAGGGCTTCTCAGCCTCCTCCCTGCCAGAGGCTGGGCTGAAGCCTAGGCAGGCTGCAGGCTGATCTGCATGAAACTGTCAGTCCAGATTCCCCTCAGAAACTACTGACTTCTTTCTGACTTGGGCTGGTTCTTACCCCAGTTATTCCCAGGGTTATCTCTTAGCCAGCCAAGTCTCCCATTCAGTAGCAGAAATTGGCATTCAACCATCTCCTCCTCCCCTGTTTCTTAGAAATGGAGCTTACAATTCCTGTCACAGAGCAGCTCCTGGGGGAGCTTTGTGCTGCCAGAGTAGGATAATCACTGGCCTCTGGGGTTCTGCCGATAATTTCCTGGAGAGGCTGGTGCAGGTCCCCGCAGCTTCCTCCCTGCTGGAGGTGGCACTGAGGCCTCGGCTATACCTACAATATGATCTGGATGGGAAGAAGTGGGTCCCCACCAGCACTGGGATCCTCAGTCTGCCTGGCTTCCCCTCATGCCAGGCGTGGAGTTAAGATGGCAGCTCCTGGCCTCTTTCTGCCTGGATGGACTCAAACTGTAGCTGTTCTCAGGAACATACAGTAGCCCATTGAATTTCCTCATCATAGCTGAAATTGGTGCCCAACCATCTCTTCCTCCCCTGTTTTGGAGAAGTGGAGCTTTCAATTCCAGCTGAAGAACAGCTCCCAAGGTGGCTTGTGCCTCCAGTGGAGGATGGGCACCGACCTCTGTGGCATGGAGCACTCTACTTATGAATCTTCTCTGCAGATGGGCAGTCTTCTACTCCTTCAAGGATGTTGCAGGATGCTCTTCTGGTCTCCTGGAGCCCCCAAACTGGTGCTTCAGCTAGCTCCAGATAGATCTGGGTGTTTGCTAACAGCCCTCTAGCAGGAGCTGACTCCAGGAGCTCCTTACTCCGCCTCCATCTTGCTCTTTCCTCTAAGGAATTTTTAATTTCTGTTACTATGATCTTCAGCTCTGGTTCCTGTTCATAATTTCCATCTCCCTAATGATTTTCTCTTTGGTGTCATATATGATTTTCCTGTTTCCCTTTAGTTTTTTCTCCAGGTTTTACTTGAGCTATTTTGGCATATTTAGCATCATTTTTAAAGTCTTTGTATGGTATGTTCCAGGTCTTATTCTCACCATTGATATTTGCTAATGATTCAATCCTTTCCTTTCCCTGGACTACACTGAGTGTTTTCTTCTGGGTATTGTAACTGTCTGTTGAAACCTGAACATTTCAAAATTTTAGTGTTTAATTCCTGGAATTTAGACATCTGTTCCTACAGTTATTTTTTGACGGAGCTTTCTTTGAATGTCAGAAATTGCCAAAAACAAATAAAATGAAAAATATAAAATACCTCTCTTAGTCTTTGCAGTTTATTCTGTACAAGTTACTCCTTTAGAGTGCATCCATACAATAGGTTTAAAGATTAGCTTGAGGTCAAAGAAATGGAACTGCCTTGTTCCTTTTTGAGCATGCATCTTGCCTTGAGAATGGGCATGTGTACCTAGGATTTTGCCCATTTAGAGGGAAATGTCCGCTATTCCATCAGAAACCATTTCCTAACAGTCCCATCCCAAGAACTGTATTTTATGTCTTAGATCTAGCAATCCCTTTCCCAATGCAACAAAATTTTACTGCTCTTCCACAGTTTTCTGGAGGCAGCAAGCACTCTGACTTGCCTCCAAATGCAGGAAAATGCTGGAAGGGAGATTCTCTCACGTCATCACCAGACATTCTGATCCAGACATACGTGCTTCCAATGTGTGCACAAAGCTTACTCAGCTCTGTACAGAATCAGTACCATGAAACCATCCTAGGAGCTCAGGCCAACTACATGCTTAGCCAGTATGGGGTAGGTGAGCAGCTAGTCAAGGTGTCATTAATCCTAGCATGTTTTAGATGCTTTTTCTTTTGTTCAGCACTCATCCCACTCCTGCAATGCTTTAATCTGGTCCTCTTTTATCTGGTCCTCTATTAAAGCAGTTTGTTAGTTCTTGCTACTTGTTCAAAGTTTTTGTGGGGGATAGAGACCTGAAGTGTCTCACATCACCTTCTTGATCAGGACCAGGATTAATATTTTTATGATAATAGTTTTTTTATATTTATTCATTACTTTCTTCTATAATGAATAATAGATACTGAGCCACAGTGACTCTGCATTTTACCAGTTGCAAGATGAAGGTAGAAGTTGAATGAGAGGTAGTTCCTTAAGGCTGAAAGTTGATGGATAGGGATTCTGAATAAAAAGCAGCTTTCACAAATTCAATTTTGTAAAGTAAAAAGCATAATTACTTTTCCACCAAAATGTTCTCTCATTCTCTGAGAATCAGAGAAAATAAAACTGTATCTATATTTAGAGGTTATGATTTTTTTATGTTTTTGGTGGGATAAAGTGTATTATATATTATAAGCAATATCAGATAGTCTGTAAGCAAAATCCAGATCCACTCATTGATACACTTCATTTCACTCTGTACCTACTTGCTTTTCATCATGCAGAAATATTGAAAACATCAAGTGAAGTACACACCTATTCAGCTAGACCACAGGGAGATATAAAAAGTTTAGAAATCTGGGTAGAGCAGTAGATTTTTAAAAACCACTTTTCAATGAGGAAAGTGACTTTAACATTCGGTGCTATATCCTTATGATGTCCTTAGTTCTACAGGCGTGCTCACTCTTAATCACCTTTTTACTTGGTGCAGACATTGTAGAAAGCTAAATGCAAAGAGAGTAATTTGAATTGAATTGTCTAATTCAAAGCACTCAATATTCCCTTCTACAGAGGCAGTATCCTGTAACTTGAGTTTCTCACATATGCTCAGATATTTATAGTTCTTAGCTATAGTCTTTTCCAATTAACAGTCTTTTTTTCTTCTTTATTTTCTTTTAAATGTTACACTCAAAACATGTGAGGTCCCCATATACCCCCACCCCACCAATGGCACCCCTCCCACATCAACAAACTCTTCCATCATTGTGGCACATCCACTGCACCCGGTGAATACACTCTGGAGAACCACTGCAGCACGTGGACAGTATTCACATTGTAGTCCACAATTTCCCCAAGTCTACCCAGTGGGCCATGACAGGACACACAACGTCTAGCATCCGTCCCTGCAGCTCCACCTAGGACAACTCCAAATTCTGCCCCACACCATATCTCTTCTTGCCTCTCCTGACCATCAGCAGCCACCGTAGCCAAGCTCTCCACATCACTACTACCATTTCTTCCCTTACTAATCACAATGGTTCCCCAGCAGAACACCAGTAAGTCCACTCTAACCCATACTCTAATCCTCCATCTTGTGGACCTGGGATGGCTATGTCCAGTCCCCCTCTACATCAAGAGGGGGTTTAGATTCCACATGGATGATGGATGCAATTCTCCTACTTGCAGCTATAGGCACTCTTGGCTCCCTGGTGTGGTGGTTGACCCTCTTTACCTCCCTTTCAGTTGGCCAGGGTAAGTGCAAGAAATCAGAGGGTAGGAGATGCAAGTCTACTGAGGCCCAGGGCCTGGCCATCACATGGGCTGTTCAGAGATTCAGGTCTCCTGAGTATGCACCAACCCAAATGCCAAACACAGGTCCAGTAAAACTATCAGAAGAGGCACGCGTAGAAAGGTTATATCTGAGTCCAACTCCATCACACTCAGGAACACAAACTCCAAAGTAGGGCCAACTGACATGGCCCTGAACTCCAGAACCATCTCCCTTGACCATAGAACCTGTGGGTCTCTGCAGCCCTCAGAAGAACTAGTACCTGCGTTTCCATCTACTTTGACTCTCTCTGGTACCCTGCTGAGGCATGCATAAGCATCACCCCCTGATGACCTCCCGACTTTTTTGGAGACTCTCAGCCATATAAACTCACTTGTTCTTTCCATTTCCCCCTTTTTATCCAAAGTCAAAAAGCAGTTTTTATCACCTGATATTACATGTAGGCTGTGATATTCTGCCAGTCTGAGTTGATCTCTTTGTTCAAGGTTTTTTTGTTGTTACATCATCAGCTGGTGCTTGATAGTAATCCCTCAGTGCCAGGGAGGCTCAACCAGAGGAGTCATGTCCCACACTGGGGGACATGCATCTACACACTGAGTTTGGCTTAGAGAGTGGCCACATTTGAGCAACATGGAAGCTCTCAAGAGGTAACTGTTAGGCACCCCACAGCTATAGGCTTAGTTCATATTTCAGGCACACAAGCAAATAATTGGAGCCATCAATATCAAGGGCTCATCATTGGACCATCCATCTTTATTGGTCTTTGCCATTGCACTTGGGGGATTGTTATTTTTCCTTTGGGGAATGTGATAGAGCTCCCCTGGTCAGTAACTCAGCACTCTCATTTGTTGTTTCCAACTGAAGCCTCTATGAAAATATCCAAACCTTTTTATGTACCCTGTACACATGCCCTGGAGAACTCCCTCCCAACCATGTGCAGTCCACCAATGACACCCCACACAAGTGCTCCTCTCTTGTCATAGTTGAACCTCTCTGTAGTCCAAAACTTCTTCAAAAAGGAAGCTCAATATATTGCCAGGTTGCCTTATAGAAAAATGGAATACAGTGATGGGTTTAAAGGTTAAAGAATATATAGAAATTTAGAAAAATTAAATAAAGGAAAAATAAATTGGGGTATCAAAGAAATGAAAAAGTGAAAAAGCTTTGTTTTTCACATTTTGCCTTTCATCACAGCTACAGGTGTTGCCCTGTATATACAGTGGCAAGGCAATTTCTTCCATTTCTTCCTCAGTGTGTACCTCCTTTCTTTCTTTTTCTTTTCCTGATTATTATGTTTCTCTTGACATAAGTTTTAGGTCACAGTAATTCACATATACAATATTATAGTATTCCCACATATCCAACATCAAACTCTTTGTCCCTTCCCCAACAGTGATCTTTTTATATGTTCATATTGTATTTCCTACAACTAATGTACAGATATTGAAACAATAGCTTTCAAACATGGTTGCATTTGGGTTTACATTATGTTTTATATTTTAGACTATACAATTTTCTAAATTTTTAGTTATCTTATGTTTTACATTATGGTTTATATTTTAGCCTATAGACTTTTATACATTTTTGGCATATTTAATGTAACCTATATCCATCATCGCATGATCTTGTGGAACACTTCCATTGCCCCACAGTTACCCTGATTCCGTGTATTCAACACCTCTTTCATGTCTATCCTACCAAAACTGATCTACACATTCAATGCAATCCCAATAAAAATCAACGCAGCCTTCTTTAAGGAACTAGAAAAACTAACTATGAAATTTATTTGGAAAGGAAAGAGACCCCGAATAGCCAAAGACATACTGAAAAAGAAAAACGAAATTGGAGGAATCACACTACCTGACTTCAAAACATACTATAAAGCTACGGTGGTGAAAACAGCATGGTATTGGCATAAGGAAAGACACATAGACCAATGGAATCGAATTGAAAGCTCTGATATAGAACCTCACATATATAGCCACATAATATTCGATAAAGCCACCAAACCCTCTCAATTGGGAGAGAGTGGCCTATTCAACAAATGGTGTCTGGAGAACTGGATAGCCATATGTAGAAGAATGAAAGAGGATTACCATCTCACACCTTATACAAAGATCAACTCAAGATGGATCAAAGACCTAAATATAAGAGCCAAGACCATAAAAACCTTAGAAAGCAGTGTAGGGAAACATCTACAGGACCTTGTAATAGGAAATGGATTTATGAATATCTCACCAAAAGCACGAGCAGCAAAAGAACTAATAGATAAATGGGACTTCCTCAAAATTAAAGCCTTCTGCACCTCAAAGGAGTTTGTCAAGAAAGTAAAAAGGGAGCCCACACAGTGGGAGAAAATATTTGGCAATCATATATCTGATAAGAAACTTATAACTTGCATATATAAAGAACTCCTATATCTTGAAAATAAAAAGATAAACAACCCATTTAAAAAATGGGAAAAAGACTTAAACAGACACTTCTCCGAAGAAGAAATACAAATGGCAAGAAAGCACATGAAAAAATGTTCCAAATCTCTAGCTATCAGGGAAATGCAAATCAAAACTACAATGAGATACCATCTTACACCCATAAGATTGGCAGCTATGAAAAAAACAGAAGAATACAAGTGCTGGAGAGGATGTGAAGGAAGGGGAACACTCATCCACTGCTGGTGGGAATGCAGAAGGATCCAACCATTCTGGAGGACAGTATGGCGGTTTCTCAAAAACCTAGCCATAGATTTGCCATATGACCCAGCAATACCACTGCTGGGTATATACCCAGCAGAACTGAAAACAAGGACACAAACCGATATATGTACACCAATGTTCATAGCAGCATTGTTCACTATTGCCAAAAGTTGGAATCAACCCAAATGCCCATCAACAGATGAGTGGATCAATAAAATGTGGTATATACACACAATGGAATACTACTCGGCTGTAAGAACAAACACACTACAAACACATGTGATAACATGGATGAATCTTGAGAACCTTATGTTGAGTGAAGCAACCCAGACATTGAAGGACAAATACTACATGACCTCAATGATATGAAATAAACAAGCTGCCCTAGATAGCAAGAGACTGAATGATAGGCTTACAGGAAATCGGAGGGTGGAGGAAGGATATGAGCCGATGTCTGCAGGGGTGGAATTTAAGACAAGATGGTGGTAAGTATGAACACAAAGAAGAGATAAAATGGGGGCAAGGGGTTGCCTTTGGTTGGGGCTTTACGGGTTTGAGGGTGGCTGGGAAGGGACGGTTGGGTAACGTTGCCCAAAAGTGGGGGGAGGGAGGGGTAGCATACGAACACAGGAGAGGGTCAGGAGGTAGTGGAGAGTAAAATGCCGAGAAAATCATATCAAAATATAATAAAGAGGGTTACCTGTTTAGAATGCTCGGAGGGGAGGGTCTGATGCAGGACGGGCTCCTGGGGAATGTCTAAATGCTCATTCTGCCAGAGTGGGTGACACCATGGGGTCGAATCCCAAGTAGTGAGAGTGGGGTTGGACCCACATCCTGGGGAGGACTAATGCCACCAAATAGAGGGAACTGTATCCCTCGAGAGAAAGGGTGGCTCCCAGGGCATTGGGGCAGTTGAGCAAGTTAGGCCCTGAACACTATTCCATCTATCTCTGGAAGTGGCTCCTCAGGAAATGGAGGTTGGCTGTCACTGTGGGCACCAAGGTGGAAGGGAAAATGGACGTTAAATGTGTGGAACCAAAGTAAATGGGGGGCAAGAGAGGAGTTTCTTGAGAGTACACAAGGATGGATATAAAACATGTAATATTACACCATAACATATAGGAGATGACAGACTGATAATGTAAACCATAATGTAAAACATAGGATAACTAAAAATGTAAAGAACTGTGTATCCTAAAGTATGCACCATAATGTAAGCACAGATATTACCTTGTTAGAAAGCTAATATCTCAGACTCTGTACATCACCTTAAGTAAATATGATGTGAATAGGGTGTAAGAGTATCGCTGTGGAAGGAAAAAGGTGTTGTGGTGGATGTATGGGAGTGCTGTATATTATATATATGCATTGCTGTGGTCTAGGACTCCTATGAAGAAATGCTGAATAATTAGGGAAAAAAAAAAAAAAGGGATAGGATGTGGAATTTTTTCAAGTCAACATTCTTTATCTAAGTTCTTTATCTAACTTTATCCAAGTTCTTTATCTATCCTTTAAACCCATCGCTATATGCCATTCCCTAGTAAGGGACCATGACATTATATTGGGCTTCAAATTTCGGGGAGTTCTGGATCACAGAGTGTTTCAACAATGGCAATGGAGGGATACTGGTATGGGATACCAATGACAGGTGATATATGGCTGACAGGGAGCTGTACAGAACATATGTCCAGGGTGCATGGTAATGATTGGATATACTCATAGTGGCAACAATTAAAAACCCAGCAGGGGGGGTACTGGGTTCCTGGCCAGTGGTGCTCTGTCGTGGTCCCTAGGGGAGCAGCGATAGTCTCCCAGGTACAGCGGCGGGGACCGGGAGGGAGTGAGCGTTCAACAGTGAGCACCTGATGCTAATGACTATGCTTGTGAGCTGATAAACCTAAAATAAGAACAAGGCCTAGAGCAACATTGTGCCTGGGAATTTCCTCCTGTCAGCCTTCATGTTACTCAAATGTGGCCAGTCTCGAAGCCAAACTCAGCATGTAAATGCAATGCCTTCACTCCAGCGTGGGACATGACACCCGGGGATGAGCCTCCCTGGCAACGAGGGACCACTATCAAATACCAACTGATGATGCAACTGGAAAAGGACCTTATATGGAAGGTTCAATGCGGATCAGCAGAATATCCATGTCTACATAAAATAACATGACTTTAAAATGCTGTTTGACCTAAAGTAAGGGGGAAATGGAAAGGAGAAATGAGTTTATATGGCTACGAGTTTCTAAAAAAGAGTCTGGAGGCTGGCAGAAGGATTGCCCTCATGCACAACTGAGCAGAGTCAGAGAGACAGATAAAGCAGATACAACCCCCTGATATTGGTTCCTATGAAGGCTAAAGAGACCCATGAGAGTTATGGTCATGGCCGATGGGGTTTACTAACAGGGCAGATGGCCCCTCTTTGGAAATGGTGTTTATGTGTGATGAATCTGGACTCAGATGGGATCTCCCTTCATAAGACTTTCATGCTAATCTGCTGGAGGTGCAGTTAACGTTGGGGTTTAAGATATATTTAGGGGATTTGAATCTCTGGACTGACAATGTGATAGCCAGGTCCTGAGCCTCAACAGACTCCAGCACCTACAATCTGATTTATTGGACTTACCACACTCAGCTAAGATGGAGTTGAAGAAGGACAATCACCACACCATGGAGCCTAGAGTGATTACAACTGAAAATGGGAGGATGGCAGCCAGCATCCATGTGGAATCTGAGCCTCCTCTTGACATAGAGGTGCAATGGACACAACCAATCCAATGTCCACATAGAAGAGGTGGCATTGGATTGGGAAAAGTGGACATGGTGGACGATGGGTATGGGGAAAGGCAGGAAGAGGTGAGAGGTGGAGGCGTGTTTGGGACATGGAGCTGCCCTGGATGGCGCCTCAGAGGTAATCACCGGACATCGTAAATCCTCACAGGGCCCACTGGATGTAATGGAGGAGAGTATGGGCCATGATGTGGACCATTGTCTATGAGGTGCAGAGGTGCCCAAAGATGTACTTACCAAATCCAATGGATGTGTCATGATGATGGGAACGAGTGTTGTTGGGGGGGGAGAGGGGGGGTGGGGGGGTGGGGTTGAATGGGACCTTACATATATATTTTTAATGTAATATTATCACAAAGTCAATAAAATAAATAAATAAATAAATAAATAAACAACAACAACAACAAAAAAACACCTCTTTCTACCTCCTCACAGGGCCCACTATGACAATCAATCTTCATTACTTGAGAGACCATATTGAGAGATACTTGCAAAAATGTTGAGTGCTTCACATACGTGACTGCCCTAACTCATTAGGAGTCACCGATTCTCTCAAGAGATACAATTCCGTCTGTTGGAGAACATCCATCCTCCCCGGGATGTGGGTATACTTTCACTCTCATTGTGTGGGTCTCCACCCAATGATATAATCCACTATGACAAAATGAACACTCACACACTCTCCAGAAGCTTGCCCTGTGTCAGATGCCCCCCTTAAGCATCCCAAACAGGCAACCTTCCATACTACATTCTCTAGAGTTTTGTCTGCACCACAATTTCAACCACATACCTGACAATCTCCCATGATCAAATGTTCCCCTCATCCTCTCTCCAATTTCCTGGGCATTCTGACCCTCCTGCCATCCCTAGTGCCCCTAAAGCCCATGCAGCCCCACCCTAAGTTATCCCTATACCCCCATTTTATCACTTCCCTGTACAAATAACCTCCGTCTTAACGTAGATTTCACCCAAGCAGCTGTCAGTTCACAACCTTCCTCTAAACTCCAACTACCTTAAAGTTTAAAATCCAGTACCTAGCTTTCTGAGACAGCTTGGTTTACTTATCTCATGTCAGAGAGGTCATGTAGTATTTATCCTTCAATGCCTGGGTTGCTTCACTCAACATAAGGTTCTCAAGATTCATCCATGTTATCACATGTGTTTGTACTGTATTTTTTTCTTATAGCTGAGTAGTATTCCATTGTATGTATATACCACGTTTTATTTATCCATTCATCTGTTGATGGGCATTTGGGTTGATTCCCACTTTTGGCAATAGTGAATAGTGCTACTATGAACATTAGTGTGCATATATCAGTTTGTGTCCTTGTTTTCAGATCTTCTGGGTCTATACCCAGATGTGGAATTGCTGGGTCATATGGCAACTCTATAGCTAGTTTTTTGAGAAACTGCCAAACTGTCCTCCAGAATGGCTGGATTCTTCTGCATTCCTACCAGCAAAGGATGAGTGTTCCTATTCCTCCACGTCCTCTCCAACAATTATAGTCTTATGATTTTTTGATAGCTGCCAGTCTTACAGGAGTAAGATGGTATCTCATTGTTGTTTTGATTTGCATTTCCCTAATAGCTAGTGATTTTGAGCATTTTTTTCATGTGTTTTTTAGTCCTTTGTATATCATCTTTGGAGAAGTGTCTGCTCAAATTTTTTCCCCATTTTTTAAATGGGCTGTTTGTCTTCTTATTTTCAAGATATAGGAGTTCTTTATATATGCAGGCTATAAGTCACCTATCAGATATATGGCTACTAAATATTTTCTCCCATTGTGTAGGCTCTCTTTTCACTTTCTTGACAAACTCCTTTGAGGTGCAGAAGGCTTTAATTTTGAGGAATTCCCATTTATCTATTTGTTCTTTTTCTGCTCGTGCTTTTGGTGTGAAGTTCATGGAACTGTTTCCTATTACAAGTTCCTATAGATGCTTCCCTACTTTGCTTTCCAATGTCTTTATGGTCTTGGGTCTTATATTTAGGTCTTTGATCCATCTTGAGTTTATTTTTGTATAAGGTGTGAGTTGGTAATCCTCTTTCATTCTTTTACATATGGATATCCAGTTCTCCAGGCACCATTTGTTGAAGAGGCCATTCTCTCCCAGTTGAGAGGGTTTGGTAGCCTTGTCAAATACCATATGGCAGTATATATGAGGATCTATATCAGAACTCTCAATTCAGTTCCATTGGTCAGTGTGTCTCTCCTTGTGCAAATACCATGCTGTTTTCAGTACTGTAGCTTTGTAGTATGGTTTGAAGTCAGGTAGTGTGATTCCTCCAATTTCATTTTTCTTTTTCAATATGTCTTTGGCTATTCAGGGCCTCTGTCCTTTCCAAATAAATTTCATAGTTAGTTTCTCTAGTTCATTAAAGAATGATGTGTTGATTTTTATTGGGATTGCATTGAATGTGTAGATCAGTTTTGGTAGGATAGACATCTTAATAATATTTAGTCTTCCTATCCATGAACAGGGAATATTCTTCCATTTATTTAGGTCTTCTTTGATTTCCTTGAACAGTATTGTGTAGTGTTCTGTGGATAAGTCTTTTACCTCTTTAGTTAAATTTATTCCTAGGTATTTGATTTTTTTTAATTTACTATTGTGAATGGTATTTGATTCCTGATTACCTCCTCAGATTGCTCATTGTTGGTGTACAGAAATGGTATTGATTTTTGTGCATTTATCTTGTAACCTGCGATATTACTGGACTCATTTATAAGTTTAGAAGCTTTGCTGTAGATTTCTCAGGGTTTTCTATGTATAGGATCATATCATCTGCAAATAGTGAAATTTTGAGTTCTTCCTTTATCATTTGGATGACTTTTATGTCTGGTTCTTGCCTCAGTGCTTGAGCAAGTTCTTCTAAGACTATGTTAAATAGAAGGGGTGATAATGATCATCCTTGTCTTGTTCCTTACTTTAGAGGGAAAGATTTTAGGATTTCACCATTGTAAATGATGTTAGCTGTGGGTTTTTCATATATACTCTTGATCATGTTCAGAAAGTTTCCTTGTATTCTGATCTTTTGCAGTGTTTTTATCAAGAAAGTGTGCTATATTTTGTCAAATTCTTTCCTGTATCTTTACATATGATCATGTGATTTTTTACCTTCAATCTGTTTATATGGTGTATTACATTAATGGATTTTTTTATGTTGAACCATCCTTGCATACCAGGAATGAACCCCACTTGGTCATGGTGTATAATTTGTTTAAAGTGTTGTTTAATAAGATTAGAAAGTATTTTGTTTAGGATTTTTGTGCCAAGGTTCATTAGAGAGATTGGTCTGTAATTTTCCTTTCTTGTGATGTCTTTGTTTGGCTTTGGTACTAGAATAATGTTGCCATCATAGAATGAGTTAGGGAATATTCCTTCTGTTTCAATTTTTTAGAAGAGTTTCAGCAAGACTGGTGTTAGTTCTTTCTGGAATGTTTTGTAGAATTCACCTGTGAAGCTGTCTGGCCCAGGGCTCTTTTTAGTTGAGAGCTTTTTAATGACTGATTCTAGCTCTTTACTTGTGATTGGTTTGTTGAGATTGTCAACTTCTTCTTTTGTCAATGTAGGCTGCTTATGTGTTTCTAGGAATTTGTCCATTTCCTCTAAATTGTTGTTTTTGTTGGAATATTGTTTTTCAAAGTACCATCTTATGGTAGTCTTTTTTTTAATTTTTTATTGACTTTGTAATAATATTACATTAAAAATATATATGTGAGGTCCCATTCAACCCCCACCCCCACCCCCCCCTCTCCCCCCCCAACAACACTCGTTCCCATCATCATGACACATCCATTGGATTTGGTAAGTACATCTTTGGGCACCTCTGCACCTCATAGACAATGGTCCACATCATGGCCCATACTCTCCTCCTTTCCATCCAGTGGACCCTGTGAGGATTTATGATATCCGGTGATTACCTCTGAGGCGCCATCCAGGGCAGCTCCATGTCCCAAATACGCCTCCACCTCTCATCTCTTCCTGCCTTTCCCCATACCCATCGTCCACCATGTCCACTTTTCCCAATCCAATGCCACCTCTTCTATGTGGACATTGGATTGGTTGTGTCCATTGCACCTCTATGTCAAGAGGAGGCTCAGATTCCACATGGATGCTGGATGCAATCCTCCCACTTTCAGTTGTAAGCACTCTAGGCTCCATGGTGTGGTGGTTGTCCTTCTTCAACTCCATCTTAGCTGAGTGTGGTAAGTCCAATAAATCAGATTGTAGGTGCTGGAGTCTGTTGAGGCTCAGGACCTGGCTATCACATTGTCAGTCCAGAGATTCAAATCCCCTAAATATATCTTAAACCCCAACGTTAACTGCACCTCCAGCAGATTAGCATGAAAGTCTTATGAAGGGAGATCCCATCTGAGTCCAGATTCATCACACATAAACACCATTTCCAAAGAGGGACCATCTGCCCTGGTAGTAAACCCCATCGGCCATGACCATAACTCTCATGGGTCTCTTTAGCCTTCATAGGAACCAATATCTGGGGGTTGTATCTGCTTTATCTGTCTCTCTGACTCTGCTCAGTTGTGCATGAGGGCAATCCTTCTGCCAGCCTCCAGACTCTTTTTTAGAAACTCGTAGCCATATAAACTCATTTCTCCTTTCCATTTCCCCCTTACTTTAGGTCAAACAGCATTTTAAAGTCATGTTATTTTATGTAGACATGGATATTCTGCTGATCCGCATTGAACCTTCCATATAAGGTCCTTTTCCAGTTGCATCATCAGTTGGTAACAAATAATATTCTTAATACTAATTTTATTTGGGGTTTCTATTGGCAGAAGGATAAAAAAATCTCTTTATCAAAATATTATTTTTGATAATAGTTCATACTAATTTAGGACAAGTGATATTATTTATAATATGTTTTATTTTGCTTCTGCTCTCACAGGCATAAAATAGTTTTATTCTCATTAGTTCTACACAGAGTGACAGTTTTGGCTTTTCTGTGTTTAGTTTTATTTTCTCCCTTGAATGTTGATTTCTTTGTAAAATTTTGTGCAATTAAAATCAGACACAGCAAGATGACACAAGAAAAGAGATACAGATTTCCAGTGCCACTGACAAGAATGCAAGCAAACACAGAAGAACACACAGCTAATGGACACAAAGAACAGACAATGGGGGGTGAGGCAGTGGAAGGGAAGATATATAATAAATAAATAAATAAATAAATAAATAAATAAATCTTTAAAAAATAAAATCAGCCAGATTGTTTTAAATTTTAGATTTTTTAAAATATTTGAAACCTTTATTTAAATGCTGCTTTTGGAATCTACAACGCTATATTTACTACTAACTTTTGGGGATTGAATCTTGTCTCCCACAAAGACATGCTCAGATCAGTCTTCGTTCCTGTGGGTATGAACCCATCTGGAAATAGGAGCTTTTGAAGATGTTTTATTAGTTAGGACTTAGAATTAGAAAGGACTTAATCCATGTGACTTGAGGCAGTATAATGAGAGGAAATTCAGACCCAGTCACTCAGAAGAAGTAGAATCCAGAAACCAGAAGAAGCCAGAAAAGAAAGAGATCACCATTGACGGAGGACTGCCATCACCAGAATGCTACCAACTCTGGGAGAAATCATGGCCTTGTAGACATCTTGATGTTAGACTTTAGCCTTCAAAACTTCAAAGACAGTAAATTCCTGTTGTTTGTGTCAACCCATGGTGTGGTACTTGTCATAACAATGCTGTAAAGTAAGACATTAATCTAATGCAACTGAAAGATTTTGATAAAATATTATTTTGGATTCATGAAATTAACTTGTATTCTATTCTATGTGTCTTTTATTTTACTCAACCGTAAAAATGGAGGGAATATAATACCTGCCTCAGAATTACTGTAAATAACTCAAGAAAAATTAATTATTTAGAATGATTGGCATATATAAATTTTAAATAACACTGGTAGATTGGTAGTCTGTTGTCCATGTTAACTGTTCCACGATTACTAAATGAATTAATATATTTGGATATTAAATCATAGACTTTAGAAGTCTATATGAAGAGTGACCATATTTTATATATCTTTTGAGTTCTACGTAGGACCTACCATAGGGCTGGGCATTGTGTTAAGCATTAGTTTGGGTCACCTCCTTGGCCCTATGTTCAATTACATTATATAAGGTTCATTCATTTTTCAAAAATATTTTTCAAGGATTAATTATGTATTATATAACTTTGCCCATTATAGAAATAAGGATACTAAAAGGAAATGGACCTGGATCTTGTTCTCACATGAACAAATGGGAACCTATATATATTCTTAAGAATATTCAACTATTTTGATACAAAAAATTACCCTATACGTTAAATCACTTTCTTATAATCATTATTCACCAATCTTAAATTTTTTTATATCACTTATGAAGAGATACAAAAATCTACATTTTAACATTAGGAGTTATATATTAGAAACATGTTCAAACTGTAACAGACCTATTGAGAGCCAGATATACTTAGTAGCATAGAACCAAGTCAAACAAATGCCTCAAATAAATCAACCTGTGAGCACATAAAGAATTGCTTTAAATAAAGAAAACGTAATTTGTATTTTCATCACTCTCTCCACAAATATTTCACAGTATAAATAGCATAGTTAAATGCCATTAGGAAATATGGAGACTGTTCAGCATAATAACTAATGGGGTGAAGTGGTGCTAATGAAATATGCATTAAAGGGGTGTCTTTTAGGCTTTATAATAAATGTAAGCACTGAAAAATAATAATGCCTCATAAAGAAAATGACGTTAATGTGCTTGAAATACATTAATCAATACTCATTTTAGGCTTTATTTCCACCTACAAAATGTAACCACATGAAAAGCACATAATTCTCAAATTCATTGTGTGTTAAATATGTGGTTCCCACAAAGGACTGACTTAAGTGACAGGCCATCAGGAAACACCAAGGAATTCACCTTATTGCATCAGCCCCATGAGGGAGGATTGGGCAATAAAAGGACTCGTTAAGGAGAATAGTCTCCATAGGATTTTATCCAAAGTTTTGTGATTGGAAATCTAATCAAAATTTACCAGTAAGTTGGTTGCTATGTGAGGTAACTGGGTCAATGCTATTACTTCTTGCAGGACACTAATTGATTTATTTTATTCTGGATTCATTTGGATTGTAAATTCCACAGTCCTTCTTTAGCATCTGGTGGCAGAATCTTTTCTTCCTTTCAGTTTTCTGATATCAGCTGAAGTACAGGGTACAGGGTAAACATCCAGACCCATCCTGTGGATGGCTATCTCTCCATATACCTGAAGCAAAACTGGTTATGTTTCCTAAATTACTGACTATTAGAGAATACTTTTCTCCACTCCAGATCTTGCACATTTGCCTTTATAACAGATTGCTTACAGAACATGACAGGCTGTTCAGTTCTACCCATCTCGACATTCCAGACACATTTGAGAATGCTCAGTGGGCAAGTAGTTTGGGCTCTTGCATAGTTTGTAACAAATGTTTCACAACAATGCAAAGAGTTGGTGGAGGGGTGATGTATGAGACTCCTGTGAGATGTTATGTACGTTTATTTTGTAAGTTTATAATCTTTACCATACACTTATTGTTTATGTGTGTTCATGTATGAATGATATACTTCAATTAAAAAAACAAAAAAAAATAAATGAATGAACAAGTGCAGGCAACAGTCAAGAATTGGTTATAAAAGGTAAAGAAGTTAAAAAAAAAAAAGAAATTTGGCAGAGAGTGATATTTATTCACCAAGAGTGGATTGAATTAATCCTCCAACATGAGAACTGACCAATAAAGTTAGGTTACATTCAACATGTCAACTTTTATGCTTCAAAAGACATTCTTAGAAAAGGAGACAATTTGTAATTATTCTCAAATTTTTCATTAATGACTGCCAATGTGTAAAGAACCAAAATTTGGGAGGGTCTAAGAAGCACCAAGGAAATCTTGGAAATGAAAGCTCAAACACAGAACTCTACTAACCCCTACAGAATATCAACATAATTATAAAATTCAGCCAGAAACCTTGGAGAGTGGAGATAATAAGTCAAATATTTTGAAGCACAAATCCTCTTTTACATTTTGAAAAACCTATTTAGTGTCTGGATTAATAAAACAGAACTGGATTTAAATTTTTTTTTCTTTCAAACTTTATAACATAATTTTTTGGTTGAAGGATATGAAAAAAATGTGGCTTCACCTAAAAGGAATGTTTAAAAATATATAGTTACAAAAGGAAAGGAGAAATAAAAAGTTTTAAAAAAAGAGGGGAAAGGAATATTTTAAATTTCAACAGCACTTTCAGATAACTATCATTACTTTTTTGTGATTCTACATCAAAATTCAACAAAAGGTAGTTTTTTAAAGACTTGCAATTTGTAATCTGCAGCCATATTAATGAATTTTTCATACTCTGGTATATTAAAATCATTGATAATTTAGGCATTTGAATGGGTCCTTCACACATGCCTGCTTTCATACCTGAAGTTTCTCCTGGAAAATATTGGTTCACAGAGCATTGCACATTATCCAAATTTGAGGTAATTCAAATATACAAATTTATATATATTACATAATTATATAATTATATAATACCAAGTAATTCAAATTTATTAATATCACCAAGAAAAGTCTTTAAGTTTTGGGAAACTTTCATGCTTATGTGGAGGTCACAAGGTCTCTCAAATCTTAATTCATGTGAATCTCTATTTCTTACATTAGCAAATAATTTTGTTTGGATTTTTTTACTATTTTTTTCTTTTTTAGAGAAGTTGTGTGTTTATAGAACAATCATGCATAAAAAACAGGATTCCCATATACTACCCTCTTATTAATGCCTTGCATTGGTATGGAACATTTGTTGCAATTGATGATAGTACATTTTTATAATTGTATCTTAACTATAGTCCATGGTTTATTGTATGGTTCACTTAGTAGTGTAGTTCCTTGGACATATATTTTTAATTTTTATTCCATTACCATATATAATATCTAACATTTCCTCTTTTAATCAAAATCAAATACATATTTCAATGCTGGTAATTGCTTTCACAAAGTTGTGATATTGTCACCTCAATCCAATTCCAAAACATTTCATCATTCCAAATAGGACCCTTGTGCATTTTAAGCCTTAACTTCACATTCCATATGTCATCACCTAATAACTTATATTCTAGATTCTGTCTCTTTGAGTTTGCTTATTCTAATTGTTTCAAAGCAATGAGGCATACATTATTTGTCCTTTTGTGCCTGTCTTATTTCATTCAACATGTCTTCCAGGTTCATCCCTGGTGTAATGTGTATCAGGACTTCATTCCTTCTTATAGCTGAATGTTATCCCATTGTGTGTGTGTGTGTATATATATATACACACACACACACTTTTATATATATATTTATATTATATATATACATTTTGTTTAAACATTCATCAGTTGATAAATGTTCAGTTTGCTTCAGTCTTTTGGAAATTGTGCATAATGTTGCTGAGAACACTGATGAGCAAATATTCAAATATTTTCTCCCCACTCTGAGGTTGTCATTTTGTTTTCATGATAAAGTCCTTTGAGGCACAAAAGTTTTAATTTTTATGAGGTTCCATTTATCTAGGTTTTTCTTTTGTTTGCTTGTGCTCTAGGTATAAAGTCTGAGAAACAATTATCTAATATAGTGCTCTGAAGATTCTTCCCTGCATTTTATTTGCAGAGGAGTTTAATAGTTTTGTCTCATATATTTAATTCTTCATCCTTTTGAGTTCTTAATCTTATAAAGTCTGAGATAGGGATCTTCCTTCTTTGTTCTGTAAATAAACATGCAGTTTTCCTAGCACCATCTGTTGAACATACATTTCTTTACCAATTAAGTGTTTTGTTTCTTTTTTCCCCATTGTCAAAAATCAGTTAGCCATAAAATTGAGGCTAAATTTCTGATGTTTCAATTCCATTCCATTTGTCTATATGTCTGTCCTGTGCCAGTATCATTGTTTTTGCTTACTGAGCTTTATAATAACTTTATTATTACTATAATTATTTTAATAAGAAGAGGTATGGTGTGGTCTTATAAAATAATCATACATAATATATAGGACTCCCATGCATCACCACAACCAGTACCTTGCTTTTTGTGGAATGTTTGTTACAAATCATGAGAGAATATCATCCAAATGATAAATAGCAAATATTATTATCTATAGTATATAGATACCATATAGATTACATTCGGTGTATTTTTTCCATAAGTCATCCTGTTATTAACACCATGTAATGGACATTTGTTATAATTCATAAGGGAACATTCTCACATTCATACCTATAAACCACTTCTCTATGTTATACTGTCCCATACACATGAAAAATCCATCCAAAGTGTACAGTCAGTGGCTCTCAGTTTCATCACTGAATTGTGCTATCATTTCTAGAATGCTTTCATTGCTCCGAAAGGAAAAATGCCATTTATCATTTATGCCTTACTGTTAAACCTTAATATTGATATAGTACCTTCTTTGCCCCTGATGCAAGATTATTAAAATATTACCATAAAACTATAGTCCATAAGTTATATTAGTTGTATTTTCCCTAGTATCACCATATTTTTAATACCTTGTAAAGAATGACATTCATTTGTTCTAGTTCACAAAAAGAACATTCTAGCATTTGTACTATTAACCACAGTCATCATCCACCACTGAGTACATTATAAGGCCCTAGGTTATTATATAACTTTCTTTCATTGGCACTTATGTCCTTAGCCTATCCTTTCACTCGCAATTATATTTATAAATCAGTAATATTAGTTATACACACTATAATGTGTTACTATCCACTCTTTCCATTTACAAACCTTTAAAATAACCTTATTAAATATTCTATGTATATTAAATATTTGTTCCCTTTCTCAATCCTCATTCTATCTCTCAGCAACCTATATTTCTAGATTTTAGCTCCACAAATTTCCTCATTGTAGTTGGTTCATATTTCTGATACTCAACTATATTTTTCCTTTGTTTCTGGCTTATTTTACTCACCATAATGTCCTCAAGTTTCATTCCTGTTCTCATTTGCATTATGGCTTCATGTCATCTGACAGGTGAAAGTTATCTATCTTACGTATAGACCACATTTTGTTTATCCATTCATCAGTTGATGGACACCTGGGTTTTTTATACCTTTCAGTAATTGTGAATAAAGCAGTTATGAACATTGGTATGCAAATGTCAATTCACATCCTTGCTTTCAGTTCATCTGAATATATTCCTAGTAGTGGGATTGTTGGATCAAACAACAGTTCTTTGTCGGATCACACAACAGTTCTATATTTAGCTTCCTGAGGAACCAGCAAACTGGATTCATCCTTCTACATTCCCACCAACAGTGATGGAGTGTTCCTTTTCTCCACATCCTCCACAGCACTTGAAGTATTCTGCTTGTTTGTTTCAGACATGATCGATTTATTCAGAGAATTTACGTTTCAGTTTGGCAAAGTATATCCAGGAGCAGAGAGTTTGGGATAGTAATTTCATGGAGGCAATCACATTTGCTAGAGCTAAGTGGTTATAGGGTATTACCTGAATGAAAGATGGTAAAACTTCTTCAAATGATTTAGTAGGGGCATTAGGAGATAATTATAATAGAAATATTTGCAGAAGAAACAAAGGAAACAACCAGCTTACAAAAGTAAGGCCTAAAACATGCTAGTGTTGGTAATAATCTTTTAGTCAAGTTAATTCAGCATACATTAAGCAACTTATTTGTGCTTGACACTGGGCTAGATGCTGGAGTTGAGGTGGAAACACAAAATCAACAAGATGCAATCTCTGTCCTTAAGAAGTTTACATTAGTAACAGCATGTATCAAAATGGCTGCTATAAGTGAGGTACAAACTGCTCCAAAAACAGGAAGGAGGGTTTACTTCCTGGTAGAGGTTAAAACTGGCTACTGCTTACATTTGGCAGTGCAGGTGAGAGGCAGGTCAGGAGCATTAGTAGGCAAAAACTGCTGTCTAAGTATGTCTTGGGACCAGAAAATACTCCAGTTGTTCTACATCTTTAAACGTGCTTAAGGGGAAGGGAGGCTCAAAGGAAAAGTATTTATTTTATTTTAATCTCTCTCATCATTAAGAAGGATCAATGTAAGAAATGGATTAATAGGAAGTGGAGATGACAAAAATTAAAATCTGAAGAGGCACGGACGTGGACATGGTTTTAGCGTGAACTCAACCCCCGTGAGTCACCTGTCTAGCTGCTTTAGTAACACTGCCAAATGGGAAAAACACACACTAGTGGCACCACTGTTTGGCCCTGTTAGAGGGGCTTTAAAAATTTGGCTACTGTTGGTAGTGGAGACAAATGGTACACAAAATTATAGTCTGTATTTACATGTAAATTTAAGCCCATAAATGTTTCCTCCTTACCTCAACATGACAGAGAAGGCTAGGAGAATCTGGGAAGATGAGAAATTTTTGTGGGTTAATTGATCTAATGACTTTGGGTATGCTTTATTCCCTACTTTAAAAAATACAGAATGAGCATGTCTTTCCTGAATTAAAATTTTCTAAGGGTATAACACACACCTCACTGAGAAATTTTAGGGAACATATTACTACTCAAACATCACAGTTTCTGCTTTTGCAATTTACACAAAGTATGTTAATTATAATACTTTAGGGAACCCTTACAAACACCATATATAATAGGTTGTTTTATCATTCATCATCCTGAACTTCTGACAATTTGAATCATATTACCTCAAAGAAAAACTACTAACAAGTTATATATCCCATGAAACTAAGTCACCACACAACTTGAAAAATAAATAAATAAAAGCTTCCCTGTAAGCCTTTACCAATGGGACATAGTAATGCATATACCTTTCAGGTGGTAATGAAATAAAAATGAACAACAAACATAAAACAGCAACTCACAAAACTAAAACCTCCTTTTGAAGTACAAAGTTCATTTATTCTACCCCAATCAGTAAACTGCTAATCAGTATCAAACCCCCTTTCCCACATGGTCATAAAATACATGGTATTTTAACACTAATAAGTGACTGATATGCTACCTTAATAAACAGGTATTTTTCAACCAAAATTATTCTAGAGGACTAGTAGAACAGAAATAATAGAATATTGAAAATATTTATTTAAAAGTAAAATAAAAAATATGTGATCTACCCTGGTCCTATAATAATTTAAATAAAAAACCTAAAGATGAAGTATTAGCTGAATTTTACATTATGCAAAAATAATTTTAAAACAACTTTATTTCATTTTAATGAATTCCCCCAAATCTAATATTGAAAACATCCAAAAATATACAAAGGGTGCATGCAGCAAACAGGAAGAAATAGAACAACTCTTATGTAAAACACACAAACTAAAATGTGTATGTTATATCATTATTCAACCATAAACAACTCATCTGAATATTATTGACTTAAAAAAAAAGAAACATTTAACTTGAGGGATGGAGCAATTGGAAAACACAACAAAGGCAAATATAACCCTTCTTGTAGACCTTGCAATCTCAACTCTGACAGAGATCCAAGCATGAAGCTTTTTCACTAACAGGCTTATCCACCGAACTCCCTGTACTTTCTACATTTATATCTTTGAGGAATGGGTTGGAAGATATGCTTTGAAAGAGAGAAGTACCGATTAGACCTCACAATTTAAAGCTTCATGGATTTAAAGGTGATTTTTCCTTTCCTTTCTCTCAGTCTTTGAGAGAAATGGGTACATGGGGAAGTCAGGGGCAGGTGTTGGGAGTAGAATATGCTGACTAAAAGGGAGGAGCAGAAAAAAAGATAAAAGAAAATTAATAGGCAAAGGAAATAGCTAATAAGGTAGAGGAGATAAATGGGGCAGAAGGAGGGAACAGCTGATGGATACTGAGTTCACTGACATCTCTGCTGCTACTGAATGTGAGGCATGAAACTCAACTATAAGGGCAAGTTATCCCTAAATAAGGGCAGAGATGAAGGAAAGGGAAACCAAGAGTTGGGAAAGTGGGGGTCACTAAAAGTCAACTACATCCTCAGTTATTTTGCACTGATTTTGAATTAATTTTAATTAAAATATCTGATTATATCACAGGACTCTAGCATGGAAAAAAGGGTTTCCTCATCTTCATGCAAAGTAAAAAGATAAGGCTTCTGATACCCTTTTTAGAATTCCAAGTGTTTTAACCAACCAAATTTGAATGAATTTTCACTGAGCAAAGGCCTACTGATGAGGTGCATCACCTTATCAAATTGTGATCTTTTGCTAGAGATTGGATGGAAACTTGTGCACTGTACCAGACTCAGTTCATGAAGGAGGAATTAAAGGGCTTTGGATGCTGTGACATGCAAACTTCAAGGTCAGGCATATTCCACCAGGCTTGAATATCCATTTTTTAAAGTCAGCTTTTACCTCCAAGATAGGTAAATAAATGGAAACTTGCCTCAAAGCTAAAAACTGGTGAAAAAAGAAAGAAAAGAGAAACCCTTTTCCTTATCAGTGAGTTGTGGAACACAAGGTCATAAAAGCCACATGAAATAGTGGTACTGATTGTTTACATGAAGTATACAGATACCACACTGAGAGAAACCAGACATCCCATGAAACCTCACAGAGGTTCCTGATTGATCAGGAAAAGTTCATCAAAAAGTAACTAACCATCATTGTTTTAATCTGAATGGAAACAAATAGGGCCTTTTAAAAGTTATTATTTTGAGAGCTTGGTTAGACTAGATCCATTTATTAATGGTAAAAGAAACCATAACACATTCTTGTCATGAACTGTTCACATTTTATTTTTAAGGAAATAAAGTTAAATTTTTGTGATTTTGAAAATAGGGAAAGGTAGTTCGATTCACGTAGTGCCAAACAACTGTCAATTATTAAAAAATAATTTGTCATCCTGTATTCCCTAATAGAATATCCTCTCTAATAAGAAAATGTGCCAAAATCTTAAGGCCAGCACTGAAACTTTAAACCACTTTTTAAAAATTTTATTTAATTTTATCTTTCAATTATCTTTTTTTCAAAGTTAGCAGATTACACAAAATGTTACATTAAAAAACATAAGAGGGTCCCATATACCCCACCCCATCAATTTTTTAATTGTGTTTTTTGAAGATACATAGATCACAAAAAAATGTTACATTCAAAAAATATGAGGTTCTCATATACCCCCCACCCCCTCGCCCCAATCCTCCCACATCAACAACCTCTTTCATCATTGTGGCACATTCATTGCACTTGGTGAATACATTTTGGAGCACTGCTGCACCACATGGATAATAGTTTACATTGTAGTTTACACTCTCCCCCAGTCCATTCAGTGGGTTATGGCAGGATATATAATGTCCAGTATGGATTCTGACAGAATGTATAATAGCCTGTACCCTTCATTGCTACATCATACAGGACAATTTCAAAGTCCCCAAAATGTCCCATGTTGCACCAATTCTTCCCCTTCTCTCCTCTCAGAACTGTTGGTGACCACAGCCTTTATATCAATGTTACAAGTTCTTCTGTTGCTATAATAAGTCTATTTTAGTCCATAGTTGCATTCCTCCCTTAAGTTTGTTTATTTCTCAATCTTCAGGATTTTAGGTTGGTGATGTCCACTCTATTTTGAAATGAAAGGTGTCTTAGATCTCATGGGATGTATTGATGGAACTGTCTTGCTTACCATTGTAGACACTTTCTATTTTTGGGGATGGATGTAGTCCATCATCATCCTCTGTTATTTGTCCTGGGCAAGTCCAATGGACTGGAAAGTAGGTGATGTAACTCTCCTGAGATTCAGGGCTCAAACAGCATGTGAACAGCCAGAAGATTTAAGTCTCTGGGATATATATTTAATGGATATCAAATTCTTGTTGGCAGTTGTCTCTTTCAGCATTTTAGTTACTTCATTGCACTGCCTTCTTGCCTCCATGGCTTCTTATGTGAAATCAACATTCAATCCAATTGCACCTCCCTTTTTCTTAACATACTGCTTTTCTCTTTCAGCTTTCAGAACTCTCTCCTTATCCTTTGCATTGCATAGTGTGATTAATATATGACTGCCTATAATTTTCTTTATGTTCAGTCTGTTGTCCTCTGTGTTTCTTGGATGTAAATATTCACATATTTTGCTAAGTTTGTGAGGTTCTCTGTCATTATTTTTTGTTTAATATTCCTTCTTCTCCTGAGGCAGGTTAGTTTAGGAAAAGGGAAGATGAGTCTAAGACCTGGCAGAAAAACATGGCCACAAAACATGTGACCTAGGAATCCTGCCTAACAATCCCCTGAAGGAAAAACGGCCACCAAGAAGGCTGCTGGAAGGACCCCATGAGAATCCCAAACTGGAACGGGATCTCATTGGGGTCCATGGAAAGCCCTGGATACCCTCAAGGGGCCTCCCATTGGCCCCTGGTGAACTGATGAGTAGGGTAATCAGAGGAGCAAGAAGCTAGGGCTTTTCCCTAACATTATGAAAGGGAGGAGTAAGTTATAACTTAATAAAGATAGCCCACAAGTCCAAAATGCTCTCTCTGCCTAGAGAAGCCTGCATCTGGAGGTTCAAGTGTGTAAACCTGTTCTCTTCTATCATTTCTCAGTAAAGTACTGGCCTAACAAAAGCAGCACCTTCTTAAATTCTTTTATGTAACATAGTCAAGAACCTGGGGGAATCTTTCATTCCCCAACTTCCCCCAACTTCACTACTTTTCTCTTTCTTCTCTTTCTAGGACTTCCTAATGTGTATATAGGTAAACTTGATGGTGTCACATAGATGTCTAGGGCTATTTTCACTTCCAAGAATTCTTTTTTTCTTTCTGCTCCTTACCCTGACTCATCTCAAGTGTCTTGTCTTCTAGTTCACTCTTTCTCCTGCCAGCTCCAATCTGCTCTTGAAATCATCCTGGGAATTTTTCATTTCTGCTAATTTGGCCTTAAACTCCAATAGTACTGTATGGTTCCTTTTAAATATTTCTATGTCTTTATTAAGAGGCTAATATTTCTCATTCTTTTTTTTTTCCTGGTATCCTTTAGTTCTTCTTTGGATTTTCCTTCACCTTGAGTATTTTTAAGATCGTATATTTTTTTAATGTTGTTTTCTCCTTTTGTCTACATTCTGATCTTCAAAGTTGTTATTTTCTGGATATTTGTCCCCTTCATTTGGATAGACCATCATATCCTGGTTGTTTTGCTTTGTTTGTTCCTTTGTTTGTTTGTCTTGTACTTTTTTGTTGCATGCTATGCATTTTAATATTTTATTTTAACTCTGGGATTTATTCCCTGAGATGTCTGTTTCTTGTTGGTTTTTTTTTTACTAATTGGTGATAAGTCAGAGATTTTCTTGAACTTCGTCACTGCCATAAGGAGTGTCTGCCCAAGGCAAATGAGGTGTGCAGGGTTTTCCCTGTGTTTTCATGCCTGCATCTTGTCCTGTGCTTTTGCCAGTTAGTTGTTGTGGAGTTCTCCTCTTTTCAGGACTTTAGTTGTTTTCCCTCTGTTTCCCAGGAGACAGATCCCACCCCTGTCCTGTAAGTTTGAAGTCACAAGCCTTTCCCTCAGTGAATCAGCCTCTAAATTTATCTACTCTTCTTTCTTTGTCTCAAGCTGCTTTTGCCTGGAGGGAAAATTCAGGGAGGAGGGGCACACTGGAGAGGAGTTCTGAAATCAATCTCTCCCTGCTGAAACAGGACCAGGGATTCTGGAAGGACTCAAAAGTGCCTTGGGGTGGGATCAGGAAGGACTCCAAGAGCTACTCCCACAGCTTCCCAAAGTTGATCTTTCTTGTCCTGACAAGCAAATACAGACTTTTAATTGTCCCCAGCAGCCTTGAAGGACCATCCTGTCTTTATGTCTCCTCCACAGTGTAATTTGTCAGGGTTGGGTTCAAACATTGGTGATCCTCAGAGTCAGGCCCCAGTGATCTGAAGCAGTTAAACAGAAGCCTTCAACAGTGCTTGGCCATCCATGTTCACCACTGTTTTTGGGGAAGAGGATTCTTATGCCCCTCTCTGTCACCAGCCATCTAGGTGTGGATGGGCCAAAAGTGGCCTGTTGTAAGAGTAGGGACTGGGTGCCCCTAGCCACTGCATAGAGAAAGAAATTTTTGTCCTTTATTATCATTTATCAGCACCCCTGCTCTTCCCTGGATGCTGTACAGTGTTATTCTGGCCTGTGGAGCTTCAGAGTATTTGTTTTAGACACTTTCTGCTTGTTTAATAGTTCTGGTGGAAGGACTGAGTCCTGTAGTTCCCTGCTTGGCCATCTTCTCATAATCCTTGACATTACTAGTTAGTTCTTTTACATCCATTTTCTAGAGAATGCCTGCCAAAAAATGAAGTATGTTTTGCTGTCGTCTTTCTTTTAGATGGAACACATGTTTCATTGGTGATATTGGTAATTTATTTCTATTTTCATTTACTCATATTAATTAAGGCAGAGACTGATCAATTTGGTTGATTATTTCATGGAAAACTATTTGCTTATATCAATTTTTCCTTTTGTTTCTCTATTTTTTTTTTAAAGATTTATTTATTTATTTAATTTCCCCCCCTCCCCTGGTTGTCTCTTCTTGGTGTCTATTTGCTGCGTCTTGTTTCTTTGTCCGCTTCCGTTGTTGTCAGCGGCACGGGAAGTGTGGGCGGCGCCATTTCTGGGCAGGCTGCTCTTTCTTTTCACGCTGGACGGGTTTCCTCACGGGCCCACTCCTTGCGCGTGGGGCTCCCCCACGCGGGGGACACCCTTGCGTGGCACGGCACTCCTTGCGCGCATCAGCACTGTGCCTGGCCAGCTCCACACGGGTCAAGGAGGCCCGGGGTTTGAACCGCGGACCTCCCATGTGGTAGATGGACGCCCTAACCACTGGGCCAAAGTCCGTTTCCCTGTTTCTCTATTTTATATATCATTCATATCCTTTTCTTTTTAAAATTCTTCTTTATGTACTTATTGAAGGTTAACTTTGATTTTCTTTTCCTGGATTAATGAGAGGGAAATATAAGTCATTGTCTATAGACATTTCTCCTTTTCCAGAATAAGCACTAAGAGATGTAACCATCTCTATATGTACTGCTTTATTTTTATTAATATATATAATACATATAGAAATATAAGCATGAATTTATAAATATATTTATGTATAATATATTTTTATAATTTCCTTCTGATTTATTTTTGTCTCACATATTTGGTAAATATATGTTGTTAAATCTTCAAGTATTTGTTTTTTTGTTGACATCTAATTTAATTCCATTGTGTTTAGAGAATTTTCTATATAACATTAAGTCTTTTTAAAAGCATAGAAGCTGGGGGTGTACTGGGTTCCTGGCTGGGGGTGCTCTGTCATGGTCCCTAGGGGAGCAGCAGCAGTCCCCCAGGTGCAATGGTAAGAACCTGGAAGGAATGAGGGTCCAACAGTGAGCCCCTGATACTAATGACTGTGCTTATGAGCCTATACACCTGAAATAAGAACAAGGCTTAGAGCAGCACTGTGCCTGGGAGTTTCCTCCTGACAGCCTTCATGTTACTCAAATGTGGCCAGTCTCGAAGCCAAACTCAGCATGTAGATGCAGTGCATTCCCCCCCGTGTGGGACATGACACCTGGGGATGAGCCTCCCTGGCACCGAGGGATCACTACCAAATACTAGCTGATGATGCAACTAGAAAATGACCTTGAATTAAAGGTTCAATGCGGACCAGCAGAATATCCCTGTCTACATATAATAACAGGAGTTTAAAATGCTGTTTCACCTAGTGTAAGGGGGAAATGGAAAGGAGAAATGAGTTTATATGGCTATGAGTCTCTAAAAAAGAGTCTGGAGGTTGTCAGAAGGATTGCCCTTATGCACACCTGAGCAGAGTCTCAGAGACAGATAAAGTAGATACAACTCCAGGTATTGGTTCTTTTAAGGATAAAGAGACCCACGGGTTCTATGGTCATGGCAGGTGGGGTTCACTGCCATGCCAGTTGGCCCTTCTTTGGAGCTGGTGTTTCTGCATGATGGAGCTGGACACAGATGGGATCTCTTTTCACAAGACTTTCATGTTACTTTACTGGAATTGTATTTGGTGCTGGGGTTTAAGATATATCTAGGGGATTTGAATCTCTGGACTGACAATATGATAGTCAGGCCCTGAACCTCAACAGACTTCAACTCCTACACTCTGATTTATTGGACTTACCCCACTCAGCTAACAGGGAGTTGAAGAATGTCAACCACCACACCATAGAGCCTAGAGTGCCTACAACTGAAAGCAGGAGAATTGCATCCAGTATCCATGTGGAATCTAAGCCCCCTCTTGACATAGAAGTGCAATGGACACAACCAATCCAATGTCCACAGGGAAAATGTGGCATTGGTGTGGGAAAAGTGGCCATGGTGGCTGCTGGGTGTGGGGAATGGGAGGAAGAGATGAGATGTGGAGGCGTTTTCAGGACTTGGAGTTGTCCTGGGTGGTGCCTCATGGACAATTACGGGACATTGTAGATCCCCCCAGGGCCCACTGGATGGAACGTGGGAGAGTATGGGCTATGATGTGGACCATTGACCATGAGGTGCAGCAATGCCCAGAGATGTACTTACCAAATGCAATGGATGTGTCATGATGATGGGAGAGAGTGTTGCTGTGGGGGGAGTGGGGGGTGGGGGCGGTGGGGTTGAATGGGACTTCATATTTTTTGAATGTAATAGTTTTAAAAAATGAATAAAAAATAAAAAAATAATAAAAGCATAGATACTTATTTAATGGCTTTTATGTGTCTTGTCTCAGACATCACTAATGAAGGCCACAATGATCTGCTACTAAGCAATTACAGAATTTCTACAATAGACAATTCCAAAAACACTAAATGATTGTTACAATATGGTGAAACTAACCTCTTCTACATATTGATGGTATTTAAGGTGCTATGATCATTCAGAAAAATTTGAGCAGTTTCTTATAAAACTGATATTAACCAGCATGTCATTCCTTCATTGTGTGCTCCTAAGAACTGACTGACTAGATCCAAAAGATATTTGTACATGAATGTTCACAGCAGCTGTGCTCAAATTAATTAAGAAGTGGAGATGGTCCAGGTGTCCATCAAAGAAAAACTGACAAATATTTATAAAATAAATAATATAAAATTTTAAAACTGATAGACTCCTAATATACTCAACAATATAATACATTTCAAAAACATTATTTTGAGCTTTTTGAAAGAAATCATACACAAAAGAGTGGCTATCACATGAAGCAATTTATGAAAAATTTTATAGCATAAAACATTAGCCAGTGAGAAAAATGAATAAATTGCTGCCTAGTAGCTGCCTCTTTGTGAATGGAGAATGCTTTTAGGACTAACTAGGAAGGAAAGAAAGAAATCACTGGTATTGTTACCAGATTTTGTCTAGGTGTTTCACTATGCTGCAGAAATGAATTTTAAGAGCACTCTGGGTGAGTTAGGCCAGTAATTTATTCAGGTAGGGAGGGATGAGAAATGGGAGAAAATAATAGACCATCCGTCTCAGATGAAGAGGAAGGGGCTGAAAAGTGCTAAAGATGACTGGTTTACAGAACACAATTCCCCATTATAGGTTATAAATGCCCAAGTTTTACTTGTGAGGCAACCATGGCAGGGGAAAAACAGTGAGACTGGTGCACAGAGGGCAGGAACAGGGGTCCACAAGTGAGAGAGCACATTCAGGCCTTGCACCTGCTTTTTCAACCATTAATTATTCCACCCCTTTGCTAATGGCATAGGAGAAGCTGTAGCTGTTTGCTGTTTTGATCAATTACACTACCCATCAATCCCTCATGAGGGCCCACTGATGAAGTCCTTGGGGAATATCCGGGGCTTCTTCTGGATCCAGAAGTCTTTGTTGTGAATGGTAGAATCTTGGGGAGGGTCTTCCAGCAGCCATCTTGGGGGTTACTAATATCCATATGGACTCTCTGCCAGGTTCCAGAGCCATCTTTTGATTCCCTATCTTACCTGCTGGCTTCAGTATGATGGTAATATGCTCTATTTGATAAGAATTTTGATAAAATAGTATTTTTAAACAAATATCAGTGAAACATAAGAATTTATGATGAATGTGTTTAGCTGCAATATTTTCCCCAAAAAAGGACCCATACTCAAATAATTAATTGCATGTGTAGTAATGAAGAGTAATGGTGTTTGCAACTTAATTGGAAAGAAAATCATTTTTTTAAAAACACAAAGAAACAAAGTGGATTGAATGGATAGAAAGATAAATTGATAAAAATATAGCAAAGTCTTCATTTTATAATATTACCTAAAATGATGGGCATATAAATATTTGCTATACAATGAACTAATCTTTACTATAAGATTCTGTTTTTCTTTACAAAATAATAATCCTATATAACAAAACACATAATTAAGACACATTTTCCCAAAAAAGTAACAAATTTAAGTAATTTATTTATTATCCAAAGGGAAAATTATTTATAACTTCATATTATATAGTATTATAAATGATAGAAACACTTTAAGTTCAAAAGGAACGTAGCATATAATATTCCACTTAAAGATTTTAAAGAACATTCCTTCAAAGAAATATAATTATCTGTCAAAATTGTCATTTGAGAGTGTTCTATAGTACCAGATAACTTATTAAGACAATGAATATATGAGATAGTATATAGGAAAAGATGAGAAAATAATGTTATTTTAAAAATTTGATGTAAATGTTAAATATTCCAAAACATTAGCTTTGTTATATATTGATCTGCATTTCTACTAACTCTTTTTTCCAGATTTCACATGTCCTAATTGTTTAATAAACTATATAAAATTATAGATATAGCAAAACCATGCACCAAGTACATAAACACAAAATAATAGGGTATATATTTGAATCAATATTTTATTGATCATAATCACATGCACTTCTTAATTGCAATAATATCTATTTATCCATCTCTCTATATCTAATTATAGAAACACTTATAAATGGTTTATTTACATTATCTATGGATTTAGGATTTTATTATTATTATTTTTATTATTTTGTTATTTTGCATAAATAAAACATCTAAGGGAGTTGCCAATAGCAGAAATCCTTTACAAAAAATTTGCATGGTCTTTTTTTTTTATTTTTTTTATTTTTTTTATTTTTTTTTATTTTTTTAATATTTATTTATTATTATTATTTTTTAATTACATTAAAAAATATATATGAGGTCCCATTCAACCCCACCGCCCCCGCCCCCCACTCCCCCCACAGCAACACTCTCTCCCATCATCATGACACATCCATTGCACCTGGTAAGTTCATCTCTGAGCATCACTGCACCCCATAGTCAATGGTCCACATCATAGCCCAGACTCTCTCACGTTCCATCCAGTGGGCCCTGGGGGGATCTACAGTGTCCCGTAATTGTCCGTGAAGCACTATCCAGGACAACTCCACGTCCCGAAAACGCCTCCACATCTCATCTCTTCCTCCCGTTCCCCACACCCAGCAGCCACCATGGCTACCGTTCCCACACCCATTTCACATTTCCTCTGTGGACATTGGATTGGTTGTGTCCATTGCACACCTATGTCAAGTGAGGGCTTAGATTCCACATGGGTACTGGATGCACTCTTCCCGCTTCTAGTTGTAGACACTCTAGGCTCCATGTTGTGGTGGTTGACCTTCTTCAACTCCATGTTAGCTGAGTGGAGTAAGTCCAATAAGTCAAAGTGTAGGAGCTGAAGTCTGTTGAGGCTCTGAGCCTGGGTGTCATATTATCAGTCCAGAGATTCAAATCCCCTACATATATCTTAAACTCAGCACCAACTACAATTCCAATAAAGTAGCATGCAAGTCTTGTGAAAAGAGATCCCCTCTGAGTCCATTTCCATCACACAGAAACACCAGCTCCAAAGAAGAGCCATCTGTCATGACAGTGAACCCCTTCTGCCATGACCATAGAACCCGTGGGTCTCTTTATCCCTCAAAAGAACCAATACCTGGGGTTGTATCTACCTTATCTGTCTCTTAGACTCTGTTCAGTTGTACATAGGGGTATTCCTTCTGACAACCTCCAGACTCTTTTTTAGAGACTCACAGCCTTATAATCTCATTTCTCCTTTCCACTTCCCCCTTACATTAGGTCAAACCGCTTCCCGAAGTCATGTTATTATATGTAGACAGGTATATTCTGCTGTTCCGCATTGAATCTTTAATTCAAGGTCATTTTCTAGTTGCTTCTTCAGCTGGTATGTGGTAGTGATCCTTCGGTGCCAGGGAGGCTCATCCCCGGGTGTCGTGTCCCACGCTGGGGGGAATGCATCACATCTACACGCTGAGTTTGGCTGTGAGAGTGGCCACATTTGAGTAACATGAAGGCTGTCAGGAGGAAACCCCCAGACAAAATGCTACTCTAGGCCTTGTTCTTATTGCAGGTGCATAGGCTCAAAAGTGTAGCCATTAGTATCAAGAGCCCACTGTTGGGCCCTCCTTCCTTCCTGGTTCTTGCCGTTGCACCTGGAGGATTGCCGCTGCTCTCCCAGGGCCCACAACAGTGACCCCCCGGCCAGGAGCCCAGTACCCCCCCAGCTGTTGTTTTTAATTGTTTCCACTATGAGTATATATAGACATTACCATATACCCTGGGCATATGCCCTGTATAACTCCCTGTCAACCATATATATCCTGTCAATAACATCCCATATCAGTATTCCTCCACTGCCATTGTTGAACCACTCTGTGATCCAAAACTTCCTGTAAAGTGAATCCCAACATAATGTCAGCTTCAGAAGAGTCTTAGATCACCAAAATTCATATATACAATATACAGTATTTCCCCAGATCCACCATAAAACCTTTTCCCTTCTACAGCAATAATCTTTTAACTTATTCATATCATATTTCCTGAAACGGATGTACAGATTCCGAAACTATAGTTTTCAAACAAGGTAACATTTGTGCTTACTATGTGGTCCATACTTTAGGTTGTACAGTTTTCTAAATTTTTTAGTTATCCTATGTTTTGTCTTATGGTTTTCATTATTAGTCTGTCGTCCCCTATATGTTTTTGGTGTAATATTAGCTGTTTTATATTCATCCTCGTGTACTCTCACATAACTCCTCTTTTGCCCCCTTATTTACCTTTGTTCTATCCATTGCACGTCCATTTTCCCCTCCCCTTAGGGCCCACAACGCCTGCCAATCTAATGCCCTGGGAGCCATCCTTTCTCACGAGAGATACAGTTCTCTCTATTCGACGGCATTAGTCTTCCCCAGGATATGGGTCCACCCCACCCAATGGTAGAACCCACCTTGGCAAAATGAGCCTTCAGCTATTCCCTCCGGAGTCCGTCCCGCATCAGACCATACCCCCTGAGCGTCCTAACCAGGTGACCCTCCTATTTATACTTTGATACGTTTTACTCAACATTTAGTTCTCAACGAACTTCTGGCACTCTCCCATGTTTGTATGTTGCCCCTCCCTCCCACCTATTTCTTGGACCATATTACCCCTCTTCCCATCCCCAGCCCCCCTCAAACCCAGAAAACCCCACCCGAAGGTAACCCCTTGCCCCCATTTTGTCCCTTCTTTGTGCTCATACTTACCCCCAGCTCATCACAGATTCCACCCCTACAGACATTAACTCACATCCTTCCTCCACCCCCCGATTTCCAGTAAGCCACTTTTCCAGACTCTAGCTCTCTGAGGCAGTTAACTTATTTCATATCATTGAGGTCATATAGTATTTGTCCTTCAATGCCTGGGTTGCTTCACTTAACATAAGATTCTCAAGGTTCATCCATGTTATCACGTGCGATTGTAGTGTATTGGTTCTTACAGCTGAGTAGTATTCCATTGTGTGTATATACCACATTTTATTGATCCACTCATCTGTTGATGGACTTTTGGATTGATTCCAACTTTTGGCGATGGTGAACAATGCTGCTATGAACATTGGTGTACATATATCGGTTTGTGTCCTTGTTTTCAGATCTGATGGGTATATACCCAGCAGTGGTATTGCTGGATCATATGGCAAATCTATGGATAATTTTTTGAGAAACTGCCAAACTGTCCTCCAGAATGGTTGGATCCTTCTGCATTCCCACCAGCAATGGATGAGTGTTCCCCTTTCTTCACATCCTCTCCAGCATTTGTATTCTACTGTTTTTATCATGGCTGCCAATCTTATGGGAGTAAGATGGTATCTCATTGTAGTTTTGATTTGCATTTCCCTGATAGCTAGGGATTTGGAGCATTTTTTCATGTGCTTTTTAGCCATTTGTATTTCTTCTTTGGAGAAGTGTCTGTTTAAATCTTTTTCCCATTTTTTAAATGGGTTGTTTATCTTTTTGTTTTCGAGATATATGAGTTCTTTATATATGCAAGTTATAAGTCTCTTATCAGATATATGGTTGCCAAATATTTTCTCCCATTGTGTGGGTTCCCTTTTTACTTTCTTGACAAACTCCTTTGAGGTGCAGAAGGCTTTAATTTTGAGGTAGTCCCATTTATCTATTTGTTCTTTTGCTGCTCGTGCTTTTGGTGTGATATTCATGAAGCCATTTCCTATTACAAGGTCCTGTAGATGTTTCCCTACACTGCTTTCTAAGGTCTTTATTGTCTTGGCTCTTATATTTAGGTCTTTGATCCATCTAGAGTTGATCTTTGTATAAGGTGTGAGATGGTAATCCTCTTTCATTCTTCTACATATGGCTATCCAGTTCTCCAGGCACCATTTGTTGAATAGGCCATTCTCTCCCAGTTGAGAGGGTTTGGTGGCTTTATCGAATATTATATGGCTATATACATGAGGTTCTATATCTGAACTTTCAATTCGATTCCATTGGTCTGTGTGTCTCTCCTTATGCCAGTACCATGCTGTTTTCACTACTGTAGCTTTGTAGTATGTTTTGAAGTCAGGAAGTGTGATTCCTCCTATTTCGTTTTTCTTTTTCAATATGTCTTTGGCTATTCGGGGCCTCTTCTTATTCCAAATAAATTTCATAGTTAGTTTTTCTAGTTCCTTAAAGAAGGCTGTGTTGATTTTTATTGGGATTGCATTGAATGTGTAGATCAGTTTTGGTAAGATAGACATCTTAATAATATTCAGTCTTCCTATCCATGAACAGGGAATATTCTTCCATTTATTTAGGTCTTCTTTGATTTCCTTGAACAATCTTGTATAGTTCTCGATGTATAAGTTTTTTACCTCTTTAGTTAAATTTATTCCTAAGTATTTGATTTTTTTATTTACTATTGTGAATGGTATTTGTTTCTTGATTTCCTCCTGATCTTGCTCATTATTGGTGTATAGAAATGCTACTGATTTTTGCGCATTGGTCTTATAACCTGCGACTTTGCTAAACTCATTTATGAGTTCTAGGAGCTTTGTTGAAGATCTCTCAGGGTTTTCTATGTATAGGATCATGTCATCTGCAAATAATGATTTTGACTTCTTCCCTTCCAATTTGAATGCCTTTTATATCTGGTTCTTGTCTCAGTGCTCGAGCCAGTACTTCCAAGACAATGTTAAATAGGAGCGGAGACAATGGGCATCCTTGTCTTGTTCCTGATTTTAGAGGGAAGGATTTCAGGACTTCGCCATTGTAAACAATGTTGGCTTTAGGTTTTTCATATATACTCTTTATCATGTTCAAAAAGTTTCCTTGTATTCCGATCTTTTGGAGTGTTTTTATCAGGAAGGGGTGCTTATTTTGTCAAATGCCTTTTCTGCATCTATAGATATAATCATGTGTTTTTTTTCTCTCAATCTGTTTATATGGTGTATTACATTGATTGATTTTCTTATGTTGAACCATCCTTGCATACCTGGGATAAATCCCACTTGGTCATGGTGTATAATTCGTTTAATGTGTTGTTGAATACGATTAGCAAGTATTTTGTTAAGTATTTTTGCGTCTAGGTTCATTAGAGAAATTGGTCTGTAATTTTCCTTTCTTGTGGTGTCTTTGTTTGGCTTTGGTACTAGGGTAATGTTGGCATCATAGAAGGAATTAGGCAGTGTTCCTTCTGTTTCGATTTTTTGGAATAGTTTCAACAGGATTGGTGTTAGTTCTTTCCGGAATGTTTTGTAGAATTCACCTGTGAAGCCATCTGGCCCTGGGCTCTTCTTAGTTGGGAGATTTTTAATGACTGATTCTATCTCTTTGCTTGTGATTGGTTTGTTAAGATCATCAATTTCTTCTTTCGTCAGTATGGGCTGCTTATGTATTTCTAGGAATTTGTCCATTTCCTCTAAATTGTCATTTTTGTTGGAATATAGTTTTTCAAAGTATCCTCTTATGATAGTCTTTATTTCTGTGGGGTCAGTGGTGATATCACCTTTCTCATTTCTTATTTTGTGTATTTGCATCTTCTCTCTATTTTTCTTTGTTAGTCTCGCTAAAGGTTTGTCAATTTTGTTGATCTTCTCAAAAAACCAGCTCTTGGTCTTGTTTATTTTTTCAATTGCTTTCTTATTTTCTATTTCATTTAGTTCTGCTCTTATCTTTGTTATTTCCTTCCTTCTTCTTCCTGTTGGGTTACTTTCTTGTTGTTTTTCTAATTCCTTCAAATGTGCAGTTAATTCTTCAATTTCTGCTCTTTCTTCTTTTTTGATATATGAATTTATGGCTATAAATTTCCCTCTCAGTACCGCTTTTGCTGCATCCCATAAATTTTGGTATGTTGTGTTATCATTATCATTTGTTTCAAGGTAGTCATTGATTTCTTTTGAGATTTCCTCTTTGACCCACTGTTTTTCTAAGAGTGTGCTGTTTAATTTCCAAATTGTCGTGTGAAGTCTGGGTCTCTGTCCCTTGCAAATTTCCAGCTTGACTCCACTGTGGTCAGAGATATTGTTTTGTATGATTTCGATCTTTCTGAATTCATTAAGCCTTTCTTTGTGGCCTAGCATATGGTCAATCTTGGAGAATGTTCCATGTGCGCTTGAGAAAAATGTATATCCTGCTGTGTTTGGGTGTAATGATCTATATATGTCTATTAGATCCAGCTCTTCTAATATACTGTTCAAATGTTTTGTTTCTTTAGTGATTCTCTTTTGAGATGTTCTGTCCAGAGTTGATAGTGGTGTATTAAAATCCCCCACTATAATTGTAGATGCATCTATTCTTTCACTTAGTTTTTCCAGTGTTTGCCTCACATATTTAGAGGCGCCCTTGTTAGGAGCATAAATATTTATGATTGTTCGATCTTCTTGACAAATTGTCCCTTTCACTAAAATATAGTATCCTTCTTTGTCTCTCACAATTGTTTCGCATTTAAAGTCTATTTTGTCTGATATTAATATAGCTACTCCTGCCTTTTTTTGGTTGTTGTTTGCTTGTATGATTGTTTTCCAGCAATTCACTTTCAACCTCCATGAGTCTCTGGGTCTAAGATGTGTCTCTTGTAGGCAGCATATAGATGGGTCGTATTTCCTTATCCAGTGTCCCAGTCTGAATCTTTTGATAGGTGAGTTTAATCCGTTGACATTCAGTGTTATTACGTTTAGAGAGTTATTTATGGTAGCCATATTTTGGTTGGATTTGTGTTTGTTATATTTTCTTTGTATTATTTTATTTTCCCCTTCTATTTTTGTCTTTCTTGTTGCTTTTACACTCTCCTCCATCTCTGACTGTCCTGTTTTTTCCTTTCTTCCTGCAGAATTCCCTTAAGAATTTCTTGAAGGGGATGTTTCTTGTTGATATACTCTTTCAGTTTCTGTTTATCTGTGAATATTTTGAACTCTCCATCATGTTTGAATGCTAGTTTAGCTGGATAGAGTATTCTTGGTTGGAGATTTTTTCCTTTAGTACCTTGACTATATCATACCACTGCCTTCTTGCCTCCATCGTTTCAGATGAGAAATCAGCACTTAATCTTATGGAGTTTCCCTTGTATGTGATGGTTTTCTTTTCTCTTGCTGCTTTTAGAATTTTTTCTTTGTCTTGAGCATTGGATAATTTGACAAGTATATGTCTTGGGGTGGGCCTGTTGGGGTTTATGACCAGTGGAGTGCGCTGTGCTTCTTGGATATGTACATCTGTCTCTTTCAGTAGATTTGGGAAGTTTTCATTCATTATTTCCTGCAACACTCCTTCTGACCCCTTTCCCTTCTCTTCTCCTTCTGGAATGCCTATAATACGTATGTTTGAGCGTTTTGCGTTATCATTCAGGTCCCTAAGTCCTATCTGGATTTTTTCTACCTTTTTATTGACCACTTCTACTATCTGTTTGATTTCCAATGCACTGTCTTCCACATCACTAATTCTCTGTTCTGCCTCTTCTAGTCTGCTGATATTTGCTGCAAGTGTATTTTTGATTTCTTGAATTGTGGTGTTCATTTCCATCATATCTGTTATTTTTTTGCGCATGTCTGCAATTTCCCCTCCAAGTGTTGTCTTCACGCTGTTAACCTCTTTCATTACTTCATCAAATTTGTCGGTGATAAATGTTCTGAGATCTTTCATTGCTTGTGCGAAGTCCTGCCCCCCTTCCTGATTTTCAGTTTGTTGATTGGATTCAGCCATGTTTTCCTGATTACTGGTTTGGTTTGTAGATTTTTGTTGCTGTCTTGTCAACATTTTTTCTTGATGGGTTTAATCAGTTCCTTAGCTTCTTTGTCTAGTCTTGGAGATTAATTAGCTGTTGTTTTTGCGTAAGTGTTATATCTTCTCTTTGTCACTTTGTTCTTCTTATTCCAATTTCTTATTGCTAGTTAAGCTCACTTTAAAGGAAAGTATTAGTGCTGGGGAAAGTCAATTGTGTAAGGAAGGAAAAAGTGTGCAGTAGTATTGGTGATATATGTTTACAAAGCAACAATATGAGTTCTGGGAGGATGGAGGTTATATCATGTAAATTGTGTAGAGTTATAGTAGTAGGAAAGTACCTATAATGAGGTAGACGACTGAATATGGGAGGAATGTGGTACGTACTAAGAGGCTATTGTTTTCGTGAGAGAGGGAAAGAAAAAAGAAAGATAATAGTTTCAGGGACGAATACCAGATGGAAAACTAAACAAAGGTATTAGAAATTAAGAGTTAGACACTTTGTGGATCAAAGAAAGGGAGATGGAATATAGGAGAGATAGCAGATGGTGGAGGATATCAAGTTGTAGGGGAAAGGGGATAGTGTAGATAGGCTAAATCTATTCACAGAGAAATGAGGCAGTGGAGGGTGAGGAAACCCAGCAAATGTGAGGTATTTCCTGTAGGACCTATTGTATTGTTAAGGTAAAATAGTATAAGAAGAATATTGGGGACAAGAAAGAGAGGATTGAAAAAAAAAAAGAACAACAAGAACAACAACAACAAGAAAAAATAAAAAATAAAAATAAAATAAAAAAAAAAAAACAAAGAACAGAAACCCCGCCGCCAGGCTCGGCTGGGCTCGGCTGAGCTCGGCTCTCCCGCCCGCCGCCCGCCGCCGCACGGCTAGGCTCGGCTGGGCTTGTCTCCTTCGCCCGCCACCCGCAGTGGCACAGCGCGGCTCGGCTCTCCTGCCCGCCACCCACCGCGGTGCTAGC
Source organism: Dasypus novemcinctus (assembly GCF_030445035.2). Lineage (NCBI taxonomy): Eukaryota > Metazoa > Chordata > Mammalia > Cingulata > Dasypodidae > Dasypus > Dasypus novemcinctus. Next base: position 2,107,769 of record NW_026688628.1, read on the forward strand.
TGCCTCGACTCCGCCTACCCAAGGAGGGAGTCCTCCACACGTAGCTGGGATCTCCGTGTATATTTCACAGATGGATCCTCTCTGTTACCTTCCCTCCAAATCGATGTCCAGACACCTCCGGACCAGGAAAAATCCCGAAACAGCCGGTCCCAAAGAGTCTCCGACGCCTCCCAGCTGATTCCCCCCAGGAGCTAGTAACTGGGAAGTTCACTCAGCCACCATCTTGCCTCCCCCTCCTGAAAAGTCCCAAATTATATCTTATAGACCAGTCCTTTCCATTACCTTCCCACCAAATCGATGTCCAGACACTTCCTGCCCTGAAAAAATCCTGAAAAAGCCTGGTCCCGGAGAACCTCCAGCGGTGCCCAGCTGCCTCTTCCCAGGAGAGACGGCAAGGCAAGCTCACTCAGCCACCATCTTGCCGGAAGTCCTGCATGGTCTTTTTGTAAGCTAAAAATTAGCCAAGGATGAGTAGAGACCAGAAAGTGGAGCATTTCTGATAAGCAATTTGAACATTGAATTAGATGATGGTCTCTGTCTGATAAGGATAGCTTGTTAAACATGGAAAAGTGTGCTGTAGTAACCAATGTATGTATCTGTTCCATGCCTTGTATAGCCCTCCTGTGTATTAAAGTAATTAAATATCATCTAATCTTTGTAACTCCCCCTTTGAAATACCCTAATTGCCTTTTTGACTGTTACCAACAGTCAAAAATTCTTGAGCCTTCACTTCTAACTTCCCCAACTTGAGATTTCCCTGCTGGTGGTGTTTCTCTTTAATTATAAATGTAGCTTTGAAAATATCAGTTATTTCTCTCTTGATTGTAGGATCCTGAGCAGACCCAGGATGATTTCATTGACTGGTAAGTGACCAGGTGTGGTACCTGCAGGACCCATTTGTTCACTCCTCTCTCTCCTCCAGGAGAGAGTTTGGGGTAAGTTTCTCCCATGTATAGATCTATGCTCAGCTCTTTTAGCATTTTGAGTTTGTGAAAAGAGTTGCTACATGGTGTGTCATGGGAACACAGGCTCAATCAAAATAGAGCTTCTCAGCGAATGGCTGTTTTATTACATATACAGCCCAAAGTGTCCAAAAGAGCCAAGGAAGGGTTCTACTTATGGCCTGGGGAGGCCAACTTCATGGTTGATGTTTGGTAGATGATGACACCATACATCCTGCTTCATGTCAGAAATGAATATCAGAAATGAGGAACCCTGTGCAGCTCAAGTATTGGGTAGTATAGACACCCCATGGGAAGGGACCCTGTCACTGTGCAAAAAAAGCATGCATCAGGTAACTTTTATACAAAGTTCCCAGCCTGACAAGCAGCTGGAGTGGTTTGCTCGCATTTTTGGGGTTCAAAGTACAGCCAGGCCATTAAATTTATGGGTAGTTTATGGGCAGCTTTTTTTTTTTTCAAGTTGAAACTGAATGTTTCCCCTGGGCTACAAAACAGAAACAGCAAAAATATCTGCATACTGCAATCAAGAGTGGTAAGAAGGGAATAGGCAAGGACTGGAGATGGACATGGAAAATGTGCACAACTTCCCCAGAAAAGCACTGCAAGGCTTATTGTTGGATTGATTTTTTGTTTGTTCCAGTGTCTACTCTGAGTTCCTGGTTATGTCTGTTATGGTGGGAAGAACATTGTACAGAGATTTTAAAACACTTTAAGACAGCTGCTTTTCAGAAGCCTATATATCATTTTCATTTTTGAAGCCTTCAGTTAGACATGGGAACTTCACAGTCAAAATCTTTTACCTTCTCTCCTGAAGAATGCTCTAATTCCTGTTTTCTCACTATGGACCCAGTTCACATTTGTTTCTGAATAACTGGATAAATCTTACCAAGGACAATTTGAGTTTTCATTTCGTACTTGGGGAATATTTGAATTAACCAAGAATGACCATTTGAGGTGTGCACTTGAAAAAGAAGTTCCTGGTCTCCACCAAAGAAGTGGAGTACATTCTTTGATTGGTATTCAGAAGTTCAAAAATTTATAATGATTCTAAAATAGCCTTACTAAAAGATTCCTTATAGCATGATTCTAGATGTTTATTGTAGAAAAGAATTGTTTTAATTTAATGAAATTGAGTAATTTCTGACAAAATTGATTTCAACAGTAACTGAGTTTTGTACAAATTGTCAGCTTAAAGATAGAGTCCAAGTTCTTTTGATACCTTATATTCATAGGCTTATGTTAAATCAAGCTTGGACTGTATGCAGAATATGGTTTTGTTGAGTGAAAAAAAGAGAATATTACTGTCCTAAAGCAAAATCACTGGTTATTGCAGAATTAAAAAGACAAAAATATAGGATAAAACCTGAAGGAATAAGAAAGTTGTAAATGGTTTGCAGAAAACTAATTTTATTTCCCATGGTCAAAGCTGGATAAGATATAGTGGGATTTTCTATAAGATGGTTTAGAACAGTATATTCATGCAAATTTGAAACTTGGTTTTCTCTCAATTAAAATCACAATATTTTCTGGGATTAATGTCTGCTCCTAGCAAGAGGTTGTAAGAAGTTTTATTTTACCTACTGAATAATTGGTTAGAAGACATTTGTTCTGTGTCTTATCACAACAATTCACCATCACTCTTGTGGTCTTTATTATGTTCACAGTTGTTTAATAGAGTCAAGTCATCTCCCTTTAAAATAACTATGTTTGTAAATAATCATACTATCTCTGTAATGCTGTTTTAATCTTTTATTGTCACTTTGGTTAAATAAGGAGCCACGTATTGTTCACAGTGACCCTTGACCATGTTTGACATGTATAACAAACCTCTTCACAATTTTGACATTTTGCATTGCTAATGTATATCTCCTTGATCTCAGATTTTGGCAGGTGCCCTAGAAAATCACAAAGATTTCTTCTTTCCTCTTATAAAAAGAGAAATGTTAATAATAGGTTTCTTTGATATGTTGGGGGACTTGCATGGGATGTGCTATCAAATTAAAAGGAATTTTCTAACCTTCTGTTGGTGAAATTAGAGTGGATAAAATAGTCATTAATATAAATGTTTCAGAAATTATATGACATTCCTAGAGAGTTGCTAATCCACTTTTCCATCCATAAGATGATCTTGTACTGACCTAAAAGATATATAACAGTATAGTGTTCTTGGTTATCATTTCAGTTATTCTTTATAATATGCTATACGCACAAAAACAGTCATGTTTCTTGCTCAGTTAAATTGTACGACTCTGGTCCTTCCTTGAAGGAACTTAGAATTAGGTACAGATGAGAGTTTTGAATCAGTTTAAAAAAAAAAAGAATGTTAATTGAGAGGTAATTTGGTATTTAAACCTTGCTCCATCTGTCAATTTCACAATCATTGCAATTGAACATTCAGGACTAGGTCATATACTTTGTCCACGGAAACAGACTTTGGCCCAGTGGTTAGGGCGTCCATCTACCATATGGGAGGTCCGCGGTTCAAACCCCGGGCCTCCTTGACCCGTGTGGAGCTGGCCATGCGCAGTGCTGATGCGCGCAAGGAGTGCCGTGCCACGCAAGGGTGTCCCCTGCGTGGGGAAGCCCCACGCGCAAGGAGCGCGCCCGTGAGGAAAAGCCGCCCAGCGTGAAAAGAAAGAGCAGCCTGCCCAGGAATGGCACCACCCACACTTCCTGTGCTGCTGACAACAACAGAAGTGGACAAAGAAACAAGACGCAGCAAATAGACACCAAGAACAGACAACCAGGGGAGGGGGGGGAATTAAATAAATAAATAAATCTTTAAAAAAAAATGCTTTTTAAATGGACTTTATACTATCTCTAACACATCCAACTTTAAGCTTATACCCAATTACAATTAAGCTTACAATTGTATACTTATGAAAATCAAAATAAAAGTTTTAAGAGTCCTTACTGGAGACATGGGTGTCAAGTGAGACCACTAGCATACTAGCGTATTCCAGTCTGTAATTGGATGCTGTGGCTAGAGCACTTCTCAGCTGGATACAGGCAGTAGCTGCTGCTGCAAAGTTAGATGAAGTGTCAGCTGATTTGGTCAGGGAGAGACTTTGTGGCTAATAGGGTACACTGTTTCCCAGTTTCTAATCTCAAGAAAAACTCAGCATATGTCAGCTCACAGGCTGATCTTTTATGAAGTCAAATTGCTTTCTCCTTAAAATATACAAATCCCCCATTGTAATACATTAAATCCAGCACTCTGTTGCCCCTGTCTGAAGAATATGGGCCTCTAGATTTTGTAGTTCTTGTTTTATAGTTCTCATACTCAGGACAAAACTTACAAAATAAAAAACCTTAATCAACCTGGCTTTGATCTTATTTGTAGACATGTCTTACCTTAAAACATATAAATATGAGGCAGATTATAAATGAACTACCACAGTAGAAGCATTTAACGGTCAACAAGCCCCTGGACTCACCATGTCCTAGCAAGCTGAGTTAAAACTTTTAATTAGAGGCAGTCATTTAACTAAAGGAATATTTGTTAATATTTATACTGACCATAGATACACGTCTGGAGTAGTTCATAATTTTGGAATTTTATGAAAAGAAATGGGGCTTCCTGAAGTCATTAGGAACCAAACAAAAATGATAAATAAGTATTTGAACTAATAGATGTAATGTCATCACCTAACAAAAGGACAAAACAGGGAAAAATTGTTGTGATATTAACGAAGGCTCACACTCACAAAACTGAGTGAGAGTATAAGAAAAATGCCAAGTTATCGGCTCAACAAATTGTGGAGACAAAAAGATTCTTTTCCCCATAAATAATGTCTCTCAAAAGACCTCTCCAAATGAGTTAGAAATTATAGACAATAATAGAAACAATAGAGAAATTGTGTCAGCAGGGTTACAAACTAAATTCTGGGAATGGAATCTAGGAAGGTATATTAGTCAGCCAAAGGGGTGTTGATGCAAAATACCAGAAATTGGTTAGTTTTTATAAAGGGTATTTATTTGGGGGTAAGAGCATACAGATACCAGAGTATAAAGCATAAGTTAGTTTCCTCACCAAAGTTCATTTGGAGCAAGATGGCTGCTGACATCTGTAAGGGTTCAGGCTTCCTGGGTTCCTATGTTCCTGGGGCTTGCTTTTCTCTGGGTTCAAGGTTCCTTTCTTCCTGGGGCTGGCTTATCTTTCCTCTGTGTGCTGACTTTCTGGGGCTCCAGCTTAAGTCTTCAATGTCAAACTCCAACATCAAAACTCCAAAATCAGAAACCCTCAAATATATTCTTTGTCTTTTATCTGTGGCCTTTTATCTGTGAGTCCCCACCCCTTAGTGCCTTAATCATAACTCAGTCATGCCTAGGTACAGATCAGATTACAAGCATAATCCAATATCTTTTTTTGGAATTCATAACCATATCAAACTGCTACAGAAGTGCTAGATAGTGCTATGGTTGCCCCAGAGTCCCTAAAAGGAACTACATGTGAGTGCTTCATTAAATTACTCATTATGTGTGATGGTGAGGCTAATGTGTCAACTTGGCCAGGATGGTGCCCAGTTGTTTGGTCAGGCAAGCACTGGGCTGATTGTAATATAAGGACATTTATAGACTTAAGCCATCAGTGAGTTCATTGCATAGATGGCTGGTTACATCTGTAATCAACTAAGGAGACTGCACTCAGCAGTGAGTGATGTCTCATTCAATCAGTTGAAAACCTTAAAGGGGGAAATGATTTCATCATTCTGAGGGAGAATTCTGATCTCTACTTCAAACACACATCATCTCCTGGGAATTTATCAAGGGCCTTCATCAAAGCCCTTGCTTTGCAGCCTACCCTGCTGAATTTGAATTTGTGCATCACCATATCTACATGAGAGAATTTTATAAAATCTCATATGATTTACAGATATCTCCCATCAATTTGTTTCCTTAGAGAACCCTGACTAATACAGTTTGGTATCATGAGTGGTTCTTGAGAAACAGAAACTTAAATATGGGATTTCTCAAGTGGTTCTGGGGAATTTTGCAATAGACTCTCCACTCTAATTGGACTAAAGGGTACTAATGATTCTTCCCTTCATTAATCAAGAAGCCACTGATAGTACATGGTATGAGTTTGCAATGGAGATATGCAAAATATCATCCCTGGATTCCCCTACTTCCATGCTTACAAGAGGCAAGGATCTGGGTGAGAGTGTTTTCAATATTTTAACAGAGTTTTTTGGAATCAAAAGGTGAAAAGATGTTGGCTGACTCTTCCTAGATATTCTGGATACAGTTACAAAAGAAAGGGATGACCTAAAGGATTCAAATTTGCAAGTTAAACAATGCATGAATGATGTGAAAGTTTCTATGTGTGCTCTGAAAGAAAGTCTTGTTCCATGCAGCCAGTTTTCTGAGTCTCTGAAAACCAGACTCAGACTCTCATTGTATGAATAGCAGTTACAAAGGAAAGTAAAATCTCAACCTCTTAGTGTGTCTGCTCTTAAAGTGAAGGCATTGAGTGGAACCCTGAGGATTGGGATGGAGATATATGGGTTGATGATGATATCGGTGGGGACATCAGAACTCTAAATTCTACTGAGACTTTGCCAGATAAACCTGTGATATCCTGCCCTTTGGAGACCACATAATGTCAAGTTGGTAACACTCAGCCACCAGCCTGCCCCAGGGAATCCAGATCTCCTTCCAGTCCTGAGGTGGGTACAAGCCAAACTAAAGCCTTCACTGACCAGCCTCCAGCCTGAACCAGAGAGTCCGGACCTCTTCCCAGCTCTGAGGCAGATATCAGCCAAACTCCACCCTGCCTTGAGGATTCTGTCTTCCAACCCCTACCTGAAGAGTTTAATACTGTTTCACCAGAAGAAAATGTAAAAGAATGTTCTGAGGTCAGTAGCTTGTAAGGTATTTCTAATCCTTCTCCTTACACACCCCACCACCCCTCTTCTCTTTGGAAATTATTACTAGACTAAAATCACAACCAACCCCCAAAGGTGGCTATTATATACTCTAATAGAAGGAAGTACTCCCTACTCTAAAAGAATTCCATAATTTTTTCAGCGTATGTAGAAAAATCAGGAGAAAATGTGTCAGAATGGATACTAAGGGTATAGGATAGTGGTGGAAGGAATGTAAGGTTGGATCAGGTTGAATTGATATGGATCCTGTAAGCAGAAATTCTTGATTTATTGCAGTAGCTCAAGGGGTTAGAAAGACCTGCCCACTTACCTCAGAAATGTACAGAGGACACACCTTTAACGAGGTCTGTGATGGATAAATTTGTAACACTAACTCCATTTTCCCTGAAGAGCTCTGCAGTTGCTCTTCTCTGTAGTCCCGATAGTACTGCAGCAAATGCTGAAATGGAACTAGAATCCTTAAACATTATGGGGTTAATAGAATCTCAGGATAGGAAAGCAGTTAATCACCAAAGACAAGGTGGCCATAGCTATGGCAATGAAAGGCAGACTCAAAGCAGCAATCAAAAGAGTCTGAGTTGCATGGAGTTATGGCATTGGTTAATAGATCATGGGGTACCTACATATGAAATACATGGGTAGTATACTAAATTCCTACTTGATCTGTATAAACAGAAGTGTTCTAGGTTGAGTGAACAAAACCTTAAATTGAATTATAGACACAGAGAATCATGGTCCCTTAATCAATTCCCAGACTTGAGTCAGTTTGCAGACCCAGAACCATGTGAATGAGAAAACCAAGTGCCAAAATGTATGCCATTAATCTTCCTCCTAGTTTTCTTCAAGGGCACCTACAGCCTTTTATCAGAGTAACTCTGCATTGGATAAAAGGAAATGAACAGACATTTCAGAGACTATTAAACACTGGCTCAGAAGTGACATTAATTCCAGGAGAAGCAAAACATCACTGTTGTCCTCCACTCAGAGTAAGGGCTTATGGAGGTCAGGTAATCGATGGAGTGTCCATCTCACAGTGGGTCTGGTGGGTCCCCAGGCCCATTCTGTGGTTATTTCTCCAATTCCAGAATAGATAATTGGAATAGACATGCTAAATAACTGACAGAAATACCACATTGGATCCCTGACTTGTGGAGTGTGGGCTACTGTGGTAGGAAAGGCCAAGTGGAAGCCAGTAGAACTGCCCCTACCTAACAAAGTAGTAATTAAAGAAATGTCAAATTCCTGGAGGAATTTCAGAGATTAGTGCCACCATCAACAATTTGAGGATGCAGAGGTGGTGATTCCTACTGCATCCCCATTTGACTCTCTTATTTGGCTTGTGTAGAAAACAGATGGAAATTGAGGATGACAGTAGATTATCATAAACTAAACCAGGTGGTGACTCCAATTGCAGCTGTTATCCCAGATGTGTTACCTAGTGTGCATCTTTTGATCTGGCAAATATTTTTCCTTAATTGCCATTAGTAAGGACTACTACAAACAGTTTGCATTAGGTCAGCAGTATACCTTCACTGTCCTGCCTCAGGGGTATATCAACTCTCCAGCCCTATGTTGTAATATTGTCCATAGGGACCTTGGCCATCTCTCCCTCCCACAAGACATCACACTGGTTCATTATATTGATGATATCATGTTAATAGAACTTAGCCAGCAAGAAGTAGCAATAATGCTAGACTTATTGGTAAGGTATTTACATGAGAGAGGATGGAAGATAAATCCAACTAAAATACAGGGTTCTTCCATCTCAGTGAAATTTCTAGGTGTCCAGTGGTATGGGGCATGTTGAAATATCCACTCTAAAGTGAAGGGTAAGCTGTTGTATCTGACCTTTCCTATGACCAAAAAAAGAGACACAATGCTTAGTTAGTCTCTGCAGATTTTGGAGACAATATATTCCTCATTTGGGTGTGCTACTCTGTCCCATTTACTGCGTGACCAGAAAAGCTGCTAGTTAGGGACTGGAACAAGAGGAGGCTCTGCGACAGGGCCAGGCTACTGTGCAAGCTGCACTACCACTTAGACCATATGATCCAGCAGCTCCAATGGTACTGGAAGTGCCAGGGGCAAATAGAGATGTTATCTGAAGACTTTGGCAGGCCCTATAGTAAAATCACAGCACAGACCCCAAGGATTTTGCAGATAGCTACTCCCCTTTTGAGAAACAGCTTTTAGCCTGCTACTGGACCTTAGTAGAAACTGAACGCTTAACCATGGGCCATCAAGTTACCATGAGACCGGAGTTGCCTTTTATGAGCTGGATATTGTCTGCACCATAAAGTTGGGCATGCACAGCAGCACTCCATAATAAAGTGAATAAGGTATTATGAGGTAGGGCTCAAGCAGGTCCTGAAAACACAAGTAACTTGAGGAAGTAGCCCAAATGTCCATGGTCACCACCCCTGCCATGTTACCTTCTCTTTCCCAGTTCATAACTTTGGCCTCTTGGCAAGTTCCTTGCAATAAGTTGACTGGGGAGGAGAAAACTTGGGCCTGGTTTACAAATGGTTCTGCATGATATACAGGTACCACCTGAAAGTGGACAGCTGCAGCACTTCAACCCCTTTCTGAGATGTCTCTGAAGGACAGTGATGAGGGTAAATCCTCCTGGTGGGCGGAACTTCAAGCAGTGCACCTAGCCATTCATTTTGTGTGGAAGAAGAAATGGCCAGAGATGTATTTGTACACTGATTCATGGGCTGCTGCCAATGGTTTGACTGGATGGTCAGGGACTTGGAAGGAACATGATTGGAAAAATTAGTGACAAAGATGTCTGGGCAAGAGGTGAGGACAGACTTCTCTGAGTGGGCAAACACATGAATATTTCTTCTTTGTTTTGTTATGAGTAAGATTGTATATGTACATAAAGCAAATACCTTTGATTTCTTCCCTAACCTTTTCCCTTATCATATGACATTTTATCCAATCAGTCGAATGCCTTAAAAGGGGAAGTGATTTCAGCATTCAGAGCCATTTTCCTTCTCTGCTTCAGAGAGCCAAATGTCTCCTCAGAACTCATCAAGGACCTTCATCAGAGCCCATATATAACTAAATATGGGCCAGTTAAAATTATATGGTAGGGCCCTTTCTAAGAAGGTTGGAGTGCACCTTTATGGAGGTCTCTTTTACAATAATGGGCAAGTCAGAAGAAATTGCCAACTTGTCATTTTTCTGAAAATACTTACAGATAAATGCCAATCAGGAGAGTATAAGAATATGGGAAGGCTAAGGAGCTCTAAAGAGAGTCTGGAAAATAAAGCCTGAAAAATAGAAGTCTCCTTCTTCCAGTGCAGGAAATCCTAATTATGAATGAAAGTTGGTTGGGAAGATTTGATGATTACAGGATAGGAAATGATTGGCTTCACAAATGCTGGGAATGTTCAGCAAGGGTTTCACAAGCCTCTGCAGATCTTTATCAACTTTCATAATCATTCCATGATACCAGTCGTTGTGTGTATATTTTAGGTAAAAAAGCAAAACTCTGAGAGGCTATAATAAATCTCTGATATAACAAGAATAATAGAGTGGATCAAAGTGTGTAGAGATAAACAATATTTGATATCTAGAGAGGATTTTGAAGGAATCTGATATCCAGGCATCTAATAAAGCCATACCTTTATTTTCATGGAAATATAGCACTCAAAAGAGGATAATGTTAGGCAAAACACATACAAATGTATACTATCTAAAGTTATTTAAAATATTGCAGAGCACAGTTTGATAGAATTTATATGAATCATCTTTCCTCATGTTTTTTGATTCCAGGGCCCCTTAACATTCCAAAGAACTTTTGAAACTTCTTACTAACATCATTTTCTGACTTGTATTCATGGAAAATTAACATATTGGTGGCAGACTTGGCCCAGTGGTTAGGGCATCCGTCTACCACATGGGAGGTCCGCAGTTCAAACCCCAAGCCTCCTTGACCCATGTGGAGCTGGCCCATGCACAGTGCTGATGCATGCAAGGAGTGCCCTGCCTTGCAGGGGTGTCCCCCACATAGGGGAGCCCACGAGCAAGAAGTGCTCCCCATAGGGAGAGCCGCCCAGTGCGAAAGAAAGTGCAGCCTGCCCAGAAATGGTGCCGCACACACGGAGAGCTGACACAACAAGATGACGCAACAAAAAGAAACACAGATTCCCATGCCACTGACAACAACAGAAGCAGACAAAGAAGATGCAGCAAATAGACACAGAAAACAGACAAATGGGGTGGGGGGGGGAGGGGAGAGAAATAAATGAAGAAATCTTTAAAAAAAAGAAAATTAACATATTAAGAAAAAAAGTGATACATGTTTAAATAATTATATAATTATTAAAATAAAATTTGTTATATAAATCTTAATTTTTCATAACAAATCAATACACCAAGTGTTCTTTCCTAACATATTTCAAAAATGTTATCTCTTAAAATTAAAATTAAATGAGAAGAGAGAAATGGATTAACCATTATTTAAACCTCTTTAATCCTGGCTTACTGGGAAATAGCTGAATTTTCCTATGTACTCTTTCATTTATTTCAATCCAATATGTTGGTTTTCTTGAAGAACATGAAGAATACATGGATTTACACAGATATATGGTTAGAAAAATGGAATATTTGAGTAATGTTTTCAGATAATCATATATATTCTTCTTTAATAATATTCCTCTGTATCAAATATCAAAAAGTGGTGATTTCAAGGATGAGTTCCAATGTGGAAACTGAAACCATATTAATAAACTTTTCATATTCTACCAGAGTTAAATCCATTATCTTTTTAGGCATTTCAGTGAGTTTTACACATGCATGATTCTGTAACATCAAGTAGTGTTCCTCTGAAAAATATTAGCTCTTAGAGTGAGGCAGATCTTACAGATATGACTTATTTCATTTTACAGTACCAAAATAAACCATTTATTAAAATTACCAGCAATCCTCTCAGACAATTTTTTAAGTACTGAGAAGTTCTGAAGCTCATGTGTAGGACACAAGATTTTCTAAAACCTATTTTTCAAAAGAATCTCAAATTTTATCAACAACTAATTATGGTATTTTTTTTAATTAGAGCAATTTCCATTTAAAGAAAACTAATGCAGAAAGTAGAGTTTAAATTTACCCTCACATGAAGTGTTCCCTCTTACGGACATTTTACATTTTTGTATTATTCAAGGCTTCCATTTCTTTCTTTCTTTATTTTTTTCTTTGTTTTTTTAATTGATTTTGTAAAAAAAATTACATTAAAAATATATATATATGATGACCCCTTCAACCCCACCACCCTCACCCCACTACTCCCCCCCGAGCAACACTCATTCCCATCATCATGACACATCCATTGCATTTGGTAAGTACATCTCTGGCACCTCTGCACCTCATGGTCAATGGTCCACATCATGGCCCATACTCTCCCCCATTCCATTCAGTGGGCCCTGTGAGGATTTACAATGTCCGGTGATTGCCCCTGAAGCACCATCCAGGGCAGCTCCAAGTCCCTAAGATGCCTCCACATCTCGTCTCTTCCTGCCATTCCCCATACCCATTAGCCACCATGTCCACTTTTCCCACTCCAATGCCACCTTTTCTCTGTGGACATTGGATTGGTTGTGTCCATTGCACCTCTATGTCAAGAGGAGGCTCAGATTCTACATGGATACTGGATGCAATCCTCCCACTTTCAGGTGTAGGCACTCTAGGCTCCATGGTGTGGTGGTTGTCCTTCTTCAACTCCATCTTAGCTGAGTGAGGTGAGTCCAATAGATCAGATTGTAGGTGCTGGAGTCTGTTGAGGCTCAGGGCCTGGCTATCACATTGTCAGTCCAGAGATTCAGATCCCCTAAATATATCTTAAACCCCAACACCAACTACAACTCCAGCACAGTAGCATGAAAGTCTTATGAAGAGAGATTCCATCTGAGTCCAGATTCATCACGCATAAACACCAGCTCCAAAGAAGGGCCATCTGACATGGCAGTTAACCCCATCTGCCATGACCATAGCACCCATGGGCCTCTTTAGCCTTCAAAAGAACAAATACCTGGGGGTTGTATCTACTTTATCTGTCTCTTAGACTCTGCTCAGTTGTGCATAAGGGCAATCCTTCTGACAGCCTCCAGGCTCTTTTTTAGAGACTCGTAGCCATATAAACTCATTTCTCCTTCCATTTCTTTATTGATATTTTTTCTTCTGTTAAGTAGATTGCCTTTTCACTTTCTTGACAAATTTCTTTAATGCATGAAAGTTTTTAGTTTTGGAGAGGTTCCATTTGTCAGTTTTATTTTGTTGCTTATGCTTTGGTGACAAAGTCTAAGAAACCATTGCCAACCACAAGATCTTGAAGATGCTTCCTTAGATTTACACTAGAAGTTTTATAGTCCCAGTTCTTTGAATTACAACTTTCATTTACATATATGATGCATTAGAGAGGTTCTCTTTCTTTTTTTTTTCTTTTTTTTTGCATATGGATATTCAATTCTCCCAGCACCATTGCTTGAAGAGACTATTCTTTCTCAGTTTAGTGGACTTAGAATCTTAGTCAAACATCTATTGGCCATAGATCTAAGGGTCCAAGGGTTTACTTCTGAACTCTCAATTTGATTTTCCTGTTCAATATATCTATCCTTATGCCAATACCTTGCTCTTTAGATGACTGTAGCTTTGAAATATGCTATATAGTCAGGAAATGTTAGTCCTCCAACTTCATTCTTTTTCCAGATGTTTTTGGCTATTCAGAGTCTTCTACCTTTCCAAATGAATTTGGTAACTGGCTTTTACATTTCTGCAACTGAGGTTGTTGGGATTTTGATTTGAATCGTGTAAGTCTATAAAGAAATTTGAGTATTATTGACATCTTAATGATATTTAGTCTTCCAATCCATGAATATGGAAGATTCTTCCATTTACTTAGGTCTTCTTTAATTTTTTTTTAGTAATGTTTTATAGTTTTCTATATACAAGTCCTTATAGCCTTTTAAAAATTGATTCCTTTATATTTGTTTCTTTTAGTTGCAATTGTAAATGGAATTTTCTTCTTGAATACTTCCTCAGATTGCTCATTAATAGTTTATAGAAACACTACTTACTATTTTGTGTTGCTCTTGTATCTGCCATTCTGCTGAGCTCACTTATTAGCTTTAGTAGCTTTGCTGTAGATTTTTTTGGATCATGTCATATACAAATACTGACTGTTTTACTACTTCCTTTCCAATTAGGATGCCTTTTAATTTTTCTTCTTTCCTAAATCCTCTGGTTATAAATTTTGTCACAATGCTGAGTAAAAAGGATGTCAAATTATTTCTTATCTTATCCAGATCTTAAAGGGAAAGCTTTTAATCTTTCACCATCGAGTATTATGTTAGTTGTGGGTTTTTCATCTATGCCCTTCATCATTTTGAGGAGCTCACTTTCTATTTCTACTTTTCAAAGTTTATATTTTTGTTTTTGTTTCTTAATAAAAAAAGGATGCTGGATTTTGAGAAATGACTTTTCTGCATCAATCAACAGGATCACGTGGATTTTCTCTTTCATTTTATTAATGTGCTGACAGTAATTGATGTTCTTGTGTAGAAGCACCCCTGCATACATATGATAAAACACATTTGATCATATTATCTTTGGGTGTGCCATTGCATTCCATTTGCAAGTGTTTTCACAACTAAATTCATAAAAGAATATGACCTGTAATTTTCTTTTCCTGTGGTGTCTTTATCTGCCTTTGGTATTCAGGTGATATTGACCTCATCAGATGAGTTATACTGTATTCCCTTCTCTTCAGTATTTTGGAAGAGTTTGAGCACTATTGATACTATTCTTTCTTTGAATGATTGTATTATTTACCCCTGAAGCCATCTAATACTGGGCTTTTCTTTTTTGGGCAGTTTTAATGACCAGTTCAACATCTTATCTTATGATGGTCTGTTGACCATTAATTCCAGAGTCAGTGTAGGTTTTTCATATATTTATAGGAATTTGTCCATTTCATTTATGTTGTGTAATTTAATGGTATACAGTTGTCCATAGTACCCTCTTATAAATAATATGCCCTCTCATTTCTCATTTTATTTATTTTCATCTTTTCTCTTTTTTTCTGTCAGTCTTCTGAACCATTTGTCAGTTTTACCGATCTTCTCAATGACCCAACTTTTGGTTTTGCTAATTCTCTCTACAGATTTTTTCCTCAATTTTATTGTTTTCTGGTCTGCTCTTTATTTCCTTCATTTTGCTTGCTTTAGCATTAGTTTGCTATATTTTTTCTATTTCCTTCTGGTGTGCAGTTAGATCTATGATTTTACTTCTTTCTTCTTGTTTAATATAAGCACTTAGTTCAATAAATTTCTTTCTTGGGACTACCTTCACTGCATTCCAGTAGTATTATTATGTTGTGTTCTCATTTCCAGTCATCTCAAGATATGTACTGCTTTCACTTGCAATTTCATGTTTGACCCACTAATTGTTTAAATGTGTGTTGTTATGCTTCCTTATATTAATGAGTTTTTTAGTTCTCTACCTTTTACTCATTTTCAGCTTCTTTTCATTATGGTCAGAGAAAGTTCTTTGTATGATTTCATACTTTATATATTTACTGAGACTTATTTTGTGAACCAAGATGTAACCTCTCCTTGAAAATGATACATGAGCACTTGAAAGGAATGAGTGTCCTGCTCTTTTGGGGTGCAATGTTCTGTATACTACTATTATATCTAGTTTGTTTATCATGCTATACAAGTTCTCTGTTTCCTTATTAATCCTCTATCTAGATTTTCTTTCTATTGATAAGAGTGGTGTGTTGAAGTCTCCAAATATTTTCTGGCTGGATATCCCCAAGCCAAGCAGGAATCCAATGGGAACACAGGAACCCATGGAATCTCCCCCACTCTAATCCCCTCCCAGTGTAAATGTTGCCATCACTGATGCTTCCTCAAATATTCTCAGACTTACTGTCTCTGTCATCTTTCCCCCTTCTTTAACATCAACCATCTCTTCCTTCTATAATTTCAAAACCCTCAAGATGATCACAACAATGCCAAGTCACTTAACCTTCTTGTGATAAGCTTTTTGTCTTATCTGCAGAAATCTTCAATATTAGGTCTACAAAATAAATAGGTTCAGTGTAACTCTAGGCTTAATCCTCACCTACTCCCCAAGAGAACATAAAATCAATTGTAGGCCACTTTCTTAACTGCCCCTCTCATTTTAGGCCCCTTCTCTCTAAGTGTCACTTGTGCCCTAATTATCTTAAAAATCCAATGTACTGTGCAAAGTGTCTATAGAAAAGATGTGTATCCTTATAGGTCAGGTCTCTGGCCTTTAATCACTAGCCAATTGGAAAATAATCAAATTGAAGGAGCTCTCCTTACTTTCAGGGACAAAATTCAACTTGGCAGCTTCAGTACAGAACCTAGGTCTGGGTGTCTCCCAAGTCTAGGTCATCCTGGGGACACCCAGTATCAAGGGCTCTATGATTCCTGGAATGCCAGGAAACAGAGCAGCAACTCTAGACATCCTCTAAGATTTAAGTGGCTTGGGTGCTTCAGTTTAGAGGGTTCCAAGCATCCCCTAAGTCTTAGATGGCTTGGGCACTTAGGTTTGGAAACTCGATCCAAATGTCCCCTGGGAATTGAGCAGCCTGGGCACTTCAGATTGGATGATGAAGTTTAGTCAGTCTGGGTCTGGGATGTCAGTTCAGCTGACATACTTTCTCCCATATTTCTCCCTAGAATGATGGACACAGCCTCCAACATTCCAGCAGATGCCCCCTTGGGATGTTTTCTCAGGGATTAGGACAACATTCTTACTAATGGTCTAAAAAGAAAAAAATTGTACATGTGCCCACATTACAAATTAGAGAATGGCCAAAAATGACCTCTGTATGGGGACCTGAAGTCCAGTTAAACCTGTGTAAGATGGAAGGGGGTAACAGGCAGATGTGAAAGCTAGAGGTCATGTAACCACATATCCTAAAAGAGATGAGGAAATGCACTACAAGCCAGTCAACTATAATAAGCTCATGAAAATTATTCAGAGGCAGAACAAAATGATCCTGACTCTAAAATAGGATAGATATCCTAAAAACTCAGTTTATTAGACAGTCAGCCTCAGATATCCATAAGAAGTTGCAAAATCTTTCCCTGAGTCCCCAAACTCCCATTAACTCCCTTTTAAAAAGAGCCTTCAGGGACAATCAGCAAGATGGTGGCACAGTACGGAGCTCTTAAGTCAGATTGTGCTACAGAGCAGTTAGTAATCACCCAGGACTATCTAAAGCACCTGTTTGGGGTCTCTAGGAGACCAGAAGAGCATCATGCAACAGACGTGAAAGAATGGAAGGAGGAAACTGCCCATCTGCAGTGAAGATTTGTAAGTAGAGCTCTCCGCACTCCGGAGGCCAGTGCCCATCCTCCACTGGTGGCACAAGCCACATCAGGAGCTATTCCACAGCTGGAATTGGAAGCTCCATTTCTCAAAAATGGAGGAGGAAGAGACAGATGGGCACCAACTTCAGCTATTGATTAGTAAATTCAGTGGGTTAAAGTATAATCCTAAAGTTTGAACATTTCTAAGTCAGAAAGAGGCTGATAGCCACCATTTTAACTCTGCCCCTGGCATGAGGGGAAGTGGAGTGAACTGAAAGTCACAGTGCTGGTAGGGACCAACTTCTTTAAGTCTAGATCAGATTGCAGCTCTAGCCTAAGCCCCAGCCCTACCTATGGCAGGGAGGAAGCTGGGGACACCTGTGCCAGCCTCTCTGGGAAAATACAGGCCACACCATGAAGATCAGTGACATGAAGATCAGTATTCATCCTACTTTGTCCACATGAGCTGCCTCAGGAGCTATTCTGTGGCTGGAATTGGAGTCTCCATTTCCCAAGAGCAGGAGGAAGACAGAAATGACCACTTATTTCAGTTACTGATTAGTAAATTGGCTGACTAAAGTATAACCCTAAGAACAGGTAAAGTTTGAACCTGTCCAAGTAGGAAAGAGGCTGGTAGCCACCATTTTGACTCCACTTACCACATGAGGGGAAGATGGGCCAACTGAAAATCACAGTGACCAGTGACAGTAGGGACTGATTTATTTCATCCATATAAGCCTGCAGCCCTAGCCTAGGCTTCAGCCCCACCTCTAGCAGGGAGGAAGCTGGTAAGCTCTACACCAGCCATTCTGGGTAACTGCAGGTGCATTTGGCTGGCATAGACTGAATAGCAGGAAGTCAATCAAGGCAAATGTGGTCATTTTGGACTTGCATGGCATAGATTGCTGCCCACACCTGTAGAACCATCCCTACCACATGGAGGGGAGAAAGGGGTGTGAAGCTACGTCAATCTCTGGGTAACTACAGTCTAGGCCTGCACAGCTTGGTTTGTTACATATGGCAGTGGCTCTGTCTCTCACCCTGGCAAAGGAGAAAGTTGGGAAAAACTTCACCAGTCCTTGGGGCAATGAGGGCAACTTGAGCATCCACAGCTTATAGCACCAACTACATCCTTGGCTCCTACTACAAACCAGAAAGGGAAAAAAAGGACAAGGAAGCCCTATATAAAAGAAAGAAACTGCACCCAGAATAAATACATCTAATAAGCCAGATGCCAAGACATCAACAAAAAATTGCAACACACACCACAAAACAGGAAGAGATGGCCCAGTTAAAGAAACAAGAAAGGCCTTCAGATGACATAAAGGAGTTGAGACAACTTCTTTAGATATTCAAACAAATCTTCTAAATAAATTCATGATATGGCTAAAGTGATAAAGTATATTAAGAAGACATTGGATGAGCATGAAGAAGAATTTGAAAGGATTCATAGAAAAATAACTGATCATATGGAAATGAAAGGTGCAATGAATGAAATTAGAAATATACTGGAATCATATAATAGCAGATCTGAGGAGGCAGAAGAAAGGATTTCAGAGCTTGAAGAAATGGCCTCTGAAAGTGAACATACAAAAGAACAGATGAAGAAAATAATAGAAAAAATTGAACAAATTCTTAGGGAACTGAACAACAGCAAGAGACATGCAAACATATGTGTCATGGGTGTCCCAGAGGAGAAGGGAAGGGGGCACAAGGAATATTTGAAGAAATAATGGTAGAAATTTCCCAACCCTATTGAAGAACATAGATATCCATGTCCAAGAAACACAACGTACTCCCATCCAAATAAATCCAAATAGACAACTCTGAGACATAATAATCAGAATGTCAAATGCCAAAGACAAAGAGAGAATTCTGAGAGCAGCAAGAGAAAAGCAATGCATAACATATAAGGGATATCCAATAAGACTAAATGCTGATTTCTCATCAGAAACCATGGAGGCAAGAATTCAGTGGTATGATATATTTAAGATACCGCAAGAGAAAAACTTCCAGCCAAGAATCTCATATCCAGTAAGATTGTCTTTAAAAAATGAGGTTGAGTTTAGAATATTCACAGATAAACAGAAACAGAGAGTTTGTAACCAAGAGACCAGCTTTGTAGGAAATACTAAAGGGTGTGCTACAGTCTGAAAAGAAAAGACCAGAGAGAGAGTCTTGGAAGACAGTCTAGAATTGAAGACTGCATCAGTAAAGGAACTAAAAGTTTCAAAAGAGTAGTGGAAATAAAATATGAGAGATAAAACCTAAATATTTTGGAATAAATTTAACCAATGATATAAAGCACTTATATTCAGAAAACTAAAACTCATTGTTAAAAGAAACTTTAAAAATCAAAATAATTGTGAGAACATTCTAGGCACACAGATTGGAAGGTGAAATATCATTAAGAAGTCAATTCTGCTCAAGTTGATATACAGATTCAATGCAATCCCAATAAAAATTCCACCAGTGTTTTTTAAAATAAATGGAAAACATGATTTTCAAATTTATTTGGAATGGAAAGAGGTCCCAAAAAGCCAGAAACATCTTAAAAAGGAAAAACAAAGTTGGAGGACTCTCACTTCCAGACTTTAAATCATATTACCTAGCTACACTGGTAAAAACAGCATGTTACTAGCATAAAGACAGATACATAGACCAATGGAACCGAATTGGTGGTTCAGAAACAGACCCTCATGTGTATTTTGTACTAGCTTGTCAAACCCACCCACCTTATGCAGAACAGTTCATTCAACAAATAGTCCTGAGAGAGCTGGATATCCATAGCCAAAAAAGGAAAGAGAACCCCTATCCCACACTTTATACAAAAGTTATCTCAAAATAAGTAAAAAACCTAAATGTAAAAGTAAGAACCATAAATCTTCTAAAAGAAAATGTAGGAAAATAACCTAAATGTCTGATGGTAGATGGTGCATTCATAAAGGAAATAAGAGGAGGACTGAGATGGACTACTGATGTTTGATGTATGTAGAAGTTTTAATTAACTTTACTGTAAAAGTGTGATGTATAGAGTTGATGGTAACTCATTATAGTGAGTAATAGCTGGTTTATTAATGGGATTGTGGCTGAAAAGGGTAGCCTAGGGTTGTAAATATTAATTGACAGAAACCTAGAGAATAATCTATGGACTGACTAACAAAAAACCCAGAGGTGGATGAGAATTGTGGTTGACGTTAGAGATGCAGGAGTGTCCTTTGTGAGCTAGAGAATATGTACATCACTATTTCAGGGAGGTGGGAATATGGAGAAGCATGGGAAAGATACAACTGGAGGGACCTATGGACTGTGGTTAGCACTAATAATGTAATATTCATACATCTATGGCAAAGATGTACTTTGTTGATAATGGGAAAGCATGGAAAAAGTGTGCCAAATGTACTCTATGGACCTGATAATAGTCTGATGGTGTTATCTTATAATATGTAACAAATATTCTACCTTGGTGTGGTTTGTTGATAGAGGGGTGTGGTAGGAATTCTGCAATTGTGCATCATTGCTTTGTAAGTTTACAACATCTGTCATAAAAATATATTTAAAAAATAATAACAGGGTGAGTTGGTGGAAAATATAACAAGTGTAAGATAAGGACTATAGTTAGTAGTAAGAGTTTGACAATATGCTTTCATAATTTATAAAAAATGTCTCAGAACAATCCAAGGTGTTTGTGGTGGGTTGATGTATGGGATCCCTGTGTGATGTTATGCATGTTGCTTTGTAAGTTCACAACTTTTACTACACACTTATTGTTCATTTACGTTCATGTATAAATGATAAAGTAATAATAATAATAGGCTGGATTTGGGGAAAATATATAAAATGTAAGAGAATTTGGTTAGTAGTAATATTTTGAGGATGCACTTTAATCATTAGTTTAAAATGTTTCACAACAATGCAAGGTACTGGTGGTAGGGTGAGGTATGAGAGCCCTGTATGATGTTATGTATGTTTGTTTTGTAAGTTCACAACTATTACTCTTATTGATTATGTATGTTTATGTTTGAGTGATATACTTCAATAAATTTTTAAAAAGCCTTCACAGTTTTCATCAATTTAAACCATGGTGCCAAGAGAAAGCAGGTAAGAAGAGGCAAGCAAAAAGCCCATAAAGAAGGTTACCTTTTAGCTGCCACCATTGAAAGCACTTTGTCACCTCAGGGTCACCCAGAATTCAGGCTTCCATGGAAGCAGGAATCTGATTCAAATGTGGAGAAGTGGGTCCCTGTCCCCGGGCTGCCATGCACCAGGACTTGCCAGGGCTTTGTTTCCAAGTGGAATGGCTGGGGCCTGGGCCAGGCATAGCTCCCTGGACAGCACTGCAAACCTTCAACCTGGAGGAGCCTGGTGTGACCCTTGACATGGCAGGTAAGAAAATTAAATTAATTAAATTCTTAATTAACATAGAAGCCATTTGCCCACTCCTGACCTGCCACTCCAAAACTCTCTCATCTTGGTCATTCCTGATAAATGGAGTGAATGGGGAATCTAAATCAAAGCATTTGCAATGTTGCCTCAGGGAAGAAGTTGTTAAAGGCTCCCCAAAAATTTTAACTCTTGCAAGAGGTAGCTAATGAAAATACAGCCCCAATTTTTGTGTTGTCCAGGTTTGGGCTTCCCTGAGTCCCCCAACTCCGTGCCTAGCAACTGCCCAGGGATTTTCCTGGAGGAAAGAAGATGAGGGTTTCAGGATGAGGTCTCTGCAAAGGGTGAACACTCAGAGCTTTGTATGAAAGTGATTCTAAAGTCGAGTCTTTCCCCATGCTAAGTAAGTGTATAAAATTCTTTCTCCTGTTCTAGTCATTGATTACTTTAACTTTGTCAATCTGCTTATGCCTAGGAACTCCTAAATCAAATTTGGGGTTCTCCTGTTACAAACTGAATAACAGTGAAAGGTAAACTAAAAATGAGTCTTTAAATTTAATTCTATCTTGCAATTAGATTTAATGTATAAAAGAAACCACATGGAATAAGTTCAAATGTTGGAGAAATGAGAAATCCTAGCAACATTACCTGTTAATAATAAAAGTTTTAGTTGCATTGTTAATAAAGTTCCCAGTCTGTTTTAAGCAAAAATCTTAGTAAAAACTGAGTGTAATGGAGTTGGACTCAGATGTGATCTATGTTCACAAGACTCTCCTGTTACTTTTACCGGACCTGTGGTTGGCATTGGGGTTTAGTGTATACTCAGGGAACCTGAATCTCTCAACTGTCCATGTGATAGCCAGGCCCTGAACCTCAACAGACTTGCAACTCTTACCCTCTGTTTTATTGGACTTACCCCAGCCAGCTAACAGGTAGGTAAAGAAGGTCAACCACCACAGCCAGGGAGCCAAGAGTGCCTACAACTGCAAGCAGAAGAATTGCATCCATCATCCATGTGGTATCTAAGCACCCTCTCGATATAGAGGTGGAGTGGACATAACCATCCCAGGGTCCACAGAATGGAGGAATAGTGTATGGATTAGAGTGGACTTACTGATATTTTATTCTGGAACTATGGTGATTAGTAATGGAAGGAAATGTAGCATTGATGTGGAGAAAGTGGCCACGGCAACTGCTGAGGGTAGGGAGTGGGAAGAAGAAATGTGATGTGGGGCATTTTCAGGACTTGGAGTTGTCCTGGGTGGTTCTGCAGGGATAGTTACTGGACATTGTATATCCTCACATGGCCCACTGGGTGGACTAGAGGAGAGTGTAAACTATAATGTGGACCATTGACCAGGTTGTGCAGCAGTGCTCAGAGATGTATTCACCAAGTGCAATGAATGTCCCCTGATGATGAAGAAGGTTGTTATGGGAGGAGTGGGGTGAGGGGGGTGGGGCATGTATGAGGACCTCATATTTTTTAATGTAACATTAAAAAATAATAAAGATAGAAAAACAAAACAAAACTGTAACTTAGTCGACGTGATCATTATATAAATGCCTTTATATTATTTAAAAAAATCTGAAATTGCTATAACTGAGTGTATTTAGCCTATATTTGATAATGTGATGGTTAATTGTGGCAGTTTGAGGAAAATACAAGTTTAACTGAGCTGAATGTAACAAGGTTAAGGAAATGAAAGTTTAGTTTAAAACTTTTATCTACTAGGCCAGAAATTTGAGTCATAGTTCATCCTGTAATTTCCCAACTTAAAGCTATGAACAGCCTTGAAATGAAAGTGATAATGCAATTGTCAATTTCAGTAAAGAAAAAATTCCTCAAAAGCTAGGAAATGTTTTTCTAATTTATGATTAAAATGAAGTAAACAATAAGTATGCTTTTAAGTTTACTCAAAATTTTGGAATTATAATATATCTCACTGAAGTACTGACAAAATAGTAAACTAAGGCAAGCATATATATCTGAAAACCATTCTCTAAGAGCTTTCAATATTCTAGTATTGTATGCTACTAGGTATTCAAAATAAAGAAAATTATGTTTGCCTATAATCAAACTAAGTCTTTACTCTGACAAGTTTAATTTTAATGTCCTAAAATTTTTAAAAAATGGTTTTTAAAGAAAAAGGAACATGTAGAACAAAACCTGAATAAATAAAAAATGTGCAGAAAGTTGCAGAAAGAAATCATTGTTGTCAAAGCTGGGTAAAATTTAATAGAACTATCTATAAATTTTTAAACGCCTTAGTACCAAACAGTATATAAATGCAAAACTAAAATTTGGCTCCTTTCTGTTAAATTGACAGTTTCTTAAATCATTCATCTGTTTTAGTAGAAGTTTACAATGATTTTTTCCTCCTGAATAATCAGTATACAAAGCATAAAAATTAAATGTTTCATCAAAATAGCTTCTTGACCTTTATGATACCTATGTTGTGTACTTAGTTGCATTTAAAGAAACGTTTTATCATTTTAAAAAAAACAAGTCTTCAATACTAGCAACTTTTTAACTTTGCATACTCAAAGTCAAATGTTAAAATGTATCATTATTTCAACCTATTGTACAAGATTTGTTATTTCACCTTGCAAAAAGTAAAGTAAAATTAGTGAAGTTCACTTAATATTTTATAAATTAACTGAAAAGTGTTTAGAAAGTGTTACAAAAAGTAAAAGGGGTTGTCTAACCTTCCGTTAATCAGAGCTGTATGGGTAAGTTGTTCATATAAAGATTTTATAGAGTTCTGGAAATTTGACAGTGTTTTCTGCATGATGTTGGGTGAAGTATAGCACTGTTAATCATGGTTTTAATTATTTTAAAGATGTTATATATCACAGAAACAACCTCTCCACCTGGCAATCAGGAAGCAGATACTTTAGCTCATATCTAAATAATCTACCACACCCCATAAAAGAAGCAGCCCTGTGACCACACATAATGAGTAGCTATCAAGGGGCTACCATGAGGTGGTGCATAGCTAGGGCTTTGGATACTCCTTTAAAGTATTATCTTAGTTTATTTCATACAAAATGTAAGTCCTGTTCTCAGCCCCACCAAAATTGGTTCCTTACAGCAGTAAACATATCCACAAGGCCATACAATAGATAAACTTCAGCTTTATCAAACTCTGTTGAACATTTAAACTAGGCCCCCAGTACCGTGCATAGTGTCTCTCCATTTGAGTTATTGGCTGAGGGCTTCTATAACCCCTAAAGCAATAAAGGTTTCTGCCAACTCTCGTTATGCTCCTGAAGTAAATGGAACTATGAACTGCTTCAAACTTCTGTGACCTTAGCAGTTGGCAATGGCTCAACATTGTGTCCAGTCTGGTTCTGTTTCATAGAGTCAAAGAGCACTGTGCACCAAGCAGGTAAAACACTGGAGCTTCCCTCTAAGTGTCAACAGTGCTTCAGCATACTAGCTATGTGAAAGATATACTGAATAGAACAATAATTACCAGAGTAAGGCAAACAGAACTTACTCAATTAGCATTAAAGCTGGCTCTTATAAGGGGACAACATGTATGGTATTTTAAACCTAGAGCTTGCCAATTGGTGGCCCATGTCTTGAGACTTATAGGAAAAACTTCAATTGTCATTTTGTTTATCAGAGAAAATCCCCCTTATGGGTCCCTACTAAACACTTATATTTGCACATTTAGACTAATCTCCCTGCTTCAAATAAGCTCATCCAATGACTTCCTTAACTAAGCCACTCGTGGGGCAGCTACACACAACCAAATGAGCTGGTAGCTGCATGCATTTTTCCTGAGTAAAGACCTCTCTCCAAGGAAGTGTCAGTGCACAAGAAACACCCACTGAAATGTTTGGGTGTCAGCCACTGGATGACCTAAAACACCTCTTCAAAAAGCAAAAGCTAAGTCCCTAATAGCAACACCCTCACCATCTGAACCTTATGAAACCCCTTGTTGGTGTGATAGCATAGAACTTGTCCAAACCCAGCTCAATTCTTTAAGCAGTTGTAGTCCTTCAAAAGCATAACCAAAATAAAAATGCTGCAAGAAGCACTCCATTCTTACTCTTCTCATACATCTCCACTCTCCTTGGTTTATAAACCTCCTAAGTCCACTCTCAACTATCTTCTTTCACTTTTAGTAAGCCCCTATATATTTACTATCCTAAATCAATTCATCTCCTCCAGGATTAATGTTTTCCAAAAAAGAAACTTCTACTCATGAGTGAACATCACCCAGTCTCAACCATTAAAACCAGTACCCCTCCTCATAGCTCAGTAGTGAAGGAAGACATAACTTGTGGAGGAAAGGCAAGATGGCATCAGAGTAAGTGCAACACATCATCTCTCCTACAAAAAAAAAATGGCTGAGTGGGGACAAATTCCTCCCTGAGGGAGCTGTTTTTGGGAACCCACAAATCAGGAGGCTTTTGGACATCGATCTGGAGAGTGCAACAAAAAGAGAGATTGCTCAATGTAAAACCATAGGTTTCTGGTGCTTGTGTCTGAAGCTGTGAGAAGGCTAAGCCCCTCCCCTTAGAGCAGGAAGCCAGAACATTCCCTGAGCCTTGTGTTCCCAAACCCATGATCTCCAAACCCATGATCCCTGAACCTCTGTTCCCCAAACCCTGCATTCCCCAAGACTCATGGTCTCTGAACCCTGAGCCATGGTGTTCCCCAAACCTTGCCAGTCTCAGACAGTATCCAGGAGTGGGAGGGTTCTGGGGAGGGGTGCAGAGGGATCCGGTGAGTATGGGTTCAATTGTCTGGACTCTCCCTTTTTGAACTTTGAGAAGCATGGAGGCTGGCTTGAGGAGAGATCAGGAAGAGGTGAGAGATGAAAAGTGAATCTGCTGAGGTGGCCTGATTTACCCAAAATCCTTGTGATAAGGGAGGGTTAGTCTGGGAGAAGGTGGAGTCAGGCAATTGACTAGCCTTGTGCAACACACATAAGGGAGTGTGTTAATATCTTCTATTAACTCTTTATGTTATTGTCCTTTCTTTTCTTTTTCTCTTGCTCCTGATCATGCTGGCCTTTTAATTCATACATATTCTTCTCCATATTCAGTTTCCCATTTCATTGTAGGTACTCAACTTTTAAAAAAATATTTATTTAATATTTATTTTTATTTATACCCCCTTGCTGTCTGCTTTCTATGTCCATTCACTGCATGTTCTTCTGCTTGTCTGCTTGTCTCCCTTTGTTCAGTCATCTTGCTGCTCTAGCTCTCCATGGACATGGGCTGTCAGCTCTCCACAGGCGCAGGCCACCAGCTCTCCATGGGTGTGGGCCAGCTTGCCTTCACAAGGAGACCCTGGGATGCAAACCCAGGGTCTCCCATATGGTAGATGGGAGCCTAATCGATTGAGCCACAGCTGCTTCCTGGTAATCCACTTTTTTTATTCCTATAACTCTACACTGCTTACTTGAGTTTAATATTCCTTCTCCTAGGTCTTATATGATTCTTCTGCTAACATTTACTATTAGTACTGCTATTATACTTTTTCTTTTCTTAACTCTTTTGCTTTCCCTAGCCCTAATCTTTTGCCTTCAAGTGAACATAGACCCCCCTAAAAAAAGGAAATAGAATAAGAAGAACAAAGTATCAAGGAGAAAACTTAACACACACACCAAAACAGCACCTAAATAAAACCTGAGACTAGGTGGAGAAGCTAATCAAATGAACAAAACCATTAAGATAAAAAGATAACCAGACAGCAACAAAAAATTACAAACTATACCAATAATCAGGAAGACATGGCCCAGGCCAATGAACAAACAAAAAACCAGGAAGAGGAGAAGAACATCAAACACATAATCAAAGCCCTCCAAATATCATGGATGAACTTAATGAAGTGAAGGAAAAGATTAAGGATATTAAGAAAATATTTGGAGAGCATACTGAAGAAATTGTAAATATACACAAAAAGATAATGACTATGATAGTGAAGAATGGCACAATCCAAGAAATCCAAAATACACTCTCAGCAAATAACAGTAGATTTGAAGAGGCAAAGGAAACAATTAGTGATATGGAGCACAGTACATCTGAAATCAAACAGTAGAATTGATAGATAGAAAGAAAAAAATTGAAGCAGGAACTAAGGGATTTGAATGACAACACAAAACACACACAAAAATACACATTATAGGCATCCCAGAAGAAAAAGAGAAGGGAAGGGGACAGAAGGCATGTTGGAGGAAATAAGGGCTGAAAACAGCCCAAACCTATTGAAGATCAATGTACATGTCGAGGAAGTATGGAAAGTTGAAAGAGAATGGCTAGTAAACAATCTTTCAAGCAAACAATAACCAAAAAGGGCAAGAGTAGCTATATTAATATCAGACCAAAGAGACTTTAAATGAAAAACTGTTGTGAGAGGCAAAGACGGACACTACATATTAGTAAAAGGGGTAATTTTTCAAGAAGAAAGAATAACCATAAACATTTATGCATCTAACCAGGGTGCCTCAAAATATGTGAGGCAAACATTGGAAAAATTAAGTGAAGGAATAAATGCCTTTATAATTATAGTGGGAACTTTAATGCACCATTGTCACCATTAGACAGAACATCTCAACAGAGAATCAATAAAGAAACAAAGGCTTTGAATTATGTATTAGAGGATCTGGACCTAACAGACATATACAGAACACTACACACAAATACAGCAGGATATACATTCTTCTCAAGCACACATGGAATTTTCTCCAAGACAAGTGACATCCTAGGCCACAGAGAAAGTCTAAATGAATTCAGAAAGATTGAAATAATAAAAAATAAATTATCTGAACACAGTGAAATGAAGCTGGAGATGTCCAAGGGCCAGAGAACCAGTTTAGACAAAAAGATATGAAATTAATCAACACACTATTAGACAAAAAATATGCCAAGGAGGAAATCTCAAAAGAATCAGTAATGACCTTGAAAGTAATAAAAATGACAATACAATATATCAAAACTTATGGGATACAGCAAAAGCTGTACTGAGAGGGAAATTCATAGCCATAAACTCATCCATCAAAAAAGAAGAGTTAAATTAGTAAGAAAAAAACAAATTAACCCCAAAGGAAGAAAAAAGAAATAACACAGATCAGAGCAGAACTAAATGGAATGGAAAATAATAAAGCAGTAGAAAAAGTGAAATGAAGAGCTAGTTATTTGAGAATATCAATAAAATTGGCAAACCCTTAGCCAGACTAATAAAGAAAAAATGAGAGAAGATGAAAATACACAAAATAAGAAATAAGAAAAGGGATATCATTACTGACTCACAGAAATAAAGACTATCATAAGAGGATACATTGAAAAGCTATAGGTCAACAGGAAGGACAATTTAGAGGAAATGGACAAATTCCTAGAAACACATAAGCAGCCTATGTTGTCAAAAGAAGAAATTGATAATCTCAACAAACCAATCACAAGTGAAGAGAAAGAATAAGTTACTAACCCCCCCCAATTGGGAAGCAGATGTGGCTCAGCTGATAAAGCATCTGCCTACCATATGGAGGGTTCAGGGTTTGATACCCAGGGCCTCCTGACCCATGTGATAAACTGGCCCATATGCAGTGCTGCTGCATGCAAGGAGAGCTGTGTCACACAAAAGCACTCCTGTGTAGGGGAGCTCCAGGCACAAGGAGTGCACCCTGCAAGGAGAGCTGCCCTGTGAAAAAAAAGTGCAGCCCACCCAGGAGTGTCACCGCACACATGGAGAGCTGATGCAGCAAGATGACACAAGAAAGTGACTCAGTTTCCTGATATGGCCTGACAATGCAAGCAGAGGCTGTAGAACACAGTGAATGGACACAGAGAGCAGACAACAGGTGGGAAGGGGAGATAAGTGACTAAAATAAATCTTTAAAAACAAAACAAAACAAAAAAAACAAAAACAGAAAACCCAACTAAGAAGAGTGCCAGAACAGATGGCTTCAAAGGTAAATTCTACCAAACATTCCAGAAAGAAATAATACCAATCTTGCTTAAATTCTTTTTAAAAATTGAAATAGAAGGAACATTGCCTAACTCTTTCTATGATGCCATCATTACCCTAATACCAAAGGCAAACACCAATAGCACAAGAAATGAAAATTACAGATCAATCTCTCTAATGAACCTAGATGAAAAATTTCTCAACAAAATACTTGCTAATCATATTCAACAACACACCAAATGAATTATACACCATGACAAAGTGGGTTTCATCCCTGGTATGCAAGGATGGTTCAACATAAGAAAATCAATCAATATAACATACCATACAAGCAAATTGAAGGGGGAAACAATCACACAATCATATCCATAGATGCAGAAAAAGCATTTAACAAAATACAGCACCCTTTCCTGATAAAAACACTGCAAAAGATAGGAGTGGAAGGAAGCTTCTGAACATGAGAAAAGGTATATATGAAAAACCCACAGCTAACATCATTTACAATGGTGAAATCCTAAAATCTTTCCCTCTATGAACAGGAACAAGACAAGGATGCCCACTATCACCTCTCCTATTTATCATTATGTTAGGAATACTTGCTTGAGCACTGAGACAAGGAACAGACATAAAAGGCATCCAAATTGGAAATGAAGAAGTAAAAATTTCACTATTTGCAGATGACATGATCCTATACATAGAAAGCCCTGAGGAATATACAACAAAGCTTCTAGAACTTGTAAATGAGTTCAGTAAACTCAAAAGTTATAAGATCAATGCACAACAATCAGTAGCATTTTTGTACACCAATAATGTGCAAACTGAGGAGGAAATCAAGAAACAAATACCATTTACAATACTAAATTTACAAATAAAGCTAGTAGGAATAAATTTAACTAAATATGTAAAAGATTTACACACAGAATACAACACTTAAAGGAAATCAAAGAAGATGTAAATAAATGGAATTATATTCCCTGTTCATAGATTGGAAGACTAAATATCATTAAGATGTCTATTTTTCTCAAACTGATCCTCAGATTTAATGCAATCCCAATAAAAATCAACACAGCATTTTTAATGAACTGGAAAACGAAATATGAAATTTATTTGGAAGAGAAAGAGGTCTCAAATAATGAAAGATATATTAAAAATGAAAAATGAAATTAGAGGAATTACACTATCTGACTTTAAAACATACTACAAAGCTACAGTGGTCAAAACAACATGGTATGGACACAAGGATAGACGTATTGACCAATGAAACTGAATTGAGAGTTCTGATATAGATCATTGCATATACAATCATCTGATATTCAACAAGGCCCCCAAGCCGACTCAGCTGCAAGAGAATGGCCTCTTCAACAAATGGTGTTTGGAGCACTGGATATCCATATGGAAGAGAATGAAAGAGGATTACCATTTCACATTTACACAAAAATCAACTCAAGATGGATCACAGACCTAAATATAAGAGCCAAGACTTTAAAGACTTTGGAAGACAAGTTAGGGAAGCATCTACAGGACCTTATAATAGGAAATGGTTTCAAGAACTTCACACCCAAAGCATGAGCAGTGAAAGAAAAAATAGATAAATGGGACCTCCTCAAAATTAAAGCCTTTTGTACCTCAAAGGAGTTCATCAAGAAAGTGAAAACACAGCTTACCCAATAGGAAAATATATTTGGTAACCTTATATCTGACAGGAAACTAATATCCAGCATGTACAAACAACTCATATCTCATAAATAAAAAGATAATCCTTTTATAAAATAGGCAAGAGATTTGAACAGACACTTCTCCAAAGAAGAAATACAAATGGCTAAAAAGCACATGAAAAAAATGCACAAAATCACTAGCTATTAGGGAAATGCAAACAAAGACTACCATGAGATATTTCTTACACCCATTAGACTGGTGGCTATTCAAAAGACAGAAGACTACAGGTCTTGGAGAGAATGTGGAGAAATGGGAACCCTCATCCACTGCTGGTGGAAATGTAGAAGGATCCAACCATTCTGGAGGACAGTTAGGCAGTTCCTCAAAAAACTAGCTATAGATTTGCCATATGACCCAGCAATTCCACTGCTGGGTGTATACCCAGAAGAACTGAAAACAAGGATACAAACTTATATATGCATTCTAATGTTCAGAGCAGCATTATTCACTATTTTCAAAAATTGGAATCAACCAAATGTCCATCAACAAATGAATGGATAAAGAAAATGTGGTATATCCTTAAATGGAATACTACTCAGCTTTTAGAAGGAATACATTACTAACATATGTGATAACGTGGATGAATCTTGAGAACCTTGGGTTGAGTGAAGCAAGCCAAGTATTGAAGGACAAAGACTACATGATGTCTCTGACATGAATTAATTCAAGCTGTCTCAGAGAGCTAGAGACTGGAAGATAGGCTTACAGGAAATAAAGGGGGAGAGGAAGGTTGTGAGCCAACGTCCATATAGGTGAAATCTAAGATAAAGAGGAGGTAAGTAATTGTGCAGTGAAGGGATATGATGGGGACATAGGAATATTATGGAGTTGGGCTTTGCAGACTTGAGGGGGTATAGGGTTGGGAGGTTGGGTCAGATGTTCCAAGGAATTGAGGGGAGGATTAGGGGGGAGCAAGTGAACATGGGAGATTGTTGGGTTTGTAGTTGAAACTATAATGTTGAGAAAACTCTTTGGAAAATGTAAGGAAGGGTTACTGGTTTAAGGTGTTTGAGGGGGAACATCTGGCAAAGAGTGCACCTGGGGCAGGTTTCTAGGGTGGGTGTTACTACTCATTATGTCATAATGTGTTCTATCACTGAGTGGAGACCCATAAAATGAGTGGGAAGGTGTTATGCCCTCATCCTGGTGAAGCCTGATGTTTACAGAAGGGAGTGTGTTCCTTGAGAGCATGGGTTGCTCCCAAAGGGAGAGGACAGACTAGTGTGTCAAGTCCTCAGCATGATTGCAGGTATTTAAGAACCTTGTCCTTCAAACAGTGAAACTTGGTTGTCACTGTAGTACCCGAGGGGATGGGGAAAGAGGAATAGAATAGATGGAAGAAGGGTAACTGGGGGCACTGGAAGTGTTCGACATGATCCTGCACTGATGGATACAAGCCATGTTAAACATCAACAAAAATTTATAAAGGTGTATAGTCTAAAATGTAAACCATAATGTAAACCAAAATGTAACCAAATATTTGTAATAGTATACAGTCTAAAATGTAAACCATAATGAAACCATGGTTAGTAGCTATGTTTCAATATTTGTACATCATTTGCAGCAATGTAACATCCACATGTAAAAAGATCATTGCTGGGGAAGGGGGAAAAGGGTTTAATGTTGAGTATAAGGGAGTTCCCTGTATTCTATATGTGACTTCACTGTGACCTAAAGCTTTTTTGAAGACATAATAAAAAAAGGTTGCAGACACTGAGGAAGAAATGAAAGAGATTGCCTTGCCACTGTACATATAGGGCAACACCTATTACAGTGATGAAAGGCAAAATGTCAAAAAAATTTTTCATATGATATTTTCCATTTTTTAATACCCCAATTTTTACTTTTTTAAGTTCCTCTTAAGTATTATGTATTCAATTTCTAATCTTTAAAACTATCATTACTGTTTCATTTTCCTAATAGTATTTGACAATATATTAGAAATCATTTTTGAAGAAGTTTTGAATCACAGAAGGGTTCAACGATAGCAGGGAAGGAGAACTGATGTGCGGTGTCATTGATGGGGGATGGATGAGTAGGAGGGAATTCTTCAGGGCATGCATATGGGGTATATAGGTATGTTTGGAAGTTCGTTGGGTATTTTTTTTAGAAGAATGTTTATTGCAGGTTTATTTATTTACTTATTTTACATTTTTATTTTTGTCTTTATTTTTTTAATGTTACATTAAAAAAATATGAGGTTCCCATATACCCCCCAACCCCCTCACCTCACTCCTCCCCCCATAGCAACAACCTCCTCCATCATCATGAGACATTCATTGCATTTGGTGAATACATCTCTGAGCACCACTACACCTCA
The DNA here is from genome assembly GCF_030445035.2 of Dasypus novemcinctus. Lineage (NCBI taxonomy): Eukaryota > Metazoa > Chordata > Mammalia > Cingulata > Dasypodidae > Dasypus > Dasypus novemcinctus. The sequence goes on from NW_026688628.1 coordinate 2,141,311, forward strand.
TGATCAATGGTCCACATCATAGCCCACACTCTCCCACAATCCACCCAGTGGGCCAAAGGAGGACATACAAAGTCCAGTAACTGTCCCTGCAGCACCACCCAGGACAATTCCAACCCCTAAAAATGCCCCCACATCACATCTCTTCCACCCACTCCCTAACCCCAGCAGCCACCATGGCCACTTTCTCCACAACAATGCCACATTTTCTTCGATTACTAGTCACCATAGTTCATGAATAGAATATCAGTAAGTCCATGCTAATCCATACTCTATTCCTCCATGCTGTGGACCTTAGAGTGGTTGTGTCCACTCCACATCTATATCAAGAGGGGGCTTAGATTCCACATGGATGTTGGATGCAATTCTCCTACTTTCAGTTGTAGGCACTCTTGGCTCCCTGGTGGGGTGGCTGGCCTTCTTCACCTCCATGTTAGCAGAGTGTGGTAAGTCCAAAAAACCAAAGTGTAGGAGTTGCAAATCTGTTGAGGCTCAGGGCCTGGCTATCACATGGTCAGTCCAGAGATTCAGGTCCCCAGAGTATACATTAAACCACAGCACGAACTACAGTTCTGGTAAAAGTAAAAGGAGAGGCTTGTGAACAAAGATCAGATCTGAGTCCAGCTCCATCACACAGAAACACAAATTCCAAAGTAGAGTCAATTGACACAGCACCAAACTCCATCTGCCATGACCATAGAACCCGTGGGTCTGTAGCCCTCAGAAGAACCAATACCTGGGGTTGTATCTACTTTATCTGTCTCTGGGATACTCCTGAGGTGTGCATAAGGGCGACCCCTCTGATAACCTCCCAGCTCTTTTTGGAGACTCATAGCCATATAAACTCATTTGTTCTTTCCATTTCCCCCTTTAATTCAGGTCAAAAAGCATTTTTAACTCCTGGTATTGTATGTAGACTGAGATATTCTGCTGGTCCGAGTTGACCCTTTTATTCAAGGTCATTTTCTAGTTACATCACCAGCTGGTACTTGGTAGTAATCCCTCGGCACCAGGGAGGCTTATCTCCGGGAGTCATGTCCCACACTGGGTGGAAGGCAACAAATTTACATGCTGAGTTTGGCTTTGAGACTGGCAACATTTGAGCAACACGGAGGCTCTCAGGAGGTAACTCTTAGACACTCTGCTGCTCTAGGCCTTGTTCTTATTTCAGGTGCACAGACTTACAAGCATAGTCATTATAGTCATTAGTATCAAGGGTTCATTGTTGGACCTTCCTTCTTTTTTGGTCTTTACTGTTGCCCTTGAGGGATTGTTGCTGTTCCTTTAGGGACTGTTATAGAGATCCCTTGGCTAGGAACTCAGCACTCCCTCAGTTGTTGTTTTTAATTGTAACCACTATGAAAAATATCCAAACATTTTTATGTACCCTGGATATATGCCCTGGAGAACTCCTTGCCAACCATGTGTCCCCTGTCAATAACATCTCATATCAGTATTCCTGCCCTGCCCATTGTTGAACGTCTCTGTGATCCAAAACTTCTTAAAAAATGAGGCCCAATATATTGCCACATTCCATTAATAGTAAAATGGAATATAGTGATGAGTTTAAAGGTTAAATATAGAATACATATTAATTTAGAAAAATTAAGGTAAAAATAAACTGGGATATCAAAAAGTTTAAAAATGCAAAAACTTTGTTTTTGATGTTTTGCCTTCCATCACTGCAATAAGTATTGCCCTGTATGCAAATTGGCAAGGCAACTTCTTCCATCTTTTCCTCAGTGTCTACATCCTTTCTTTTTTTATCCTAAATATTAAGCTTATCCTCACAAAAGTTTTAGATCACAGTAATTCATATATACTATATACAGTACTGTAGGGTGGCACCATGTGGGAGCGCGGCGACAGCAAGGGTCAGCTTGTCTCCAGGCGCCGGTGCGAGTCGGACCTGGGTGGTGGGAACAGGTGTTAAGGCCCTCCACTTGGGGTTCGGGCGTACTGCCCGCCCCTCTGCCCAGCTGCACCCGCTTCCCCCTCAGTGGCCTAAGCCCGCCTGTCCCCCGAGGGCCACCGCCATGCCATGACAGCCCCGCCTCGCTCCCGCCGAGAACCCTGGCTACCCCGTCTTCTGCCCGCAACCAGTGATGCACCCCTGCACGAACCTATCAGCCGTCTGCCACCCCCCAGCCATGTCCCCTGCCCCTCCCCCGTCTTCGCCCTATATTAACCGCTGTACTTTCTGAATAAATCAGACTTGCGCACAGATCCTGGTCTCCTCGGTAGTCTTCTTCCTACCGCGCATCCTCCGCACCTTGCCGGCCCCAGAGCGCCTTCTCGGAAGGCCCCTCCATGTGTTGCAGCCTCCGCCCGAGCCCACACCGCCCCTGCAGCGGCCCTCTGGGCGAGCCCACACTGTGACATTTGGCATCCAACGTGGGGGCAACAACTTCCCGGCCAGACCCCCACCCACCTTGCCCGCAAGGTAAGGACCCCTGTCTTCACTAGGCCCTGCCATCGGCGTCATTTTCTGTATATGTGTTATCAAAATTACCAGTGTCTGTGGTTGGCATGAGGAAAGAACGAATAGAACTGTAATCACTGGTCTTCAACTGACTCAAAAGAATGTGTAAATACAAAAATCCTCTAATATGCTTTTATATTTATATTTTCTTTCAAGTCAGAGTTGAAGACTGCTGAAGTTGAAGACACATGAAATCCCCTGTCTCATATCTTGCACACAGGACCCTATATGTTTATTTCTGAATCTGTATGTTATTTTTGAATCTATCAAATTACATCCTACTTATTATATATTCAACTCTTAAAACTCCAGACTCTTCATGGATGATGTGTCAAAACAATACTATAATTTAGCTTTTTAATGTAATATGTAGTGTATTCATTTGGAATTCTCATGGAAAGACCTTTAAATGTCCCCATATGTTGCTTTTCTATAAAGGTACCAGAATTAGAATGGATCTAATCTTACTTTTTATGTTTTTGTTCATTTTTTATTCATTCACTAATACATTTATTCATTAATCAAATATTTTAACCACATGTTATGTGTTACTCTTCTAAATGCAGATGTTTCAAAAGTGAGTAAAACTATTTTCTGATGATCAACATCATTGATAATTGTAAGAGAAGCTTGAAACATGTATAATGTCATCGAAGGACAAAATGCCAGAAATACATGTGTATGTTTGTGTGTTTGTGTATGGAATATTATAGGGACTTAAGTAACTAATGATTCAACTTGTGACCATAGAATATATAAAAGGGGTGTAAATTAGTGTTGGATAATGAAGAGGGAATTTCATTCTATCTGCAGAGAGAAGGAGCAGTGAATATTATAGAAAGAACAATATGCATAAACAAAACCAAGGAATATTATTATATAGTCCATCACAAATAATATTGGTGTATCAGCAATGTAATGCATGATATACTATGATTGGACATAAAAATTTGAAGAAGGTAAAAACAAACTTATGTATATGTTAGGCAGGGCTACCACTAGTGCATACTTAGTTTCAGTGGAAATTAGAGATCCCTCTGTTTATGAAAAGTTTGAAAAGAAACCCAAGTGAGCAAGTGCTTACATGAAAGTCTCCCCAGTGCCCTAGTTCAGAGGCAGTCACTGCCCCGTGGGTGGATTTCAGTCCCTCTCAAATCCCTCTCTGTTAGAGATTTGCAATAATTAGCAAACTGTAGCTCAGTTTCCCCTGATTTGTGTGGGAAAAGGCAACCCCTCCCTCCCCCATTTCTAAGGGCATGGTACTTTCCCACAGGTTAAACAAAGAAACCAGGTAGAGACAGGAATAAAGGGAGATAGAGATCTTCACCATCTGCATATCAGAGGGAGATGAAAATCTTTACTAACTCTACCTGCATATCAGAGGGAGGTGGAAACCTTCACTACTTACATATTAAAGGGAGATAAACCCTTTAATCCCTACAGATCAAAGAAACATCTGCTCCTGCAGCATTTCAATAAACCATAACTCTAACCCACTATCTAGTAATTAATCAGGGAAAATTCACCTCTAGGGCTTCCTATTAGATCCTGCACCTCACTCAGACCCTCAAGCCCCCTCCCACTAACTATAGTTTCCCCATCTAGGAATGTACTGTTTATGGTCATCAGAGTCATATTGTTTATGCAAGCCTCAGCAGGGCACCAGAGACAGCTAAAGTACATAGAAACCCAGGTACTGGTTCTCCTGAGGGCTACAGAGACCCACAGGTTCTATGGTCATGGCAGATGGCTCTGGAGTTCAGGACCATGTCAGTTGGCCCTACTTTGGAATTTGTGTTCCTGAGTGTGATGGAGTTGTACTCTGATATGATCTTTCTACACATGCCTCTTCTGTTACTTTTACCAGACCAGCAGTTTGTGTTTGGGTTGGTGTGTACTCAGGAGCTCTGAATCTCTGGACTGTCCATGTGACAGTCAGGTCCTGAACCTCAGCAGACTTGCAAAACCTACCCTCTGGTTTTTGGACTCACCCTGGCCAGCTAACAGGGAGGTGAAGAAGGTCAACCACCACACCAGGGAGCCAAGAGTGCCTACAACTGCAAGCAGGAGAATTACACCCATCATCCATGTGGAATCTAAGCCCCTTCTTGATGTAGAGGGGGACTGGACATAACCATCCCAGGGTCCACAGTATGGAGGAATAGAGTATGGTTTAGAGTGGACTTACTGGTGTTCTGCTGGGGAACTATTGTGATTAGTAAGGGAAGAAATTGTAGTATTGATGTGGAGAAAGTCGCCACATAGCTGCTGATGGTAGGGAGAGGGAAGAAGAGATATCATGTGGGTGCATTTTCAGGATTTGGAGTTGTCCTGGGTGGTGGTGCAGGGACAGATGCTGGACAATGTGTGTCCTACCATGTCCACTGGGTGGACTGAGGGAGAGTGTAGACTACAATGTAGACCATTGTCCATGTGGTGCAGCAGTGTTCCAAAATGTATTCACCAGATGCAGTGAATGTGCCAAAATGATGGAAGAGGTTGTTGATGAGGGAAGAGTGGGGTAGGCAGGTGGGTGTATATGGAGACCTCATATTTTTTTAATGTAACATTTAAATGAAAATAAAGAAGAGAAACCACATTTTAAAAATTTGACTTTTCCCCTTTCAGGAGTGGTCTGAAGTCTGTTCTTCAGACCACCTCCACTGGGAGAGCTTCTCAGTAAATTTCTGCCTGTGGTCATATCATTCTCCATGTCCCAGTAAGCACTGTTTATCTCCAGCACTCTCTAATGGTCTAGTGGTCTAGTGCAGGATACATATATTCAACAATAAAAGGTAGCCCTAATACTAGATCTTAGGATTTCACATCCATGGATTTCTGTTTGTGAAATAATCCTCCATATTCATTGGAGTCACAGAAAATGAGCAGTGACTGAATTCCATTCTCTCCAATACTGAAGGATAGCTAGCTGCAACTTTGAGGTACTAAATGATTATAGGTCATATTCAAATACACATACACAAACACATGCATGCAAGCATACATATGTGCGTGCATATATGCATGAAAATTATCATTCCAATTATTTGAAACTCCCTGGCCCTTTGCTTTTAAAAAGTCTTTTAGGAAATACTGTTTTCTATATTTACTTGAGTCTCTGTGAATTAGATTGATTATGGAGTTTAAAATGCAAAATTTGTAAAGAGAAGAAAATAGGTGTTCTTTTTCCTAGAAAAAAGGTTCACCTCGAGGTATCCTGAGCTAATTTTAAAACCTTTTGTTAAACTCAGGGAGAGGAGACCTTCTTTCAGGTGTGTTCTGTGGAATTGTCCTGGGGCAATTTACAAGGAGCTCAATCTCAGAATTGATCTGGTCTCAACAGTTTCTATGGAAATGCCCTCCTTTTGTCTCTGAAGACTAATTTCAAAAGAAAGAAAAATAGAACAAATCTAACCTTCTCATGCTTTTTCCTGAACTAATAAATTTCTGTTGTGCATGGAGATATTTAGTGTAGCAAAGAGAGTTTGTTAAGGGGAAAAGTTGGATGTCTTAGAAAAGAAGCATGGAAAATTATTGGGAGTATTTCCTAAGTTATACAAAGAACAAAGTCCTGAAAAAAAGATGGCTTCAACCTGTCACAGTTGTCTGAGTATTCTTTGAGGGTTAGATGTTAGGGAAAGTTTGTATAGTCTTGAAAGGTCTGAATAATTAATTTTAATTTTAATTTTAAATAATAGTAAGGAAATTAAATTAGTGATTTAATAACACAAAGAATCTCACATTTTTTAAGCTGTCTGACATTATCCCATTGCTTGGTGTATCTAGCAATCATGCTTCCTCATCAATTTCCTTAGGTCCTGATGAAAGGCCTTATGCCTAAAGATTTTATTCCACATATTGGTGTAGAAGTTGAGAGAGGTTCAATTATTTGTGTATAGAAAGGCCAGGACTCAGGAATAATTTTGAGAAGGAAAAAAAGATTTATTTATGACTGGCTGGGCTTGGAATTTCTCATTCAAAATCTGAGCCTGGAACAAGATTTTTGAGTTCTTTTTATACAGGGTAAGGGCCAAATGGGTCTTTGTTTCAGGGCTCAATAAGCTTGAATTAACATAGCTTCCACATCCTAGGTAAGCTTTTAGCATGGACTTCATACATTCTAGATAAGCTCTTAGCACATTTGGCTTGCATTTCCCTGAATATTTAAAGTTTATAGAGTTTGCATTGCTAAACTGCTTTTCTGGGACTGGAGTTGTCATAATTACCAAGGGGAGGGCTGCAGTGCTCACTGTCCCAAATGCACAGCTCAGGACACATACAGCTCAGGTTATCCATAGCCCCAGAGCCTACACCAGTATCTTCCCTTACTCATTCAGTCTTTCTCATTGTCTGTTCCTCATTCTCTCCCTCATTTTCTCTTTCTCTGGCTCTCTCCCTCAGTTGTCCCCTCACCACCCTGCTCTGAGTCACATTAAGAAACGTCTTGATTCATTCAGTGCTATGCAGTAATATATTGATATTTGAGAATCTGATCTTCCTTCTATTTTACAATTCCTTACACTATTTCCATGGTCACATTATAAAACCAGATTCTTAGGGCAACTGGTGTATGAAATCATATGCTACATTGGAATCTCATTTATGTGAGTTGAAATTTTTCTGCTTTCCAGTTTTAAAGCCAAAATATGAAGTAATATTAGTAATGTATTTATGGAGTTTTGGATATTTGTCCTAAATTGCTATGGTTTAACTTTATGTGAGCATAAACTGGTAGGTATTAAAATTGTATTAATTGTTCTGTAATATAGGACTTAATTTATTTTGTCTAATTTGAAAAATAAAAATCATGCTAGTACATAATTGTAATTACTATATATGTTCACATATTTTAGATTTATTTAATTATTTTAAAATTGATTTCAAATCAACGAATAAAATCTGTCTTTATCTCTATTCATTGAAATAATGGTCACTCACACCTAAGACTGAATTTATTTTCATAGTTTAATTATACATGCTTGACTTCTTCAACATTACATAATTCTAAAAGTAGCTCATTTTTTCCTTCTTTAATTGATCAGAAAACATGGATAGAGTAAAATTATTTTATTGTGCCAATATTCTCTATTACTCCTTGTATTTCTTACATACACTTTGACAGTAATTATGTGATCTTACTTGTCTCATAAATTCATTCATATTTGCATCTGCCATGGAAATTTATTATTGTACATCAATATATTCTTTTTTCTTATGTTGTTGGATTTCTTTTTTTTTTACTGACTTTGTAATATTACATTAAAAATATATATGTGAGGTCCCATTCAACCCCACCCCCCCCACCCCCCCTCTCCCCCCCCAACAACACTCGTTCCCATCATCATGACACATCCATTGGATTTGGTAAGTACATCTTTGGGCACCTCTGCACCTCATAGACAATGGTCCACATCATGGCCCATACTCTCCTCCATTCCATCCAGTGGGCCCTGTGAGGATTTACAATGTCCGGTGATTACCTCTGAAGCACCATCCAGGGCAGCTCCATGTCCCAAAGACGCCTCCACCTCTCATCTCTTCCTGCCTTTCCCCATACCCATCGTCCACCATGTCCACTTTTCCCAATCCAATGCCACCTCTTCTATGTGGACATTGGATTGGTTGTGTTCATTGCACCTCTATGTCAAGAGGAGGCTCAGATTCCACATGGATGCTGGATGCAATCCTCCCATTTTCAGTTGTAATCACTCTAGGCTCCATGGTGTGGTGGTTGTCCTTCTTCAACTCCATCTTAGCTGAGTGTGGTAAGTCCAATAAATCAGATTGTAGGTGCTGGAGTCTGTTGAGGCTCAGGACCTGGCTATCACATTGTCAGTCCAGAGATTCAAATCCCCTAAATATATCTTAAACCCCAAAATTAACTGCACCTCCAGCACATTAGCATGAAAGTCTTATGAAGGGAGATCCCATCTGAGTCCAGATTCATCACACATAAACACCATTTCCAAAGAGGGGCCATCTGCCCTGGTAGTTAACCCCATCGGCCATGACCATAACTCCCATGGGTCTCTTTAGCCCTCAAAGGAACCAATATCTGGGGGTTGTATCTGCTTTATCTGTCTCTCTGACTCTGCTCAGTTGTGCATGAGGGCAATCCTTCTGCCAGCCTCCAGACTCTTTTTTAGAAACTCGTAGCCATAAAACTCATTTCTCCTTTCCATTTCCCCCTTACTTTAGGTCAAACAGCATTTTAAAGTCATGGTATTTTATGTAGACATGGATATTCTGCTGATCCGCATTGAACCTTCCGTATAAGGTCATTTTCCAGTTGCATCATCAGTTGGTAGTTGATAGTGGTCCCTCGTTGCCAGGGAGGCTCATCCCCGGGTGTCATGTCCCACGCTGGGGGGAAGGCATTGCATTTAGATGCTGAGTTTGTCTTCGAGACTGGCCACATTTGAGTAACATGAAGGCTGACAGAGGAAATTCCCAGGCACAATGTTGCTCTAGGCCTTGTTCTTATTTTAGGTTTATCAGCTCACAAGCATAGTCATTAGCATCAGGGGCTCACTGTTGAACGCTCACTCCCTCCCGGTCCCCGCCGCTGTACCTGGGAGACTGTCGCTGCTCCCCTAGGGACCACGACATAGCACCACTGGCCAGGAACCCAGTACCCCCCCTGCTGTGGTTTTTAATTGTTGCCACTATGAGTATATCCAAACATTACCATGCACCCTGGACATATGTTCTGTACAGCTCCCTGTCAGCCATATATCACCTGTCATTGGTATCCCATACCAGTATCCCTCCATTGCCATTGTTGAAACACTCTGTGATCCAGAACTCCCCAAAATGTGAAGCCCAATATAATGTCATGGTCCCTTACTAGGGAATGGCATATAGCGATGGGTTTAAAGGATAGATAAAGAACTTGGATAAAGTTAGATAAAGAACTTATATAAAGAATGTTGACTTGAAAGAATTCCACATCCTATCTTTTTCTTTTTTTTTTTTCCCCCCCTAATTATTCAGCTTTTCTTCACAGGAGTCCTAGACCACAGCAATGCATATATATAATATACAGCACTCCCACATGTCCACCAGAAAACCTTTTCCCTTCCACAGTGATACTCTTACGCCCTATTCATATCATATTTACTTAAAGTGATGTACAGAGTCTGAGACATTAGCTTTCTAACAAGGTGACATCTGAGCTTACATTATGGTGCATACTTTAGGATACACAGTTCTTTACATTTTTAGTTATCCTATGTTTTACATTATGGTTTACATTATCAGTCTGTCATCTCCTATATGTTATGGTGTAATATTACATGTTTTATATCCATCCTTGTGTACTCTCAAGAAACTCCTCTCTTACCCCCCATTTACTTTGGTTCCACACATTTAACGTCCATTTTCCCTTCCACCTTGGTGCCCACAGTGACAGCCAACCTCCGTTTCCTGAGGAGCCACTTCCAGAGATAGATGGAATAGTGTTCAGGGCCTGACTTGCTCAACTGCCCCAATGCCCTGGGAGCCACCCTTTCTCTCGAGGGATACAGTTCCCTCTATTTGATGGCATTAGTCCTCCCCAGGATGTGGGTCCACCCCCACTCGCACTACTTGGGTTTCTACCCCATGGTGTCACCCACTCTGGCAGAATGAGCATTTAGACATTCCCCAGGGGCCCGTCCTGCATCAGACCCTCCCCTCTGAGCATTCTAAACAGGTAACCCTCTTTATTATATTTTGATATGATTTTCTCGGCATTTTACTCTCCACCAACACCTGACCCTCTCCTGTGTTCGTATGCTACCCCTCCCTCTCCCCACTTTTGGGCAACGTTACCCATCCGTCCCTCCCCAGCCACCCTCAAACCCGCAAAGCCCCAACCAAAGGCAACCCCTTGCCCCCCTTTTATCTCTTCTTTGTGTTCATACTTACCACCATCTCGTCTTAAATTCCACCCCTGCAGACATCGGCTCATATCCTTCCTCCACCCTCCGATTTCCTGTAAGCCTATCGTTCAGTCTCTTGCTATCTAGGGCAGCTTGTTTATTTCATATCATTGAGGTCATGTAGTATTTGTCCTTCAATGTCAGGGTTGCTTCACTCAACATAAGGTTCTCAAGATTCATCCATGTTATCACATGTGTTTGTGGTGTGTTTGTTCTTACAGCCGAGTAGTATTCCATTGTGTGTATATACCACATTTTATTGATCCACTCATCTGTTGATGGGCATTTGGGTTGATTCCAACTTTTGGCAATAGTGAACAATGCTGCTAGGAATGTTGGTGTACATATATCGGTTTGTGTCCTTGTTTTCAGTTCTGCTGGGTATATACCCAGCAGTGGTATTGCTGGGTCATATGGCAAATCTATGGCTAGTTTTTTGAGAAACCGCCATACTGTCCTCCAGAATGGTTGGATCCTTCTGCATTCCCACCAGCAGTGGATGAGTGTTCACCTTCCTTCACATCCTCTCCAGCACTTGTATTCTTCTGTTTTTTTCATAGCTGCCAATCTTATGGGTGTAAGATGGTATCTCATTGTAGTTTTGATTTGCATTTCCCTGATAGCTAGAGATTTGGAACATATTTTCATGTGCTTTCTTGCCATTTGTATTTCTTCTTCGGAGAAGTGTCTGTTTAAGTCTTTTTCCCATTTTTTAAATGGGTTGTTTATCTTTTTATTTTCAAGATATAGGAGTTCTTTATATATGCAAGTTATAAGTTTCTTATCAGATATATGATTTTCCAAATATTTTCTCCCACTGTGTGGGCTCCCTTTTTACTTTCTTGACAAACTCCTTTGAGGTGCAGAAGGCTTTAATTTTGAGGAAGTCCCATTTATCTATTAGTTTTTTTGCTGCTCGTGCTTTTGGTGAGATATTCATAAATCCATTTCCTATTACAAGGTCCTGTACATGTTTCCCTACACTGCTTTCTAAGGTTTTTATGGTCTTGGCTCTTATATTTAGGTCTTTGATCCATCTTGAGTTGATCTTTGTATAAGGTGTGAGATGGTAATCCTCTTTCATTCTTCTACATATGGCTATCCAGTTCTCCAGACACCATTTGTTGAATAGGCCACTCTCTCCCAGTTGAGAGGGTTTGGTGGCTTTATCGAATATTATGTGGCTGTATATGTGAGGTTCTATATCAGAGCTTTCAATTCGATTCCATTGGTCTATGTGTCTCTCCTTATGCCAATACCATGCTGTTTTCACCACCGTAGCTTTATAGTATGTTTTGAAGTCAGGTAGTGTGATTCCTCCAATTTCGTTTTTCTTTTTCAGTATGTCTTTTGCTATTCGGGGTCTCTTTCCTTTCCAAATAAATTTCATAGTTAGTTTTTCTAGTTCCTTAAAGAAGGCCGCGTTGATTTTTATTAGGATTGCATTAAATGTGTAGATCAGTTTTGGTAGGATAGACATCTTAATAATGTTCAGTCTTCCTATCCATGAACAAGGAATAGTCTTCCATTTATTTAGGTCTTCTTTGATTTCCTTGAACAATCTTGTATAGTTCTCGTTGTATAAGTTCTTTACCTCTTTAGTTAAATTTATTCCTAAGTATTTGATTTTTTTATTTACTATTGTGAATGGTATTTGTTTCTTGATTTCCTCCTGATCTTGCTCATTATTGGTGTACAGAAATGCTACTGATTTTTGCGCATTGATCTTATAACCTGCGACTTTACTAAACTCATTTATGAGTTCTAGAATCTTCGTTGTAGATCTCTCAGGGTTTTCTATGTATAGGATCATGTCATCTGCAAATAATGAAATTTTGACTTCTTCCTTTCCAATTTGAATGCCTTTTATTTCTGGTTCTTGCCTCAGTGCTCGTGCAAGTACTTCTAAGACAATGTTAAGTAGGAGCAGAGACAGTGGGCATCCTTGTCTTGTTCCTGAGCTTAGAGGGAAGGAGTCTAGGATTTCTCCATTGTAAACAATATTGGCTTTAGGTTTTTCATATATACTCTTTATCATGTTCAAAAAATTCCCTTGTATTCCAATCTTTTGGAGTGTTTTTATCAAGAAAGGGTGCTGTATTTTGTCAAATGCTTTTTCTGCATCAATAGATATAATCATGTGATTTTTTTCCTTCAATCTGTCTATATGGTGTATTACGTTGATTGATTTTCTTATGTTGAACCATCCTTGCATACCTGGGATGAATCCCACTTGGTCGTGGTGTATAATACGTTTAATGTGTTGTTGAATACGATTAGCAAGTATTTTGTTAAGTATTTTTGCATCTAGGTTCATTAGAGAAATTGGTCTGTAATTTTCCTTTTTTGTGATGTCTTTGTTTGGCTTTGGTACTAGGGTAATGTTGGCTTCATAGAAGGAGTTGGGTAATGTTCTTTCTGTTTCGATGTTTTGGAATAGTTTCAGCAGGATTGGTGTCAGTTCTTTCTGGAATGTTTTGTAGAATTCACCTGTGAAGCCATCTGGCCCTGGGCTCTTCTTAGTTGGGAGATTTTTAATAACTGATTCTATCTCTCTGCTTGTGATTGGTTTGTTAAGATCATCAATTTCTTCTTTCGTCAATATGGGCTGCTTATTTGTTTCTAGGAATTTGTCCATTTCCTCTAGATTGTCATTTTTGTTGGAATATAGTTTTTCAAAATATCCTCTTATGATAGTCTTTATTTCTGTGGGGTGAGTGGTGATATCGCCTTTCTCATTTCTTATTTTGTGTATTTGCATCTTCTCTCTTTTTTTCTTTGTTAGTGTTGTTAAAGGTTTGTCAATTTTGTTAATCTTCTCAAAAAACCAGCTCTTGGTCTTGTTTATCTGTTCAAGTGCTTTCTTATTTTCTATTTCATTTAGTTCTGCTCTTATCTTTGTTATTTCCTTCCTTCTTCTTCCTGTTGGGTTACTTTGTTCTTGTTTTTCTAATTCCTTCAAATGCGCAGTTAGTTCTTCAATTTTTGCTCTTTCTTCTTTTTGATATATGAATTTATGGCTATAAACTTCCCTCTCAGTACTGCTTTTGCTGCATCCCATAAATTTTGGTATGTTGTGTTATCATTATCATTTGTTTCAAGGTAGTCATTGATTTCTTTTGAGATTTCCTCTTTGACCCACTGTTTTTCTAAGAGTGTGCTGTTTAATTTCCAAATCGTGGTGTGAAATCTGGGCTTCTGTCCCTTGCAAATCTCCAGCTTGACTCCACTGTGGTCAGAGATAATGTTTTGTATGATTTCAATCTTTCTGAATTCGTTCAGCCTTTTTTTGTGGCCTAGCATATGATCTATCTTGGAGAATGATCCATGTGCGCTTGAGAAAAATGTATATCCTGCTGTGTTTGGGTGTAGCGATCTATATATGTCTATTAGATTGAGCTCCTCTAATATACTATTCAGATGTTTTGTTTCTTTGGTGATTCTCTTTTGAGATGTTCTGTCCAGAGTTGATAGTGGTGTATTAAAATCCCCCACTATAATTGTAGATGTATCTATTCTTTCACTTAGTTTTTCCAGCGTTTGCCTGACGTATTTAGAGGCACCCTTGTTAGGGGCATAGATATTTATGATTGTTCGATCTTCTTGACAGATTTTCCCTTTCACTAAAATGTAGTATCCTTCTTTGTCTCTCACAATTGTTTCACATTTAAAGTCTATTTTGTCTGATATTAATATAGCTACTCCTGCCTTTTTTTGGTTATTGTTAGCTTGTATGATTGTTTTCCAGCCATTCACTTTCAATCTCCATGCATCTCTTGGTCTAAGATGTGTCTCTTGTAGACAGCATATGGATGGGTCATATTTCCTTATCCAATGTCCCAGTCTGAATCTTTTGATAGGTGAGTTTAATCCGTTGACATTCAGTGTTATTACTATCAAGGAATTATTTGTGTTAGCCATATTTTGATTGGATTTGTGTTTGTCATATTTTGTTTGTATATTTTTTTTTGTCTTTTTTGTTGTTGTTGTTGGTCTTATACTCTCCTCCAACTTTGCCTTTCCTGTTTTTTCCTTTCTTCCTGCAGAAGTCCCTTTAGAATTTCTTGAAGGGGAGGTTTCTTGTTGGTATACTCTTTCAGTTTCTGTTTGTCTGCGAATATTTTGAACTCTCCATCATGTTTGAATGCTAGTTTAGCTGGATAGAGTATTCTTGGTTGGAAATTTTTTTCCTTTAGTACCTTGACTACATCATACCACTGTCTTCTTGCCTCCATGGTTTCAGAAGAGAAATCAGCACTTAATCTAAGTGAGCTTCCCTTGTATGTGATGGTTTTCTTTTCTCTGTCTCTTTCAGTAGATTTGGGAAGTTTTCAGCCATTATTTCCTGCAACATTCCTTCTGACCCCTTTCCCTTCTCATCACCTCCTGGAATGCCTATAATACGTATGTTTGAGCGTTTTGCATTGTCATTCATGTCCCTAAATCCTAATTGGATTTTTTCTATCTTCTTATTGACCCCTTCTACTATCTGTTTGATTTCTGATGTACTGTCTTCCACATCACTAATTCTCTGCTCTGTCTCTTCTAGTCTGCTGATATTTGCTGCAAGTGTATTTTTGATTTCTTGAACTGTGGTGTTCATTCCCATCATATCTGTTATGTTTTTGCGTATGTCTGCAATTTCCCCTCCAAGTGATGTCTTCATGTTGTTAACCTCTTTCATTACTGCATCAAATTTGTCAGTGATAAATGTTCTGAGATCTTTCATTGCTTGTGCCAAGTTTTGCTCCCCTTCGTGATTATTGGTTTGTTGATTGGATTCAGCCATGTTTTCCTGATTATTGGTTTGGTTTGTAGATTTTTATTGCTTTCTGGTCATCTCTTTATTTTGACGAATTTAATCAGTTCCTTAGCTTCTTTTTCTGCTCTTGGAGGTTAATTAGTTGTTATTTTTGCATAGGTGTTTTATCTTCTCTTTGTCACTTTTTTCTTCTTATATTAGTTACTTGTTGTTGGTTAAGTTCACTTTAGAGCAAAGTATTAGTGTTGGGGAAATGCAATTGTGTAAGCAAGGGAAAAGTGTAAAGTAGTATTGGTGGTGTATGTTAACAAAGCAAGAATATGAGATCTGGGAGGATGGAGGTTAGATTCATGTAGATTGTATAGAGTTATAGCTGTAGGTAGAGTATCTTTTATGAAGTAGATGACTGAATATGGCAGGAATATGGTATGAACTACAAAGCTATTGTTTTCATGAGAGAGGGAAAAAGAAAAGAAAGGTAATAGTTTCAAGAGTGGATAACAGACAGATAACAGAACAAAGGTATTAGAAATTAAGAGTTAGACACTTTGTGGATCAAAGAACGGGAGGTGATGGTGGAATATAGGAGAGACAGTAGATGATAGTGGATATCAAGATGCAGGGGAAGGGGGATAGTGTAGGTAGCCTAAATCAGTTCACACAGAAATGAGGCAGTGGAGGATGGGAAAACCCAGCAAATGTGAGGTGTTCCCTGTAGCTCCTATTGTATACTTGAATTAAAATAAAATAAGTGGAAGATGAGGGACAAGAGGGAAAGAGAAAACCGAAAAAAAAAAACTAATTATAATAAAGAAAAAAAGAAAGACAAGAAGAAAGGAAGAAAGAAAAAGAGGTTGGGCAAACGGTGCGGAACAGATAGGGGGAAGAGAGATACAGGTATACACGTGTCACAATTGCAACACTATCTAAAACAACAACCAAAAAACCCCTAAATAACTGTATAAAAAAAAAGGACTTTGCGGGACACGCTAGGAGAAAAGACTAGGGGATAATGCAATATTAGCAATCAGGGCGTCAAAAAGAGTAAAAAATAAGATAAAGTGAAAATAAAAACAAAACAATATGAACCAATAAAGATAAAACGCAAACGTTAAGGTCCAGGGCACTCAAGGACCCCAGGTAGACCCCAGGGCGTGATGGATTCAGGGGTGGAAAGTCTGAGACACTGAAGACTCAAGAGGTGTGAGTCTGGGGTGTGGACCGCCAGAGCCCAGGGGACCCAGACCTGGCAACCTCAAATCTGGTCCACAGAAAGCTTAGGAGCCCCGCAGTGCAACACAGCCCTCAGGGATCCCCGTAGCTGGGTGTCAGCCCCGTGGTGGAAGCCAGGTCCGAGAACTCTATATTGAATGTCTGATCCCTGCAATTCACCTACTCCTCAGGGTTTCAGCCTTTGGACAGCTCTCTCCCTGTGCTCTCACAAAACGGCCACTTGAGGGCACCTCTACACCACAGCCAGTTCAATGACCCAGATCCCAAGCCCCGCCAGGTGGGGTGGGCTTCAGCTGGAAATGCCGAAAACTGACTCTAAGATCCGAAATCCCAAACTTCGCAAAATATTCCCCAATTGGCTTCCAGACGTGTCCTCCTCCCTCACTGCACCCTACAACAGTCTCCCAATTGTGTCCCCTTATTGCCCAAAATCCAATTCTGTTGCAGATCGGCAGCCGGACCTGTGGGGATGGGGCTCCAGGCGGAAGCGCTACCCCCCCTGTCCGGCGACCAAATCGTCCCCTGCTTCACAACAAAACACCGTCTGTCTCCCCAAATCGATCTGCAAAGGAGTCTTGTCCCAACAACCCCTCACCAGCCAGCCCAGTATCCGTGAATTTCTCAGCACTGCAAAGCCTCCAGAAAAAGGAAAAAAAAACCAAAAGCCCTGGCAGCCGCGGCTCCGGAGCTGCAGGAGCGCCCGCTACCGCGGCTCTGCCCACCCAAGGAGGGAACTTCCCGCGCCCAGCTGGGACCTCCGTTTATATATTATAGACGTATCCTCTCTGTTACCTTCCCACCGAATTGACGTCCAGACACCTTCCAACCAGCAAAAATCCCCGAAACAGCGCGGTCCCAAAGAGCCTTCAACGCTGCCCAGCCGCCCCCTGCAGAGACATTACCAGGCAAGCTCACGCAGCCACCATCTTGCCTCAACTCCGGATTTCTTATTTTTATTGAAATTTATTTCCAATTTTGTTGTGATACTTGCTTTTATGCTTATTAATTTTTAATTACTAAACATAATCATACTAATTAAAAAAGAATGACTTTTTCATCCATCGTATTTATATTCATATCTTACAAATGAATAAAGTAAACTACTGTTTGTGCTTTTAAATTTTTTTTCTGATAGACTAAGTGAGCTTAATCAATGTGTGTGTTTTGATATAACTGATGCATTAGATTACATTGGGTGCCTCATTATTTTTAAAAATAATATTATTTGTTCTTTCCTTTTATTTCACTTTATTATTTTAGAAATTTTCTTATTGCTTTTCCCAAGTTCTATTTGGCTTGAGGATATCCTGTGAGTTATTTCTTTCCTAGCTAAAAGGTATATTATTTGTTTTCATTTCATATCACAAATTTTTAATGTCATCTTCAAATTTGGAATTTTCTTTATCAATTGTCACTAACAATTATTTTAAGTGTTTGTCAAAATATATATCATTCTATGAAGAGAAGAGTTTTCTCAAGCATGTCTGCCTAATGTAGCCACACACATTTATGGAGGCATTCTAAAATTATAGCCAAAAATGATTCATTTGTTCTAAAAATTTGTTTCAAGAAAATCTCAAAAATTTAAAATTTAATTGCCTAATGATATTGTTGTAGAATTTGAGAGAGGTTCAATTATTTGCATATAGAAAGGCCAGGACTCAGGAATGATTTTGAGAAGGAAAAATGGTTTATTTATGGCTGGCTGGACTCGGGAGCTTTCTGTTTCAATCCCGAGCCCTGAACAAGATTTTTGAGTTCCTTTTATACAGAGAGGAAAGGTTAAATGATCCCTTTGTTTCAGTTCTCAATAGGCTTGAATTAGCATATATATCTTCCACATCTTAGGTAAGCTTTTAGCATGGAATTCATACATTCTAGATAAGCTTTTAGCATATTTGGTTTGCTTTTCCCCTGAATACTTAAATTTATAGACCTTGCATTGTTAAACTGTTTCCTGGGATTGGAGTCATTGCCATGGTCACCAAGGACAGGACTGCAGCCTCTTACAATCTCCCACCCACAAGTCTGACAGCTTAGGTTATATCTGAAGAGACAAAGATCCTCCCACCTATAACCCACATCAATATATTTCCACTTAGTTTTTATTCATTTAGTATTTAAAAGATTTCCAGTAATAGAAAAAATTCCACAGACTACCATAACACTTAAAGAAGATATTAATAGAATTTAAGAGTCTTTAGAGATAACAACTTTAAATATGTAAAGGATGACTAGCAAATTCATTTTCAGTGGTCAATCTTGTTGTCATCTGGGTTATAAAACAGATGTAGGGACTAAGAAAAAACTGTTATGCAATTCAATTTTTATATGTCTTATTTATTAGGAACATTGATTTTCATAATTTTTCTAAAAGTTACAAAAATTTTAAATCAGCTGTATTTTCCATTCATATAGCTAATTTTTTTTCACGGAAATGGAAAAATTAATACAATTACCTAACTCCTTTTATCTTAGAGGGTTCTGTTTTATTGAGTGTTGCATTTCAGTCTTGACCCCTTCCTTGGCTCTCTTCAGAGAAGAAATCCTGAACCTACATGGAGAGGCAATTGGACCATGGTGACAAATATTTGGGGCATTGGGAGAATCCTGTTCTTAAATTTTTTATTTGTTAATTTGGTGACTGTCCTTGGAAACACTCTCATAATTCACCTGATTCTTGTGGATAATAGGCTCCATTCACCCATGTATTTCTTCCCTAGCAATCTTGCTTTCAGTGAAATATTTACCACCATATGTGTTGTTCCTAAATTGCTGGCAGGCTTTCTGTTAGGGAAGAAGAGCACCTCATTTAGTGAATGCCTTGCCAAATTCAATTTCTACTTCCCCTCTGAATGCTCTGAGTTTATGCTTTCTGCCCTCATGTCTTATGATTGCTATGTGGCCATTTGCAGGCCCTTTCAGTACCATATAGTTATAGCCACTTAAATTTGTGTCCACTTGTAATACTCTCCTGGGTAGGCAGCTTTTCCCTTACTTTCCCAACCGTACTGTGGCCCCAGTGAAATTGATGACTTTTTCTGTGGCAGTGCCAGTGCCCCCCCCCTACTTGTCTTGAACTGACATATATTGCCATTGAGCTACTGGATTTCCTCAGCTCCCTTGTCCTACTCATCAGCTCTTTCTCACTCTCACTGGTCTCCTATGCTTACATCATTGACACCATTCTAAAGATTTCTTCAGGCAAAGGGTAATGTAAAGCCTTTGGCACCTGTGTCTCTTACTTCACAGTGGTCTCCATGGGCTATGGTAACTCCATCTTTGTGTATGTTCATTCCACAGAAGAGTAGCCTCTGACTCAAAAGATCCTCTTTATTCTCTCCTGCATCATCACACCTCTCCTAAATCCCTTCATCTTCAGTCTACAGAATGAAACCATGAAAGATACACTGAAGAAAGCCTTAGATAAAGGTAAGGACTTCATCAAGTGGATGAAATCCAAGTAAGGGAATGTCTGAGAATAATTCCAGATCTGAAGATTCTCAGTCTTTTATAGAATGAGTCCAGGAGTTGATTCAATAAATGACAGTATGTCTAGGCTAATTCTTCATATTATGACCTATCATAATAATATAGTCAAACTGGATACATATACATCTTACTCTTAAGATTCATGAACAAATATTCAAAAGAGTAAATTTCTCTTGGTTTTGATAGTGGCCATTAATTGATATGGTGGCATTGCTTTATGTTAGGTGAAGACAAATTAATCATAGAGTATAATGAAGACCTATGTTTGTATACATTGTTATTTGAGTTGATATGTACATTGTTATTTCATTTATAAAGAACACTGGTTTATTGGACTTACCCCACTCAGCTAATGTGGAGGTGAAAAAGGTCAACCACCACACCAGGGAGCTAAGAGTGCCTACAACTGAAAGCAGGAGAATTGCCTCCAGCATCCATGTGGAATCTAAGCCCCCTCTTGATATAGATGTGGAGTGGACCCAACCATTCCAGGGTCCACAGAATGGAGGAATAGAGTATGGATTAGAGTGGACTTACTGATATCCTATTCATGAACTATTGTGATTAGTAATCAAAGAAAGTGTGGCATTGGTGTGGAGAAAGTGGACATGGTGGCTGCTGGGGGTAGAGAGTGGGAGGAAGAAATGTGATGTGGGTGCATTTTCAGGGGTTGGAGTTGTCCTGAGTGGTGCTGCAGGGACAGTTATCAGACACTGTATGTCTTCCCATGGCCCACTGGGTAGACTGTGGGAGAGTGTGGGCTATGGTGTGGACCATTGACCATGAGGTGCAGCGGTGCTCAGAGATGTATTCACCAAGTGCAATGAATGTCTCATGATGATGGAAGAGGTTGTTTTTATGGGGGAAGGAGTGGGGTGAGGGAGTGGGGGGGTATATGGAGACCTCATATTTTTTTAATGTAACATTAAAAGAATAAAGACAAAAAAATGCAAAAAAAAAGAGTTCCATTCTGTTTTCCCATAGGAAGCATACTTAGATGCACACGCACACACTCAAACTCTCTCATACATACACACAATGAAATGCAATCAATGAATTGTGAGATTTTTAAAAAATTTCAGCTGTAACCTAGTATCAACTATCATTAAAATCATTACTTTTATTATTAATTTTACATATATTTATGATTCACACTTTTCCATACATTTTGCCCTTTAATCATTGCACTTCATTTTTATGTCAACTCAAGCATCTACTACTACATGAAGACCTTATTCTTATCCAGTTAGAAAGGAAAACTTCTTTTCCCAATGAAATTGATATATATCTGTACTATGAATCTCACCACTTTAGAGATGGAAGGATAACCTACTTAAATAAACTACATCAAACCATATGTATTTATCCTTTTAAATTTTCATTTTACTTTTAAGTTTATGTATTTAGTTTTTACCTTTCCCAATAAGTTATAAATTCCATGTTGAGAAAAACATTGCCTCTCATAAGAATATCAATTCCATTGCTAGATAAAAATCCATGAACACATAACTGGTGCTCTGCATGTTTTGCTGTCTTCTGTCTATAATTTCTCTATTCATTGAGACTTTCTTCAGATATCTGGCAAAATGATTTGACTCACATGTAGTAATCCAATCAAGTTAAGTCCTGAGATTTATATTCATATCTATTAATTAATTGAGATTGGTTTAATTCAAGTTGGCAATCATGCAGATAACTTGTTTATCTGACTTCTTCCATGTGATCTTACCAGCACCAATCAAATATCTGTGAAGTTTTAATAAGAATTAATTTCTAGAAGGAAAGCTTTCCTTGCACTGAGTATGCTAAGAAGACGTCAGTTTCCCTTTGTATCTTTACTCTCATTAAACAAAATCTACCACTGACTTCTATAATGGTATTATCACATATAAAAGCATATATTTCACCTAACCTTTTCACAGCAAATAAGGTGAGCATGTAATATTGCCAAATTTGGACTCCTTTTGAGAATAAAATGGGGCTCTGTATCTTTTTATGCTGAGAAAAGACAGTTGCAAATGAGAACTTTCCTATATCTGATCTTGTGCCCAATCTGTCAATAAGAGAATGAAAGAACACTCCAAATGGTATTCTTTTTTTTATTGACTTTGTAATAATATTACATTAAAAAATATATATATATATATGATGTCCCATTCTATTCTAAACAAGGAACAATAGATGATTTACTTTCTTATTGGAGAAGCCCAAAGGGAGGCTTTCAGTTGTACCATCTTTGAACAAAATAGTTGATGTAAAAAATTTCAAAACACGTATGGTGTGTGATATAGGAGAATAATTTGCCTCCCATTTAGTTGAAGAAAAAAAGTGAAAGCAATATAAAGTGTTACTTCTTCCACATTATACTCATATACTGCAATATAGGAAAAATAAGGCCAATCACAGAAGAGAAATAATCAAAGTAATTTATTGGCCATTGTCTTTCAGAAAAACTATTTTCTCTGTTAATTATCCTGTTTACCCCTGATTTATCATTTTCTAAGTGTTCCTCTCCTATTTACTCAAGGTACATTTTAGAAAAAGTAATTTGCAATGGAAACTTCAGCAAAGATACTGTACACTGCTTTCTGTTGGGTTTTCAGTTGCAGCCAACATGTTGACACTCTAGCCTTTATGTTTCCTGATCATACAGTACACTGAAACAGTGGCATATAGGTCCAGTTCATTTTATTGTTGGGGATTTGGTGGGGAGGGTGACTCAGATTGCTAAAGAGAATCATCACAGAAGTTGTAGATTTTTTCCATTGTCTATTTGCTGTGCATTTTGGATTCCTATCACATCACCCAAGGTTTTACATAACCTCTTTGATCTTAGCTTCCATAAATGTGTCTGGGCTTTCTGCCTGGCCTCTAAGTGTTGGTAAAAGCTGGTTGGCATAGTGAAGCAAGTGATAACAATTGCTTTGCACAGCAGGGGGTGGCAGATACTAATACATTAGTATTATACAATGTATAATACTAATACATTGTTCATAGAATTAGGGTATGATTTATAATGTAGCCATCTCAAATTTGTCAGTCAGGAGGCACCCAGTAAGAAGTTAGGTGGAAAATTTACTGGATTTTCCCAGAATTTACTGTAGCAACTGTCTATATGTCACTGCTGCAGCCTAATTGTACAGTTCTACAGGCATATGAAGCTGCTCACCATCAATAACAAACTAATTTATCTATGAGGAGAAATGCTTTTCCTCAACCATGCTATTTCGCAGTCCTCCTTCTGCTCTTTTTCTTTCAGATGTGCTTGCTTGAGTAATTGCTCTGCCAACCTGACTCCCTCCTTACTGAAGGTCACAAGATTTATTCAGTAACTGTAATGTACTAAACATTTCCTAACAAATTTCCTAATAGGTCCAGAATTGACTGTAAAACAAGAAACAATGGATGGTAACTTGGTGAAACTCTGTACATCTCCAAAATACATATGGTCAATGCTGAGCAAAATCATCACTATCTTATAGCATAATATAATACTGTTAGATCCATAATTTTGGTCTTATCACTTACAGTGCATTGATTTTAATAAGCAAAATCTAGATGGGATGGGTTATGCAAGCAAAAAAAAAAAATTGTCAATTCTAAGTTGCTCAGGGGAAAGAAAATATTTTGATGGCCCAGAGATACCTGCAAAGATTTCAGCAAACAAATCCCAGACCTCTGTGTTGACCAGCACTCAAGTCAGATTGCTCTTCCCTGCATCTCTCTGCTTCTTGGCTCCTTTGTCTCTGGAGAAAATGTTATCCATCCATAGGGTTAGGTACTGCCAGTAATGAATGTGGCATTAACCTCTTACAACTGATGCTAACAAAAGGAAACTGACTCTGATTCTATATTACACTTTGGGGAAGTCCAAGGGAGAGATTTATAGGTCTGGCTTGGTGAGTTGTCTATCCCTGGATAAAATAATTGCACCCAGAGGAAAGATATGACCTCGTTCTGCTTAGGTGGCCTCCTGGAATCATAACAGGAAACAGTCTTATATGACAGGTAAACAGTCTTTTTCTGACCTGAAACATTTTAGAAAATGAAAAGACACACTGCAGATGGCTATACTGGGATAACAAATAAACTGAACTGTACTGGCTGTGCTGGTGAGGGATCTAAGACCTTAGAACAATATGGGGAATCCTACTTCTTACTTTAATTTCATAATAATAAATACACAGCACCCTCATTTCTTTATTATTCATTATCAATTCCTCCTACTTAACTGAATTCAGTAGACTAGCTTTTGTCTTCTAATGCTGATTAATACAATTCCAGTGTACAACATTAAAATTTGAATCTACTTTGTAACCAAAAGTTCAAAGGTGATTATCTTTTAAGAAGTCATAACTGATGTCACAAAAGGACTGTATAGGATATATCACAACTTATTTTTTGCAATTTTCCCACCAGAAGATGAATCACATTTAGGCTGCACCACCTCTGTGGCCAGTTGAGGCCCAATTGGTGGCACTGCTTCCTGAACTGAAGGTCATTAGGAAACCAGAGGCATTGGAACCTGAGCTTTCCACAGTCCAGGGCATCCTGCTTGCCATCCACACGACAGATGTGCTCTATTTTGGAGGAGATATCCTTAATATCACAGGAAATGTGTTCCTGGCCTTCTGGACAGTGAAAAAGAATCAAATGAGGGGCATCATTACCCTATTCACAAGATGAAGTTTGTAGATACAGGAAAACTTTGGGATTTCCCGTACCAGGGAAAGCCAAGAACTACCGCTAAAGACAGGTAGTAGTTACTAAAAGAATGATCCAGCTGAAAAAAAAGTATAAAAATTTCAAAAGGTGAACAGTACAGTATTGTGAATGTAATTTAATACCACTGAATTGTATACTAGACAATGTTTAAAGTGGGAAACTTTAGGTAATATGTATGTTCCTTGAATAAAAATTGAAAAATAAAACTGTACATTATCAAGAGTGAAACCTAATGAACTAGAGTTATAATAATAATAATATTGTTTCTTTCAATTATAATAGAAGTACTACACTAAAATATAAAATATTAATAGGTAAAACTGAAGGGGGCAGATTATATAGGACTCTGTACTTTGCATGATTTTTTGTAATCTTATGACTGTTCTAATAAAAAATATTTAAAAAAATAAATGACAAATGGGAAAAAAATTGCAATTTATACCATATCAACAAAAGGTGAATTTCCCTAATGAACAAAGAGGAACTAAAAGGGAAAGATGAACATTCTAAAAGAAAAATTTGCAAAGGATATGAATAAATAATACATAGACAAAGAAATACAAATAGTATTTGGAAAGATGCTCAACTTCATTCCTAAAAAGAAAAATGTCAGATGAACGTACACTGAGATGTCATTTCTTACCTACAAATAGACAGAAATTCAGATGTTAGACAATATGATTTGTTAGTGAGGCTATGAGGAAACAAATCTTCTTACACATTTCTCTAAAAATGATACAACTTCCACAGAGGGTAATTTGATAATCTCAACATGACTAATGTGTTTATTCTTCAACCTTCAATCCCACTTCTGGAAGTTTATTCTGTAGGTACATTTATGAAATGTATGTCCAAATTTTTTTTATTACAATGTGGTTTGTAATGAAAGATTGAAAACAATCCAATCATCTGTTTGCAGGAGATTGCTTAAATAAATGTGTACTTCAGATTCTCTGTACCTTAAAAAAAGATGTCCTCATAAAGGAAATGTCTCTAAGATAGAGTTAAGTGAAGAAAGAGTAAGATGCAGGATAGTCTGTTTAGTATGGTAACTTTTGTATAAGAGGAAATATATTTTTTCTCATTTATTTACTAAACAATCTCCCAGATGTTTGTTAAAGAAACCCTGCCAGAATATATATGAAACTATTAAAAGTTACCTATTTGAAGAAAATAATGTAGATGAGTATATAGGTGGAAATAAATGTTTTAGTGTATATTCTTTATGTGGTTTAGATTTTGAACCATGTAATAGTATTATGCAATCAATACTACAATACAATAAATTTTAAAACTGCCTACAGAGGCCACAGTTTTAACACTAGCAGAATCTGGATTGGAGGGAAAAACATATACACAAAGGGTCTTCACAGGAACCTAGAAAGTTTTCTGAATTGAGAGCAAAAGTTGATTCCAGCTATTCATATATATTTTGAGGAACAGTGGTAAAGATCATATTCTTATATGACACCTTCCATGTGTTGCCATTTTCTTTTATTCTTTTGGGTTTTTTTTTGTTTCACCAGCTTTACTTAGAAAAAATTGATAATTGATCCTGCATAAATTTAAAGTGTATAGTTGGAAAAGTTTTGACATGTTGACATGTGTTGAAATCATCAAAATCAAGATAATGAACATAGCTATGAAGAGAATTAACTTTTGCTTCTTTATAAACCTTCCCTTCCCCCTTTCCTCCACCTCTTCTTTCAACCTGGAGCAACCATTGATTTCCTATCTGTTACTAGAGATTATTTTGCATTTTAAAAGAATGCTATATGAGTGGAATTATGATATATTACTTGACTAATTTCATTAGAATAACTATTTTGAGATTCATCCATTTTGTATCATATATTCTTTTTTTATTACCGAGTAGTATTCTATTGTATGGATATACTGCAAATTGTTTATCTATTCATTTGTTGGCAGACATTTGGGTGGTTGCCAAGTTGGGGATTTTACTAATAAATCTGCTCCAAATAATAAAAATGATGAATAACATTGATATTAGTTGAAATTATAATTAAGGTTCCAAAAGCTTATATGAAGAACATGGCATTGCCTCACAATGATAAGGTAGAATTTTAGGTTTCCCTGTATTTGGACATGAAAGAGATACAAAAGATATTAATGGATAGTGAAAGGCAAAAATGCTGAATTTATAGAAATAGGCTATCAAGATACCCGAGAGCTTCTCAGTTTATACAATTCAAAGGTGCTCCATTTCATTATAAGAATTGAGTTCTATCAGTCATGTCAGAGTGAAATATCACAAGCTGCTAATGGTCTGAAAAATGGACAACTAAATGTCCTCACACAATGGTCTGTCAAGGAGACAGCCCTGTGTGTGAAATCAGAGACCTGTATGCATGTAATTGTAAGTCAACCCCAAATTTGTAAATATTTGGGACTCATTTTATTTACCATAAAACTGAGACCTTAACATCCTCAGTTAAGGAAAATTATTCTTTCTGTGAATCTAATGGATTTTTTCATGGCTAACAGTAAAAATCAATGTAAGAATATTGCATACCATTGTAATAACAATAAAGTTAATCTAGAAGCATCATATTTGCTGTAAATCTGATATGCTTTTCCCATTTATGGTTTAAAATTAATGTTATATCCAAAAAATAATTTTTAAACAGCATCAGGTAAATTATTTGTGAACCAGCAACTATGGGTAAATGTAAATTAATGGTAAACCTGAACAGTTTTTGAAAGAAGACTTCCAGGCCTCCACTTTACTGTTTTCATCCTATGATCAATGGTTATCTACCTCCAAATGAAAACTCCACTAGAGCGAAAACCTTGCACATTTTCTAACAATTCTCATCATTTATTATGGATCCAGTCTCATATAGGAAACTTAAAATAAATTGTTTTAATTTATTGAATTAAAGTATATGTTAAGGGAAGTGGACTTGGCTCAACAGATAGTGTCTGCCTACCACATGGGAGGTCCACAGTTCAAACTCAGGGCCTCCTTGACCCGTGTGGAGCTGGCCCATGCACAGTGCTGCTGTGCACAAGGAGTGCCGTGCCACACAGGGGTGTCCCCTGTATAGGGGAACCAAATGTGCAAGGAGTGCACCTAGTAAGGAGAGCCACCCAGCATGAAAGAAAGTTCAGCCTGCCCAAGAGTGGTGCCACACACATGGAAAGCTGATGCAGCAAGGTGATGCAACAAAAAGAGACACAAATTCCTGGTGCCACAGACAAGAATAGAAGTGGACACAGAAGAACACACAGCGA
The DNA here is from genome assembly GCF_030445035.2 of Dasypus novemcinctus. Taxonomy (NCBI): domain Eukaryota; kingdom Metazoa; phylum Chordata; class Mammalia; order Cingulata; family Dasypodidae; genus Dasypus; species Dasypus novemcinctus. The sequence continues at coordinate 2,169,179 of NW_026688628.1, forward strand.
ATGGACACAGAGAGCAGACAATTGGGGTGGGGTTGGGGGAAGGGGAGAGAAATAAATAACAATAAATCTTTAAAAAAAAGTATATGTTAAAAACCTTTCTTGAATAAAAGGGTCAACTCAGACCAGCAGAATATCTCGGCCTACATGTAATATCAGGTGTTAAAAGCTGCTTTTTGACCTTTAATAAAAGGGGGAAATGGAAAGGACAAATGAGTTTTATGGCTATGAATCTCCAAAAAAGAGTTGGGAGGTCATCAAAGGGGTGATGCTTATGAATGCCTCAGCAGGGTACCAGTGACAGCCAAAGTAGACAGAAACCCAGGTACTGGTTCTCCTGAGGGCTACAGAGACCCACAGGTTCTATGATCAAGGGAGATGGCTCTGGAGTTCAGGGCCATGTCAGTTGGCCCTACTTTGGAGTTTGTGTTTCTGAGCATGATGTAGTTGGACTCAGATGTGACCTTTCTGCACATGCCTCTTCTGTTACTTTTACTGGACCTGTGGTTGGAGCTGGGGTTGGTGTATACTAAAGAGATCTGAATCTCTGACTGTCCATGTGACAGCCAGGCCCTGAGCCTCAAGAGACTTGCAACTCCCACCCTCTGATTTATTGGACTTACCCTGGCCAACTGACAGGGAGGTGAAGAAGACCAACCACCACACCAGGGAGCCAAGAGTGCCTATGGCTGTAAACAGGAGAATTGCATCCATCATCCATGTGGAATCTAAGCCCTGTCTTGATGTTGAGGGGGATTGGATATAACCATCCCAGGGTCCACACGATGGAGGAATAGAGTATGGATTAGAGTGGACTTACTGGTGTTCTGCTGGGGAATTTATTGTGTGTCCTGCCATGTTCCACTGGGTGGACTGGGGAAGAGTGTAGACTACAATTTAGACCACTGTCCATTTGGCACAGCAGTGCTCCAAAATGTATTCACCAGGTGCAGTGAATGTGCAACGATGATAAAAGGGGTTTTTGATGTGAGAGGAGTGGGGTGAGGGTGGTGGGAGGTATTTGGGGACCTCATTTTTTTTAATGTAACATTTAAAAGAAAATAAAGAAGAAAAAACCTTTCTGAAACAAAAATGATTTTGTTTAAAACTTGGAACTAAAATGGCAAAATACCTAATTGGTTTACCCTCAACTCTGGTTGGACGATTTATTTTTACGTAAAAAGAGTAATTTATTGTTTGTAAATTGAATCATTAAAAATAAATTTAGCAAGACTTTTGAATGCATATTCAATATACTGAAATAATTTTTTTCTATATGTTAACAAAAATGACATAAAAGTATAATTTTTAACAGCATCAATAAATACTACCTAGGCATTATGGATGTGCAATTCTGCTACACAGAACACTTAGAGGTATTACTGAAAGTAAAGGAGATCTAAATAAATTAGGAATATAACAAGTTCATTGATTGTAAGACTCAAATGTGTAAATTTATCATTTCACCACCATTCAAACTGATCTGTAGATTCAAGGCAATTGTCAGCCAAATCTGAGGATTTTTAAATTAAAACTGAGAAGGAAAATTTAAAGTTCCTATAGAAATGCAGAGTACTAAGAGCCAAAGGCAATCTTGAAGAACAAAGTGGGAGGATTCACACTATCAGGCATCAAATCTTTATATTGTTAAGCTATAAGTATTAAGTAGATTTCATATTGATTCATGGATGGAGACAAATTCCAGAGATCACACTTTTAAATATTACAATGTGAATTATGTAATAGAGGATTACAAGACCAAAAAAAAAAAAGAGAAAATGATGACTGGTTGAAATGAACAAGATTAACTTCCTGAAAACACTGCTGAATAAGAATAGACTTTGGATAGACCAGGCAAAGACTTTGAACATAAGATGCTCATGCTCAAGGAGATATAAGAAATAATGGAGAAAGAACAAGGGTATCAGGAAAGAATGATGAACATTAGGAGGATCTCAGAAAAGAGGTATGGGCCATGATGTGGACCAATGACCATGAGGTGCAGAGATACCCAGAGATGTACTTACCAAATGCAATGGATGTGTCATGATGATGGGAGTGAGTGTTGCTGGGGGGGGGGGGGAGGGGTGCGGTGGGAGTGGTGGGGTCGAATGGGACCTCATTTTTTTTAATGTAATATTTTTACAAAATCAATAAAAAATAAAAAATAAAAGAAAAGAAAAGAGGTAGACATTTTACAAAGGAAGCAACTAGAAATACTGGTGTTGAAGACAAGCAATAAATTAAAAATATCCCAGAGTGTTTCAACAGGAGTTTGTAACTGGCAGAAGAATGATGAGCAAACTCAAATAGAAGACAAGAGAAATGATTCAGGCTGAGGAGCAGAAAGTAAAAGTAATGAAAAATACAGAGCCTGAGATCTGAGAGTTAGGAGCAAGCATGCCAATATGTGCAATATGGGTGTGCCAGAAGAAGTGAGGGAAAGGGACAGCAGGAATATTGCAAGTAATAACAGCAAAAATTTAGTGAAAGACTTTAATATGCACATTCAAGGAGACCAGCAAGCCACAAACATAAACTCAAAAAGAACTATTCACAGGTACAACATATTAAAACAGTTAAGTATCAATGAAAAGAGGAGTATTGGGGTAGCTGCAAAAGAAAAACAAGAGGGTCTGAAAAAGATTAAGTGTTGATTTCTCCTAAGAAACTCTGGAGGCAAAAGAGAAGCCCATGTGCAGTGCTGATGTGCAGAAGGAGTGCCGTGCCACTCAGGGGTGTCCCCCGCATAGGATAGCCCCATGCACAAGGAGTGCACCCCATAAGGAGAACTGCCCAGCATGAAAGAAAGTGCAGCCTGCCCAGGCGCTGCACACATGGAGAGCTAATACAACAAGATGACACAACAAAAAGAAACACCGATTCCCGGTGCCGCTGATAAGGAAAGAAGCGGTCACAGAAGAACACACAGCGAATGGACACAGAGAGCAGACAACTCGGGGGAGGGGGGAAATAAATAAAAAATAAATAAATCTTAAAAAAATAAAATAAAACGCTGAAAAAGAAACATGTGCCAACCAACCATTTTATTATTGTGGCACCATCTTTCAAAAATGAGGGAGAAAGTAAGACTCCACAGATAAATAAAAGCAGAGGTTGTTTGTCAACAATGAACATGCTATAATGTTCCTATGTACCCTTGAAAAGCATGTGCTTAATTTTAATCCATTCCTCTTGGTGTGAAACTTTTGTAAATAGGAAAATTTGGTGAGGTTACTTATATTAAGATTTCACCCAACTCTATCAGGATGGGCTTTAATCCTATTATTGGAGTTCTTTATAAGCAGGCTGAGGAGCAGAAAGAAAAAGTAATGAAAAATATAAATAGATTATGTCTGAATATGAAAATAAGACAGAGAAAAAGTGACTGAGGAAGCAACCATAAACTGAAAATTAACAGAATCTGGAAGAGAAGTGAGAGTCTAGGAAAGGGTGTCATGTGAATTGTCACATGACAGAGTTGACAAGGACCAAGGATGACAGGCAGCCAGATGCAGATTGCCAGTCCTTGGGGGAAAAGATTCATCTTAAAGAGTCCTTGAATTGAACTTCTCCTATCTTCAAAACCATTAGCCAATACATTTCTATTTTAAAACAATTCATGACATTATATATGCTTGAGAACATTAGGACACTAAAACAGATTTTGCTTTTAGAGAACGGAATGGCACTATTGAAGTACCGAAACAAAAATGTGGAAATGGCTTTGGTATTGACTAATGGGACAAGTCTAAGGGAATTGTGAGGTGCTTCACAGAAAAAGCCTAGATTGCACTGAAGAGACTGTTGGTAGAAATATGGATGCGAAAGGAGCTTCAAACGATCATTTAGATAAAGGATGGTGTGTTACTGGCAACCCTTATTATAAAATGGCAATGAACTTGGAAAAATTGATACACTGCAAGACAGCTCAGCAGTTTAGCACTCTGCCAATGGGCCTTAACTTGGAATTTATCTTTCCCAGTGTGACAGAGTTGGACCCATTTGTGGTTTCCCTGCACATGACTCTTCTGCCACTTCTGTTTGAACCTATAGTTAGTACTATTCCTGTAGGTTATGTCCAAGAGACTTAAATATTTGGTCCATCCATGTGCCAGTTGGGCCGTGAATCTCAGCAGAGTTACAACACCTATTCTCCAGTTCATTGGACTCACCCAGAACAACTAAAAATCTGATGACGATGGACAACACCCATCCCAAGGAATAGAGAGAATCTGTGATTGCAAGCAAAATAGTTCCACCCATCTGCTCCATGGGATCTAAGATCCTTCTCAATTAGAGGCAGAGTGGGCATCACCATGCCAAAATCCTCAAGATTTGGGAATGCACAATGGACTAAAGTAGACTTATTGGTATTCTACTATAGACATTGTTATTTTAGTATTGGAGGAACTTTTATCATTGATGTGGAGGCAGTGGCCACTGGAGGTCCTCAAGGGAGGGAGAGGGATAAATAGTTGTAATATGAGAGCATTCGGGCCATTATATATTCTTTCAAAACTTACAAAACTGTGTGGGACAGAGTGTAAAATATAATGCAAACAATATCCACTGTTAGCAGCAATGTTTTAATATGTTTTCATCAATTTTAACAAATGTACCACACTAATGAAGGATGTTGTTAATTTGGGAAAGTGAGGGGGGGCAAAAAACAGAGTGTAGGCCCACTGTGTATGTGGAAAATGTGGGTCCACTCCTGCTCTTGAATGGGTTGGGCATTGCACTCCATTTTCCAAGTAGATTGCTGCTTCACCAGTGATAAGATATGTGGGCCATGTGCCCCTACTTTCAGACAGCCTGGCCACCACCTAAGTTCTTTTAGAGTGTGAAGACTATGCCTCAAATTTTGTGAGAGCCTAAACATCATCCAATTCTAAGAGGAAGTATGGCCTATCCCCTCAGGTTTGTGGAGAGCTTTCTAAAATCCCAGAGAGTGAGGCTTTTGCCCCAGGGTTTGTATAGAGCCTGGTTGCCATCTAGATGCTTGGAGATTACAGAGAGTATAGCACAATGTTTGGGGAGAAGATAATCATTGCACAAGTGCTTGTAAAGAATGTGGCCACTTCATCTTTAGGCCAATAGGTAAAATCACTTACCGATGTATTGCTCACAAACCTTTAGTTCTAATAGAGTTTGCCTTGCTAAGCTTTAGGTTTGTTTGGGACCCATGAGCCCTGTTTTCCTTCCAATTTCTCCTTATAGGAATTCCCTCCATGAATTTGTTTTTTGTTAGAGTAATTGTAGTTTTGCAAAAAAATTACAGACATGAATTTGGTTTGCTGTTCTTCCATTTTGATTTGCCTCAAGATAATTCATAATTTCCTTTGTTATTACTTGACTCACTGTTGAGTGTGTTGTTGAATTTCAACATTTGGAAATTTCCCAGTTATCCCTTTCTTATTGACTTCTAGTTGCATTTCACTATGGTTGGAGGAGATACATTGTTTGATTTCTGTAATTTTGAATTTGTTTAAAGTTATTTTGTGAAAGACCCAAGTGCACTAGAGAAGAATATGTATTTTCCTGCTTTTGCATGGGATACTTTATATATGTATTTTAGGTATAGTAAGATTATAGTACCATTTAAGTCTTCTAATTGCTTATTGAACTTCTCTGTGGATGTTCCATCTATTACTGAATGTGATATATTGAAGTTTTCTACTATTAATATAGAACTGTCTTTTCCCACCTTCAAATCTGTCAATGTTTTCTTCAGTCTTTTATGCATAGATTCTATGAATAGTTGCACATATATTTCTAATTGTTAATTGTTATATCTTCTTGTAGAATTGATCTTTTTATAACTATACAGTGACCTTTCTTGTCCCTTTTTAACAGTTTTTGACTTATGATTTATTTTATCTGATATTATTACAGCTACTTCGGCTCTCTTTTGATTACTATTTCCAATTTCCAAGCAATTTCTTTTCCATCTCTTTACTTGTAATCAACTTTTGTCTTTGAATCTGAGTTAAGTCTTTTATGAACAGCAAATAGTTAATTATTTTTCATCCTTTCTTCCAATCTCTAATTTTTTACTGGAGAGTTTAATCCATTTATATTTAGATTGACTATTAATAACACAGGCCTTTCTTCTGTTATTTTGCTGTTTGGTTTTTGTTCATGTTAAACCATTTTTGCACTTAAATTTTTCCATTAGTAATTAATCATATAGTTATTTAATGTTTGTTTTTGTACCATATTGTGTCACTTCACATTTTCTTCTGCATGTTGTTTTCATATGTATTTTTGGTTATTACCATGGATCTTAAAATAAATATCCTAAACCTTTACTATTGATGAATGATTTCATACCAACTCAATTTCAATAGCTTACTCATACAAAGGTCATATAACCTTGGCCCCCCACCATATTTTGCATGTTAAAATTATATATTTACATATTGACTATCAACATTCTTTAATGGGAATGCAAGAGTCCCTGGAGTGCAATGGCAATGTCTAGTGAACAAGATAAACCATGATGCCAGGCACCTGATATTGATGCTTGTACTTATAAATCTTTTCTTATGAAACTGAAATTTAGCCTAGTATTATATACTGCCTAAGAGTTACCAACTGAAAACCTCCTTGTTGCTCAAATGTTGACTCTAAGCCACATTCAGCATATAAATTCACTACCATCCCCCCGGCATGGGACATGACTCCCAGGGAGAACACTCCTTTGAACTTAGGTATTATTACTAAGTGCCAACTAGCAACTGGAAAAATTCCTTGACCAAAAGAGGAAATGGTAAATACAAATTAATTTTTATGGCTAAGAGATTTCAAAGTGAGTGGAGCGGTCATTCCAAAGGTTATGCTTATGCAAATCTCAGCAGGATCTCATTGACAGCCACAGTAGGATCATCAATTTTCAGGGAATTTGAATGTTTACCAAACTTTCAATATGTGTTAGTAATTGTCTTTTTGTATAATTCTTTATACTGTACAAATTTATATTTTTAAATTTCTCTGGGACTTTTGTAAAAATAGTTACCATACATCAGTAAAAGTACCATTTATCTCATAGCATTCTAGGGAGGTTAAAAGGATATTTTCACAATTATTAGAAGAATCTCATATACAATAAGTATTTAATAAATGTAGATGGCAAAGTTGGTGATAAAGATGACTTGGTAATGACAATGACATCCTGCTCCTAGGTCAGTGACTATAAATGATGCTACACATCCTGAAAACTTTTGAATATTCATCCAAAAATATGTGCAGAAATTGAATTTTTGACTCAATATAATCTTTAAGGAAGTTGTGATTACTAACTCTCTTTTCCAATTTAGGAAATACTTAAATTTCCTTTAATTACAATTGCTTTTATAATTTATTCCCAGGGGAACTTTAGTTCACTAGAAACCTCCAGGGAAGTAGCAAAGATGGATTCATGCTTCACCCTCTTCCCAGGTTCCAATAATTTACAGGTACAATGAGAGAAATGTCACAGATTTTGGTGTTTTTTCTACAAGGCAAATGAAAAAGATAGCTCTATCCCAAGCAAAACATTTATAAATCATTCTATAGACAGGGATACATCCTCCATTCCTTTGTTTCCAAACATTCTGAGACTTTCAGAAAAATGAAGAAAGCTATAGCAGATATTCCAACCATGGGCACCACCCAAACCATGGTGCTATAAACAAGACTCTGAAACCATCCTTGAGCATCCATAAATATTTGAAATACACTTCTGCATGTAAGTAGAGAGGAAACAATATTCTTCTTTTACCACCAAAGACTTTGATCCCATTTCTTTTTGGCTTATCCTTCCTGTTATACTGATGTCTTGTTCATTACCTTCTTCATTTCATTTAGTTCCATCCCTATGCAAAATTTTAGAGCTGTCTTTACTCTCTGAATTTCTGCACTTTGACTCTGCCTTTCTTCTGACAAGCACACTGCTATTGCCCAAAATACACACACAGTTGCTTACATTAAAACCACTTATTTATCAGATTACAGAAAAATCTCTTTCCAGTAATACCCCTTAGTCCAAAATTACCTTTACCTTCTCTACCAAATCCAGAAATACTTCATTTTATTAGCATGATTATAGGAAAGCAACCTGATTATATTCCTTCACAACCTTTCACCATATTGACACATTTATTTATTTTCATTAACATAATGAGACTGTGTGAGAGGATTCTGAAAGATTACTGAAGCAATCAAAATGCAAACTCAAATTATTATCCAACCTTATTTCTCCCTGTATGATTAAATATGTACCATGCATATCAGAAATTCATGTGTGTTCCTGCTAAATTTTATCATTAAGCATAAATATGTAATAACAACCATAAATGAAATAATTACAAATAATATTTTGAGTTAGAAATAACAGCAAACTCTACATTCAAACACTTATGGTCTTACCCTATTTCCATAATTATCTTCAATGTTGTACTAAAGTTTTAGCTAAAGTTTCTAACACTTAACTAATGCTAACAATTTCACTAGCTTTTGACTTCCTCATACAACAACTATAAAAAGTAGTATAAAAATAATCATCTAATATTTAGGGGATTTGAATCTCTGGACTGACAATGTGATAGCCAGATCCTGAGCCTCAACAGACTCCAGCACCTACAATCTGATTTATTGGACTTACCACACTCAGCTAAGATGGAGGTGAAGAAGGACAACCACCACACCATGGAGCCTAGAGTGATTACAACTGAAAATGGGAGGATTGCATCCAGCATCCAGGTGGAATCTGAGCCTCCTCTTGACATAAAGGTGCAATGGACACAACCAATCCAGTGTCCACATAGAAGAGGTGGCATTGGATTGGGAAAAGTGGACATAATGGACAAAGGGTATGGGGAAAGGCAGGAAGAGATGAGAGGTGGAGGCGTCTTCGGGACATGGAGCTGCCCTGGATGGTGCTTCAGAGGTAATCACCGGACATTGTAAATCCTCACAGGGCCTACATGATGGAATAGAGGAGAGTATGGGCCATGATGTGAACCAATGTATATGAGGTGCAGAGGTGCCCAAAGATGTACTTACCAAATCCAATGGATGTGTCATGATGATGGGAACGAGTGTTGTTGGGGGGGGGGGGAGAGGGGGGGTGGGGGGGTGGGGTTGAATGGGACCTCACATATATATTTTTAATGTAATATTATTACAAAGTCAATAAAAAATTAAAAAATTTTAAAAAAAAATAATCATCTACATTTAGCTTTCCCATCACTTGTCAATATTACACTTCATTGTCTTATAATTTGGTATTTTAAATCAATTCCTGCTCTCAACTTTAATTTTTGCCTCCAACCATTTTTATGCTTCAGTAAGCATCCTCTAAAACATCAGCTAAATGAGTAAGTAAAAATCTCCTTCTTTGCAGAGTTTCTTACTTTTCTTATACTTCTGGCTCTTGCATTCTCATATGGAATGAATTATATTTGGTCATTGTTGTTTTACACAGGATTAGTCAAAATGCAGATGTTCTTTTTATCCTCCTCCTTGCTGAGTATTTATACTGTCTTGTTTAATTCAAAGAGGAATATTGTCAACAGGGTAAAAGAAAGATATGTTTCACCTTTTCCCTTACACATGAAATAACTGAGAAAATTGTATTCACACTGAAGCATTTTTTTAGAGAGATTACATCCAGGCTGATTTTACATTGTTTAGCTGCTGATCTGAAAATATGGAGATTGGAATCAGCGTGTCGTGCCATGAGCTTTAAGGAAAATGTCTATTACATAAACATGTACAGTTATTTTATAAATAGTTTGTCTTCTCAATCAAAATAAAGTACTTTAAATACATCATTTTTATATATAATTGTGTAATTACATGTATTGCAACTCTTCCTCCTAGATAAATACCTTTACATCTGAATGGATTAAAGCCACTGTAACATGTCTGTCCAATATGAGTGTGTTCCACATCAACTGGGAATAGCTGAATGCAATGTTAGATTCCCTAAACTTAGGAGCGGACACAAGTTAATGCAAATTTTGTCACAATTTTACAGTGGCACTTATCTTGTAATTTTGAGTGAATCTCATACTTGAGCTTACACATATTTCACAGTTTGTCACAGGAGCCATTTATACACTGGAGAAATGACCTTTAGTCCGTTGACATTGGTACGGTATTTCCAGGGTTAAAATGCAATAACCAGCCTAAACTTCTCTTTCTGTTGTGCCAGATTGAACTGGAATTTTATGGATCACAGAAACAAAACCAGAGTCAGTGAGTTCATCCTTCTAGGATTTCAAAATGAGAAAGGAATAGAGTTTCTTGTCTTCTTTGTGTCCTGCTCATGTACATGATCTCTCTGATGGGCAACACCATCATGATCCTTCTCGTGTGTTGTGACTACCATCTTCATTCACCCATGTATTTCTTTGTAGCCAACCTTTCCTTCCTTGATGTCACCATTATGTCCACCGTGGTGCCTAAAATGCTAGCCAACACATTTTTACTTATCAAAACAATATCTTTGGAGGAGTGCCTCACACAGTGTTTCTTCTATTCCCTCCTGGGATCCACAGAATTCTTCATCCTCACTGTCATGTCCTTTAACCGATACATTGCCATCTGCAACCCACTGAGGTATGCCCTCATCATGAGCAAGCGGACATGTATAATATTGCTGTTGGGATCCTATGTGGGTGCATTTGTGTTGATTTTACCTACATTCATCTTAATTGCTTCTCTACCCTTTTGTGGTTCAAATGTAATTAATCATTTCTTCTGTGACAGTGCCCCAGTGCTAAAGCTGGCCTGTGCAGACATCTCTCTGGCAGAGCTGGCAGATTTCATATCTTCTGCTCTGTTGCTCTTGGGCTCTTTTCTGTTGACAGTTGTCTCTTACACCTACATTGTCATTACTAGCCTCAGGATTCCTTCTCATCAGGGAAGGCAGAAGGCTTTTTCCACATGTGTTTCTCACCTCACAGTGGTCACACTTTTTTATGGGAGTTCTATTTTCATCTATATTCGCCCAAAAAAGGACAATATAGTGGATGTTAACAAATTCGCCACTGTACTTAATACCATCATAACACCAATGCTGAACCCTTTTATTTACAGCCTCCGTAATAAGAAAGTCAAAGAATCTGTGAGAGATGCCATTAGTAAATATGTAACTATGTTAGCAAGTTTAAATTCTCATAAATGATCTTTATATATATTTCATTTATGGTACATGTCTGGAAATAGAACTTTATTATGTAGCTACTTAAAGTTTACTATTCAGGCAGTTGAGAGAAAATTAGTACTTCCAAATACCTTTCTAACATTCTCCTAAGAGGCTTAACATTTTTGTCAAGATTCCCATAGATTTCAAAATACATACATACCTTATTACATATAAAGAAATATACATAAACAAATGCATGTATAATTTATAATTTTCCACTTTCCTTTGCCGTTAGTCCTTTTAAAACAAAATTCACATAGAACCTAATTTATTAAACTCATGCAACACCACAATTGTGTGGCTCTGCTTGACATAAATTCTTACCCTTATGTAAAATTTTTCTCTTGCTTTTTGAGGAAAATATTTTTAGATGACATCTTTACAATGAATTATTAAATGGATTTGGTATCATCTTTGAAATATTGTGTATGAAATTATTAATCCTATTAATTTAATTATAAATTTAATTTGTGCACTGATCTAGTAAGACTCCATGTCATTTAGAATCTCCAGTGTTAATGTTCCTCCATCTATGCAATAAAAGCTAAGTGTATATCTACCTTTAGAGATGGAATGCATCAGTGCTTACACCCACAGCTAATCATGCAAAGAAGAAAATGTTGAGTAATAATCAGATTGGTATATTGTACCAAGAAGGCTAGAAATGATATTAGGTACATAAATTTGACACAATTTTTTAAAAACTGGTTTTATTAAAGACTCAAAATAACAACTATCTTGGAATTTCATCATGTCTTAGAGTATATTTCTTTGTCACCACCTGAATGAGTGATTAGTAATTAGATTTAATTATCTTAGTTATTTAAATTGCATGTAATTGATAAAATTAGTACAAGAAAATTATGAAGTTGAACAAGAAGGAAAAGTCACACTTTTTACTATGAATTATGTACTTCAAAGTTGACAAATGTCTTATGTAAGGAATATTTACTTTCAAAAAAATACTATTGTGAGGAAGATTATTAAAATATACAGGTGTTAAAGATGATATCTTCATATACGGCATCTCTGTCTGAATTATAGGACATTCAATGTTTAAATAAGTGTAACAATCTCTGCTAATGGAAATCAAATTAAATTACAATTATCTGGTTTTTGTTTGCAAATTATTCCCATCCTTTTTTTTAATTTTTAGATTTATTTTTTCTAGTTTTATTTTGTGATACAGGGATCACAAAAAATGTTACATTTTAAAAATATGAGATTCTCATATACCCCTCTCCTCACTCCACTCCTCCCAAATCAACAACCTCTTTCATCATTGTCACACATTCTTTGCATTTGGTGAATACATTTTGGAGCACAGCTGCACCACAGGGTTTAGAGTTCACTTTGCAGATTACACTCTCCCACAGTCCATTCTGGGGCTTATGGCAGGATATATATAATGTCAAGCATCTGTCCATGCAATATCATTTACGACAACTCCAAGTCCGCAAATGCCCCCACATCACATCTTTTCCTCCCTCTTCCTGATCTCAGCAAGTACCATGGCCACTGTCTCCATATCAATGATACAATTTCTTCCATTCTTAAAGTCACAATAGTTCTTTAGTAGAATACCAGTAAGTACACTCTAATCCATATTTTACTCCTCCATCTTGTGGACCTGGGATGGTTATGTCCACTCCACCTCTAAATCGAGAGGAGGCTTAGATCCCACATGGATGATGGATGCAATTCTCCTGCTTGCAGTAGGAAGTACTCTCAGTTCCCTGGTGTGGTGGTTGACCATCTTCACCTCCCTGTTAGCTGACCTGGCTAAGTCCAATGAACTGGAGAGTAGGAGTTGCAACTCCGTTGAAGCTCAGGGCCCAGTTGGCCCATGCACAGTACAGAGATTCAAGTCTCCTGAGTATATACCAACCTCAGTGCCAACCACAGGTTCAGTAAAAGTGACAGAAGAGGTATGTGTAGAAAGATCACATCCGAGTCCAACTCCATCACATTCAGGAACACAAATTCCAAAATAGGGCTCACTGACAAAGTACTGTACTCAGAGCCATCTGCCATGACTGAAGAACTTGTGTGTCTCTGTAGCCCTCAGGAGCACCAGTACCTGGGGCTCTATCTACTTTGGCTGGCTCTGGGATCCTGCTGAGATGTGCATAAGTGTGACCCCTCTGATGACCTCCCAACTCACTTTGAAGTCTCTTAGCCATGTAAGCTCATTTGTCTTTACTATTTCCCCCTTTGATTCAAGGCCTTTTTCTAGTGGCATCACCAGCTGGTGATTGGTAGTAATCCCTCGGTGCCAGAGAGGCTCATCTCTGGGAGTCATGTCTCATACTGGGGGTAAGGTAATGCATTTACATGCTGAGTTTGGCTTAGAGCATGACCACATTTGAGCAACATGGAGGCGCTCAGGAGGTAACTCTTAGGCACCCTGTAGCTCTAGACCTAGTTTAAATATCAGACACAGAGGCTCATAAGCATAGTCATCAGTATCAGGGGCTCATCACTGGACCATCCTTCTTCACTGAACTTTGCCTTTGCACTTGGGGGGTTGTTGCTGTTCCATTGAGGAATGCGACAGAGCTCCCCTGGCTAGGACTTCAACACTCCCTCAGTTGTTGCTTGTAACTCTAAGTACTATGAAAATACCCAGCAGATATCCAAACATTTTTACATACTCTATGTACATGTCCTGGAGAACTCCCTCCCAACCATGTGTCCCCCATCAATAACACCCCACACCAGTGAAAAATATGGAATGTTTCATGAACTTGCATGGCATCCTTGCACAGGGCCATGGTAATCATCTCTGTATCATTCCAATTTTAGTTTATGTGCTGCCAAAGTGAGCACACCATCCTCATTTGAAATTAACTTTCCTGGTTGCTGGCTACCAATTCACAGTTGAATATGTATCACCCTGTTGCAGATAATGGGTCAATGTGGTTTCCCAGAAGACACAAAATTCCATGAAGGCAGTAAAGGTGACCATGCTGCACAATTTGAACCTCTAGTCCTGAATAAGTATGTCTCATCTTATTAAATGTGACACACACTTCACTGTGACAGTAATCCTTGCTTGTTTTATTTACTCTAAATAGTATGTTTATTAAAATACCTGCCAAAAAATAGAAATTGCAATATGTTTGTTGAATGAATGAATAAATAAATAAATAAATACTAAATGATCTTTATATAATTCCTTAACAAACAGACTAATTGATGTATATTTATATATATAGATAAGAATAGAAAGAGAAAAAGCTAAATTTAAAATCTTATTTCTGCTTTCTATGTATAACTGAAACATTTCTCATATCTTAATTACTTTTATTCATTCAAATCTCTAAAATATTGTTTATAGTTGCACTAGTATAGACTAATCATTGATTGATCTAATATAATTTAGGGCAATATTACAAATGTTCAAAACTGGATATTTATTATATTATATAAATTATTTATGAATCTTTTTAATGCAGAAGAATATAGAAAACAGTATTCTAACCTATCATATTAGGGCAGAATGAAAAAAAATTTTAATTTACACATTTTGGATTATAGATATTTCTATTTCCCTGATGTCCTAGGAAAAATATGGCCTATTATCATAGAATCCAATTACCAGCCATAAAATAAAAATAAAAACACAACCCATAATAAGGAAAATAATTACTCCATCAATACCAAACCCGAATTGACAAAGTTGTTAGAATAAACTTACAAGAACATTAAAGCAGATGTTTTAGCTGTATAATATGTTCAAAAATTTTTAAAGCAGGTATAAAGTGATAATGAGAAGGGAAATATCATCTTCTGAGATATAAGATTAATTTGAAGTACTTTCATAGGCTCCAGGTATAGTAGGTTGTTCCCAAAGTAACACATGCTTACAACCCCATCGGTACAGGTTACTTTCTGAGCAGGTGTCTTCATAGTTGATGTTTAGTGCCTTGAAAAATATTATTTTGTCTGCTTGTTTAATTTTATTATTATTATAAGCCATAGTAGACATGGTTCTATGAAGCACTTAATCCCTGAGAGATGGGCAAAATGAATTGAACCCAAAAGGATAAACTCAAACCTTTGTGATATTAAGATAGTAGGAAGGTCTTGTCTCTATAGAGGAGAATAATTACACCTGGACTTCACTGCTCCAGACTTCCCTAACACATTATAAATGATTAAATTTTGTCCAACAAATGCTACTATATAGCCCATAAAAAATACAATAGTATTTATAACAAGGTCAAAATTAACAATGTTTGGAATCCAATAACAAATTACCAGCCATAAAATAAACAGAAAAACACAACCCATTATAAGGAGAATTACTCCATCAATACCAAACCCGAATTGAAAAAGCTGTTAGAATAAACTTACAAGAACATTAAAGCAGATGGCATAGCTGTATAACATGTTCAAAAAAGTTAAGGATGATATAGAAGATATTATTTAAAATACCCATGACAATATTCAGATTATGAAATTAAATTAAGATGAAATATATACTATATTTATATATACTATATATTATATATACTATATTATTTTATATATATACTATATAAAATAAATACTATATAATATAAAATACTATATAAAATATATAAAGCCATCGTAGGATCAAAATAATAGTGAATTTGGACATGTGCAATCCCAAAGAAAACGTTAAAAATAATTTAAAATACAAATGTTCAATTCACTGAGTACCGTAATATACACATGGACTGCTGTACACATAGCTGGAATTTCAGAGGGAAAGTGGGGTGAGTAGAAAAATATTTCAATAAATATGGCCAATTTACCACAAGTTTGATGAAAACTATCCAGTTACATATCCATAAAAGTGAGTGAAACCCAAGCACAAAAGAGATGAAAAAGCCTCCATCCAGTTATATCACAATTTGCTCAAATCCAGTGATAAAGTACCAAATTTTAAAACAGCCAAAGGAAATAGAATTATTCCAATAAACAATGCAATATATCACAGAAACATCTTTAAATTACCAGAAAACTATAAAACTTCTAAAATAATCCATGAATATCTTACTATGTTAGAATAAAACTTAAATGAGTAAAAGGAGTTCCTTTAAGGAGAAGAAAAATATATAATATACACAAGGAAACTATACCTATAAATGTTTAATTTATTAAACTAATATGTAATAATCCTTTAAAACAAATTTCCAAAAGTGAGAAAAATGTACTCTTGGAATTATAATATAAGTGAATGTAAAAGATATCAACACAACAGTATAAATAGGAGGAGGAGAGAAATGGAATAATACAATTTTGGAATCTTATAGTGTATTAGAAGTGGCATTATGTCATTTGAGGGTAAATTACAATGAATTACAGAGAGATATTATAAATATGTATAAACCAACACTAAATTATCATTAAAAAGATATTTACACTTCAGCACTATTAATTACACTCAATTCGGTGCAACCCTATCATCTCCTTCAATTGTCAAAACAGTATAAACAAATTATAAATTCCACACAAATTAACTATTGGCTCACCAATATCTATCCCCTGCCTATCTCTAACAACCTATCTTCCAGACTTTCCTTCCATGAGTATGCTGATAATTCTTAGTACACAGCAGTGAGATCAAGAAATATTTGTCTGTTTGTGTGTCTTATTTCCCTAACCATGAGGTTCTCAAGGTTCATTCATGTTGCTTATGTGCAAAACTCATTCCATCTTAGAGGTAAATAACATTCCATCATATTTATATACCACATTTTGTTTATCCTTTCATCTTTTGATGGACACTTGTATAGCTACAATATTTCGGCATATGTGAATAATATCACTATGAACATTGGTGTGCATATATTTGTTCTAGTCACTGCTTTCAATTCTTGTGACTATATACTCAGATGTGGGATCATATGGAAATTCTGTAATTAGGTTTGTAAGAAATGGCCAAACTGTTCTCTCGAGTGGCTGCACTATTCTACATTCCCAACAGCTGTGAATGTTCCCATTAGTATGCAACCTCTTCGGTACTTATAGTTACCTGTTTTTTGTAATAGCCAGCAGCCTAGTAGAGTGAAATGATAGCGCATTTTTATTTTGATTTGCATTTCCCTATTTGCTGGTGATATTATCTTTTCATTAAGCCATCCATATTTCATAGAGACATCAATATTTGCTTTTTGTAGAAATGTCTGTTCAAACATATTGAGCATTTTTAAATAGGTTGTTCTTTATTATTGAGTTGTAAGATATATGTTTTCCTACCAGGGAAGACAGTGATTCCATTGAACTTTAAGTTAAGACTGCCTCCTGGCCACTTTGGGTTCCTCATTCCTCTGAATCAACTGGCAAAGAAGGGGATTACTGTACTGGCTGAGGTGATAGATCCTGGTTATCAAGGGGAAATTGGATATCTACTACACAATGGAGGTAAAGGATAGTTGCCTACAATACAGGAGATCCTTAGGGTGTCTTTTAGTACAAACATACCCTTTGATTAAAGTCAATGGAAAACTTCAAATCCCAACTCCAGAAATGTCAGGAATGATATTTGGGTTACCTCACCAGGCAAAGACCTACAGCCTGCTGATGTGTATGCTGAAGGCAAATGGAATATGGAATGGGTATAGAAAGAAGGTACTTATAAATAGGAACTAGGATCATGTGACTAGTTACAGAAATGAGGACTGAAATGATTAATATTTTTTCTTTGTTTTGTTATGTGTTTGTAAATATATATAAAGAAAATATTTTTGTTTCCTTCCCTATCTTACTCCCATATCATAGGACATTTTTATTTACTTCTTATCACAGTATTTAAGTTAGAAAATATAAAATTCAAGAGTAAATGTTACTTAAGTAATTGCATTTTATTCTGGGGGAAGTTGGTACATTTCCAGTCAAAAACAAGGCTTTTCATTTTTCAATTTTTTGATACCCAATTTATTTTTACTTTAATTTTCTAAATTAGTATGTATCCATATCTAACCTTTAAATCCATCAGTATATTCCATTTTACTATTAATGGAACCTGGCAATATATTAGGCTTCATTTTCAAAATAAGTTTTGGACCTCAGAAAGATTAAACTATGGCAGGGGAGGAATACTGGTGTGGGGTGTTATTGATAGGGGTCACATGGTTGGGAGGGAGTTCTCCAGGGCTTGTATACAGAGTACATAAAAATGTTTGGGTATTTTCATTGTGGTCACAGTTAAAAATGACAACTGAAGGAGTGCTGAGTTCCTAGCCAGGAGAGCTCTACCACATTTCCCAATGGAACAGCAACAATCCCCCAAATGCAAAAGCCAAGACCAATAAAGGATGGTCCAACGATGAGCCCTTGATACTAATGACAATGGTTGTGAGCCTGTGCACCTGAAATAAGAACTAGGCCTAGAGTGCAGGGTGCTTAAGAGTTACCTCCTGAGAGCCACCATGTTGCTCAAATGTGGTCAATCTCAAAGCCAAACTCTGCATGTAAATGCACTACCTTCCCCCTAGCATGGGACATGACTCCCAGGGATGAGCCTCCCTGGCACGGAGGGATTACTACCAAACACCAGCTGATGATGTAACTAGAAAATGACCTTGAACAAAAGGGTCAACTAAGACCAGAAGAATATCTCAGCCTACATATAATAACAGGTGTTAAAAATGCTTTTTTTTACCTTGAATAAAAGGGAGAAATGCAAAGGACAAATGAGTTCATATGGCTATGAGTCTCCAAAAAAGAGTTAGGAGGTCATCAGAGGGGTTGCAGTTATGCACCCCTCAGCAGGTTCCCAGAGATAGCCAAAGTAGATACAAGCCCAGGTATTGGTTCTTCTGAGGGCTACAGAGATCCATAGGTTCTATGGTCATGGCAAATGGAGTTCAGTGCCATGTCAGTTGGCCCTCTTTCAGAGTTTGTGTTTCTGAGTTTGATGGAGGTGAACTCAGATGTAATCTTTGTTCACAAGCCTCTCCTGTTACTTTTACTGGACATGTGGTTGGTGCTGGGTTTGGTGTATACTCAGGGACCTGAATCTCTGGACTGTCCATGTGACAGTCAGGCCCTGAACCTCAACAGACTTGCAACTCCCACCCTCTGGTTTATTGGACTTAACCCAGTCAGCTAACAGGAAGGTAAAGAAGACCAACCACCACACCAGGGAGCCAAGAGTGCTTACAACTGCAAGCAGAATTGCATCCATTATCCATGTGGAATCTAAGCCCCCTCTCAATATAGAGGTGGAGTGGACATAAACATCCCAGGGTCCACAGGATGGAGGAATAGAGTATGGATTAGAGTGGACTTACTGATATTCTATTCTGGAACTATTGTGATTAGGAATGGAAGAAAATGTAGCATTGATGTGGAGAAAGTGACCATGATAGCTGCTGAGGGTGGAGAGAGGGAAGAAGAGATGTGATGTGGAGGAATTTCAAGACTAGGAGTTGTCCTGGGTGGTACTGCAGGAACAGTTGCTGGACATTGTATGTTCTGCCATGGCCCACTGGGTGGACTAGGGGAAAGCGTAAACTATAATGTAAACCATTATCCATGTGGTGCAGCAGTGTTCAAAAATGAATTCACCAAATGCAAAAAATGTCCCAGGATTGTTGATGTGGGAGGAGTGGGGTGAGGGGCGTGGAGGGTATATGAGGACCTCATATTTTTTGAATGTAACATTAAAAAATAAAAACAAAATATTATAAAATAAAATAAATAAAAAAGGACAGCTGAGTGTTATTTATTATTTTTTTAATATTACATTAAAAAAATATGAGGTCCTCATATGCCCTCCACACCCCTCACCCCACTCCTCCCCCATAGCAACAATCTCCTGCATCTTCGTGACAAATTCATTGCATTTGGTGAATACATCTCTGAGCACTGCTGCACCTCACGGTCAATGGTCCACATCATAGCCCACACTCTCCCAAGTTCCACCCAGTGGGCCATGGGAGGACATACAATGTCTGGTAACTGTCCCTGCAGCATCACCCAGGACAATTCCAAGTCCCAAAAATGCCTCCACATCTCATCTCTTCTTCCCATTCCCCATCCCCAGCGACCACCATGGCCACTTTCTCCACACCCATGCCACATTTTCTTCGATTACTAATCACAATAGTTCATGAATAGAATATCAGTAAGTCCACTCTCATCCATATTCTATTCCTCCATCCTGTGGACCGTGGAATGGTTAGGTCCACTCCTCATCTATATCAAGAGGGGGCTTAGATTCCCCATTGATGCTGGATGCAATCCTCCTGCTTTCAGTTGTAGGCACTCTTGGCTCCATGGTGTGGTGGTTGGCCTTGTTCAACTCCATGTTAGCTGAATATGGTAAGTCCAATAAACCAGAGTGTAGGAGCTGAAGTCTGTTGTGGCTCAGGGTCTGGCTATCATATGGTCAGTCCAGAGATTCAGGTCCCCTGGGTATATATTAAACCCCAGCACCAACTACAGTTCTGGTAAAGGTGACAGGAGAGGCTTGTGAAAAAAGATCACATCTGAGTCGATCTCCATCACTCAGAAACATAAACTCCAAAGAAAGACCAACTGACATGGCCCTGAACTCCATTTGCCATGACTTTAGAACCTGTGGGTCTCTGTAGCCCTCAGAAGAACCAATACCCAGGGTTGTATCTCCTTTATCTGTCTCTGGGACTCTGCTGAGGTGTGCATAAGGGCAACGTCTCTGATAACCTCCTGGTTCTTTTTGGAGACTCATAGCCATATCAACTCATTTGTCCTTTCCATTTCCCCCTTGATTCAGGTCAAAAAGCAATTTAACTCCTGGTATTATATGTAGACTGAGATATTCTGCTGGTCCAAGTTGACCCTTTTATTCAAGGTCACTTTCTAATTACATCATCAGCTGGTACTTGGTAGTAATCCCTTAGCACCAGGGAGTCTCATCCCTGGGAGTCATGTCCCACGCTGGGGGGAAGGCAATGCATTTACATTCTCAGTTTGGCTTCGAGGCTGGCCACATGTGAGCAACATGGAGGCTCTCAGGAGGTAACTTTTAGGTACCCTGAAGCTCTAGGCCTACTTCTTATTTCAGGTACACAGGCTCACAAGCATAGTCATTAATATTAAGGGCTCATTGTTGGATCTTCATTCTTTTTTTGGTCTTTGCTATTGCACTTGGAGGATTTTTGCTGTTCCTTTAGGGACTGTGATAGAGCTCCCATGGCTAGGAGCTCAGCACTCCCTCAGTTGTTGTTTTTAATTGTATTCACTATGAAAATATGCAAACATTTTTATGTACCCTGGATACATACCCTGTAGAACTCCCTGCCAAACATGTGTCCCCTGTCAATAACATCCCACACCAGTATTCCTCCGCTGCCATTTTTGAAACTCTCTGTGATCCAAAACTTCCTGAAAAGTGAAGCCCAATAAATTGCCAGGTTCCATTAATAGTAAAATGGAATATAGCGATGAGTTTAAAGGTTAGATATAGAATATATATTAATTTGGAAAAATTAAGGTAAAAATAAATTGGGGTATCAATAAATTTTTAAATGCAAAAGCTTTGTTTTTGAGCTTTGCCTTTCATCACTGCAATAAGTGTTACACTGTATGCAAATTGGCAAAGCAAATACTTTCATCTTTTCCTCAGTGTCTACATCCTATCTTTTTCTTTTCTTTTTTCTAACTATTAAGGTTATCTTCACAAGAGTTTTAGGTCACAGTAATTCATATATACAATATACAGTACTCCCACTTATCCAACATAAAACCTTTTCCCTTCCACAGCAATAATCTTTTTAGGTATTCATAGTATATTTACTGAAACTGATGTACAGATACTGAGACAATAGCTTTCAAACAAGGTAACATTTGGGTTTACATTGTGGTTTATATTTTAGACTATACAATTTTCTAAACTTTTAGTTATCTTATGTTTTACATTATGATTTACATTTTAGCCTATCAGCCCCTATATATTTTGGTGTAATTTTACATGTCTTATATAGATCCTTGTGTACTCTTGTGGAACAGTTCTATTGCCCACACAGTTATACTGGTTTCACCTATTCAATACCTCTTTCCCCCTCCCCTTAGGGCCCACAGTAAGAGTCAATCTTCATTGCTTGAAGGGCCATGTTCAGAGATACTTGCAACAGTGTTGAGGGCTTGACATGTTCAACTGCCCTAATGAACTGGGAGCCACCATTTCTCTTGAGATACAGTTCCCTCTATTTGAGGGCATCAGTCCTCCCCAGGATGTGGGTATACCTTCACTCTCATTATAAGGGTCTCTATTCATGATATAACCCACTGTGGCAAAATGAGCATTCACATATTCTCTAGGAGCCTGTCCTGCATCAGATTATCCCCTTTAAGCATTTTAAACAGGTGACTTTCCTTATTATATTTTTCAAAAGGTTTTCTCAGCATTATACTCTCAACCAAATACCTGACAATCTCCTATGTTCGTATGTTGCCCCACCCTCCTCCCAATTTCTTGGGCCATATTACCCATCCTCCCATCCCTAGCCACACAAAAGCCCACAAAACCCCACCCAAAGGTAACCCTATGCCCCCATTTTATCCCTTCCTTGTACAAATACTTACCTCCAGCTTATCATAGATTTCAACCATATAGGTGTCAGCTTACATCCTTCCTCTACCCCCAATTTCCAGTAAGCCTATTATCCAGTCTCTAGCTCTCTGAGGAAGCTTTGTTTACTTATGTCATATCATTGAGGTCATGTAGTATTTATCCTTCAATGCCTGGGTTGCTTTACTCAACATAAGGTTCTCAAGATTCATCCATGTTATCACGTGTGTTTGTAGTGTATTTGTTCTTATAGCCAAAAAGTGTTCCATTGTATGTATATACCACACTTTATTTATCCATTCATCTGTTGATGGGCATTTGGGTTGATTCCAACTTTTGGCATTAGTGAACAATGGGTGTGCATATATCAGTTTGTGTTCTTGTTTTCAGTTCTATTGGGTATATATCCAGCAGTGGAATTGCTGGGTCATATGGAATATCTATGGCTAGTTTTTTGAGAAACCGCCAAACTGTCGTCCAGAATGGCTGGATTCTTCTGCATTCCCATCAGCAGTAGATGAGTATTCCCATTCCTCCACATCCTCTCCAGCATTTGTAGTATTCTGTTTTTTTCATAGCTGCCAATCTTATGGGAGTAAGATGGTATCTCATTGGAGTTTTGATTTGCATTTCCATGATAGCTAGAGATTTGGAACATTTTTCAATGTGCTTTTTGCCATTTGTATTTCTTCTTTGGAGAAGTGTCTGTTTAAATCTTTTTCCCATTTTTAAAAATGGGTTGTTTATCTTTTTATTTTCAAGATATAGGAGTTCTTTATATATGCAGGTTATAAGTCTCCTATTCAACACATGGTTACCAAATATTTTCTCCCGTTGTACAGGCTCCCTTTTCACTTTCTTGACAAACTCCTTTGAGGTGCAGAAGGCTTTAATTTTGAGGAAGTCCCATTTATCTATTTGTTCTTTTGCTGCTCGTGCTTTTGGTGTGAAATTCATGAAGCCATTTCCTATTACAAAGTTTTGTAGATGCTTCCCTACACTGCTTTCCAAAGTCTTTATGGTCTTGGCTCTAATATTTAGGTGTTTGATCTATCTTGAGTTCATTTTTGTATAAAGTGTGAGATAGTAATCCTCTTTCATTCTTTTACATATGGATATCCAGTTCTCCAGGCACCATTTGTTGAATAGGCCATTCTCTCCCAGTTGAGAGGGTTTGGTGGCTTTATCGAATATTATATGACTATATATATGAGGATCTATATCAGAACTCTCAATTTGGTTGCATTGCTCTGTGTTTCTCTCCTTAAGCCAATACCATGCTGTTTTCACTACTGTAGCTTTGTACTATGTTTTGAAGTCAGGTAGTGTATTTCCTCCATTTTGTTTTTCTTTTTCAAAATGTCTTTGGCTATTCGGGGCCTCTTTCCTTTCCAGATAAATTTCATATCTAGTTTTTCTAGTTCCTTAAAGAATGCTGTGTTGATTTTTATTGGGATTGCATTGAATGTGTAGATCAGTTTTGGTAGGATAAACATCTTAATAATATTTAGTCTTCCTATCCATGAACAGGTAACATACTCTCATTTATTTAAGTCTTCTTTGATTTCCTTGACCAGTCTTGTGTAGTTCTCTGTGTGTATTTTTTTTTACATCTTTAGTTAAATTTATTCCTAGGTATTTGATTTTTTAAATTTACTATTGTAAATGGTATTTGATCTTAATTTCCTCCTGATCTTGCTCATTATTGGTATACAGAAATGCTACTGATTTTTGCGCATTGATCTTATAACCTATGCCTTTTCTAAACTCATTTATGAGTTCTAGAAGCTTTGTTGTAGACCTCTCAGGGTATTCTATGTATAGGATCATGTCATCTGCAAATAATGAAATTTTGACTTCTTCCTTTCCAATTTGAATGCCTTTTATATCTGGTTCTTGCCTCAGTGCTTGAGCAAGTACTCTAAGACAATGTTAAATAGAAGGGATGAAAGTGGGCATCCTTGTTTTGTTCCTTATCTTAGAGGGAAGGATTTTAGGATTTCACCATTGTAAAGGATTTTGGCTGTGAGTTTTTTCATATATACTCTTTATCATGTTCAAAAAATTTCCTTTTATTCCAATATTTTGCACTATTTTTATCAAGAAATGGTGCTGTATTTTGTCAAATGCTTTTTCTGCATCATATAGATATAATCATGTGATTTTTTTCCTTCAGTCTGTTTATGTGGTGTATTGCATTGTGATTTTCTTATGTTGAACCTTCCTTGCATAGCCAGAATGAATACCACTTGGTCATGGTGTATAATTCATTTAATGTTTTGTTGAATACAGTTAGCAAGTATTTTGTTGAGGATTTTTACCTCTAGGTTCATTAGAGAAATTTGTCTGTAATTTTCCTTTCTTGTGGTGTCTTTTTTTGGCTTTGGTACTAGGGTAATGTTGGCATCATAGGATGAGTTAGGTAATGTGCCTTCTGTTTTGATTTTTTGGAAGAGTTTCACCAGGATTGGTGTTAGTTCTTTCTGGAATGTTTTGTAGAATTACCTGTGAAGCCATCTGACTCTGGGTTCTTCTTAGTTGGGAGGTTTTTAGTGAATGATTCTATCTCTTTACTTGTGATTAGTTTCTTGAGATCATCAAATTCTTCTTTCATCAATATAGACTGCTTATGTGTTTCTAGGAATTTGTCCATTTCCTCTGAATTTTCATTTTTGTTGGAATATAGTTTTTGAAAGTATCCTCTTATGATAGTCTTTATTTCTGTGGGGTCAATGGTGAAATCTCCTCTCATTTCTTATTTTGTGTATTTGCACTTTCTCTCTTTTTTTCTTTGTTAGTCTAGCTAAGGGTTTGTCAATTTTATTGATTTTCTCAAAGAACCAGCTCTTGGTTTTGCTTATCTTTTCAAGTGCTTTCTTATTTTCTATTTCATTTAGTTTTGCTCTTATCTTTGTTATTTCTTTCTTTCTTCTTCCTGTGGGATTACTTTGTTGTTTTTTTACTAATACCTCCAAATGTGCAGTTAGTTCTTCACTTTTTGCTCTTTCTTCTTTTTTGAAGTATGAATTTAAGGCTATAAATTTCCCTCCCAGTACAGTTTTTGCTGCATCCCATAAGTTTTGGGATGTTATGTTATCATTTTCATTAGTTTCAAGGTAGTTATTAATTTCTTTTGAGATTTCCTCTTTGACCCACTGTTTTTCTCAGAGTGTGCTGTTTAATTTCCATATCTTAATATGAAATCTGGCCCTCTGGTCCTTGCACATTTCCAGCTTCACTCCAATGTGGTCAGAGATATTATTTTGTATGATTTCAATCTTTCTGAATTCATTGAGCCTTTCTTTGTGGCCTAGCATATGGTCTATCTTGGAGAATGATCCATGTGCACTTGAGAAAATGTATATCCTGCTGTATTCAGGTGTAATGATCTGTATATATCTATTAGATCCAGCTCCTCTAATATACTGTTCAAAGTTTTTCTTTCTTTAGTGATTCTCTTTTGAGATGTTCTGTCCAAAGTTGATAGTGGTGTATTAAAATCTCTCACTATAATAGTAGAGGTATCTATTCTTTCACTTAGTTTTTCCAGTGTTTGCCTCACTTATTTGGAGGCGCCCTTGTTAGGAGCATAAATATTTATGATTGCTCATTCTTCTTGAGAGATTGTCCCTTTCACTAATATGTAGTATCCTTCTTTGTCTCTCAGAATTGTTTCACATTTAAAGTCTATTTTGTCTGGTATTAATATAGCTACTCTGCCCCTTTTTGGTTATTGTTTGCTTGTAAGACTGTTTTCCAGCCATTCACTTTCAACTTCCATGAATCCCTGAGTCTAAGATGTGTTTCTTGTAGACAGCATATAGATGGGTCATATCTCTTTATCCAATCTCCCAGACCGAATCTTTTGATAGGTGAGTTTAATCCATTGACATTCAGTGTTATTACTTTCAAGGAATTATTTATGTTAGTCATATTTTGATTTGACTTGTGTTTGTCATATTTGTTTTTTTCCTTCTCTTTTTGTCTTTTTTGTTGCTCTTACACTCTTCTCCAACTCTGCCTCTCCTCTCCTGTTTTTTCCTTTCTTCCTGCAGAACTCCCTTTAGTATTTCTTGAGGGGCAGGGTTCTTTTTGGCATACTCTTTCATATTCTGTTTCTCTGTGAATGGTTTGAACTCTCCATCATTTTGAATGCTAGTTTAGCTGGGTAGAGTATTCTTGTTTGAAAATTTTTTTCTTTTAGTACCTTGACTATATCATACCACTGCCTTCTTGCCTCCATGGTTTCAGATGAGAAGTCAGCTCTTAATCTTATGGAGCCTCCCTTGTATGTGATGATTTTCTTTTCTCTTGCTGCTTTTAGAATTTTCTCTTTTTCTTGAGCATTAGATAATTTGACAAGTATATGTCTTGGGGTGGGCCTGTTGAGATTTATGGTGTTTGGGGCATGTTGTGCTTCCTGGACATGTACATCCATCTCTCTCAGTATATTTGTGAAGTTTTCAGCCATTGTCCCCTTTCCCTTCTCTTCTCCTTCTAGGATGCCTATAATATGAATGTTTGTACATTTTCCATTGTCATTCAAGTCCCTAAGTCCTGGCTGGATTTTTTCTATCTTTTTATCGGTCAGTTGTACTATCTGTTTCATTTCAGATGTGCTGTCTCTCAAGTCACTAATTTTCTCCTCTGCCTCTTCTAATCTGCTGCTATTTGCTGTGAGTGTATTTTTGATTTCTTGAACTGTGGTGTTCATCTCCATTGTACCTGTTATCTTTTTGCATATGTCCGCAATTTCCTCTTCAAGTGTTTTCTTCATATTGTTAATCTCTTCCTTTACTTCATTAAGTTGGTCTCTAATATATGTTTTGAGATATTTAATTACATGTCCAATGTTCTGCTCCCCTCCTGGTTTTTAGTTTGTTCATTGGATTCAGCCATGTTTTTCTGTTTATTGGTTTGGTTTGCAATTTTTTGTTGCTGTCTGGTCATCATTTTTTCTTTACAGGTTTAATCAGTTCCTTAGCTTCTTTGTTTAGTCTTGGGGATTAATTAGTTATTCTTGCATAAGTGTTATGTCTTCCTCATGTCAATTTATTCTTCTTACTCTATTTTCTTGTTGCTGGCTAAGGTCACTTTGAAGGATAATATTAGGGCCAGGGAAATCAAAATGAGTAAGAAAATAAAATGTATAAAGTAGTATTGGTAATAAATATTAACAGAGCAACAATGTGAGATCTAGGAGAATGGATATTAGACTCATGTAAGTTGTGTAGAATTATAGCAGTAAGTTGAGTAACTATAATGAGACCATTAACTGAATATGGGGAGGAATATAGTATGAATTTAAAGGCCAGTTTTTCATGAGAGAGGAAAAGAGAAAAGAAGGACAATAATATCAAGAGTGGATAAAAGATAGAAAATAGTACAAAGGTATTAGAAATTAAAAGTCAGACAATTTGGGTGCCAAAGAAAGGGAGGTGGAATGTAAGAGAAACAGTAGATGATGGAGGATAGCAGGATGTGGGGGAAAGGAGATAGTGTAGGTGGCCAATATTAATTCATGCAGAAAAGAGGAAATGGAGGATGAGGAAACACAGCAAATGTGAAGCGCTCCCTGCAGCTCCTATAATATAAAGAAAAGAAAAGAAAAGGAAAAGGAAAAGAGAGAAGAAAAAAAAAGGGGTGGGCAAAGGAAATGGAGGGAAACAAGCAAGAAAAAGACAAGGAGAAAAAAACTGAATAAATGAAAATGGACCTTGGGGGATAAACTGGAGAAAAGATCAGGAGACAATGCAATATTAGCAATGAAGACCAAAAAAAAAAAAAAAAAAAAGAAAAGAAAAGAACAAAAACACAAACGCCAAGGGCTAGGGTAATCAAGGACCTCAGATGGACCTCAGGACATGGTGGATCCAGGGATGGGAAGTCTGTGATATTGCAGACTCAAGGTGTGTGAGTCTCTGGAGGGTGGGCCAACAGGGTTTAGGGGACACAGACCTGAGAACCACGCATCTGGTTAACAGGGGTTGGGAGCACTGCAGCACAACACAGCCTTCAGGGGTCCCTGCAGCTGGGTGCCACCTGCAACCTCTGACCTCCTTGTCAGAAACCCAAAATTCCACCTCTCACAAGAATCTCTTCTGTCACTGTCTCACGAAATCAACATCCAGACACCTCCTGCCCTGCAAGCCCCTGAAACAGCCTGCTGGGGTCACTGCTGCACTACAAAGAGTTCAGGGACCACCACAGACAGGCTGGCAGCCCTTGAGGGAAGGGTTACACCCAGAACTTCTGACCTCCATGTCAGAAACCGAAAGTTCCACCTCTTGCAAGAATCTCTTCTGTCATTGTCTCACCAAATCAACATCCAGACACTTCTTACCCTGAAAGCCTCCGAAATAGCCTGTTCAGGGTTTGGGAACACTGCACACAGCAAAGTTATCAGGGATCACCACAGCCCAGCCACCAGCCTTAGGGGGAGGGGCTCCACCCAGAACCTCTGACCTCCAAGTCAGAAACCCAAAATTCCACCTCTCGCAAGAATCTCCTCCGTCACTGTCTCACCAAATTGACTTCCATACACATCCCACCCTGCAAGCCCCTGAAACAGCCTGCTCAGGGCTTGGGAGCTCCCCAGGACAGCAAAGCCTTTACCCACCACCGGGCTGCTGGCCCCAGGGGGAAGGGTCACCCCCACAACCCCTACCTCTGTGAAAGAGACCCAAAATTCTACCTCTTACAAGAATCTTCTCTGTCACCATCCCACCAAATTGACGTACAGACACCTTCTGCCCTGCAAACACCCAAAACAGCCTGGTCCAGCAGGACTCTAACCCTACTCAACCACTTCTTTGAGGAGAGATTATGAGGTGTGCTCACTCAGATGCCATCTTGCCCCGCCTCTTCTGCTGAGTGTTATTAATAAAATATATGACTTTTTTTGTTTTTTTTAAAGATTTATTATTTTATTTATTTATTTCTCCATCCCATCCCCCCCCCCCCCCCCGGTGATTTGCTTGCTGTCTGCTCTCTGTGTCCATTCACTACATGTTCTTCTTTGTCTACTTTTCTCCTTTTGTTGGGTCATCTTGCTCTGCCAGCTTTCTGTGGGTGCAGGCCATCAGCTCTCAAAGGGTATGTGCCAGCTTGCCTTCACAACAGAGCCATGGCCTCTCATATGGTAGATGGGAGCCCAATCAATTGAGCCATGGCCACTTCCTGACATTGTTTTTATTTAATGATTTTGCTTTAAGGAGCTGTGCTTGGGTGTCAACTCGACAGATTGTGGACTGAGATCATCAAGTTCATGTGCCAACTTGGCCAGCTTAAGGTGTACAGTGGTTTGGTCAAGCAAACACTGACATGATTATTACTATGAGGCTATTTCATGGATTTAAATAATCATTAAGCTGATAGTATCCATGGCTGGCTACAGTTACAATCAACTGAGGCAATTGTATTCAGTGATGAGAGAAGACTCATCCAATCTCTTGAAGGTTTTGAAATGAGCAGTGATGATTTCAGCAGTCAGAGGGAGAATTCCCATGTTTACTTCAGCTTACCAGTTTCTCCTGGAGAATTCATTGGAAATCTTCATTTGAGTTTCCAGGTTGTACCTTATCCTATGGAATTTGGACTTGCCAATCCTTACAGCCTCATGAGCTACTTCATATCAAAAATCTAATAATATTTGCATATTTTCTTATTCATATTCTCTTATTTCAGTTTCACTGGAAAACACTGAGTAATACAACTTCTTTCCATTTTTTTCCCTGGAAGTATTCAGAATGAATATTCTTTCTTTTTTACACCTCTAGTTTTGTCTTGTTCATAGAAGGAGAATTACAACCTTACAGTAATTATGGGATATTAATATTGCTCAGGCCAGGCTAGGAGTTTCCTCAAGGATTTTGGTACAGAAACAGAACCTCATTCCAGGTGTACTTTGTCTAAGCTACAAGCTATGGAGGGTGCAGGATTGGTGGGTAGCCTCATTTAAAATTTGTATATAGCAAAATTCATCAGGAAAGGTGTATAAATAATAAACACAGGGTTATAGTGAAAATGGGTTTGTTTAATAACTTTATTTAGACTTTCTCTGCAGCTTACATCCTCAAGCTAGGCATTTCATTAATAAAGCAGGTGATTTAATGAACACCTGATTAATGTTCCATTTATCAAATGGCACAAACCCAGGATTATGAAGTGAATTTCAATCTCAAACCCAAAGACTTTATTTAGAATATTGAAAAAGATAGGTATGGATTTTGGTATGATTTTAATTTTATAGGGTAATTTTAATGGTGAGAATTGATTCATTTATTTCCTCTTTAAGTGTTTTCAAATAAGAGTCAGCATATTCTTTTAAGAAAAATGTATGAATATCCTTGAGATATAACATACTGAATGAAAATCTATTAGTTATTGATTCAAAGAACACCAAAATTATTATTCCTATTATTGAGAATAAAATTATTCAAAGATTGGTCAACCACTTTTTTTCTAGTTAATTTCTTTGATCCTATTCATGGCATGAAGTTAGAGTTTTTGGGTGTAACAGCCCTCCAGGAAAGTTAATTCTCAAGAGAATCTCTGCTTAATCCAGGAGTTTTCTTTGAGTCCCTGAAATAACCAGACACTCCTTATTTCTCTTAATGATAAAATTTTCTTAACAATAAGATGGATGCTGTCTACCTACACTCTCTTCACCTCAGAATACTGAGGTTAAGGTTGTATTTTATCAACTAGCTATATTAGCATTATCATAACTCTCAAGAATCTATGAAGTAAATACCACATTATTGACATAGGTGGAAAGTACAATTTATGCTTAAGAATGATAAGAAATGTATCAAGAGAATGGCAATGAACTCTAAACTCGGTGGACATTTGTAATTACAGAGGACTTCCACAAACACATGATTACATAATACAAATATACAGACATATAAAAACTCATAAGAAGTGGTTGGTTATATAATAAGATTAAATATTTAATATTAGGTGTTTCTAAACAGTTTCAGACATATTAAAATGAAAAATAAAAAATAAAATTCTATTGAGACTTTTATTCTGTCTGAGAAACTGGGTTCTGGGATTTGAACCCAGGTCCTCTTATGTGGGAAAGAGAGGAGCCTCATCACCTTCCCTGAATTTTTTTTTCATTTATTTTGCTTGGTTGTTTTTGTTTTTTCAGGAGGCACTAGGGATCAAACCCAGGACCTTCCATATGGGAGGGGAGAGCTCAACTGCTTGAGGCACATCCACTGCCCAAGATGTTTCTTTAATAATATTTTCCTGAGATATATTATTTGCAATCTTTACTTAGCTCATTTCATGCAGGAGTGAATTTTTAAATTATTTATAAAAGTGAATGTGTGCCTCAAGTCTGCACCAATACTCATTATTTTTCATATTTCCTTTGTTCTCCAGCCACATTCTGTTCCTGACCTAGGCATCCTAATTTCTATTTCTGTTTATGGGAAGCAGAGAATTTTTCTTAGACAGAAGAAAGATTTTGATAAGATTTAGACTCATATGAGGGGTTACTCTAATCTTGTTTTGTCATGACAGAAGTGATTGTTTCACTGTATTATTTTTCTTTAAAGTTTCTTGATTAGACAAATCGAATGAATTAAAAAATGTCAAATGGTATCCATCTTCAAAAGATGGACTGACAATTTCCAAAGAAGCCAACCAATCTGCAATCATATGTGTTAATTATGGAAGGCACAGAATAATTCAAAAGCTTTATTGACCATATCTGTCAAAAGATGAAACTTCTGAAAATATATGATAAGTTTTAATTCTGTAAACAGGTTAAATAAAGATCAACTCTGCAAAAAACTTAAAATTGTTAAGTTGAAACTAAACAACATTAAATAGACATATAAGTTTTGTTAACTGAACCATTATTTTATTACATGCATTGAAGATGTTTTGGAGTGTTAAGTTTAACATTCAAATGCTTGCTTTTACCTCAGAAATAAATAAGAATATTTTCAAAATTTGTGCCAGAAATATCACAATTATTCAGAAACAATACTTGCATATATTAAGTTCTGAAGAATAATCATGTATTTCCTAAATGAAGCATATACTATTATAACTAAATTCAGTAAATCAATGTCATGAATTTTAAAATAGAATTATTGAATATAATGGTTACTGAATTTGCAAAATAATGAGACTGATAGAATCATCAAGGAACAAATGTTTTGGTGTATTTGTCCTAATGATTCCAAATCACTAGAATACATATTATACACTTTTCAAGAAATGATATTTAATGGAAGATGTATAGATACATGTTTGTTTTTTGTTTATAAATTGGATTTAGTTATGCATTTCTTAAAACATATTTTGAAAAGTGAATTGCTCCTCTCAACTGTTCAGAAAATATAAGAGAAAGTGAATGACTTTTTAGTGGCAGTTCATGAAATGTGCATGAAGTAAAATGAATGGCTAATCAGCCTCCTGTTATATTCCAATCAATAACTATATATTGCAGAGATTTAATAATTCATCAAGCAAGTAACAATTAAACTCAGTATTTATACTAACTAAAGATAATATTTAAGCAACTTTTTTTACAGTTAATATGTTCAATTTGAATAATTATTCATTTAGCATTGTAATTTTCTTGATATAAATTTACCACATGGTAAATAGAACTAATCCTCCTGAATCCTTTGTGGTTCATTTTATTCTGTTAACAGTACTTTGCCAAGAAAAAAACATTATTTAGAAACTTTCTATGATGTTGAAATGTCAAAATGATGTAAATATTGATTTTAACCATAGTAGAAGTTGTATGGCTGTGAGTACCAGGAATTGCTTTTATTGTAGTAGGCAAACAGTAATGAATTCAGAAAAACGTATAGTACAGTTATTCTGGTAAAAACATTTCATATGTTAATTTAATAACCAGAAATATAAACAAGAAGATACTATTTTAAATTTTTGGAATCCAAACAAGATAAGTGATGACATTGTGTGAGATTTTGTGAAAAATCTTTAAACATCCAGAAGTAATTACTTTCTCAGATTTTAAGGTTTGTATGAACCAGTTTGGAGAAAGGTAGGGAAATTACAAGTGCAGACAAAGTGCATACATTTGGGCAAGTCCCAGAAGACTATACAGTCTTTGAGGAACAGTAAGGCATTGCTGAGACAGGACATTAATGTTTGAAACTGGTTTACTATCCAGAAAAGGGTGTCAGAATCAGATGTTAAAAATAACTTTTATGATAGCCCATGGAGTCTATAATAAGAAGCTGATTGATAGGAAACTTAGGTAAACTTCTTATGGTTACAAATAAAAGCAATGTACAATGGAACAATGACTAATTCAATCAATAAAATAATAAATATAATTGTAGGGATACTGTATCCCACATAATGAAAATATGACTGCATGATCAGTCTAAAGTGAATCAGTATCTTGATGCTATGGGAAATTAAGCAGATTCAGAAAGGCATTGTATCAGTTGGCCAGGGTGAGGCTGGTGTCTTGAGTAAGGTCCACTAATTCCTATCTCTCCATTAAACACTCAGATATTGATCAATTTAATTTGATCCCCTTTAAGTCTGGACTCTCTATTTCTATATCAAAGTGCTATTAGCAATATCTGTGACTGAGCAGGGAGGAATGTAGGACAATTTATTACAAATAAGGAACAAGTGAAACATTTCTATCTAAAGAGTTTCCTCAAATTCTGTCTACTACAGGAAAACATCTTTGGCACCTACAGGTTAATGAGTGAGTTGGAAAAACTCTATTGTCAGGAAACTAATTTATAAGGCAGTAACATTTATTTTAAAACATGATTGAGACCTTTATATATGAAGATTTAATAAAAATAGAATCAAATCACATTGTTTTGGGGGTAGTTTCACCAAGAAATGATTATTGCTTGGGTGTTTTATGTTCGAACTAAAAATGAGAAAGTATATTAACAATATTCTATCAAAAGTCTCAAGAATTGAGTAATGAAAAAGCACAAGGGGAGAATGCAATCTTACAAAAAGGAGACTTACTATTATTGTAGCAATGGAAGTACTTGTACCATTAATATAATAACAGCGGATTCCAAAGGGTTTAAAGGGAGGGAGAGGGAAGAATAGGTGGAACATAAGGCAATTTCAGTGCTTTGGAATTGGTCCAAATAAGATTGCAATGATGGATAAAGGCCATTATACATTTTGTTAAAATATAAATATTGTATGGTACAGAGTGTAAACCATAATGTAAACTATAGATCATTGTTATTAGCAATGCTTCAATATTTGTTTGTCAGTAGTAAATTTGCCACACTAATGTAAGATGTTGTTTACAGGGGACAATGTGAGAGAGGGAGATGGAGGGATGTATGGGAATCTCTATATTTTTGGTGTAACCTTTCTGTAATCTAAGTCTTCTTTGAAAATAAAGTTTTTAAAAAGTAAACTGGGTTGTGGCAAGTGAAGCAGTTTGAAACTTTGTGGACCCCCAAAACCTTGTTCTTAAATTACCTCGTTCCTGTGAATGTAAAACTATTGTATGTGGGAACTTTTGACTAAAGTGCTTTAGTGAAGGGGCTTTGAATGGATTCTTTGACCCAAAGTGGATCTTAGTCCTTACTGTAATCCTTTACAATGGAGGAATTTTACAGATAATGCTTTCCTAGGGAATGACTTTAACAATCAGACCAAATTTATCCTTCTTGGGTTTCATACTACCTGGGATAAGAAGATCTTCCTCTTCTTCACCTTCCTGATTTTGTATGTGCTGAAAATTCTCAGCAATGTTACCATCATCCTACTTGTGTGGAGTCATAACCACCTTCACTCACCCTTATATTTATTCCTTGAAAACCTCATCATTCTAGAAATGATGCTCAAATCCTTCATGACAGCTGAGATGTTGACCATCACTACTTCAAAAATAAACACCACATCTTTTGAAGACTGTATCACCCAATCTTTCTTCTATTTTTTCTTTGGGAAAATAGAGTTCTACATCCTGACAATTATGTAATTCAAGCTATATGTTGCCATCGTAACCCTTTGAGAGAACCCTCCATCATGAGACTCCAGATTTGCTGGTAAATGATCATGGCCTCCTGGGTGGGAGTGTTATTTTACATTCTTCTGTCTTCTATTGTAACAAAATTACTCCTTTGTGATTCCAATGTAATATACCACATTTTTTGTGACACTGTCCCATGTTAAAATTGGTGTGTGGGGAAATCCACATGATGGAGATGGTTAATTTCATCTGTTCTGCATTTCTCCTTCTGAACTCCCTCTTCTTTACTCAGCACCTTATATCTTCATTGGCTTTATGGTTGTCAGGATACCCTCTGCCAAGGCACAGTGGAAGTTTCTGTCCAGCTGTGCTTCTCATATGATTGTTGTCATTATATTTTATGGGGTTTTCAGTTTCCTCTATGTCCAACCATCTAAGAACAATTTCTTGACATTTAACAAATTAGGCACTTTATGAATAAAGTTGTGACACCCTTGTAGTATCCATTTATCTATTCTTTGAGAAATCAGATAGTCATAGAGTCCCTGAAGAAGACAGTTTTTGAACTTGAGGGTTTCCTATAATCCTCAGTATAGAAAAATATTATTTAATTATATATAAAATTAGCAATACAATTTAATTGCCTTTGGAAATCATTGTTGAGAATTAATGAATTAGAACTATTAGCCTAAAATGTGGTAAAATTAAGCCTTAATTGTAATTCTGTGACTAAATTGATATTTTACCAAAAGCAAGTCACTTAGCTTTTGACTCTAGTGTTTACACCTCAATACACAACATCCAAAAAATTTGGCAGGTTTCTTGCCTAGTAATTCTACATTTGCCCTATAC
This sequence comes from Dasypus novemcinctus, assembly GCF_030445035.2. NCBI lineage: Eukaryota > Metazoa > Chordata > Mammalia > Cingulata > Dasypodidae > Dasypus > Dasypus novemcinctus. Next base: position 2,205,725 of record NW_026688628.1, read on the forward strand.
TTTATGCATCAAAATATACTTAAAATGCATTTTTGTTTTCTGTCACAATGCTTATTAATAACCACTATTATATCTCCCCAAACTTTCTTAATTCTTATACCTGGTGTCCTTCTTTTCTCTTCATTCCTTCATAATGGATATTTCTAAATCACTTTGTCTATTTTAACTTCTTATCACTTCATGTTCCTCAAGAATATTCATACACATTATCTCAAATTTCTTCAGGAATTTCTCTTTGTGTTCAAAATAAAAACAAATGTGTACCTTTACCTGATTGTATATTGACTCACCTACTGCTCCTTCACTGTCAATAACTACTGTACCATTCTTGACCCTAGTCTAAGTCAGGTTTTCTTGAGTCCTTTAAATATGCCTATCTCTTTTTAAATTTTATTATATACAATGATGAATTACACCCTATATCAGAAAAGAATACCCTCGCACCTTATTTAAGTGATGACTTTTAACATTTTTGGATTTAAACATACAATTTCTTACTAAAAAAACTCATAAAAAACCCATTCCAAACCTTTTTGGTAGCAACTTTTTAACTCTCATTTCTAAAATATATCAAATTTGTAATGTTATTATCACTAAAATATTTAATCATTAAAAGTCTATGATCACCACAAGAGTATAAGTTAATATAACAAGGCTGGTAAGTTTTGTAAGAGCTACCATATGTCTTCTGCCTACCACCATACCTAATACATTGTAGGCACTGAAGAAAAGTGAATCAATGTTTAAATTGTTATAACTGTAAACATGCACAATGCCAGAGTTGGATATCATCTTTAATACATACTGTATAGTGAATAGGCAGTGGGTGTACTTGACATGAACATTAACTCTATAAAAACAAATTTGCCACTTGTAAACAAAAGGGAATAGTTCAAAATATGGCAAGTAAAATGTACATGTTATAGAACGTACAGATTAAAGAAATGCTTTTTCAACAGGAAACATTTCACAAATTTAGAGTATTTGAAGCCTAGACCAAACTATATGATCTCTGAAGATTTATTGATTCACTTTCTATGAATGTAAAAATTGTTCTTTATTGTGCTTACAAAACATATTTTACTGCCTTATTTTTTTTAAAGATTTATTTATTTCTCTCCCCTTCCCTTTCCCCCCACCCCAGTTGTCTGCTCTCTGTGTCTACCTGCTGCGTCTCCTTTGTCTGCTTCTGTTGCTGTGAGCAGCACAGGAATCTGTGTTTCTTTTTGCTGTGTCATATTGTTGTGTTAGCTCTCATGTGTGCAGCACCATTCCTGGGCAGGTTGCACTTTCTTTTGAGCTGGGTGGCTCTCCTTATGGGGCACACTCCTTGTGCATGGGGCTCTCCTATGCGGGGGACACCCCTGCGTGGCAGGGCACTCCTTGCGTGCATCAGTACTGTGCATGGGCCAGCTCCACAAGGGTCAAGGAGGCCCACGGTTTGAACTGTAGACCTCCCATGTGGCAGACAGATGCCCTAACCACTGGGCCATGTCTACCGCCTTTACTGCCTTATCATAGCCCTTATAATCTTTAATAAGAGCTTTTTCTTCCCTTTTTAAAAATTTTAAGCTCCTAGACTTCAGTGAATATTATACAAATGTTATTTATTGTTTAGCTCTAAAAGTGTAAATAATTATTTCATTACATTTTTGGAAAGAAAACAATGAAATGATTATCTTAAACTCTTGAAAATCCAGATAATGCAGAATTACAGTGATAAAATGATGAGAGGAGAGTATGTTTATACAAGTAAATGTTAAAATGTTAATATTTTAATTTTTTAAAGAAGTTTTGGATGACAAAACTGTTATGACTGTGGCAGGGGAGGATCACTGGCTTGGGGTGCCAAAGATGGGGGATGCATGGGCATACATATAGTCATATAAAATATGTTCAAATGTATGTAAGACTTTGTCATGGTGCATGGAGATTCATACAATAACTGAAGGAATATCAAATTCCCATCCTAGGGAGTTCTGCCACATTTTATAATGGAACAGCAAGAATTCCCTGAGGAGAGGGGCAATGACTAGTGAAATAAGATGGTCCATTGATGGGCCCTTGATATTGATGGCTGTGTTTAGTAAGCTTTACTCTTGAAATTGAAACAGCCTAGTATTATAGGGCCTAAGTGTTGCCTCCTGGGATTCTCCTTCTTACTCAAATGTGGCCTCTCTCTAAGCCAAACTCAGCATATAAATACATTACCTTCCCCAAACATTGGACATGATCTCTGGGGATGAGCCTCCTTTGCACAGAGGGATTTCTACCAAGAACCAGCCAGAAATGAACCTGGAAAAAAACTTTGACCTAAAGGGGCAAAAGGTAAAGACAAATATATTTATATGGCTTAGAGACTTCAAAGTGAGTTGGAAGGTCATTCCAGAGGTTATGCTTATGCACATTTCAGTAGGCTCTCTTTGACTGCCAAAGTAGATACTACCTCAAATAGCAGGGCCCCTGAGTTCTCTGGAGACATCCAGACACACTATAGGTAGGACAGAGAGCTCAGGAGTTTGTTGCCTTGCCAGTGGGCCTTTCTTTGGAATTTATGCTCCCCAGTGTGACAGAGTTGAACTCTGTGGTTTCATTACACATGGCTCTTCTGTCCTTCTATTTGAACCTATAATTAGTACTAGAGTTTGTTGGTGTGTGTTCAAGAGACTTAAATCTTTGGGCTTTCCATGTGCCAGCTGGGCCCTAAGTCTCTATAAAGTTGTAACACCTACTCTCTATTTCACTGGTATCACCCAGGGCAACTAACAAGAAAGTGATGATGGACAACTACCATATCAAGGAAAGAAGAAAGTCTACAACTGCAAACAAGAGAGTCTGATCCCTTGGCCCTTATGAGATTGCAGCCCTCTCTCAATCTCTCTCAATGAGAGGTGGAGTAGACTTCACCATCCCAGAATCCTAAGAATTGAGGAATGAAATATGGGTTAAAGTAGACCTAAAGGTATTCCACTATAAACTTATTGTGATTCTAGCAATGGAAGAAACTATGTCACTGAAGTTGAAGCAGTTGCCACTGGAGGTTCTGAGGTCAGGGAGAGGAAAAAACAGGTGCAATGTGAGGCATTTTTGGGACTTGGGATTTGTCCTGCATGACATTGCAATGACAGATACATACCATTAAATATCGTACCATTACTTACAGAATTGGGTAGGAGAAAGTATAAATTATAAAATAAACTTTAAACCATACTCAGTGGCAAGGCTTCAAAATGAGTTCATCATTTGCAATGAATGTACCTCACTAATGAAGGATGTTTTTAATATGGAAAAATGGTGGAGGCATAGGGAGCAGGGCATATGGGAATCCTTTTCCTTTTCATGTAACATTTATGTAATCTAAGTATCTTTTTAAAAAGTTAGGAAGAGAAAAAAAGAAGCTTTAGATTGCACAAATATTACAAAAAAAATAGGGGATTCCCATATTCCCCAGCCCTCTCCCTACCTCATAAAGTTTAAGCTCTTCTAAATGCATCTGGCAATCTACTTCTGTGGGTCACAAATTGTGGCTATCATATGCCCCTTCATCACTTAAAACATGTCCCATTACAAAACAATTTCACTTTTGCTGGAATTGTCAAAGATTGACAAAGATAATACAAAGTATGTTCCTAACATTCTTGAGGATATATCTACAAGTAACTTTATCAATTGCAGTAAAGCCCATGCCAGAGAGAAATTTAGAGAAAATCTATGCTAAAATGAGAAAACATGAGTGGAGTGGATCACAGACAATTTCACACCCATATTCACAGACCAGAGAAATGAGTATGGTGCAATACAGTGCTGAGGGATAGGGTCAAACTCACATATGCCTGAAAACCATAAAAAAAAAGAGCATACTCATTTTGACTAACAGAAGGCATGCTTCAGAGACTTAGTGGTGTAGGAAAGGATGGAAAGAAGAGATGGAATTTAAGAACTTGCAGAAACCACAGTGACACAAAACATGAGGAAAATACCTTCAGTTTTCACAAATTTTACTTCTGATTAAAGAAACTTCAATCTTAAAACCAAATGAAAAGGGCATTAAAATACTTTGAAATACAGGAAATCAACCAAGACATTCATGCCACTATGAAAACATTATTTATTTTCAAGAAAAATAAGACAAGAAACAATAAACAGAAAGTAGCAGATTATACAATATAAAACCAATATTCAAAAAAAGGAAATGTAAGAACAAATATATTGTAATTATTCAGATACATTCCATAATATATGAAAAATATGAAATTTTAAAAGAAGTCAGATTAATTTAATTGCTTTTAGCAAACATTTATGCCTATGAAAAAAATCTGGAAACAAAAATTCAATAACTGAACTAAACAACAGAAAAGTCAATGTGGGAAAATGATGAAACATAGGCAATAACTTGAATGAAAATGTAAAATATCACCTCATGAATTTAGAGTGAATTATAAGTAACATGCAAAGAATGAATTTGACTGGAAAGGAAATAATGTCTATTAAGGAAGACAACAGTCATGTGGTTAAAGAAATAAAAACAATGTTACATAACTCTTAAGCATCCTGCACTCTAGTCCTAGTTGAAATTTCAAGTGCACAGGCTCATAAGCATAGTCATCAATATCAAGGACCCATCATTGGACCTTCCTTCTTTTCTGGTCCTTTTTGCTCTTGTGCTTGGGGGATTGTTGCTGCTCCTTTGGGGAGTGTGACAGAGTTTCCCAGGGTGGGAAGTCAGCACTCCCTCAGTAGTCATGTGAAACCCTACCCATTATGTCAATACCCAAAGAACATCTAAACATATCTATATACTCTATATTCGTGCCCTGGAGAACTCCCTCCCACTCATGCATTCCCCATCAATGACACCCCACTTCAGTGCTCCTCCCCTGCCATAGTTGAACCCCTCTGTGATCCAAACTTCCTCAAAGATGAAGTGTAATATATTACTGAATTCAATTAAGTGGAAAATGAAATATTAATAATAGGTTTAAAGGTTATAAGTAGAATGCATAATTTAGAAAAAATAAAATAAAAAATGAATTGGGGTAATAAATAATGAAAATCATCATGATTTTTTAAATGTTTTGCCTTTCATCAATGTAATAGGTGTTGCCAAGTATGTATGGGTGCTCAATATGGTCACTCTCGAAGCCAAACTCGTCATGGAAATGCATTACCTTTCCCCCAGCATGAGACATGACTCCTGGGGATGAGCCTCTCTGGCAATGAGGGAGTACTACAAAGCAAAAGTTGGTGACACCACTAGAAAAAGACCTTGAATAAAAGGGAGAAATGATATAGACAAATGAGTTTCTATGGGTAACAGACTTCAAAATGAGTGAGGAGACCATCAGAGGGTTTGTGCTTATGCTCATCTCAGCAGGATCTCAGAGACAGCCAATGTAGATACAACCCTTGGAAGTGGCTCTCCTGAGGGCTACAGAGACATCCAGGTCCTACAGTCATGATAGATGGCTCTGGAGTTCAGTGATTTGCCAGTGAGTCCTACTTTGTAATTTGTGCTCCTGTGTGTGATGGAGGTGGATTCAGAGGTGACATCTCTACACATGCCTCTTCTGTCACTTTTACTGGAGTAGTGGTTAGTGCTGGGGTTGGTGTGTGCTCAGGAGAATTGAATGCCTGGACGATGTGTCAGTTGGACCTTGAACCTCACCACAGTTGCAACACCTATTCTCTGGTTCATTGGATTTACCCAGGTCTAACACAGAAGTGATGATGGTCAACCGCCACATCAGGGAACTGAGAGAGTCTACAGCTGCAAGCAGAATTCCATCCATCAGCCATGTGGTATCTAAGCCTCCTCTCAATTTAGAAGTGAAGTGGACATCATCATCCCAGGGTCCTCAGGAGGGAGGAATAAAATATGGATTAGAGTGAAAGTACTGGTATTCTACTTCAGAATTATTGTGACTCTAGAATTGGAAGAAATTGAATCATTGATGTGGAGACAGTGGCTGTGGGAGTTGCTAAAGGCAGGGAAAGGGAAATGAAAGTGTGATATTGGGGCATTTTTTGGGACTTGACATTGTCCTGAATGATTTTGCAGGTACAGATGCAGGACATTACATAGCCTGTTATAACCCAATGAAAGGACTGAGAGAGAGTGTTAAACTACAACATTAACTATAATCCATGCCATGTAGCAATGTTCCAAAATGTACTCATCAAATGCAATGAATGTCCCATGCTAATGAAAGAAGTTGTTGATGTGGGAGGATTGGTGTTGTGGGGAATGGGCTATATGGGAGTACCTTATATTTTTTATTGTAACATTTTGTGTGATTTATGTATCTTTTAAAAAGATAATAAAAACCATTAAATAGCTAATAAAAAAGAGATTTATTAGAATAGGAAAAATAACTTTCAATACATATACACTGAGTTACCCAAGGAAAGAATAATAAATGTATGATATAATCAAATTGTAACCCAAGAAAATATTCCAAGTATAAAAAGAGAGCTAAGTATACTTATTACAATATTCCAGTTTCTACATGGGAAACTAACCCAGATGAGATAACATTAAGGCATAGCTTCCTCCAAAGACTCTTATTTTAAAGTTAATATTATAAGAACTTTTAGGCAGAAGAAAATCCAGTAATTATAAAAGAAAGTTAGTTAATGAGACAATAAACTAGCTGAAGACAACTTTCAAAACAAACCTTACACACAAGTAGGATTTTTAGTGTTACAGTTTTGTTTATTATACAATTATGTCTTTAACATTTAAGTGCAATTTTCTTGAAAATAATCATTGTGAAAAATAATTCAAGGGTTCTTGGCTTCATCATACATGTTGGAGATTTGGAAATGTGAAGGAGCCAGAAAATCTGGGAGTTGAATTGGACAAATATCACTAGTCCATACCAACCCATTCCACCTTTCTATTAAAATATAGATATATTTGAAATCAAAATAGAAAGAGGTGATATGAGATGTTGACACATATTATAATTTGCACATATTACCATTGTTACACATGCCTTTCCCTTAACCGAACAGGAAGAAAGAAATTGACAAAATGGGACATGAGAATTCCAGCATGAACACTAAAATTATTTATAAAAATAAATATTTTAAAGGAGCTTTAAATTATCTAAATGAAACATCAAAAACTACATAAATGAAACACCAAATATAACATAAATGAAACATCAAAAATATAGGGGTCTCCCATATACCTTGCCCCTCCCCTTCCTATAATTCCCCCTTTAACTATGTCTTTCATTAAAGTGGTATATTGCTGACAACTGATGAGTGATGAACACACACTGAAGTGTTGCTACTAAATATTGTATATATTTTATATTAGATTTTATACTTTGCACTGCCCATTTTTATGGGTTTTCAGAAAATGTATAGTGGCCTGTATCTGTCATCACAATATCATGCATGGCATTTCCAATGTACCCAAAATGCCCCATGTTACACACGTTCTTCCCTGTCCCTCCCCTCAGAACCTCTGGTAACAATTATCTTTATATTAGTTTTGCAAGTTCTTCCATTACTAGAATAATAATATACTTTAGCCCATAGTTCCATTGTTCCCTTATGTTTCTTCATTTCTCAATCTTGAGGGTTTTAGGATGCTGGTGCCCACTGTTTCCAACTGGGGGCAGGGTTAGAACCCATGGGGCAGATGGATGGTACTGTTTTGTTCACAGATGTAGATAATCTTTGTTCTATGGGAAGAGTTTTGTCCATCATCATCATTTTGCTTGTTGTATTGGGTGACTCTGATGACCTGGAGAGTAAGTGCTAGCTGAAACTCTGCTAAGACTCAGGACTGAACCCAAATATGAACAGCCAGAAATTTACATTTCTGGGAAATATTTTTAATGGGTACAGTGCTAATTACAGGATCAAATTAAAGGAGAATAAAAACCAAATTATAAATGAGTCTAACTCTGAAACATTGGGGAGATAGGTTATTGTCTAGGCAAATGTAAGGCCCACTGATGAGGTGGCAATTGCCAGAGGTTATCTGCCCTGCCTATCATGTTTAGATGCCTCAACAGCCCTCAGGAGAAGCCCTCCTTTAGTCATTGTTTACTGTGGTCATCAGTGATATCCTCCTGAAATGTGTATAAGCATAACTTCTGGAATGAACTCCTGACTCACTTTGAAATCTCTTAGCTATAAAAACGAATATAACAAGATAATGCAACAAAAAGAAACACAGATTCCTGTGCTGCTGACAATAACAAAAGTGGACAAAGAAGAACATGCAGCAAATAGACACAGAGAACAGAGAACAGACAACTGGGGGTGGGGGAAGGGGCAAGAAATAAAATAAATAAATAAATCTTTAAAATAAAAACCTAATATATATTTAATATTTCTCCCTTTGGGTTAAAGGCTTTTTTCTGTTGTTGGTGATGATAAAAATCCTTCAGTGACAGGGAAGCTTGTCCCCAGGAGTTATGACCCCTGCCAGGGGGAAGGTACTGAGTTTATGTTCTGAGTTCACTTTAGATGGAGGCCACATTTGGGCAAAAAGGAGGCTTTCAGGAGGTATCTCTTAGGTAAGAGATATTACTAGGTACATTAGTCAGCCAAAATAATTCTGATGCAAAATACCAGAAACTGGTTGGTTTTAATAAAGGATATTTGTTTGGGGTAGGGGTAAGAGCTTAAAGATACCAGTCCATAAAGCATAAGTTTCTTTCTTCACCAAAGTCTATTTTCATGTGTTGGGGCAAGATGGCTGCTGATGGCTGTGACGGTTTAGGCTTCCAGGGTTCCTCCCTTCCAGGGTCTTGCTTCTCTCTGGGTTCAATGTTCCTTCCCAGGTCCTGCTTCTTCCTGGGCTCAGCATTTGTCTCTTCCTGGATCTGACTTCTCTTTCCTCTGTGAGCTTAAATCCCAGGGCTTGAGCTTAAGGCTTCACCACCAAATTCCAACATCAAAACTCCAACATCAGAAACTCTCAACTCTGTCCTTTGCCATGCCTTTTATCTGTAAGTCCTCACCCATCAAGGAGCGGGTACTCAATGCCCTACTGACAAAAGAGGTTTACTTGATTAAGTAAACAACCCAACCTCCAAATTCATATAATCTCATATGCCAAGAGAAAAAGACCAGTTTACAAACATAATACAATATTTCATTTTGGAATTCATCAATAATATTAAACTCCTGCATTCCACCCTCTGAATTCCAAAAAGTCATTACAATATTAAAAAATAATTTAAATCAATTCCAATGCAAGTACTAAATCATATCACAATCAAATTAAAGAAACACAGTTTGTCTCAGGGCAAAGTCCTGTCTGCTATAGTCCTCTGAAACTTACAAAACAATTCATCTACTTCCAATGCATAAATGGACAAAGGACAAATATTTTCATTACAATAAAGAGAAATTGGTAGGGAAACAGTCATGGATCCTCTACATTTCAGTAAACCTGCAGGGCATCTTCCACTGGATTTCAGTCTGAGAGTCATTCTTAAGATGATGACTTCTTCTCCTTGGGGCCTTATGGAGACCAACCCTTTCCACGTGTATGCCCAATGGCCATTTTCTTGGTTCCACTCTCATCAAGTATCTGGGTGTTGACCAAGCTTCAGACCTCTCCCTCCAAGAGTGCTGGGGTAATTGCCACACCTTATCCAATTTTTGGGTTAGAGTCTTAACCCCCCTAGCACAGCAATATGAAGACAAAATTTTCCCTAACCTTTGGCATTCAGGCTCAACCATCACAGAGCAATTAGTTGACCACCTGGCCTTTCCTAACCTTTGGGGGACAGGTCCATGTCTCTCAGACCTGTGAGGTGCTGACCTTAACCCTGCTAACTCTTGGGGAATGTGCTCTACCCACTCTGTACCCTTGGGCAGCAAACTTTCCCAGAAACCAGACAGGAACATCCACCCTCTTCAATTGCTGGGGCAAACTCTCCCTCTCTGTTCATATGGGTGGGGTTCCTCTCTTGACCCAAGGTGATGTCTTAATTCTAGATCTCAACCTCATGGTTTTCCTCTTAAAGCTGTTTTTCCTTCAGCCTCTCCTTTCTATGTCCTTTTTGTTCCAGACTGACAGTGGTTTTGTTCATACAGCTCTCTCAAAACCTTGTTGGTTTGGCATGCAGGAAGCAGGGTTTCATGCCATTAGACAAAGACATTCCACAAGTCTTTCCTAGATAACTGCATCTTTAATCTTGATTTACCAGTTCCAAGCATAGTTAAGTCCTACAATGGGCACTTTAATGTGGAATCTTGATTTCCAGAAGCTTGGAATTTCCAGAATCAGTTTCTGTTTTCTTTGTACCCAACAGTTCAGTCCTCAGCATATCTCTCTCATCTAGCATTTTGCTATAAGCTGCAAGCAGAAGCCAAACTGCATTCTACAGGTTTACTTTGGAAATTTCTTCAGCTTACTGCCCAGGCTCACCATTTTCAAATTCTGCCTTCCATAAAACACCAGGAATAACCTTGCTAAGTTCTCTGCACCTTTAAAACACGGATCCCCTTTCCTCCAGTTTCCAATAATAGTTTCATTATTTACTTCTAAAGCATCATACAAAGTAACGTTAGCATCTATATTGCTATCAACAGTCTCTTCAATGCTCTTTAGGTCTTTTCTTCTAAGCATCTCACAATCCCTTCAAAAAATACCCCTTGCCCATTTATGAAACCATTCCAGCATTTCGGTAATTGCAAAAGTACTTCCCCACTCTATGTTACCAAATTCCATATTAGCCTAAGAAGTGCTGATGCAAAATACCAGAAATTGGTTGGTTTTATAAAGGGTATTTATTTGGGGTAGGCGTTTACAGATACCAGGTCATAAAGCATAAGTTACTTCCCTCACCAAAGTCTATTTTCATGTGTTGGAGCAAGACGGCTGCCCATGGTTGTGAAATTTCAGGCTTCCTGTATTCCTCCCTTCCAGGGTCTTGCTTGTTCCTGGAGCTGGCTTCTCTTTCCTCTGTGAGCTTACTTCCCAAGACTCCAGCTTAAGTCTTTAGAATCAAACTCCAACATCAAAACTCCAACATTAAAAGCCCTCAATTCTGTCCATTGCCATGCCTTTTATCTGTAAGTCCCCACACACCAAGGGGTGGATACTCAATGTCATACTGACACGAGGTTTATTTGATTAAATAAACAAGTAAACGTCTGAATCCAATATTATCTCATATGCCCAGAGGAAAAAACCAGTTTACAAACATAATCTAATATTTCTTTTTGGAATTCATGAATAATATCAAACTGTTACACTAGGATAAGTTTCAGTTTCACAAGAACAAAGTCCAAATGTACAAACATGTATATCAAGAACAGGACATGTTTGTCTGTCCTCCTTTACTATGCATTGTCCATGTAATCAGAAAATTTTGCTACTCTATTAGAGAATGTAGCAGAGTTCCCCAGGATGGGAATTTGATATTTTTCTGGTTGTTCTATTGGTCTCCATCCACCAAGACAGCACCAAATGACCACACGAACACCTTCATCTTCCATAGAGGCATGCTCTGGTTTCACCCCTCCCACACATTCCCCAACACTGACACCCCACACCATTAATTCTCCTCTGCTACAGTTCCAACCATTCTGCAATCCAAACCCTCCCCCAAAACAAAGACAAAAAATCAAGGCCCACGATACGATAAAATACAGGAAAATAAGATAAAATTTAAATTTAAATTTGAATTTAAATAAAGAAAATCTTTTTGCATTGTGCCTTTCATCACTGTAATATCTGTTATCCTTTATGTGTATTGGTAATTTCTTTTTTTTAAATTGACTTTGCAATAATATTACATTAAAAATATATATATATGAGGTCCCATTCAACCCCACCATCCCCACCCCACCTCTCCCCGCCGCCCCCCCAGCAACACTCATTCCCATCATCATGACACATCCATTGCATTTGGTTAGTACATCTTTGGGCACCTCTGCACCTCATGGTCAATGGTCCACATCATGGCCCACACTCTCCCCCATTCCATCCATTGGGCCCTGTGAGGATTTACAATGTCCGGTGATTGCCCCTGAAGCACCATCCAGGGCAGCTCCATGTCCCAAAGACGCCTCCACCTTTCATCTCTTCCTGCCTTTCCCCATACCCAACAGCCACCATGTCCACTTTTTCCAATCCAATGCCACCTTTTCTATGTGGACATTGGATTGGTTGTGTCCATTGCACCTCTATGTCAAGAGGAGGCTCAGATTCCACATGGATGCTGGATGCAATCCTCCCACTTTCAGTTGTAATCACTCTAGGCTCCATGGTGTGGTGGTTGTCCTTCTTCAACTCCATCTTAGCTGAGTGTGGTGGGTCCAATGAATCAGATTGTAGGTGCTGGAGTCTGTTGAGGCTCAGGACCTGGCTATCACATTGTCAGTCCAGAGATTCAAATCCCCTAAATATATCTTAAACCCCAACACTAACTGCACCTCCAGCACATTAGCATGAAAGTCTTATGAAGAGAGATCCCATCTGAGTCCAGATTCATCACACATAAACACCATTTCCAAAGAGGGGCCATCTGACCTGGTAGTTAACCCCATCGGCCATGACCATAACTCCCATGGGTCTCTTTAACCCTCAAAGGAACCAATATCTGGGGGTTGTATCTGCTTTATCTGTCTCTCAGACTCTGCTCAGTTGTGCATAAGGGCAATCCTTCTGCCAGCCTCCAGACTCTTTTTTAGAGACTCATAGCCATATAAACTCATTTCTCCTTTCCATTTCCCCCTTACATTAGGTCAAACAGCATTTTAAAGTCATGTTATTTTATGTAGACAGGGATATTCTGCTGATCCGCATTGAACCTTCCGTATAAGGTCATTTTCCAGTTGCATCATCAGTTGGTAGTTGATAGTGGTCCCTCGGTGCCAGGGAGGCTCATCCCCGGGTGTCATGTCCCACGCTGGGGGGAAGGCATTGCATTTACATGCTGAGTTTGGCTTCGAGACTGGCCACATTTGAGTAACATGAAGGCTGACAGGAGGAAATTCCCATGCACAATGCTGCTCTAGGTCTTGTTCTTATTTTAGGCTTATCAGCTCACAAGCATAGTCATTAGCGTCAGGGGCTCACTGTTGAACCCTCACTCCCTCCCAGTCCCCGCCGCTGCACCTGGGAGACTGTCACTACTCCCCTAGGGACCAGGACAGAGCACCACTGGCTAGGAACCCAGAAGCCCCCCTGCTGTGGTTTTTAATTGTTGCCACTATGAGTATATCCAAACATTACCATGCACCCTGGACATATGTTCTGTACAGCTCCCTGTCAGCCATATATCACTTGTCAATGGTATCCTATACCAGTATTCCTCCATTGCCATTGTTGAACCACTCTGTGATCCAGAACTCCCTGAAATTTGAAGCCCAATATAATGTCAGGGTCCCTTACTAGGAAATGGCATATAGCGATGGGTTTAAAGGTTAGATAAAGAATACATGTTGACTTGAAAAGAATTCTATATCCTATCTTTTTCTTTTTCTTTTTTTTTTCCCCCCTAATTATTGAGCTTCACTTCACAGGAGCCTTAGACCACAGCAATGCATATACATAATATACAGCACTCCCATACATCCACCACAAAACCTTTTCCCTTCCACAGCGATACCCTTACACCCTATTCACATCATATTTACTTAACGTGATGTACAGAGTCTAAGACAATAGCTTTCTAACATGGTGACATCTGTGCTTACATTGTGGTGCATACTTTAGGATACACAGTTTTTTACATTCTTAGTTATCCTATGTTTTACATTATGGTTTACATTATCAGTCTGTCATCTCCTATATGTTATGGTGTAATATTACATGTTTAATATCCCTCCTTGTGTACTCTCATGAAACTCCTCTCTTACCCCCCATTTACCTTGGTTTCACACATTTAACGTCCATTTTCCCTTCCACCTCGGTGCCCACAGTGAGAGCCAACCTCCGTTTCCGGAGGAGCCACTTCCAGAGATAGATGGAATAGTGTTCAGGGCCTAACTTGCTCAACTGCCCCAATGCCCTGGGAGCCACCCTTTCTCTCGAGGGATACAGTTCCCTCTATTTGATGGCATTAGTCCTCCCCAGGATGTGGGTCCACCCCCACTCTCAATACTTGGGTTTCTACCCCATGGTGTCACCCACTCTGGCAGAATGAGCATTTAGACATTCCCCAGGAGCCCGTCCTGCATCAGACCCTCCCCCCCGAGTGTTCTAAACAGGTAACACTCTTTATTATATTTTGATATGATTTTCTTGGCATTATACTCTCCACCAACACCTGACCCTCTCCTGTGTTCGTGTGCTACCCCTCCGTACCCCCACTTTTGGGCAATGTTACCCATCCGCTGACCCCAACCACCCTCAAACCCGCAAAGCCCCAACCAAAGGAAACCCCTTGCCCCCCTTTTATCTCTTCTTTGTGTTCATACTTACCACCATCTCGTCTTAATTTCCATCCCTGCAGACATCGGCTCACATCCTTTCTCCACCCTCCAATTTCTTTTAAGCCTATCGTTCAGTCTCTTGCTATCTAGGGCAGCTTGGTTATTTCATATCATTGAGGTCATGTAGTATTTATCCTTCAATGTCTAGGTTGCTTCACTCAATATAAGGTTCTCAAGATTCATCCATGTTATCACATGTGTTTGTAGTGTGTTTGTTCTTATAGCCGAATAGTATTCCATTGTGTGTATATACCACATTTTATTGATCCGCCTCATCTGTTGATGGGCATTTGGGTTGATTCCAACTTTTGGCGATAGTGAACAATGCTGCTATGTACATTGGTGTACATATATCAGTTTGTGTCCTTGTTTTCAGTTCTGCTGGGTATATACCCAGCAGTGGTATTGCTGGGTCATATGGCAAATCTATGGCTAGTTTTTTGAGAAACCCCCATACTGTCCTCCAAAATGGTTGGATCCTTCTGCATTCCCACCAGCAGTGGATGAGTGTTCCCCTTTCTTCACATCCTCTCCAGCACTTGCATTCTTCTGTTTTTTTCACAGCTGCCAATCTTATGGGTGTAAGATGGTATCTCATTGTAGTTTTGATTTGCATTTCCCTGATAGCTAGAGATTTGGAACATTTTTTCATGTGCTTTTTTTGCCATTTGTATTTCTTCGGAGAAGTGTCTATTTAAGTCTTTTTCCCATTTTTTAAATGGGTTGTTTATCTTTTTATTTTCAAGATATAGGAGTTCTTTATATATGCAAGTTATAAGTTTCTTATCAGATATATGGTTGCCAAATATTTTCTCCCACTGTGTGGGCTCCCTTTTTACTTTCTTGACAAACTCCTTTGAGGTGCAGAAGGCTTTAATTTTGAGGAAATCCTATTTATCTATTTGTTCTTTTGCTGCTCGTGCTTTTGGTGAGATATTCATAAATCCATTTCCTATTACAAGGTCCTGTAGATGTTTCCCTACACTGCTTTCTAAGGTTTTTATGGTCTTGGCTCTTATATTTAGGTCTTTGATCCATCTTGAGTTGATCTTTGTATAAGGTGTGAGATGGTAATCCTCTTTCATTCTTCTACATATGGTTATCCAGTTCTCCAGACACCATTTGTTGAATAGGCCACTCTCTCCCAGTTGAGAGGGTTTGGTGGCTTTATCGAATATTATGTGGCTGTATATGTGAGGTTCTATATCAGCACTTTCAATTTGATTCCATTGGTCTGTGTGTCTCTCCTTATGCCAATACCATGCTGTTTTCACCACCGTAGCTTTGTAGCTTATTTTGAAGTCAGGTAGTGTGATTCCTCCAATTTCGTTTTCCTTTTTCAGTGTGTCTTTGGCTATTTGGGGTCTCTTTCCTTTCCAAATAAATTTCATAGTTAGTTTTTCTAGTTGCTTAAAGAAGGCTGTGTTGATTTTTATTGGGATTGCATTGAATGTGTAGATCAGTTTTGGTAGGATAGACATCTTAATAATGTTCAGTCTTCCTATCCATGAACAAGGAATAGTCTTCCATTTATTTAGGTCTTCTTTGATTTCCTTGAACAATCTTGTATAGTTCTCAGTGTATAAGTTCTTTATCTCTTTAGTTAAATTTATTCCTAAGTATTTGATTTTTTTTATTTACTATTGTGAATGGTATTTGTTTCTTGATTTCTTCCTGATCTTGCTCATTATTGGTGTACAGAAATGCTACTGATTTTTGCGCATTGATCTTATAACCTGTGACTTTACTAAACTCATTTATGAGTTCTAAAATCTTTGTTGTAGATCTCTCAGGGTTTTCTATGTATAGGATCATGTCATCTGCAAATAATGAAATTTTGACTTCTTCCTTTCCAATTTGAATGCCTTTTATTTCTGGTTATTGCCTCAGTGCTCGAGCAAGTACTTCTAAGACAATGTTAAATAGGAGCAGAGACAGTGGGCATCCTTGTCTTCTTCCTGAGTTTATAGGGAAGGAGTCTAGGATTTCTCCATTGTAAACAATATTGGCTTTAAGTTTTTCATATATACTTGTTATTATGTTCAAAAAATTTCCTTATATTCCAATTTTTTGGAGTGTTTTTATCAAGAAAGGGTGCTGTATTTTGTCAAATGCTTTTTCTTCATCAATAGATATAATCTTGTGGTTTTTTTCCTTCAATCTGTTTATATGGTGTATTACATTGATTGATATTCTTATGTTGAACCATCCTTGCATACCTGGGATGAATCCCACTTGGTCGTGGTGTATAATTCATTTAATGTGTTGTTGAATACGATTAGCAAGTATTTTCTTAAGTATTTTTGCGTCTAGGATCATTAGAGAAATTGGTCTGTAATTTTCCTTTCTTGTGATGTCTTTGTTTGGCTTTGGTACTAGGGTAATGTTGGCATCATAGAAGGAGTTGGGCAATGTTCTTTCTGTTTCAATGTTTTGGAATAGTTTCAGCAGGATTGGTGTCAGTTCTTTCCAGAATGTTTTGTAGAATTCACCTGTGAAGCCATCTGGCCCTGGGCTCTTCTTAGTTGGGAGATTTTTAATAACTGATTCTATCTCTCTGCTTGTGATTGGTTTGTTAAGATCATCAATTTCTTCTTTTGTCAATATGGGCTGCTTTTGTATTTCTAGGAATTTGTCCATTTCCTCTAAATTGTCATTTTTGTTGGAATATAGTTTTTCAAAGTATCCTCTTATGATAGTCTTTATTTCTGTGGGGTCAGTGGTGATATTGCCTTTCTCATTTCTTATTTTGTGTATTTGCATCTTCTCTCTTTTTTTCTTTGTTAGTCTCACTAAAGGTTTGTCAATTTTGTTGATCTTCTCAAAAAACCAGCTCTTGGTCTTGTTTATCTTTTCAAGTGCTTTCTTATTTTCTATTTCATTTAGTTCTGCTCTTATCTTTGTTATTTCCTTCCTTCTTCTTCCTGTTGGGTTACTTTGTTCTTGTTTTTCTAATTCCTTCAAATGTGCAGTTAGCTCTTCAAGTTTTGCTCTTTCTTCTTTTTTGATATATGAATTTATGGCTATAAATTTTCCTCTCAGTACTGCTTTTGCTGCATCCCATAAATGTTGGTATGTTGTGTTATCATTATCATTTGATTCAAGGTAGTCATTGATTTCTTTTGAGATTTCCTCTTTGACCCACTGTTTTTCTAAGAGTGTGCTGTTTAATTTCCAAATCGTGGTGAGAAATCTGGGCTTCTGTCCTTGCAAATTTCCAGCTTGACTCCACTGTGGTCAGAGATATTGTTTTGTATGATTTCAATCTTTCTGAATTCATTCAGCCTTTCTTTGTGGCCTAGCATATGATCTATCTTGGAGAATGATCCATGTGTGCTTGAGAAAAATGTATATCCTGCTGTGTTTGGGTGTAGCGATCTATATATGTCTATTAGATCCAGCTCCTCTAATATACTGTTCAGATGTTTTGTTTCTTTGGTGATTCTCTTTTGAGATGTTCTGTCCAGAGTTGATAGTGGTGTATTAAAATCCCCCACTATAATTGTAGATGTATCTATTCTTTCACTTAGTTTTTCCAGTGTTTGCCTCACGTATTTAGAGGCACCCTTGTTAGGGGCATAGATATTTATGATTGTTCGATCTTCTTGACAGATTTTCCCTTTCACTAAAATGTAGTATCCTTCTTTGTCTCTCACAATTGTTTCACATTTAAAGTCTATTTTGTCTGATATTAATATAGCAACTCCTGCCTTTTTATGGTTATTGTTTGCTTGTATGATTGTTTTCCAGCCATTCACTTTCAATCTCCATGCATCTCTGGGTCTAAGATGTGTCTCTTGTAGACAGCATACAGATGGGTCATATTTCCTTATCCAATGTCCCATCTGAATCTTTTGAGAGGTGAGTTTAATCTGTTGACATTCAGTGTTATTACTTTCAAGGAATTATTTGTTTTAGCCATATTTTGATTGGATTTGTGTTTGTCATATTTTGTTTGTATTTTTTTTGTCTTTTTTGTTGTTGTTGCTCTTATACTCTCCTCCAACTCTGCCTATCCTGTTTTTTCCTTTCTTCCTGCAGAATTCCCTTTAGAATTTCTTGAAGGGGAGGTGTCTTGTTGGTATACTCTTTCAGTTTCTGTTTGTCTACGAATATTTTGAACTCTCCATCATGTTTGAATGCTAATTTAGCTGGATAGAGTATTCTTGGTTGGAAATTTTTTTCCTTTAGTACCTTGACTATATCATACCACTGCCTTCTTGCCTTCATGGTTTCAGATAAGAAATCAGCACTTTATCTAATTGAGCTTCCCTTGTATGTGATGGTTTTCTTTTCTCTTGCTGCTTTTAGGATTTTCTCTTTGTCTTGAGCATTGGATAATTTGACAAGTATATGTCTTGGGGTGGTCCTGTTGGGGTTTATGACTAGTGGAGTGTGCTGTGCTTCTTGGATATGCACATCTGTCTCTTTCAGTAGATTTGGGAAGTTTTCAGCCATTATATCCTGCAACACTCCTTCTGACCCCTTTCCCTTCTCTTCTCCTTCTGGAATGCCTATAATACGTATGTTTGAGCATTTTGCATTGTCATTCAAGTCCCTAAGTCCTAACTGGATTTTTTCTATCTTCTTATTGACCCCTTCTACTATCTGTTTGATATCTGATGTACTGTCTTCCACATCACTAATTCTCTGCTCTGTCTCTTCTAGTCTGCTGATATTTGCTGCAAGTGTATTTTTGATTTCTTGAACTGTGGTGTTCATTCCCATCATATCTGTTATGTTTTTGCATATGTCTGCAATTTCCCCTCCAAGTGATGTCTTCATGTTGTTAACCTCTTTCATTACTTCGTCAAATTTGTTGGTGATAAATGTTTTGAGATCTTTCATTGCTTGTGCAAAGTTTTGCTCCCCTTCATGATTTTTGGTTTGTTGAATGGATTCAGCCATGTTTTCCTGATTACTGGTTTGGTTTGTAGATTTTTGTTGCTTTCTGGTCATCTCTTTATCTTGATGGATTTAATCAGTTCCTTAGCTTCTTTGTCTACTCTTGGAGGTTAGTTAGCTGTTATTTTTGCATAGGTGTTATATCTTCTCTTTGTCATTTTTTTCCTTCTTATTCTAATTTCTTGTTGTTGGTTAAGTTCACTTTAAAGGAAAGTATATTAATGTTGGGGAAAGGCAATTGTGTAAGCAAGGGAAAAGTGTATAGTAGTATTGGTGATTTATGTTAACAAAGCAAGAATATGAGATCTGGGAGGATGGAGGTTAGATTCATGTAAATTGTGTAGAGTTATAGCAGTAGGTAGAGTACTTATTATGAGGCAGATGATTGAATATGGGAGGAATGTGGTATGAGCTAAAAAGCTATTGTTTTCTTGAGAGATGGAAAGAGAAAAGAAAGGTAATAGTTTCAAGAGTGGATAACAGACAGGAAACAAAACAAAGGTATTAGGAATTAAGACTTAGACCCTTCGTGGATTGAAGAAAGGGAGGTGGGAGGTGGAATATAGGAGAGACAGTAGATGGTGGTGGATATCAAGATGTAGGGGAAAGAGGATAGTGTAGGTAGCCTAAATCATTTCACACAGAAATGAGGCAGTGGAGGATGAGAAAACCCAGCGAATGTGAGGTGTTTCCTGCCACACCTATTGTATAATTGAGTTAAAATAAATTAAGTGGAATATGAGGGACAAGAGGGAAAGAGACAACAAGAGACAACAGAAAAAAAAAGAAATAAAAAAAAGGGGGGGAAGGGATGAGAGGAAGAAAGGAAAAGAGGGTGGGCAAAAGGTGGGGAACAGGTAGGGGAAAGAAAAAAAAACAGATATACACGAACCAGAATTAAAACACCCACTACACAGCACCTACAACACAAAAAATAAACCTTAAATAACTGAGTAAACAAAGACTTTGGGGGATACGCTGTGAGAGAAGACTCGGGGATAATGTGGTGTTAGCAATCAGGAAATTGAAAAAAGTAAAGAGTAAGTCAAAATGAAAATAAAAACAAAACAAAATGAAACGATAAAGAAAAAACACCAACGTTGAAGGCTAGGGCATTTAAGGACCTCAGATGGACCTCAGTGCGTGATGGATTCAGGGATGGAAAGTCTGAGATATTGAGGACTCAAGAGGTTTGAGTCTCTGTGGTGTGGGCCACCAGAGTTTAGGGAATTCAGACCTGGCAACCTCCAATCTGGTCAACAGGAAGACTGGGAGCCCCACAGTGTAACACAGCCCTCAGGGATCCCCACAGCTGGGTGCCAGCCCTATGGGGGAAGTCAGATCCGCAAACTCTATATTGTGACTGAACCCTGCAATTCACTTACTTAGCTGGGCTCATTAGTACGTGTATCTCTCACTTCAGCTTTTGGACAGCTCTCGTCCTGTGATTCCAAACCACTGCCGCTAGATGGCGCCTCTACACCGCAGCCACTTTACTAGTACAGATCTGAAGCCCGGCCTGTGACGACAAAAACAGATTCCAAAACCGGAATTCCCAGGCTTTGCACAATATTCCCTAATCGGCTTCCAGGCGTGTCCCCCTCCCTTGCCGCAGCCTAAAACAATTTTCCAATTATGTCCCTTTTTTGCCTACAGCCTATTTGGGTTGGAGCTCGGCTGCCAGGCTTTTGGGGGTGGGGCTTCAGGTGGAAGCTCTACTGTTCGTGCTCGCAATCAAAAGTTTCTCCTGCTTCACAACAAAACACCGTCTATCTTCCCAAATCGATCTGCAAAGGCGACCCGTTGCATCAACCCGCCAACAGCTCGCCCAGAACTCGTGAACTCCTTAGCAACTCAGAGCCATCTAAAAGCGTAGCCCCTGGGCAGGACCGCAGTTCCCCCCACCCCCAATAGGGAGGAGCCTGTGCGCAGGTCTCTCCTGCGGGCAATAGAACCCAAATTATATCTATTAGACCAATCCTCTCCCTTACCTTTCCACCCAATTGATGTCTAGGCACTTCTGCGCTGCAAAAATCCTGAAAAAGCCATGCCTTGGAGAACCTGCAGCCATGCCCAGCCGTCTCTTCCCGGGACAGACCGCAAAGGCAAGTTCACTCGGCAACCATCTTGCCTCATCCCCAGGTAATTTCTTTTGTATGTTCCCACAATGTATAATTTTTTCACTTTATTTTCAAAGAAGCTTTAGGTTACAGAAAATCATATAGAAAATATATAGGGAATTCCAAAATGCTCCAATCCCCCTCCCACATCTGAGCATACCAAAAACATACTAAATGCATATGGTACATTTGTTTCATTTGATGAAATAATATCAAAACTTTCTACTAATCTAGGTCAATGGTTTACATTATGATTTACATTTTGCATTGCACATGTTTATAGGTTCTGACAAACTATAATGGCCTGTGTGCACCGATACCATATCATGGAAAATAATTCCAATGCCCCCAAAATGTCCTATGTTCCACACTTTCTTCCCTCCCCTCCCCTCAGAATCTATGGCAACCACTAAGTTTCAATTTTTGAAGAATAAATTTCAAATATAGGCATTAAATTCTGATCCGTATTCTTTTATTTGGCACTACATATGTACTCAAGAGAAGGGGAGGGAGGGAAGAGGAGGGGAAATGGGCAAAGCAGGGAAGGAGGGGGAGGGAATGGAAAGATGCCCAGCAGTTGGGTTGGAAGAAATTACCACAGTGGAACAGGAAGTTGGTGAAGCAATGACCTGCAAGATTCCCTGACTGAGGGTCAGATGGGATGAGGTATATGGTGGAGAAATGAGAAGAGAGAATGAGATATGCTTCTTTTTTATTTTCTAGATGAAAGATTTATTTTATATGTTGGATATTAGGCCATTATCAGATAAGTTGTTCCCAAATATTTTCTACCATTGAGTAGGCTCCCATTCATTTTCTTGACAAGTTCTTTTGAAGCACAGAAGTTTAAATTTAATTTGGGAGTAAGGTTTATGGAAACTGTTCCTAATAAAAGGTCTTGTAGAGGCTTCCCTACATTATCTTCTAAGAGTTTTATTTTCTTGTCTTTTAAATATAGAGTTTTGATACATCTTGATTTTTTTTTTATAGGGTATGATATGGTTATGCTGTATCATTCTTTTGGATGTGGATGTCAACTTCTTCCAGCACCATTTTTTGAAGAGGTCATTCTGTCCATGTTACATGGGCTGGCGGCCTTGTCACGTATAAGTTGACTGTATACATGAGGATTTATATTCGATCTCTCAATTTGGTTCAGTTCATCAGTATGTCTATCATTGTACCAATACCATGCAGATTTGACCACTGAAACTTTATAGTGTACTTTAAAGTAAGGTAGAGTGATTCTTCAAATTTTGTTATTTTTTTCAATATGGTTTAGGCTATTTGGGGTCTTTTCACCTTCCAAATAAATTTAATAATCAGTTTTCCCATTTCACAAAAAAATGTTATTTTTATTGGGATTTGTTAAATCTGTAAATCAATTTGGGTAGGACAGACATCTTACTGATATATAGTCTTCCAATCCATGAATTTAGAATATTCTTCCATTAATTCAGGGCTTTGATTTCCTTTAACAATTTCATATCATTTTCTGTGTTCAAGTCCTTTACATCTTTACTTGTTTTTCCCTAGATATTTTATTCTTTTAGTTGCTGATATAAATGTAATTTTTTTTCTTGATATCTTCATCAGATTTCTCATAGTTAGTGTGCAGAAATGCTACTGATTTTTGCATGGTGATTTTGTATCATGGCACTTTACTGACCTCATTTATCAGCTCCAGAATATTTGTTGTAGATTTCTTAGAACTTTCTACAAATAGTATCTTGTCATCTGCAAAGAATGAAATTTTTACTTCTTCCTTTCCAATTTGGATGTCTTTTACATCTTTTTCTTGCCTAAGTGCTCAAGCTAGTACTTCTAACACAACTTTCATAAGAGGGTTACAGTGGGCATCCTTGACTTATCCCAGATTTTAGAAAGTCTTTAGCATTTCACAATTGAATATGAAATTACCTGTGGGTTTTTCATATATGCCTTTTATTGTGCTGAGGAACTTCCCTTCTATTCCTATGTCTTGAAATGCTTTTATCAAGAAAGAATGCTGCATTTTGT
The DNA here is from genome assembly GCF_030445035.2 of Dasypus novemcinctus. Lineage (NCBI taxonomy): Eukaryota > Metazoa > Chordata > Mammalia > Cingulata > Dasypodidae > Dasypus > Dasypus novemcinctus. The sequence continues at coordinate 2,229,187 of NW_026688628.1, forward strand.
CAAATGTTTCTTCTAAATCAATAAAGATGGTACAGTGATTTTTTTCTTTCAATCTCTTAATGTGGTGTATTACATTGATTGTTGAATCACCCTTGCATACCAGAGATGAAACCCACTTGATCAGGGTGTCAGATTCCTTAATGTGTTGTTCAGTACTATTAGCAAGTATTTTGTTGAGTATTTTACTTTCTAAGTTCATTAGAGAGATTGATCTATAGTTTTCTTGTCTTGTGATGCCTTTGTATGGCTTTGTTAATAGGGTGATTTTGGCATCATAGAATGAGTTACATAATGTTCCCTCCACCCACTGAGACAACATCCCATGAAAGCCTTGACACATTCATATTCCACAGAGGCATGCCTCAGGTGTACATCTAATGACACAATCCACCATGACTGACAACACTCACCAATTACCTCCCCTGCCCCAGTTGTGTCTCATCTGCAATCCAAATCCTCTGCATAACAAAACCCAAAAATAAATAAGTAAAAATAATTAAAATTATAAAATAAAAATAATAACATCTATATAATTTTAAAAATTGCATTGTGTCTATCATTCCTGTAAAATCTGTTATCTTTTATGTGGTGACAATTTCTCTCTAATTTCCCCAATGTCTTAATTTTTTCACTTTATTTTCTAAGAAGTTTTAGGTAATAGAAAACCCACATTAATTGCTTTCCTTCGTTCAAATTGCACAGTGCAAACTATCTAAATTAATATTGTTATAAGGTAATTAGATTACAGTGTGTGTGTGTGTGTGTGTGTGTATATATATATATATATATATATATTCCACCTCCTCCCCTCACATTTTTTTCTTATCAGTAACATGTTCATGAGTAGGATATACTTGTTACAGTTGATGAATAAACAAATATTGAAGCACTGCCTCTAATTAGGGTCAGGGGTTTACACTGTGGTTCACATTTTGTATCTTAAACTTTTATAAGTCCTAACAAAATGCTTGATGGCCTGTATCTGTCTTTGCAAGATCATGCAGAACAATTGCAATGCCCTAAACATGTCCCGTGCTCCATCAATTTTCCCACACCCTCCCCTAGGGACCCATGGTAACCACTAGTTTGTAATTTTTTTCCCCAATGGTAAATCGTTTTCATTTATCCAGACCAAACACACACAGAATATAATTCTGGTTCTTCTCCCTAATGGGCTAGGACAGAAGAAGAAACTTCAGCTTACTTTCTTCCTGGGCTACTTGATCTCATATGTTGTTATTTTCCATCTTATGATTTAGAGAAAGATAAATCTGAAACAAAGAGTTAAAAGGACCAGGGAACAGTAACTATATATTCCACCCAATCAGGAATTATATCACATGAAAATATTTTACTTGTAATGTGAACAGAAAATGATTATAAATTACCAATTTCAAAAGAAATCTGACTAGCAAACTGAAATGTAGACATTCACTTTAAAAAGCAAGGATAGGACCCAGTTTTTTTTTTTCTAAACTGTAATTGCACTATAATAAGAGGGACTGTTATACATAGTGATATGGATTTCATCCACTTCAAATGCATTATTACAAAAATTAAAAAGTTGTTTTTGAACAAAAATTAATTGCCTTCCTTTGTTCAAATTACACAGTACAAACTATCTAAATTAATACTGTTATAAGGTATAATTAGATCACAGTATATATATAAATCTAGTCTCAAGTAATTAAGGAGTATGCAGTTATGTCTCCATAATTCATGAAAATTGTCATATCTGAAATAGATAAAATATTTTAAAAGTTACAATAAATTCATTTTTTACATTTATTGTAGCTGTGATATTACAGGATTCACCAGTCTGTTTTCATAAAAGTCTATTTTATACAATTTACACAACCAATAAATAAAAACCTCATTAATTTGCACAAACCTGTTTAATTTCATGGTCAGCATGATCATTTCTATTACTTTATGATCAAGCCAATTAATCGGTCCTTCTTTATGAAGGCTATTCAGAAAGAGAAAGCCCTGCCTTTATTCCTACAATATCTACTATGTTTTCAATTTCTGAAGAATAAATTCCAAGGAAATGCCCACTGACAGCATTTGAGATGTGCCAATACTTCATTCTTTCATATGATGAATAATACTCTATTTTGTGTATACACCAAAAATTGCTTATACATTCATCTTTTCGTGGATGTTTATAATAGTAAATAATGCTGTTATAAACATTATTTTCCCTGATTTCAACTTCTCTGGGTTTTTACCCAGCAGTGGGATTGCTGGATTATCTGACAGTTCTCTAATTACATTCTGAGGAACCACCAAACCACCGTCCATATGGATGCAACATTTTACTTTCCCACCAGCAGTGGATGAGTGTTTTCTCTCCCCCATTTCCTCTCAAAAAACGTGTAGTTCTCTGTTTTCATAACCAGCAGTAAGATGATACCCACACGCTTTTGATACACATTTCCCTAATAGCTAGTGATGTTGAGCATATTTCACGTGATCTTTAGCCATTTGTATTTTCCTTTTGGAAAAAAGTCTCTTCAAATCTCTTGAGCATTTTTTAAATTGTTCATTTCTCTTCTGTATTTATGAGATCATGGCTTTCTTTATATATGCTGGATATTATGCCCTTTTCAGATAAATGTTTCCCAAACACTTTCTCCCATTGAGTAGGCTGCCTTTCCCCTTTCTTGACAAACTACTTTGAACACATTTTTGTTTTTTTGCATTTTGAGGAGGTCCATTTATGTTTTTCCTTTGTTCATCATAATTTGGGTGTAAAGTTTATGAAACCATTTCCTACTACAGGTTCTCATCAATGCTTCTCTGCATCATCTCCTAAGAACTTTATGGCCTTGACTCTTACATTTAGATCTTTGATCCTTCATGAAATAATTTTTGTATAGTGTGTGAGATAGTAATCCTCTGGACAAGAATCATTTTTTGAAGAGGCCATTCTTTCCTGTTATGTGGACTTGGTGGCCATGTTGACTATGAGTTGACAGTATATGTGAGGATCTATATTAAAACTCTCAATTATTTTCCTTTGGTCAGGTTTCCTATCCTTGTACCTACACCATGCTTACCACTGTAGCTTTACAGTATGCTTAAAAGTCAGATAGCATGATTCCTCACATTTCATTTCTTTTCAATGCATTTTTGGATATTTGGTGCCCTTGCCATTTCAAATAAATATGATAATTGCCTTTTCCAGTTCAAGAAAAAATGCTGTTGCTATTTTTATTGGGATTGTGTTAAATATGCAAATCAACTTGGGTAGAGCACTCATTTTAAGATGATTAAGTCTTCCAATCTATGAACGTGGAATATTCTTCCATTTTTTCAGTTATTTGATTTTCTTTAACAATATTTTGTGGTTTTCTGCCATTTTACTGAACTTGTTTATCAGCTCCAAAGCTTTCTTGTATTTTTGGGGGGAGGAGGGGCTTTTTACATATAGAATCATTTGACTAGCAAATCGTGAACTTTTTGTGTCTTCCTTTCAAATCATATGTCTTTTGCTTATTCTGAATCAATAGATATGATCATATAATTTTTTTCTTTCAATGTGCTAATATGTTGTATGACACTGATTTTCCTATGTTGAATCATCCTTGAACATCAATGATTAAAACAACTTTTTTATGGTTTATAATTCTTTTCATGTGTTGTTGAATATGATTGGCAGTATTTTGCTGAGGATTTTAGCATTCAGATCCATTAGAAAGATTGTTCTGTTGTTTTCTTCTCTTGCGTAGTCCTTATGTGGCTTTGGTATTAAGGTGATATTGGGCTCATAGAATTAGTTTGACAATATTTCCTCCAATTCTATATTTTGGAAGAGTTAAGCAGGATTTATGTTAGTTCTTTCTGGAATGATTGGTAGAATTCACCTGTGAAATCATCTGGTCCTGGGATCTTCTTAGTTGAGTGGTTTTTGATAACTAATTTACTCTCGTTGCTTGTGTTTGGCATGTAGTGTTCATCATTTTTTTCTTTCATCAATGTAGACTGGTTGTTTTTATTTTGAGATTGATCCATTTCATCTAAGTTTTGTATTGATGGCATATAAATTTTCAAATTATCCTCTTATGATACTCTATTTCTGTGGGATCAATGGTGATATTCCTTCCCAACTTTTTATTTTATGTATTTGTATTTCCTCCCCTTTTTTCTTGTTAATTTCATCATGGGTTTGCAATTTAAGTAATCGTCTCAAAGAATCAGAATTAGATTATGTTAATTTTTGTAGTCATTTTTAAATTCTCTATTATATTTAGCTCTTTTATAATCTTTATTTCCTTCCTTCTGCTTACGCTGAGATTTTTTTAGGGCTTCTAGTAATATGGCATCAGAGTAGGTATGCAGGACTCAACTCTTCTAAAATCAATGGTGTTCAGAAAAATGCTATCTGAGAGAATTGATTTGGGGATCTGTAGACAAGGAGATTGCAGTCCTTTATCCAGGAGGGTGAAGGACAGAAAGGGAGTTGAAATGAAAATGATTTACTTGCTCCTTGAGTTTGGAACACATGTGTACCCCAATCTCTATTCAGTTAGCCTTTCTAAACCCACTGGCTCACTGCAGCTAACTGTGTGGGAAAAGGACTTCCTCTTATATGTGAGGAAGAGGTGTCTGATGGAGAGCAGAAGTGGTTTATCTTCAGTTATTTTGGCCAAGGGAGCCCCCTGTGAATCTCGAAAAATATTCCTGCCACCATTGAAGTAGCTCCAATAAGTGGGGAGAGGATTTATCTTCATTGAGGCTATCAAACATAAACAACCTGTGAGAGAAATGAACTAGATCACTGAGGGGGTTGGTGGACTGGCTCCTAAAAAGCCTGGAGAGAAGAAAGGCAGGAGAGATTACCAGCAAATTTTTAGAAACCCAATGTGCCTAAAGGATCAGTGGGTGGAGAGAGTCAGATAAGCTTTAGAAGTTTACCTGCCCTATGGAGTTTTTGCAGGTTATGGAGGAATGCCTGCCTCATATATACTAGGTCCTTGGATCAATTCCTAGTACCTCTTTTTATTTATTTATTTATTTATTTATTTACTTATTTATTTAAAAATTTTTCCTTCTTTTTTTAAATGTTACATTAAAAAAATATGAGGTCCCCATATACCCCCACCCCCCCCCACCCCATTCCTCTCACATCAACAACTATTTTCATCATAATGTGACATTCATTGCATTTGGTGAATACATTTTGGAGCACTGCGGCACCACATGGATAGTGGTTTACACTGTAGTTTACACTTTCCCTCAGTCCACCCAGTGGGCCGTAGCAAGACATACAGTGTCCAGCATCTGTCCCTGCAGTACCACCCAGGACAATTCCAAGTCCTGAAAATGTCCCCACAACATATCTCTTCTTCCCTCTCCCTACCCTCAGGAGCTACCATGGCCACTTTCTCCATATCAATATTATAATTTCTTCCATTACTAATTACAATAGTTCCATAGTCAAATATCAGTAAGTCCACTCTAGGCCATACTCTACTCCTCCTTCCTGTGGACCCTGGGATGATTATGTCCACCCCACCATACAGGGCAACACCTATAACAATGATGAGAGGCAAAATGTCAAACACAAAGGTTTTTCATTTTTCATTTTTGATACCCCAATTTATTTTTACTTTATTTTAATTTTTCTAAATTGCTATGTATTCTATATCTAATCCTTAAACCCACCACTATATTCCATTTTTCTATTAATGGAACCTGGCAATATATTAGGTTTCATTTTTAAAGAAGTTTTGGACCAAAGAGAGGTTCAACTCTGTCAGGGGAGGAACACTGGTGTGGGGTGTTATTGATGGGGGACACATGGTTGGGAGGGAATTCTGCAGGACATGTATAAAGGGTACATAAAAATATTTGGATATTTTCATAGTGGTTACTGTTAGAAATGACAATTGAGGGAGTGCTGAGTTCCTACCCAGGGGAGCTCTATCACATTCCCCAATGAAACAGCAACTATCTCCCAAGTGCAATGGCAAAGACCAATAAAGAAGGATAGTCCAACAATGAGCCCTTGATACTGATGACTATGCTTATGAACCTGTGTGCCTGAAATATGAACTAGGTCTAGAGTTGCAGGGTGCCTAAGAGTTACCTCCTGAGAGACTCCATGTTGTTCAAATGTGGCCACTCTCAAAGACAAATTCAGCATGTAAATGCATTACCTTCCCCCCAGCATGGGACATGACTCCCAGTACCTCTTAATATACTGGAGAAATTGTAAACACAAATAAAAAATAATGGATCTGATCATGGTGAATGGTACAATACAAGAAATTAAAAACATGCTGGAAGCACATAACAGTAGATTTGAAAAGGCAGAGGAAGGAATTAGTGACATTGAAGATGATATATGTAAAATCAGACAGTAGAACAAATAGATTAAAAGAAAAAAATTCAGCAGGTATTCATGTAATTGAATGACAGCATGAAACACACAAACATATGCATTATAGACATCCCAGAGTTGAAAGAGAAGGGGAAGTGGGCAGAAGGAATGTTGGTGAAATAATGGCTGAAAATTTCCCAACTCTTTTGTGGGATATGTATATTTCCAGGGATGACAATACAGTACAAAAGGCATGATTCCAAACAGCCTAACACCAGTCATATATTTATCAAATTGCATGTGGTCAATATGTATGTCTCCAGTCAATTTTATGGTTCTCTCATTTTATATTTTATGTATTTGCATATTCTCTTATTTTTTGTTAGTCTGAGGGCTTGTCAATTTTATCAAAATTGTCAAAGAATCAGCTTTTTTTCTCATTTTTATTGTAAATATCATTAATTCTGCTCTACTCTTTTTAATTCCCTTCTTTCTGCTTGCTTTGGACTTAGTTCATTGTTCTTCTAGTTACACCAGGTGTTCAGTTAGGTCTTTGATTTTAGCTATTCTTTTTTAACATAAGCATTTATGGCTATTAATTTCCCTCTCAGTTTTTGATGCATGCCATAAGTTTTGATATGTTGTGTTCTTATTTTCATTTGTTTCAAGGTAGTTATTGATTTCTTTTGAAATTTCTTCCTTTACCCACTGATTATTTTTGAATGTGTGGTATAACTTCTATAGCTTTGTGCCTATTCTGTTCAACAGGCCATCATTTTTGTTTTGTTTTTAATTTTAATTTTTATTAAAATGTTTTTTTGATACATAAATAAAAAATGTTACATTAAAAAATATGAGAGGTTCCCATATACCCCATAGCCCACCCACCCACTCCTCCCACATCAACATCCTCTTTCATTATTGTGACACATTCATTGCAATTGTTGAATACATTTTGGAAGACTGCTGCACTGCATGGATTATAGTTTACATTGTAGCTTACACTCTCCCCCAGTACATTCAGTGGGTTATGGCAGGATATATCATGTCCATCATCTGTCCATTATTAATCTCCAGCTTCATTCTGTTGTCAGAGAAATTACTCTGTATAATTTTAATCACCTGTATTTCATTGATACTTGTTCTGTGGCCTAGTGTGCTGTCTATCCTGGAAAATTATCCATGTGTACTTGGGAGAATGTATATCCTGCTCTAATGTAGTGGGTGTAATGTAATATAATGACTGTAACATTCTGTAATGTCAGTTAGGTCTAGATCCTCATATCTATTACCTGAGGTCTCTGCTTTTTTATTATGCCTCAGTTGAGCTGTTCTGCCTAATGGTGATAATATTTTATTAATGCTCCCTACTATAAATGTAGAAGCATCTATTTTCTCCCCTATGTTTTCCAATGTTTGTTTCATGTATTTTGGGGCACCCTGGTTAAATGCTAGATTTTTATAATTGTTCCTTCTTCTTGATATTATTCTTTATTATAATATAGTGTCCTTCTTTGATTCTTAACAGCAGATTTGCATTTAAAGTCTATTTTTTCCCATATTGGTATAGGTACTCCTGCTCTATTTTATTGTTTGCAAATTAATTTAATTTCCAACCATTCACTTTAAACCTCCTTGCATCTCTGTGTTTAGGGTGAGTTTCTTGGTGACAGTATATATATATATATATGGTTCATATTTTTTCATTCAATCTGCCAATCTGTGTTTTTTTATTAGAGAGTTTACTCTTTTCACATTCGATATTATTTGTTACTGCTAAGGCAATATTTACATTAGCCATTTTTTACTTGTATAGGTCATACTTTTATTTTATTTATCTTTTCATTCGTTTAGCTATTCTTATTAGTATATTTCCTTTCTACACTCTTCTCCAAACATCTTTCTCCTGTTTTCTCCTCTCAACATGCAGAATTCCCTTTAGTTTTTCTTGAATGACATGTTTCTTCTTGAGGACTCTCTTAATTTCTGTTTATCTCTGAATACATTTTTAAAGATTCATTTATTTTTATTTATTTCTCTCCCCCCCCAATTGCCTGCTCTTTCTTTCCATTTGCTGTGTGTTCCTCTGTGACCACTTCTATCCTTATCAGCAGCACTGGGAATCTGTGTTTCTTTTTGTTGCATCATCTTGTGTCAGCTTTCTGTGTGTGTGGTGCCATTCTTGTGTAGGCTGCACTTTCTTTTGCACTGGGTGGTTCTCCTTATGGTGTGCACTCCTTGTGTGTGGGGCTCCCCTACACAGGAGACACCCCTGTGTGGCAGGGCACTCCTTGTGCCCATCAGCACTGTGCATGGGCCAGCTCCACACGGGTCAAGGAGGCCTGGGATTTGAACTGCAGACCTCCCATGTGGTAGGTGGATGCCCTATCCATTGGGCCAAGTCTGCTTCCTATCTGTGAATATCTTGAACTCTCCCATATTTTTGAATGCCAGCTTTTCTGGATATAGAAGTCTTTACTGACAGTTGCTTTTTTCTTTCTTTCAGCACCCTAACTATGTCAAGCCACTGACTTCTTGCCTCCCTGTTTTAAGATGAGACATTAGTGCTTAAACTTATCAAGCTTCCATTTTATGTGATAGATCTCTTTTCTCTTGCTGCCTTCCTTATTCCCTCTTTGTCTTATGCATTTGACAATTTGATAAGTATATGTCTTTGGGTAATCCTGTTAGGTTTTGCACTTTTTGGAGTGTGCTACAATTCCCAGATATGTACATCCATGTCACTAAAATTTTTGGGAAATTTTCACTCATTATTTCTTACAAAATTCCTTTTGCCCCCTTTCCCTTCTTTCCTTTTGGGATGCTTAAACTGTGTATGTTTATGTGTTTCGTGTTGTTCTTCAATTCCCTGCCTCTCTGCTGATTTTTTTTTTCTTTTTATCTGTTCTACTCTCTGTGTGATTCCAGGTACATTATCTTTGACATCACTAATACTTTCCTCTGCCTGTTTAAATCTTCTGTTTTATCCTTCTAGCATATTTCTGAGTTCTCACATTGTACATTTCATCACCATCAGATTTGTTATCTTTTTATGTATGTTTACAATTTCTACTCTATGTTCCCCCATTGTCTCCTTAATACTCTTCTTAATATGTTTTATTTTTTTTTCCTTCACTTCACTAGGTTGTAGAGAATGCATCACCAAGTAGATAATTTGATTTGCGTATTTCCCAGCCTCAAAATTGTACACTAATAAATTTCCGTGGTTTAAACCAATCTTTTCATGATATTTACTTGGAGCAACCTATGAAACTATAATACCATGTAATAAATTATTTTTCACCAACAACACCAAATTAATTTTCTCTGAGGGAGTATACTGCAAATAACTATGTCTGTAAGAGTCTGGAAACTGGAGTGATTGTAAGTTCCTGTAACATAGGTAAATTGCAGCCAAGTTTTATATGTGAAGAACAGAGTTAAATGTTACAAAAAGTTTTAAACTAAGAATTCCCATAAGGGAATTGAGTCATGTTAAAATTTTTATTAAAAGAATAGCATAAATTTAATAAGAAAGGGGATTCCTATTACAAAGTGTAGGAACTGAAGACAGATTTTATGTGTGTGGAACAAAGTGTAGGATCATCATGAAGATCTTAACTTAAGAAATTTAAGGTTTTTTTAGATACTTGAGAAAAGTTAGATGTTTCCTGCAGATTTCTAATATATATCAAACTACTTTTAGAGACTACAAAAAGAGATCTGAACTATGTATTTTAAAATCAGCATTGAAAGGGTTGTTATTAGATTCATGAGTTTAAGGAGTTTGTCTAACCTAGTTGGTGACTGAGAAGACCTGGACATGCTCACACTACCCTCCCTCTCTGATAGCATTTCCTGACTACCTGCCAGTATTTCCACATTTTAAAAAGCTTAAACATCTTTAATCTTTAAGATTAAAAATTATTTGGATGTAAATTTAAATTTCCCCTTTCTAAGAACTGAAGAAGGACATGTAATTCACTTGAAACTTTGCATTTTGGGATAATTTCATTCATGCTCTTTAGTCAGGATCCACGGGAAGAAATATATTTTATGTTTCCCCCCTTTTTAGACTTGTACACACTCAGCAAAATGCAGGTTAAACTATTTTTTTTTACAAAATAATAACTTCCTTTATGCAGGGAAATTGTTTTGCTATGCCGTATTCCATGCAGTATCATATCTGAAGAACTGCAGGTGATTAGTCATTAGAGTTATTTCCTGACCTTTTCACATGCCATTGTTCACAGTGTAAAGAGCCCTGATTTATTGTGGGGAGAAGTTGGTTTTTGCATTTCTATTTTGCTAAGTTTGACACATGAACAGGAAATGTTTCCCTAAGTTTCCCTGAGTTCCCTAAGTTCCCTAAGTTTCCCTAAGAGAAATCTTGAACTGCTACAATACTGTAATTAACCTTTTAATTATTCTTTTGTGGACTTCCTACTCTGTACTAAGTACTGTCCAGGAATGAAAGATTAAAAGATGGATGTTACTTGCTCTCTCCCCTCAGAAGTAGAGAAATTTGGGTGAGTGGAGACAAATTCAGAAGAAATATAGTGAAATTTGATATATGCAAGAACAGACACACAATTAGTTCATATATGAAGGTATTACTAGTGACTGTAGAAGTATCTACACAGGGCATAGGGAGAGGATGTAAATACTGAATCATGATACTGAGAAGGACCCCTACACAGAGGCCAAACAATGAATATTTTCCTTTCAAAACTTGAATTGAGGGGAGAAGATAGCTATTTGTACCTTCCCAGAACAATTCAGAAATTGAATATCTGTATTTCACAATGAGATGCCCATTTCCTCCATGAAGAGTGCTCTGTGAAAACATGTGTTTGTTGGTAGACCCTTCCAGAGCCACAATGTCAGGGGAGAAAATCACAGCTAGAACTAGTTTAAGAGTTGACATGGTGTGAAATATTAACAACCATATTCTCTTTATTTTTTAATTTTATTTTTAATGATTTTTAAGTTAATAGATCACAAAAACATTACATTAAAAAACATGAGGTTCCCAATACCCCACTCCCCAACCTCCACCCCATCAATTTTTAATTGTATTTTTTGAAGATATATAGCTCACAAAAAATGTTACATTCAAAAAATAAAAGAGATATCCATATACCACCCACCTCCCCTCACCCCTATCCTCCCACATCAACAACCTCTTGCATCATTGTGGCACGTTCATTGCATTTGGTGAATACTTTTTGGAGCACTGATGCACTACATGGAAAATAGTTTACATTGTTTTTTTTTTTTTTTTTTTTATAAATAAAGCAAGTCATCACTATTTTATTTTATTTTATTTTTTTCCAGGCTTTAAATCATATTACCTTTTTTTTTTTTTTCCAGGCTTTAAATCATATTACCTTTTTTTTTTTTATTGACTTTGTAATAATATTACATTAAAAATATATATGTGAGGTCCCATTCATCCCCACCCCCCCTCCCTCTCCCCCCCCCAACAACACTCGTTCCCATCATCATGACATATCCATCGGATTTGGTAAGTACATCTTTGGGCACCTCTGCACCTCATAAACAATGGTCCACATCATGGTCCATACTCGCCTCCATTCCATCCAGTGGGCCCTGTGAGGATTTACAATGTCCGGTGATTACCTCTGAGGCACCATCCAGGGCAGCTCCATGACCCAAAGACGCCTCCACCTCTCATCTCTTCCTGCCTTTCCCCACACCCATCGTCCACCATGTCCACTTTTCCCAATCCAATGCCACCTCTTCTTTGTGGACATTGGATTGGTAGTGTCCATTGCACCTCTATGTCAAGAGGAGGCTCAGATTCCACATGGATGCTGGATGCAATCCTCCCATTTTCGGTTGTAATCACTCTAGGCTCCATGGTGTGGTGATTGTCCTTCTTCAACTCCATCTTAGCTGAGTGTGGTAAGTCCAATAAATCAGATTGTAGGTGCTGGAGTCTGTTGAGGCTCAGGACCTGGTTATCACATTGTCGGTCCAGAGATTCAAATCCCCTAAATCTATCTTAAACCCCAACGTTAACTGCACCTCTATCACATTAGCATGAAAGCCTTATGAAGGGAGATCCCATCTGAGTCCAGATTCATCACACATAAACACCGTTTCCAAAGAGGGGCCATCTGCCCTGGTAGTCAACCCCATCGGCCATGACCATAACTCTCATGGGTCTCTTTAGCCTTCATAGGAACCAATATCTGGGGGTTGTATCTGCTTTATCTGTCTCTCTGACTCTGCTCAGTTGTGCATGAGGGCAATCCTTCTGCCAGCCTCCAGACTCTTTTTTAGAAACTCGTAGCCATATAAACTCATTTCTCCTTTCCATTTCCCCCTTACTTTAGGTCAAACAGCATTTTAAAGTCATGTTATTTTATGTAGACATTGATATTCTGCTGATCCGCATTGAATCTTCCATATAAGGTCCTTTTCCAGTTGCATCATCAGTTGGTATTTGATAGTGGTCCCTCGTTGCCAGGGAGGCTCATCCCCGGGTGTCATGTCCCACGCTGGAGGGAAGGCATTGCATTTACATGCTGAGTTTGGCTTCGAGACTGGCCACATTTGAGTAACATGAAGGCTGACAGGAGGAAATTCCCAGGCACAATGTTGCTCTATGCCTTGTTCTTATTTTAGGTTTATCAGCTCACAAACATAGTCATTAGCATCAGGGGCTCACTGTTGAACCCTCACTTCCTCCCGGTCCCCTCCGCTGTACCTGGGAGACTGTCGCTGTTCCCCTGGGGACCACGACAGAGCACCAGTTTACACTGTCTCACAGTACATTCAGTGGGTTATGGCAGGATATATAATGCCCAGCATCTGTCCCTGCAATATCATTTCGGACAACTCCAAGTCCCAAAAATGCACCCACATCTCTTCTTCCTACTCCCTGCCCTCAGCAACTACCATGACCACTTTCTCCACATTAGTGCCACAATTTCTTCCAGTACTAGTCACAATATTTCCACAGTAGAATATCAGTAAGTCCACTTTAATCCACATTTTATTCCTCATTTCTGTAGAACCTGGGATGGTGATGTACACTCCACCTGTATATCAATAAGGGGCTTAGATTCCACATGGTTGATAGATGAGATTCTCCTGCTTACAGTTGTGGGCACTCTCAGTTCCCTGGTGTGGTGGTTGACCATCTTGACCGCCCTGTTAGCTGACCTGAGTAAGTTCAATGAGCCAGAGGGTAGGAGTTACAAATCTGCTGAGACTTGGGGCCCAGCTGGTGCATGGACTGTCCAAAGATTCAAGTCTTCTGAGTACACATGAATCCTAGCACCAACTACAGGTTCAGTAAAAGTGATAGAAGAAGCATGTGTAGAAGGGTCATATCTGAGGCCAACTCCAACACACTCAGAAACACAAATTCTATAGTAGGGCCCACTGAAACAGTACTGAACTCAAGAGCCATCTGCTATGACCATAGAACCTGTGGGTCTCTGTAGCCCTCAGGAGAACCAGTACCTGGGTTGTATCTATTTGGCTGTTTCTGGGGTCCTGCTGAAGCATACATAAGCACAACCCCTCGGATGACCTTCTGAATCATTTTTGAAGACTATTAGCAATATAAACTCATTTGTCTTTGCCATTTTCCCCTTTTTATTCAAGGTCAAAATGTAGTTTTTAACACATGATCCTCCATGTAGGCTGAGATATTCTGCTGGTCTCAGTTGGCCCTTTTTTTTCAAGTTCTCTATACAGTTGCATCACCAGTTAGTGAGTGATAGTAATCCCTCAGTGCCAGGGAGGCTCATCCCTGGGAGTCATGTCCCATGCTGGGGGGAAGGTAATGCATTTACATACTGAGTTTGGCTTAGAGAGTGGCCACATTTGAGCAAAATGGAGGCTTTCAGGAGGTAACTCTTAGGCACCCTGCAGCTCTAGGCCTAGTTCATATTTCAGGCACACAGGCTAATAAGCATAATCACCAGTATCAAGGGCTCATTGTTCGACCATCTTTCTTCATTGGTCTTTGCCATTGCACTTGGAGGATTGTTACTGGTTCTTTGGGGAATGTGATAGAGCCCCCCTGCATAGGAACTCTGCACTCCCTCCATTGTCATTTGTAACTGTAACTACTATGAAAATACCAACATATATCCATACATTTTTATGTACCCTATATGCACGCCCTGGAGAACTCCCTCCCAGCCATGTGCCCCCTTCAGTAACACCCCTCACCAATGTTCCTCCCCTGCCATAGGGTGTGGTCCAAACTTCTTCAAAAATGAAACCTGATATATGGCCAAATTCAATAAATAGGAAAATGAAATATAGTGATGTGTTTAAAATTAGAAATAGAATGCATACTAATTTAGAAATATTAAAATAAAGTAAAAACAAATTAGGGTATTAAAAATGAAAAATATTATAAAGCTTTATTTTTGATCTTTTGCCTTTCATCACCACAGTAGGTGTTGCCCTGTATGTGCAGTGCCAAGGCAATTTCCTTCATTTCTTCTTCAATGTCTACATCCTTTCTTTTTTCTTTTTTCCTAATTTTTAATTTTAACTTCACAAAAGTTTTAGATCACAGTAATTCACATATACAATATAGGGGCCTCCCATATATCCAACATCCCCAGAAATGATCTTTTTACATGTTCATTTTATATTTGCTGTAGCTGATGCACAGATATTGAAACATAGCTTTCAAACATGGTTCCATTTTATTTTACATTATGGTTTATATTTTAGACTGCACAATTTTCTAAATTTTTAGTTTTATGTTTTGCATTATGGCTTACATTTTAGCCTATAGACTTTTATACATTTTTGGTGTAATTTAACATGCTCTATATCCATCATTGCATGATATTGTGGAACACTTTCATTGCCCCCCAGTTACCCTGATTTCATCTATTTTATAACTCTCTCACTCTCCCCCCCCCCCCAAGACCCACAGTGACAATCAATCTTCACTACCTGAAGGACCAGAGTCACAGATTCTTGCAACAATGCTAAGGGCTTGACATACTAGAGTTACCTAACCCATTAAGAGCCACCAATTCTCTAGATGGACACAATTCCCTTTGTTTGAGTACATAAAGTCTCAGCAGGATGTGGGTACACCTTCACACTCATTGTATGGATCTCCACCCAATGATATAACACATTATGAAAACCGAGTACTCATACACTCCCTAGAAGCCTACCCCTGTGCAAGATGCCACCCCCTTAAGCACCTTAAACAGGTAATCCATCCTTATTAAATTTCTAAAGAGTTTTCTCAACATTATTGTTTCAGCCACATACCTGAGAATCTCCCATGTTCAACTGTTCCTCCCAGCCCTTCCCCCAGTTCCTTGGGCCATCTGACATCCTCCCAACTCTAGTTGCCCTCAAGCTTGCAAACCCCACCCAAAGTTATCCCTATGCCTTCATCTTATCCCTTCCCTGTACAAATACTTACCTCCAGCTTATCATAGATTTCAACCATGTAGGCATCAGCTCACAACTTTTCTTTCCCCCTCAACTTCATTTAAAGCTGTCATCCAGTCTCTAGCTGTCTGAGACAGCTTGGTTTACCTATTTCACATCAGAGAGGACATGTAGTAATTGTTCTTCAATGCCTGGCTTGCTTCACTCAACATAAGGTTCTCAAGATTCATCCATGTTATCCCATGTATTTGTACTGTGTTCCTTCTTCTAGCTGAGTAGTACCATTGTATGTATATACCACATTTTATTTATCCATTCACCTGTTGATGGGCATTTGGGTTGATTCCAGCTTTTGGCAATAGTGAATAATTCTGCTATGAACATTGGTGTGCATATATCAGTTTGTGTCCTTGTTTTCAGTTCTTCTGAGTATATACTTAGCCGTGGAATTGCTGGGTCATATGGCAAATCTATAGCTAGTTTTTTGAGAAACTGCCAAACTGCCCTTGAGAATGGCTGGATCCTTCTGCATTCCCACTGTTGGGGATTTGGACCCGAAGGGTATCAGGAATGAAAGAAAGAGAAAAGGGGGAAGGAACCAGAGAGTAAGAATGAATGGGAGAAAAAGAACGAGAGAGCTGGGATCAGAGGGTCTGCGAGGAATAACTCCTCAGACAATTTTATTGTTTACAAGGGGCTCTTTTTATACCCCAGTGTATGTGCCAAGAAGCAGGCATCCTTAGCCTACCTACCATAAGCATAAACATAGCATACATGACATTGAGCAGCAACATGTATTAACTATCAGCATTACCCATAGTCTAAGGAATTTTTAAAAAATCTTATCTCAAGGTGCAAAGTCTAAGTGTTTTATTCACTACAAAAGGTATGTGCTCATCTTTTCTTTCAGCCTTTAACAGCTTCATCCCATTTGCTGGAAATTATTAATTACCACATTCCTTAGGTTGCAAGCGTAGACATGGAAACAGCACATCTCTCCTTGAGAGGCCACTGTGCCTCAGTTTCCAACATCCCACCAGCAGTGGATGAGTGTTCCCATTCCTCCACATCATCTCCAATACTTGTAGTCGTCTGTTTTTTTGATAGCCAACTGTCTTATGGGAGTAAGATGGTATCTCATTGTAGTTTTGATTATTTGCATTTCCCTAATAGCTAGTGATTATGAGCATTTTTCCCTGTGCTTTTTAGTCATTTGTATTTCTTCTTTGGAGAAATGTCTGTTCAAATCTCTTGCCCATTTTTTTTAATGGGTTGTCATTTTATATTCGAGATATAGGAGTTCTTTTATATGCAGGATATTAGTCTCCTATCAGATATATGGTTACAAAATATTTTCTCCCATTGGGTAGGCTGTCTTTTCACTTTCTTGACAAACTCCTTTGAGATGCAAAAGACTTTAATTTTGAGGAAGTTCCATTTATCTATTTGTTCTTTTGCTACTTGTGCTTTGGATGTGAAGTTCATTAAGTTATTTCCTATTACAAGGTCCCATAGATGCTTCCCTACATTTTCCCCAAGGTTTTTATGGTCTTGGCTCTAATATTTAGGTCTTTGAACCATCTTGAGTTGATTTTTTTATAAGGTGTGAGATGGTTATCCTGTTCATTCTTCTGCATATGGATATCTAGTTCTCCAGGTACCATTTGTTGAAGAGACCATTATCTCCCAGTTGAGTGGGTTTGGTGACCTTGTTACCTAATATCATATGACTGTGTATATGAAGATCTATATCAGAATTCTTAATTCAGTTCCATTGGTCAGTGTGTCTGTCCTTGTTCCAATACTATGTCATTTTCACTACTCTAGCTTTGTAGTATGTTTTGAAGTCAGGTAATGTGATTTCTCCAATTTCATTTTTCTTTTTCAATATGTCTTTGGCTATTTGGGGCCTCTTTCCTTTCCAAATAAATTTCATAGTTAGTTTTTCTAGTTCATTTAAAAATTCTGTGTTGATATTTATTGGGATTGCATTGAATCCATAGATTAGTTTTGGTAGGATAGACATCTTATTATATTTAAGTTGAAACAAATATTCCTGTGAAGAGGTCATTCTTACTTCCACATCTCACTTGAAAAAACTAAGATGCATAAGGATATTAGAATTTAATTTCTCCTGAAACTATACTTACAGCCTTTCACTGCAGTCAGCCTCATTTTCAACTACTCATTGTCAAGTTTCTCTGATTTTGAGATGCACAAATTGAGAACCATGAAATATTTCAAATGTTTACTTTAAGATACTGGAAGTATTGTGGTGATTGATGATTAGATGCCATCATTTTTCCTTTCTTCTTTCCTGCCTATTTTTCTTCTTTCCTTTTTTTCTTTTTATTTAAATATATACATGAGGGATTTGAAAATGGTCAATGAATAAAGATGAATAACAGGGAAGCAGATATGACTCAAGCAATTGAGCTTCCAACTACCATATGGGAGATTTGGGTTTGGTTCTTGGTGCCTCCTGAAGAAGATGAGAAAAAGTGTGAGCTGATATCAGGAGATGTCACAGCAAGTTGATAAAAAAGATGATGGAGTAAGAGACACATGGAAGAAAACATAATGAGAAACACAACAAAGCAGGGACTAGAAGTGGCTCCAGTGATTAGGTGCCTCCCTCCCACATGGGGGGTAGCAGGTTTGGTTCCTGGTTTCCCAGTATGACACCTTCTAAAAAGAGACGAGTACACAACAAACAAAGCAAGTGTGACAAAGAGGGGTGGGGATAAATAAATAAATAAATAAATAAATCTTTTTAAAAGATGAATGAAAGATTCAAAGGACATTTTTTTCCATTCTAATCATATTTTATTCCTCCATCACACCTTGGGATGGCAATGTCTAATCGATATCCAAATTGAGAAGGGGATTAGATCCCACATGGCTGATGGATGCAATTCTCCTGCTTGCACCTGTAGACTCTCTCAGTTCCCTGATGTGGTCATTCACCATCCTCTCCTCCCTTTTAGCTGACCTGGGTAAGTCCAACAAACTGGAGAGTAGGTGTTGTAGCTGGCACATAGACAGCCGAAAGATTCAAGTCTGAGCATACACCAAACCCAGCACCAAACACAGGTTCACTAAAAGTAACAGAAGAAACATGTATAGAGAGATCACATCTGAGTCCAACTCCATCACACTCAGGAACACAAATTCCAAAGCTGACAAGGCACTGAATGCCAGAGCCATCTATCATAATTGTAGGACTGGGTGTCTCTGTAGCCCTTGGGAGCACCAGTACCTGGGGTTGTATTACTTTGACTGTCTCTGAGACTCTACTGAGATGTGTTTAAGCACAACCCTTCCGAAGATCTCCCAACTTGTTTTGAAATCTCTTAGCCATGTAAACCCATTTTTCTTTACTATTTCCCCCTTTTACTATTCTATTTCCCCCCTTTACTATTTCCCCCTTTGACTATTCTATTTCTAGTTGCATCAGCAGCTGGTGCTTGGTAGTATTCCCTCAGTGCCAGGTAGGCTCATCCCTGTGAATCATGTCCCATGCTAGGGGAAAGGTAATGCATTTACTTGCTGAGTTTGGCTTAGAGAGTGGCCACATTTGAGCAACATGGAGGCTCTCAGGAAGTAACTCTTAGGCACCCTGCAGCTCTAGGCCCAGTTGAAATTTCAAGCACACAGGCTCATAAGCACAGTCATCAGTACCGAGGGCCCATGATTGGACCTTCCTTCTTCACTGGTCTTTGCCCTTGTACTTGGGGAATTATTTCTGTTCCCTTAGGGAGTGTGACAGTATTTCCCAGAATGGGAACTCAGTGCTCCTTCAGTTGTCATGTGAACCTCTACCTCATATGTCAATGCCCAATGAACATCCAATCATACCTATATATACCATATGCATACCCTGGAGAACTCCCTCCTACCCATGAATCCTTCATCAATGACACCCATATCAATGCTCCTCCCCTGCCATAGCTGAACCCTTCTGTGATGCAAAACTTCTTCAAAAATGATGTCTAATATATTGCCAAATACAATTAGTAGGAAAATGAAACAGTAATGATAGGTTTAAAGATTAGAAATAGAATACTTAATAATTTAAGAGGAACTAAAAAAAGTAAAAAAATAAATTGGGGTATTAAATAAATGGGAAATATAGGAATTTTTTTTTTTTTTTTTACTATTTTTCAGGTACAGAACAGATGATGGATGTAATAATGACAGCACCCAAAGCCATTTCAACCTTTGGGCTCTTCTGATCATCCTCATCTGGAAAAGATCAACTTTGTGGTCATCTTGGCTGTATTGCTCCTGACCCTTGTGTGCAGCATCCCAATAATCCTGTTTTCCAGGGTGGACCCCTAACTCCAAACTCCCATATACTGCTTCTTCACTCATCTCTCTTTTCTCGACCTTAGTTTCACCACCAGCACCATCATACAGCTGCTCTACAATCTTAGTGGACCTAAACAGACTTTTGGCTATCCTGGCTGTGTCAATCATTTCTTCCTATTCCTGGGTCTTGGTGTGCAGTGCCTGCTCCTCACTGTCATGTCATGTGACCAGTTTGTTGCAGTCTGAATCCTCTACATTATATGGTAATCATGAATCCAAAGCTCTGCTGTGGTTGGAGTCTTTGGTCTGAGATTATAGTGTGGTCAACTCATTGGCCATGTCTCCAGTGATCCTGCATTTATCCTGTTGTGGAGGCCATCCTGTGGATCACTTCCAGTTTGAGATGCCAGCCCTCATCTAGATGGCTTGTGTCAACTGGGTGGCCATCAAAGGCACTTTATATGTCCTGGCCATTGGCATTGTGCTCTCACTCCTGGCTTTTATTCCAGTCTCCTATGATTACATCATAAAGGCTGCATTAAACATTCAGTCAGCATTAGTGAGGCAAACCAGTCTTCAACAATTGTGGCTCCCATCTTGCCATGGTTCACTTTTCTATGGATACATCATATACATATACATGCAACCTAGAAATAGTTCCCCTGGGACCAAGGCAAGTGTATCACCTTCTTGTAAAACATTGTCATCCCACTTCTGAATCACCTGATCTACACCCTTAGAAACAAAAAGGTGAAGGGGGCATTGAGAAGACTGCTGCTCTGTAGCCAAGAGTTTGGAAAGGAGTAAGGACAAGTAAGACACCATGGGTGATTGCCAAATACAAGTGCCACTGAGCAAATCTGGCAGTATTGGGACATATCTGGTTTTGAACTATGATTCTCTACCTATTTTCCTTCTCCTGCATTTCTATAAGATTGCTTTAATTCTGAAATTATGTCTTGATGTGTGTACTGAACAACACATAGCCCAAAACCCCTCTGGATGATCCGTAAGCATGTGCCAAGAGCAAAAGGACAGAAGGAGTTATAAAGGTGAACTTTTCCCAACCTATACTAGAGTGTAAAGTTGGAAACAGATTTTCCTATTCAGAAATCATTAGTGTGTGCTTGTTTTTAATTCATTAATTAAATTCTAGGAAATTCAGCACAATTGAGTGTTTTCTACTTCCCAACTTCTTACCCTAAATTTCTTATTCATATTTTTTTACACATTAATTTTGTTTTTGGTTTGTTTTGTTGTTGTTTTTTATCCCTCATCCCAGTCTTTGGCAGTTTCCTCAAACTCTTGTCTGAGAATTGGGGAAACAAAGAAGTTAACCTATCATAACAATACCTCAGCCATTTAAATCCAAAATTACCTTACATAATGATACATAGACCATTTAAATCCCAGAGTGTCGTTATTTCTATGGTACATTTTTATTATATTAGTGAGAAAAACTAATATATATCTTGTCAGGTAATTTTAATTTTTTTTATCTTCCCAGTATTTATCTGATGCCAGCAAGAATATTATTAACATTATTTTATCCACTTAGGAAAAGTGGCTTGGAAGTTAATTTACTCAAGGCAAATTAAATCAGAGATTTACTCCAAACTCAGACTTTTAAAACTTGCTGTTTCTGCTCAGACATTATTTTATTTATTTTTATTTATCCCCCACCCCTTGTTCCTTGTCTGCTCTGTGTTCATTGTCTGTGCACTCTTCATTGTATTTTTTTACACGTCTCCCCTTTTTTTTGTTGCATCACTTTGCTGAGTTGTCTCTCTGCAGTGCTTGTGGGCTTGTGTCACTCCGTGGCATTTGTGGAGCAGGTGGCACTCTGCAATGCTTACAGGCCAGGTAGCACACTGCAGCATGTGGGTAAACCTGCCTTCAAAAGGAGACCCCAGGAAGTGAACCCAGGGCCTCGATATGGCACACAGGAGCCCAACGCATTGAGCCACGGCCACTTCCCTCTGACATGATTTTTACAAATTATTTCAGCACAATATTTCACATTTAAATTATGTCCAGGTGTACAATTCAATTATGATAATTATTTTCAAAATGTGCTGCCATCACAGCAATTTGTTACCAAAACTTTTTAATCACTCCAGATGGAAACTCTGTAGCCATACACAGTAACTCCCTAACATCCCCTCCAATCCCTGTTAACCTGTACTCTACATTCTGTATCTAAACATTTTCTAATTTTAGTATTTTTGTATACATTAATCATACAATATATGCTTTTTTTGTGTGTCTGGCTTATTTCACTCAACATCCTGTCTTCCAGATTGTACAATACGCTAGAATTTCATTGTTTTGTATGGTTGAGTAATGGTCCCTTGTACGTACATCCCACATTTTTACATCCAAGAGTTGATGAACTCTTGGGCTGACAATTGTGAATAATGCTTTTCTGAGAAGTAACATTCAAATATCTGTTCAAGTCTCTGTTTTCAATTTTTTAGGGTATATACCTAGAAATGGGATTGCCAGTTTAATTTTTTGAGGGACTATCAAATATTTTCCACAGTAGCTAAACCATTGTACAGTCACCAATATAGGAGTTTTACTAATTATCTGCATCCTCACCAGCAATCCTTTTTTTCTGTTTTATTACTAATAGCCACCAAAGTGAACATAACTAGATATTGAATTGTAGTTTTGATTTATATTCCCTTAAAGACTGATGATGTTGAATATTTTTGATGTGCTTATTTTCCATTTGAATATTTTCTTTAGAGTCATGTCTTTTCAAGAACTGTGCCCTGTTTGATATTGGATTTTAATCTATCTGTTAGGTTGTAAGGATACTTTATATATCCTGAACATTAAGTCATCATCTGAATGATTTCCAAATGTAATCTCCCATTATGTGGAATATCTTTTCACTTTTTTTATCCACTATGTTTTATATTTTAATTTTTATTCCAGCAACATTTTTAAGACCTAAAATTTCCTCTTTTAACTACATTCACATATATAATTCAGTGCTCTTAATTAAACTCAGAATAACATGCTACCATGAACCACCATCCATATCCAATATTTTACAATCAATCTGAGTAGAAATTCTGTACAATTTAATCATCAGCTGCCTATTCTCTACCCCAAACCAGCCCTTGGAAACCTATAATCTAAACTATAACTCTATGAGTTTGCTCAAAATAATCATTTGATAACAGTGAAATCATACAATATTTGCTCTTTAATACCTGACTTTCTTCACTTAGGATGTTGTCTTCAAGGTTCATCCATATCAAAACTTTATTACTTTATGCAACTGAATAATATTCCATTATATGTATATACCAAGTTTTGCTTATCCATTCATCAGTTGATGACATGTGGGTTATTCCCATTTTTTGAAAATTGTGAATAATGTTGCTATGCTCATTGGTGTGCAATTCTGTTCAATTCTTTTGGGAATATAACTATTAAAGCAAATGTTTTTGTCATATGGTAATTTTATACTTAGCTTCATAATGAACTGCCAAATGTCTTGCTCAGTAACTGAACAATTTTACATTCTCATCAGTAATGAATGAGTGTTCCTATTTTTCCATGTCCTTTCTAACAGTTGCAATCTCACATGTTTTTAAAATCGTAGACATTCTAAGGATGTGAAATGGTATCTCATTGTGGTTTTAATTTACATGTTGCTAATAGTGTGCTGGTTTGAAACTCTTGCATAACTCAAATCATTAAGTTCTTAAAATAACCAATTCCTGTACATCTAAGTCTAATATATGTGAGAACTTTAGGTTAGATTCAGTTAAGTGACCTTTAGAAATGATGACTTTTGATTAAATCACTTCAGTTAAGGGACTTTGATTAGATTGCAGGACCCAGAGTGAGCCCTATTCCTTTACTGGAGTCTTATACTAAAAGAGAAATGAAACCAGAGACACACAGCCCAACTATAGCCACCATCATGGCCCAAGTATAGCCATTATACAGCCACCTTGCAATATGAAATGGGACTCTAGGGTCTGCTGAAGGAACAGAAAGACAGTGAAAACCTGAGAGGCTATGGGGAATGGCAGGAAGAGATGAGATGTGGAGGCGCCTTTGGGACTTAGAGTTGCCTGGATGGTGCTGCAGGGACAATCACCGGACATTGTAAATCCTCCCAGGGCCCACTGGATGGAATGTGGGAGAGTATGGGCCATGATGTGGACCATTGACCATGAGGTGCAGAGATGCCCAGAGATGTACTTACCAAATGCAATGGATGTATCATGATGATGGGAGTGAGTGTTGCTGGGGGGGGAGTGGTGGGGTGGGGGTGGTGGGGTTGAATGGGACCTCATATTGTTTTTTTAATGTAATATTTTTACAAAATCAATAAAAAAAAAAAAAAAGAAAACCTGAGAGGCTAAGGGAGAGGCTGGAGGCTGGTATTACCTGTCAGTCCAGAGGGGATAGATTGAGCCATATGCTGGAGCTACCACAACCAAGGTCAGAGAACAAAACAGCCTAGAAAAAGGCAAAAAACAGCTGCCATTTTGGCTTAACACATAGCAGAACAGAAATAGCAACATACAACATTTGGTGAGACAGCATATGTAGTGAAACCTTGATATGTACATTTTCAGCTTAAGAACTGTAAGATTTTACCTTAATAAATCCCCATTATAAAAGCCAACATATTTCTGGTACTATGTATTGGCAATTACTAACACTAAAATGGCTAGTGATGAGGAGAAAATTTTCTTGTACTATTAAGTCATTTTCATATCTTCTTTGTAGATATGTCTATTCAAGTATTTTTGCCCATTTTTAATTAGGTTGTTGGTCTTTTTATTGTGGAGTTGTAGGATTTTATGGGTACTGGATATTAAAACCTTATCATATATGGAGATTCTAAATATTATCTCCTATTGAGTAAGCTATTTTCTCACTTCACAATTCTTTTGATGTGTAAAAGCTTTATTTTGATGAGGTACATTTATCTATTTTATTTTGTTCATTTGTGGTTTGTGCTTCTGGAGTAAATTCTAAGAAATTATTGCCTAATGCAATAACCTTAAAAGGCTTCTCTACATTTTCTTCTAGCAGTTTTATGGTTCTAGATCTTATATTAAGGTATTTGATTCATTTTCATTTCATTTTCATATGGTGTGTGATCATTATTTTGCATATGAATATCAAGTTCTCCCAGCAATATTTGTTGAAGAAGCTATTCTTTACCCATTGAGTAAACTTTGAAGCCTTGTAAAAATCAATTAGCCATATGCGTATATGTCTATTTCTGAAATTTTGATTCAAATCAGTGAGATATATATAAAATATATCTATACATCTTTGGGGCAGTACTATTATGTTTTGGCCATGGTATCTTTATAATAAGCTTCAAAGCCAGGAAGTGTGAACCTTCCAAATTTAGTATACTTTTACTTTTTTTTTGGTGTACTTTTTATTATATATTTTTTAAAGATACATAGATCACACAAAATGTTACATTAAGAAAATATGTGGTTCCCATATACCCCACTACCCACAGCCCCCACTCCTCCCATAATAACAACTCCTTTCATTAGCATGGTACATTCATTACATTTGGTGAGTACATTTTGGAGTATTGTACACAGTATGGATTATAGTCTATGTTGTAGTTTACACTTTCACCCAGTCCATTCAGTGGGTTATGACAGTATATATAATGTCCTGCTTCTGTTCCTGAAATATTATTCAGAACAACTCTAAATTCCAAGCCCCCATCACACTTCTTTCCTTTCCCTGCCCTCAGCAATTCCTATGCCCATTGTCTTCACATCAATGATGCAATTTCTTCCATTGTTAGAGTCAAAATAATTCTGAAGTAGAATACCAGTAAGTCCACTCTAATCTTTATTCCTGAGAACCCTGGGATAGTGGTGTCCACTACACCTCTAAATCAATAGGGGGCTAAGATTCCACATGGCTAATGGGTGGGATTCTCCTACTTGCAGTTGTAGACTCTCTCAGTTTCATGGTGTGATGACTGACCATCCTCACCCCCCTGTCAGCTGACCTGGGTATGTACAATGAACAGGAGAGTAGGAGTGACAATTCTGCTGAGGTTCAGGGTCCAACTGGCACAAGGACTGTTCAGAGATTCAAGTTTCCTGAGCATACCCCGACCCCAGCACCAACCACAGGTTCAGCAAAAGTGATAGAATATGCATGTGTAGAAAGGTCACATCTGAGTCCATTTCCATCACACTCAGGAGCACAAATTCCAAAGTAGGCCCAACTGGCATGACACTGAACTCCAGAGCCACATGCCATGACCATAGGACCTGGGTGACTCCATAGCCCTCTGGAGCACCTCTACCTGAGTTTGTGTCTACTTTGGCTGTCTCTGGAATCCTGCTGAGATGTGCATAATAGCGACCTCTCTGATGACCTCCCAACTCATTTTGATGTCTCTTAGCCATATAAACTCATTTGTCTTTATGATTTCCCCCTTTAATTGATTCAATCTCTTTATTTGTAAATGGAATATTGAGAGCTTCAATTATTTCTAGAGTCAGTGTAGGTTGTTCATGTGTTTTGAGAATTTGTCCATTTAAATTAGGTTGTCTAATTTGTTGACACACATTCATTCATCACATCCTCCTTTTATGATCGTGTTTTATTTCTGTGTGGTCAGTATAATGTCCCCCAAACTTATGAATTTATTTGAAACTTCATTCTTTTTTTCTTTTTCACTCTAGTTCAGCATTTGTTAATTTTATTGATCTTGTCAAAGAACAAATATTTAGTATAAATGATGCTATTATTTTTCATTATCATTCTTCCTTTTTTGTTCTAATCTTTGTTTTTCCTTCTGCTCTTTTTGGATTTAGTTTGCTGTTCTTTTTCTGCCTCCTCCAGGTATGCAGCTCATTCTTTGATGTCAGCTTTTAACTTTTTGAGGTTTTTTTTTTTTTCTTTAATAAATGTTTTTACTACAGAAGTTGTGAATTCACAAAACAATCATGGAAATGAGTAGAATTCCCATAAAAATGCCCCCACCAACACACTACATCATTGTGAAACATTTGTTACAGGTTATGAGATGATATAATCAGATGATTATCACTATGGTCCACAGCTCACACATTTGGCATGTTTCTTACATAGCCTCCTATTATTAACACATATATTGACTTCTTCATTTTTCTGTAAGAATTTAGGTCTATACATTTCCCTCTCAACCTTGTTTTCACTTTATCCCATAAGTTTTGATATGTTGTTTTCTAGTTTTCATTCCTTTCAAGATATTTACTGATTTTCCTTGCAATTACTTCTTCTATCCAGGGATTGTTAAGATTATGTTATTTTTCATTCCTCTCTCTGTTAATTTACAGCTTTATTCCATCATGTTCAGAGAAGATGGTTTGTATGATTTCAATCTTTTAAAGATTTACTGAGACTTGGTTTGTTACCAAACATATGATCTAACCTGTAGGATAAATCCATGAGCACTTGAGAACAATATATATCCTGTTGTTTTGGGATAAAATTTTCTGCACATGTCTATTAGGTCTCATTAATTTGTCACTTTATTCAAGTTCTCTATTTCTTTATTTATCCTCTGATCTTCTGTCTAGATGTTCTATCTATTTCTAAGTGTGGTGTATTGATATTTCCTACTATTATTGTAGAAGTGCCTATTCGCTTCAGTTTTGCCAGTGTTTACCTCATGCATTTTGTGGCACCATATTTGGGTGCATAAATATTTATAGTTGTTATTTCTTATTGGCGTATTGATCCATTTTCCATAATATATTGGCTTTCTTTGTATCTTTTACACCTTTACTTTTAAAGCTTTTACTTGTCATATATTAGTGTTTTGGTTACTATTTGCATGGAATATCTTTTTCCAGGCTTTCGCTTTTTTCTTTTTCTTTTAAGATACTTAGATTACACAAATATCACATTAAAAAATCCCATATGCCCTGTTCCTCACACCTCCAACATTTTCCCACACTTTCACTTTCAATTTGTTTATGTCTTTGAGTCTAAATTTCCTATCTTGGAAGGCCATATATTTGGAACATGCTTTTCTATTTTATCTGCCCATCTTTGTCTTTTGATTGGGGAGTTAAATCCATTAGCATTCAGTTTTATTATTGCAAATACAGTAGTTACCACAGCTGTTATGTCCATAGGTTTTTAAATGCCATGACTTTTCCTTTATTTCAGACTCCTTTTCTGTATAGTTTATTTTTGTGGTGTATCTGAGTTATCCATTTCTAATTTCTACTTCGGTATAGCCACCCCAGCACCCAGGTGACCTGGCCCCTGCCCCAGGCAGACTGGCCCTGCCATTGCCCCAACACCATTGCTAAGGAGACCATGGCCACTGGTGGAAGGTGCCCAAGGCGGGGAGGGGGAAGACAGTTGTGATGAGGGGGCGATTTCTCCACTCGGGAGTTGTCCCCAGTGGTAGTGCTGGGACAGATGCAGCCATTAGACATCCTGCCAAAAGCCACCAAATGCACCTCCAGGAGCGTGTCAACTGCCAGGAAAACTCACGCGCTGGGGGGGAGCGGGGCTCCCAAATGGACACACCGAATGCCCCCAAGAGGCCAAGGGGAGGAAACGGGTTGCTGATGTGGGAGGAGCCTGCTGGGTGGGGGCTGGGCTACAAGAGAACCTCTGCTATGGTGTCCTGGACAGTTGTTTTCTCATCTAGGTCTGATGACAAGGAAAGAGACAGATGAAGCTCCATGAACAAGAAAGTGGCTCCGTTGCAGAAACTCGGAGCACAAACTACGAATGACAGGGGTCGCTGTTGGAAAAGAATTGTTCCTTCCTTCTACTTCCTGAAGGGCAGGGGGCTGGATTCCAAGACAGGGGGAAGGGCAGGGCTCCTTGCAGAAGGGGCTGTGGGGGAGGGGACCCCTGGGCCAGACCTGTGACTGATGTGAGACCCTCTGTCCATCCGAGAGCTCACCTGGTCTGGGCCAAGAGTCTAGGTCTGGCCAGGCTGCCAGCTCCCTCTTAAGAGGAGGGGTTCCTCTCCAACCAGAGTACCCGAGGCCTCATCAAGCGAGGGCCTACCTGGGGCCAGCATTGCCCTGCAGGTCTGTCCCATGGCAATGGTCAGAGGTGTGCTGACTCCCATCGCCATCACCTCCACCTTTTGGTAATGGGAAACCTGGCCTTTCCCACTGGGGGCCTGAGGAGGGCTTCGGCCTTGGCTGCCTGCCAGGCCTGGAGAGGCCTGTCTCCCAGAGAGGAGAGGCTCAGAGTCTTCCCCTTCCTTGTCAATGACCACTGTCTCTCTGGGTTTCTTTTCTGGGAGGAGAGGGGCCCCTGAGCCCCCAGACAACTCTTAGCCATGAGCCTGCCCTTTCTCCTCTCGCCCTCCTTTTTGGTACCGTACGAGTGAACACTTCTCTTCTCTCTGGTTTCGGGGGACCCGAAATGAAGCTGCTTACCTATTGGGTGGTGAGACTTTTCAGTGGCAAGCATTTCTGCTCACTTGAGGCGCTGCGGTCATGTGGGCTTACAGGGCCGTGTGTTCCGTGTACTAATCACAATAGTTACATAGTAGAATATCAGTAATTCCATTCTAATCCATATTCTATTCATCCATCCTGTGCACCTGGGATGGTTATGTCCACTCCACCTGTATATCAGGAATGGGTTTAGATTCCACATGGATAATGGATGAAATTCTTCTTGCAGTTGTAGGCACTCTTGGCTCCCTGATGTGGTAGTTGACCTTCTTCATTTCCATGTTAGTTGGCCGAGGTATGTCCAATAATCCAGAGCGTATAAGTTACAAGTATGCTGAGGCTCAGGGCCCAGCTGTCACATGGACAATCCAGAGATTCAGGTCTCCTGAGTATACACCAACCCCAGCACCAACCACAGGTCCAGTAAAAGTGACAGAAGAGGCATGTGTAGAAAGGTCCCATCTGAGTCCAACTCCATCGCACTCAGGAAGACAAACTCCAAAGTAGGGCCAACTGACATGACCCTGAACTCCAGAGCCATCTACCATGACCATAGAACCTGTGGGTCTCTGTAGCCCTCAGGAGAATACCTGGGCGTGTATCTAAGTTGGCTGTATCTGGAACCCTGCTGAGGTGTGCATAAGCACCACCCCTCTGATGACCTCCTGACTCTTTTTTGGAGACTCATAGTCATATAAACCCATTTTTGTTTGTTTGTTTGGTTTTTTTATACATATATATTTTTATTCATTTTAAAAAAATATTACATTAAAAAAATATGAGGTCCCCATTCACCCCCACAGCCCCCAACCCACCACTCCCCCCAAAGCAACACTCTCCCCCATCATCATTACACATCCATCACATTTGGTGAGTACATCTCTGGGCATCGCTGCACCTCATGGTCAATGGTCCACATCATAGCCCATACTCTCCCACGTTCCATCCAGTGGGCCCTGGGAGGATCTACAATGTCTGGTAATTGTCCCTGCAGCACCACCCAGGACAACTCCAAGTCCCAAAAATGCCTCCAGGTCTCATCTCTGCCTTCCAATTCCTGCACCCAGCAGCCACCATGGCCACTTTTCCCACACCAATGCCACATTTTCTCTGTGGACCTTGGATTGGTTGAGTCCATTGCACATCTATGTCAAGAGGGGGCTTAGATTCCACAGGGATACTGGATGCAATCCTCCTGCTTTCAGTTGTAGGCACTCTAGGCTCCATGGTGTGGTGGTTGACCTTCTTCAACTCCATGTTAGCTGAGTGGGGTAAGTCCAATAAATCAGAGTGTAGGAGTTGAAGTCTGTTGAGGCTCAGGGCCTGGCTATCATATTGTCAGTCCAGAGATTTAAATCCCCTAGATATATCTTAAACCCCAGTACCAACTACAAATCCAGTAAACTAGCATGAAAAGTTTGTGAAAAGAGATCCCATCTGAGTCCAGTTCCATCACCCAGAAACACCAGCTCCAAAGAAGGGCCAATTGAGATGGCAGTGAACTCCATCTGCCATGACCATAGAACCTGTGGGTTTCTTTAGCCCTCAAAAGAACCAATACCTGGGGTTGTATCTACTTTATCTGTCTCTGAGACTCTGCTCAGGTGTGCATAAGGGTAATCCTTCTGGCAACCTCCAGACTCTTTTTTTAGAGATTCATAGCCATATTAACTCATTTTTCCTTTCTATTTCCCCCTTACATTAGGTCAAACAGCATTTTAAACTCCTGTTATTATATGTAGACAGGGATAATGTGCTGGTCCACGTTGAACCTTTAATTCAAGGTCATTTTGTAGTTATGTCATCAATTGGTACTTGGTAGTGATCCCTCGGTGCCAGGGAGGTTCATCCCCAGGTGTCATGTCCCATGCTGGGGGGAAGGCATTGCATTTACATGCTGAGTTTGGCTTCGAGACTGGCCATATTTGAGTAACTCGGAGGCTGTCAGGAGGGAACTCTTAGGCACAATGCTGCTCTAGGCCTTGTTCTTATTTCAGATGTATAGGCTCACAAGCATAGTCATTAGTATCAGGGGCTCACTGTTGGACCCTCATTCCTTCCTGGTCCTTGCCTTTGCACCTGGGGGACTGCCACTGCTCCCCTAGGGACCATGACAGAGCTCCCCCTGGCCAGGAACCCACTACCCCCCCCCAGCTGTTGTTTTCAATTGTTTCCACTATGAGTATATCCAAACATTTCCATGCACCCTGGACACATGCCCTGTATAACTCCCTGTCAACCATATGTCCCCTATCAATAACATCCCATACCAGTATTCCTCCACTGCCATTGTTGAACCACTCTGTGATCCAAAACTTCCTGAACAGTGAAGCCCAATATAATGTCAGGATCCCTGACTAGTAAAATGGAATATAGCGATGAGTTTAAAGGTTAGATATAGAATACATATTGATTTGGAAAAATTCTATATCCTATCAATTTCTTTCCTTTTTTCCTAATTATTGAGCTTCTCTTCACAGGAGCCCTAGATCACAGTAATTCATATATACAATATACAGTACTCCCACACATCCACCATAAAGCCTTTTCCCTTCCACAGCAATAATCTTTTAACTTATTCATGTCATATTTACTGAAAGTGATGTACAGATATTGAGACAATAGCTTTCAAATAAGGTAACATTTGTGTTTACATTGTGGTTTATACTTTAGGCTATACAATTTTCTAAATTTTTTAGTTATCCTATGTTTTATATTATGGTTTACATTATTAGTCTGTCGTCCCCTATATGTTTTTGGTGTAATATTACATTTTATATCCATCCTTGTGTACTCCTGTGAAACACTTCTTTTGCCCTCACATTTACTGTGGTTCCATCTATTCTATATCTATTTCCTCCTCCCCTTGGGGCTCACAGTGACAGTCAATCTTCATTTCTTGAGGAGCCATGCTCAGAGATACTTGCAACAGTGTTGAGGGCTTGACTTGCTCAACTGCCCTAATGTCTTGTTCCTGATTTTAGAGGGAAGGATTTTAGGATTTCTCCATTGTAAATGATGTTGGCTGTAGATTTTTCATATATACTCTTTATCAAGTTCAAAAAATTTCCTTGTATTCCAATCTTTTGGAGTGTTTTTATCAAGAAAGGGTGTTGTATTTTGTCAAATGCTTTTTCTGCATCTATAGATATAATCATGTGATTTTTTTCTTTCAATCTGTTTATATGGTGTATTACATTGATTGATTTTCTTATGTTGAACCATCCTTGCATACCTGGAATGAATCCCACTTGGTCATGGTGTATAATTCATTTAATGTGTTGTTGAATATGGTTAGCAAGTATTTTGTTAAGTATTTTTGCATCTAGGTTCATTAGAGAAATTGGTCTGTAATTTTCCTTTCTTGTGGTGTCTTTGTTTGGCTTTGGTACTAGGGTAATGTTGACATCATAGAATGAGTTAGGCAATGTTCCTTCTGTTTCAATTTTTTGAAAGAGTTTCAGGATTGGTGTTAGTTCTTTCTGGAATGTTTAGTAGAATTCACCTGTGAAGCCATCTGGCCCCAGGCTCTACTTAGTTGGGAGGTTTTTAATGACTGATTCTATCTCTTTACTTGAGATTGGTTTGTTGAGACCATCAATTTCTTCTTTCATCAATATAGGCTGCTTATGTGTTTCTAGGAATTTGTCCATTTCCTCTGCTTTGTCATTTTTGTTGGAATATAGTTTTTCAAAGTATCCTCTTATGATAGTCTTTATTTCTGTGGGGTCAGTGATGATCTCTTCTTTCTCATTTCTTATTTTGTGTATTTGCATCTTCTCTCTCTTTTTCTTTGTTAGTCTCACTAAAGGTTGTCAATTTTATTGATCTTCTCAAAAAACCAGCCCTTGGTCTTGTTTATCTTTTCAAGTGCATTCTTATTTTCTATTTCATTTAGTTCTGCTCTTATCTTTGTTATTTCCTTCCTTCTTCTTCCTGTTGGATTACTTTGTTGTTGTTTTTTTTCTAATTCCTACAAATGTGCAGTTAGTTCTTCAATTTTTGCTCTTTCTTCTTTTTTGATGTATGAATTTATGGGTATAAATTTCCCTCTTAGTACTGATTTTACTGCATCCCATCAATTTTGGTATGTTGTGTTATCATTATCATTTGTTTCAAGGTAGTCATTGATTTCTTTTGAGATTTCCTCTTTGACCCACTGTTTTTCTAAGAGTGTGCTGTTTAATTTCCAAATCATGGTGTGAAATCTGGGCCTCTGGCCCTTGCAAATTTCCAGCTTCCCTCCACTGTGGTCAGAGATATTATTTTGTATGATTTCAATCTTTCTAATTCATTAAGCCTTTCTTTGTGGCCTAGCATATGGTCTATCTTGGAGAATGATCCTTGTGCACTTGAAAAAAATGTATAATATATATATTATACTATATATATATATACTATATTATACTAATATACTGTCCAAATATTTCATTCCTTTAGTGATTCTCTTTTGAGATGTTCTGTCCAGAGTTGATAGTGGTGTATTAAAATCCCCCACTTTAATTGTAGATGCATCTATTCTTTCACTTAGTTTTTCCAGCGTTTGCCTCACGTATTTAGAGGTACCCTTTTAGTAGCATAAATATTTATGATTGTTCGTTCTTCTTGACAGATTATCCCTTTCACTAATATGTAGTATCCTTCTTTGTCTCTCACAATTGTTTCACATTTAAAGTCTATTTTGTCTTTTAATTCTGACATACTGTCTTCCACATCACTAATTCTCTGCTCTGCCTCCTCTAATCTGCTATTTGCTGCGAGTGTATTTTTGACTTCTTGAACTGAGGTGTTCATTCCCATCATATTTGTTATCTTTTTGCATATGTCCGCAATTTCCCCTCCAAGTGTTGTCTTCTTATTGTTAACCTCTTCTTTTACTTCATTAAATATGTCTCTGATATATGTTGAGATCTTTATTTACTGTGCAAAGTTCTGCTCCCCTTCCTGGTTTTTAGTTTATTCATGGATTCAGCCATGTTTTCTTGATTACTGGTTTGGTTTGTAGATTTTTGTTGCTGTCTGGTCATCATTTTATCTTGATGGATTTAATCGGTTCCTTAGCTTCTTTGTCTAGTCTTGGGGATTAATTAGCTGTTGTCTTTGTGTAAGTGTTATATCTTCTATTTGTCACTTTGTTCTTCTTATTCTAATTTCTTATTGCTGGCTGAGTTCACTTTGAAGGAAAGTATTAGGGCCAGGGAAATGCAATTGTGTAAGAAAGGAAAATGTGTAAAGTAGTACTGGTAATAAATGTTAACAGAGCAACAATGTGAGATCTGGGAGGATGGATATTAGATTCATATAAGTTGTGTAGAGTTATAGCAGTAGGTAGAGTACCTATAATGAGGTAGTCAACTGAATATGGGAGGAATATGGTATGAATTAATAAGCTAGTGTTTTTGTGAGAGAGGGAAAGAGAAAAGAGAGGCAATTGTTTCAAAAGTGTA
Organism: Dasypus novemcinctus; assembly: GCF_030445035.2. Classification (NCBI taxonomy): domain Eukaryota; kingdom Metazoa; phylum Chordata; class Mammalia; order Cingulata; family Dasypodidae; genus Dasypus; species Dasypus novemcinctus. The sequence continues at coordinate 2,264,133 of NW_026688628.1, forward strand.
TAAAAGACAGAAAACAAAACAAAGGTATTAGAAATTAAGAGTTAGACACTTTGGGGATCAAAGAAAGGGAGGTGGAATATAGGAGAGACAGTAGATGATGGAGGATATCAAGTTGTGGGGGAAATGGGGTAGTGTAGGTAGCCAAAATCAATTCACACAGAAATGAGGAAAGCCAGCAAATATGAGGTGTTCCCTGCAGCACCTATTGTATAATTAAGATAAAATAAAATAAGAAGAAAATGAGGGATAAGAGAGAAAAAAAGAGAAGAAAGAAAGAAAGAAAAAGGGGGAGTGGGTAAAGGAAGGGGAACAAGTAAAGAAAAGAAAAAAAGATATAGAGCAACAACAACCCCCCCCCCAAATAACTGAAGAAAAAAAAAAGACCTTGGGGGATACAATGGGAGAAAAGACTAGGAGATAATGCAATGTTAGCAATCAGGACAATAAAAATTAAAAAATAAAGGAAAAATTTTTAAAAAACTAAACTAAACTAAAACAAAACAAAACAAACAAAAAAGAAAAAACATGAACCTTGAGGGCTAGGACATTCAAGGACCTCAGATAGACCTCAGGGTGTGGTGGATTCAGGGATGGAAAGTCTGGGATATTGCAGACTCAAGAGGTGTGAGTCTCTGGGGTGTGGGCCACCAGGGTTTAGGGGACACAGACCTGGCAACCTCAAATCTGGTTAACAGGCAGCCTGGGAGCACTGCAGTTCAACACAGCCTTCAGGGATCCCTGCAGCTGGGTGCCAGCCCTATGTGGGAGGTCACATCCGCACACTCTGACCTATGTGTCAGAACCCCACAATTCACCCTCTCACTAGGGTCTCTTCTGTGGCTGTATCACCAATTCGACTTCAGGGCACCTCCCACCCTGCAAGCCCCTGAAACGGCCACCTGGAGGTGCCTCTACAGTGCAGCCAATTTAATGATGCTGCAGATCAGCAGCCAGGTGCAGGGGGCGGGGCTCCAGCTGGAAGCACCGATATCAGTGTCTGAAACTGAAATTCCCATGCCTCTTTGCAAAACATTCTCCTAATTGGCTTCCAGACGTCTCCCACCTGCAGGCCCCTGAAACAGCCTCCTGGTGATGTCTCTTTATTGTGAGTGATTTAAGGCCACTGCAGATTGGTAGCCGGCCTTGGGGACAGGGCTCTAGCCAGAAGTGCTATTATTCATGACAGAAATCAAAAATTCCCCGCCTCGCACAAAACTCCCGTCTGTCTCCCCAAATTGGTCCGTGAAGGTCTCCTGCCCTGTTAGCCCCCAAATAGCCCACTCATGGCTTATGAATTCCCCAGTACCACAGAGGATCCAGGAATCACTGCTGTGGTGCCGGTGCTGTGGCTCTGCCCACCCCAGGAGGGAGCGTCCTGTGCACAGCCCCCAACTCCGTGTAAGAGAGCCTCAATTTTATCTTATACATGAATTTTCTCTGTTACCTTCCCACCAAATCGATGTCCAGACACCTCCTGCACTGCAAAATCTTGAAACAGCCTGTTCCCGAAGAATTTCCAACACTGCCCAGCCACTTCATTGCAAGAGAGACTATCAGGTGTACTCACTCAACCACCATCTTGCCCCACCCCTGATTTCTTTATATATATTGGAAATAAGACCCTTATTGGATAAGTGATTTTGAAATATTTTCTCCCATCAAGTAGGGTACCTTTCCACTTTTTTGACAAATTCCTTTGAAGCACAAATGTTTTTAAATATGAAAAGTTCCAATTCATCTAATTTTTATGTCATTGCTTGAGCTTGGATGTAATGTTCATGAAAATGTTGCTTCCCTCAATTCCTTAAAAATGTTTCCCTACATTCTCTTCTAGGAGTTTAATGGTTCTGGCTCTTACATTTAGATCTTTGATCCATTTTCAGTTAAAAATTATATAGGGTGTGAGATAGGGGTCCTCTATCATTCATTTGGATATGGATATCCAGGTTTCCCAGCAATATTTGTTAGAGATGATGCTGTCCCAGTTCAGTGAACTTGACAGACCTGTCAAATACAAGTTGTCTGTAGCTGTGTCTGTTTCTGAACTGTTTATTCCATTGGTCAATATGTCTATCTTTGTGCCAATACTATGCTTTTTTTTTCATTCACTTTTATTAGATAAGTTGTGTTCTTATAATCGTGCATAATGTATACAATTTGCATATATCAACCCACTACCAACACTATATATTTTTGTGGAATATTTCTTAAAGTTTATGAAAAACATCATCAGACTATTACCAAAAACCATAATTCACAGTGTACACTTGATATATTTTCCATACAACACCTATTATTAACACAACATATTTTTTGTATGTGTGTTATAGTTCATGAGAGATCACTGCTGTATTTGTGCTATAAACCAGAGTCCATCTTCTATCACATGATTCAATGTGTTATAGTCCCATGCCTTTACATTCTATCCAAATTGTATGTTCAGTGCTACTTGCTTTCATCATAGAGTTCTGAAGTCATGACTCTAGTAATCCTTTGAATGGTCCCCCTGCTGTTTTGACCACTGCAGCTTTGTAATGTGCTTTAGACTCAGGTAGCATGAGTTTTACATTTCATTCTTCTTTTTGAAGATGTTTTTGACTCTTCTATCCCACTGACACTTTCAAAAAAATTGATAATTGTTGTATCCATTTTGGCAAAAAAATAACTTTTGGAAGTTCATCAGAATTTTTTTACATCTGTAAATCAATTTAGTTTGAAGTAACAACTTAATATTTTTCTTCCAAATTGTGAACACAGGATGTCCTATATATATAGACTTTTGATGGCTTTTAGCAATGTTTTGTAGTTTCTTTCTACAAGCCAATTGCACCTTTAGTTAATTTTTTCCTATATATTTTATTCTTTTTTTGTTACTTTTAAGTGGAAATTTTTTCCCATCTTCAGATTGCTCATTACTAGTGTAATGAAATTTTATTGATTTTCAAATTGATCTTGAATCCTGACAGTCTGCTGAACTAAATTACTATCTTTAGTGGCTTTGTGTAAAAATTTCTGGGCTTTCTATATATAGGATCATGTCATCTTCAAGCAGTGAAGTCCTTTTATTTCCTCACCAATTTGGAATACTTTCATTTATTTTTCTTGCCTATCTGATCTAGCAAGAACTTCTAATCCAATGTTGCATAAAAGTGGTGACAGTGGGCATGCTTGTCTTGTGCTGAATCTTAGATCGAAAGGTTTCAGACTTTCACCATTCAGTATGATGTTAACTGTAGGTTTTTCATATATGGCCTTTATCATGTTGAGCTAGTTTACTACTTTTTCTGTATTTTGAAGTGGAGGATGAGATGACCCACTCTTTCACTAATGCTCAGGCTCTTTCCCTAGCCACTCCTGTCATTGCCCAGTGGGCTCATGAATGAAGTGGCCATGGAGGTAGGGGTGGTGGCTATGCATGAGCTCAGCAATATGGACTTCCCCTTACCAATCCTGACTTGGCTACAGCCACTGATGAGTACCCAATCTGCCAGCAGCAGAGACACACACTCAGGCCAAATATGGTACCATTTCTTGAGGTGACCAGCCTGCTACCTGGTGGTAGGTTGTCTATATCAGACCATTTCCATCCTGGAAGGGGCAACAATTTGTTTTAACTGGAATAAACACATACTCTGGATATGGGTTTACTTTCCCTGCATGCAATGCTTCATCCAAAACTACCATCCATGGACTTACAAATGTCTTTTCTATCATTATGGCATTCCATACAACATTGCTTCTGATTAAGGAGCCCTTTTCACAGCAAATGATGTGTGGGAATGGACACATTCCTATGGAATTCACTGGTCTTACAATGTTCCCCATCACCCTGATGCAGCTGGATTGATAGAAACCATGGAATGGCCTTTTGAAGACTCAATTACAGCACAAACTATGGGGCAATACCTTGTAGGGCTGGGACAATGTTCTCCAGGAGGCTCTATATCCTTTAAATCTGCATCTAAAGAATAGATGTTTCTCCACAACCAGGATTCATGTGTCCAGGAATCAAGGGGTGGAAATGGAAGTGGCACCTGAGGTGAGGAGCCCCCGCTTCTCTAGACAGGGGGCTCGGGGTGGGGAGGCGCAGGTGTGAGAGGATGCACAGTGGCTCAAAGGACAACTGCGGCACAGTTTACTTTATTGAGGAAGTACAAGCAGTTTTATAGAGTATGAAGAGAGGGGATTGGTGGAGGGTGATTGGGTTCTGATAGGCTAGATTAGCTGTTGTTACCTTATAAGAGCATAGAAGCAGAACTCATCTACTAGGCTGGTCAGTAGTTACTAGGGAGAGCTTAAATTTGAGAGGGCTGAGCTGAATAGCTCGCTGATAGGTGGAAGAGAGCAGGCGTGTCTTTACGAGGTAGGAGGCCCTGAGATTGGCCCAGATGGAGGTGGTGTGAGGGGGCTTGCGTGAGTTTCCCCTGCGGGGAGGCGTAGGTGCATACCTCGTCCCGAGGGGCCAACCAAGGGAGGCATATTTTGTGCCTCAGACCTCGGAGGCAGCCAGTTCTGAGAGCCAAACTTTTGCATGCTTGCCCTTAATTCCCCCTTTGTTTTCTTTTAAGGCTAGGGTGGAGATAGCCTGAACTCGCTGGTTCTGCTTTAACGCGGTTAGGGAGGTAAAGACACGTCTGAACACTATGAGAAGAATAACAGCTATTAGGAAAAGGATACCATAGAAAATGAGATTGGTAGGGTTGAAAAATTGGGTGAACTTATTGAGTAGCTGACTGAGGAGGCTAATAGTAAATTCGGGGACAACGAGGTCATTAAAGGTTTCTATGTCATGCTGCAGAGAGAGGGTATAATTCCAAAAGGATTGGTTATAGGATTGGCAACACTGCCAAAGGCTATAAGTAAGAGAGTGTCTGGGGGGGGGGAGTAAGAGAAACAGTGAGAGTTATCGATGTGGGTACGAAGGTGGGGTTGCATGGTAGCTGTAGAGAGCAGTTGCTTGGGATGAGTTGGGGGAAAGCAAGGCTCTGCGGGGAAAGGGAAAGGAGTCCAGGAGGATGACGGACTGCTGCCCAGACCTCCATGACCTGGCCTGTAGAGGCGAGTGAGAGCATAGCAAGCAGCAGGGCAACGAGGTTAGGGGGCTTCATTGGGCCGGTGGCTCTGGCTCTCCTATACAGGCGGATCAGGGTGGTGATGTCTGGAGCTTCATCTGACATGTTGAGGTGTTGTATCTGGTGTTGGAGAGCTCGCATCCACCAGCGGTCCCTCCGGGACAGCTTCCATGGATGCCAACTGGGTCGGTTTAGTCTCTCCGGTTCCTGGGTGGACATTCCTTCCAGGGATCCAGATGGGCTGATGGGACGTTATCTGGAAAAATACAAGCAAACCCTAGTCCTTGGGTTAGAAGGGGGCTGGGTCCCTGCCAGTTGTTGGATTCTGGGTTCTTCCAATATACGAGGGGAAGAGGAGTAGATATTATAGAGGGCCCCCAATGCTTATGCATTGGCGAGAGGCCATTCTTGTCAAATGTCATCAAATTTAAGTGTATTAGGCATGAGGTTAATAGTTCATTTGGTGTAGCTTGGGGCTGTATACCCCTCTCTTTTTCAATGAGAACCTTTAAGCGATGGTGCATATTTTCTACTATGGCTTGACTTTGTGGATTGTATGGGATGCCAAAATGGTGTGTGATGTTGTACATTCTGATAAAATTTTGGAACTCTCTGCTAGTATAGGCAGGGCCATTGTCTGTTTTTAGGTCCCAAGGCACTCCCATGAACAGGATGGCTTGTCGCAGTGCCTTTATGCAGTGCCTAGCCTTTTCACTGGCCAAGGCTGCCGCATAAGTTAAATGAGAATAAGTATCTATGATGACATGTACATATTTTAGCCTAGCAAATGTTGGGATGTGGGTGACATCCATTTGCCAGCGTGCGTTGGGCTTCAGGCCTCGGGGGTTAATCCCTTGAGGTTGTAGGGGTCCCAATGGTAAGAATGGTGTGCAGGTTTTGCAAAGGCGCACTAGGTGTTTGCATGTGTCTAAAGGTACGTCAGGGAGTAAGTGTTTTAAGGACACAGCTGAAAAATGAAAGCACGCGTGCAGATTTTTTGCCTGACTGATGGGATCAATGGTCAATTGTTGCATTAGGAGTGCCGAGACTAAAGAGTCAACCAAATGGTTTCCTTCTGCTATAGCTCCTGGAATTGAGGTATGACTTCTAACATGGCTGATATACCAGGGGTGATGTCTATGCTCCAGGGCCTTTTTTAGGTCAACCAGGGCTGCATCTAGAGGTGAGTCTGTGGGGAAGAAGGTGCAGTACGCTATGGTTTTACAAACCTGGCAGGCATACTGGCTGTCTGAAAATATGTTAAGTGGTTCCTGACTAAATGTTTGAAGGGTTGCTATGATTGCATGTAGCTCGCCCCTCTGGACTGAATTAGTTAACTTATAGGCCTGATATGAGGGTGTGCATTTGCTGGTTGTATATGCTACAAAGCCAAATCCACGTTTGGATGCATCAGTGAATACTACTGTGGCATGAGGAATAGGCGCTCCAGAAGGGAACGCATGGTTTTGTTCCATTAACTTTATGCCTGTAAGGCCTTGCAACAACTTGCTTGAAGGGTAATGTGTGTCAAAGTCCCCAGTATACTGTTCCTTGAGCACTTGCATGCTATAGTTCTCCTGCAAGAGGGTGGTAGTTTGTTCTTTATTTAATGGCCATATAATTCGTGCAGGTTCTACATTGTACCTTTGCCTACACAAAGTGACAAGGTCTGATGCCAAGGATATAAAGACCTGTATTAGTGGCAGGAGCTTTGGAATGCGAGATTTAGACAAATGCACCCAAAGAAGAGGCCCATTTTGCCATAACACTCCCGTTGGGGTGCCTAGGGTTTTGAGGACTAGAGCTAAGATTGGTTCCTCAGGGTTATATCTACTGATAACTGCTTTCGACAAAGCCTGGGACACCTTTTCTATGGCTTGTTTGGCAGCTGGGGTGATTTTAATCTTTTTATGAATTATATTGGAAGGGCGTCCAGGTGTTTTAAGCAGCTGGAAAAGGGGGTCAAGGTCTTGTGTAGTGATAGGGATGGAGGTTCTAATCCAATTGATATGTCCGCAAAGCTGTTGCAGCTTGGTAAGAGTGAGAGCTTCCGGAGTCTCGAGTTGGGGTGATATGGGGTTTATATGGGAGGTTATTTGGTATCCAAGAAATGTGAATGAGGCTACCTTTTGTACCTTTTCTTCTTTGATGGTTAGGTTTATTTGTTGGAGGTTTAATTTTAATTGGTTTAGCCCTTCATTAGCATTTCTTCTTCACTGTGAGTGATGAGGATGTCATCCATATAGTGGATGACGTAATATGAGGATCTAAGAGGTTCAATGGCCTGATTGACGTAATTTTGGCACATTGCTGGACTGTTTCTCATACCTTGCAGTAACACGGTCCATTGATATCTAGCATTAGCCCCTTGATGATTGGGCAGTGGAACCGTGAAGGCGAACTTTTCATGGTCATTAGGATGCAGTGGTATGGAGAAGAAACAGTCTTTGATGTCAATAATAAGTATGTGGTATTTTTTGGGAATAGCTGGCGGGTGAGGTAGCCCCGGTTGTGGGGAACCCATTGGTTTTATATGCTTATTTATCTCGCATAGGTCATGGAGGAATTGGTATGCCTGTTTGTCTTTTTTGTGTATGACAAAGACTGGGGAGTTTCATGGGCTAACAGAGGGTTCTATGTGTTTCAGGTGTAGCTGCTCTTGTACTAATAACTTTAAAGCTTCCAATTTATGAGACGGGAGAGGCCATTGCTCAACCCAGATAGGTTCCTTTGTGTCCCATTGAAGAGGAACGGGTTGAGGTGGTAAATTATGAGCAATGCGCTTAGAATTGGGGGTGCTCTGTAGACCCAGGGTGCTCGGTGGAGATGATAGCCCCGCTTTGTTCGAGGATATCACAGCCCCATAGAATAGTAGGGAGTTCTGGCACAATGAGAGGCTGAAATAGCCCTTTGTGTCCATCTTCATCCTCCCATGGAATTAATTTCCTAGTCTTTTGGGAGGGCGCTTCCCCAGTGGCACCTTGTATGGGAGGACCCAGTATCGTTTCCCATAGGTGTTCATAACAAATGGGGAAACAGGAGACTTCAGCTCCGGAGTCAAGGGTGCCATGAAACCATTGCCCTCCACCTTTTCCTCCAACCTTTATGGCTAGAAGAAGTTTATTTTGGTGGATGGGGATGGACCACATTATGGCTTTGGTGGTTTGCGTGCGGGGGGGGGACCCCTTGGTTGTGGGGCCGGGGGGGGAACCCCTTGGTTGTGGGGCTGGGGCCCGCCCCCTTGGAAGTTTAAAGGCTTGCCGCTCTTATTTGTGCATGACCAGCAGTCTCTGGCCCAGTGATAGCCACGCCCACACCTTGGGCAAGGAATGGGAGGCCCTGGAGGCCGATGCTTAGAAGGGCGGGGTCCTTGGGGGCAGTCGCGGGTGAAATGGCCCATTTCCCCGCATTTAAAGCAGCCTCCAGTAAGGGAGAGGGCCTCGGCCAGGGATGAGGCCAAGGTGTCAGCGAGGTTCTGGGTGGAATGGTTTATGGAGGTGGCTAGGGTGGTGGCTAGGACTTGGGTGGTTTGATCTAAGTCTTTGCACGCCAATATCCATTCATGTATGTCTTTATCACGCACAGCCAAGATGGCCTGCTTGCAGGCCGAGTTTGCCCCTTCTAGGATAAGTTCCCTAGCGAGGGCTCGGCGGGCCTGATCATTTTCTACTTTTCATTCACAGGCCTCTTGGACTCGCGAAATGAAGGCTGAGAAGTCCTCATCCTTCCTTTGGGTAAGTTTAGCGAGACCATCAGTCTTAATAGCCAAGCAGCTTTGGAAGGCTCGCAAGGCAACTGAACGGCATTGATCCCAAAAGGTGGCAGGCACCCGGGCATATACCCCAGGGTTGGCAAAAGGCCCGGTGCCTAAGAAGGCCTCGGCCGGGAAGGGGACGCCATTCTGCAGGTTGGTGGCTGCCTGGAGTTCAGCTTGGTTCTGGAAATGTGCTCGCCAGTTGACAAATTGACCGGGAGTTAGGATGGCGCGGGCAACAGAGAGCCAATCGTAAGGGAGATTTAAGTGAAGAGAGATGTCATCAAGGAGCTGTCTGGCGTATGGGCTGCCGAGACCGTCTTCTTTCACTGCCTCCCTAAGGCATTTGACCTCTGCCCGTTCGTGGGGGTACCAAGGGAGGGGGCACTGTGGAGTCTGTTGGATGTTGAGGGGGAAGAGCTGGGGGAAGCCGGCTGAAGGCTGAGCAGAGCCGCTCGGGGCAGGCAGAGGTAAAGGCTCCTGACACATCATTTGGAAGTGCGCAGTGGGAAATGATGGGGAATTATTATTTGGCTGTGACTCGAGACTGGTGGGGAACGGCCAAGGGGCAGACATGGAGGAGCCGGCATGTGGGTATGGGTTGGTTAGTCCTAGGCAGGTGCTAGCCACCTGGGCAAACGGGGTGGTTGCGGCGGCCCCGCCCTGCAGACAGGGAGGGTGGGGGAAGTTGGGGACTTCCTGTGCTGCGGCAGCAGGAAGTTCAGGGTAGAGTGACATAGCTGCTGTGGAGGGAGGTGGCGCCTTCCCCAGGAGAGGAGATGGGGGGTGGCCGCTTGGGTCCTTGGGCGCGATGAGCGGGGAAGAAGGTGGAAATGCACCATCTTGATGCTTAAGTGGAGGTGCCGATGGCTCAAGATTTTGCACTTTAGGAGAGAGCGCCTGCGGCTGCACGGGCTCTAAGAGATTGTTAAGCTGGGACACGAGGGAGACGGAGTCGTCGTCCCTGTCATCAGTGGGGTTGGCCTCCTCGCAGCTGTAAGCCGCGGCAGGAGGAGCAGCTCCTTGGAGGTAGGAGCGAATGATGATGAGGGTAGGAATGAGGCCAGGAGGAAAACGCTTATTTTCGTGCTCCATGGCAGAGGTGACCCGATCTATGCACACGATAAGTGTCTGGGTCCCAGAGGTTGGCGGTGGCAAGCCAGGGGTTAAAGGGAAGAAGGAGGTCCCAGAAGGTCTGAAGCTGACGGGCTGAGACTTTACATCTGTGGCAGTCTAAGAGGGCGGCAAGGGCCCAAACCTGTGGGCTTTGCTGCCAGGAGAGTGAGCTCCCCATGCTAGCTAGGGGAGGTGCACCCAGAGGGTTCCTTACCTGCTCCTGGACGACGGTGAGTGGTCGAAGCCAGGCCCCATGGGGTGCCCCATGTTGGGCGCCAAATGAGGTGAGGAGCCCCCGCTTCTCTAGACAGGGGGCTCAGGGTGGGGAGGCGCAGGTGTGAGAGGACGCACAGTGGCTCGAAGGACAACTGCGGAGACGAGGCGGATGGTGCAGGTCTACTTTATTGAGGAAGTACAAGCAGTTTTATAGAGTATGAAGAGAGGGGATTGGTGGAGGGTGATTGGGTTCTGATAGGCTAGATTAGCTGTTGTTACCTTATAAGGGCATAGAAACAGAACTCATCTACTAGGCTGGTCAGTAGTTACTAGGGAGAGCTTAAATTTGAGAGGGCTGAGCTGAATAGCTCGCTGATAGGTGGAAGAGAGCAGGCGTGTCTTTATGAGGGAGGAGGCCCTGAGATTGGCCCAGATGGAGGTGGTATGAGGGGGCTTGCATGAGTTTCCCCTGCGGGGAGGCGTAGGTGCATACCTCGTCCTGAGGGGCCAACCAAGGGAGGCATATTTCGTGCCTCAGACCTCGGAGGTGGCCAGTTCTGAGAGCCAAACTTTTGCATGCTTGCCCTCAGGCACCATTCACTATTACCTCTAGTGACCCACTAGGAAAATTTTTGCTTCCTGTTACTGCAACCCCAACTCTGCTGGTCTACAGGTTTTAGTCGCAAAAGGAGGAGTGCAGTCACCAGGGAACACAACAATGATTCCATTAACTGGAAGTTAAAACTGTCACCTGGCCACTTTGGGCTCCTCTTATCTCTGAATCAACAGTCAAAGAAGGGAATTACCATACTGGCTGGGATGATTGATCCTGATTATCAAGGAGAAATAGGACTGCATCTACATAATGGGGGCAAAGAAAGAGTTTGCCTGGAATACAGGAGATCCTCTGGGGCACCTCCTAGTACTGCCATGGCCTATGATTATAGTCAATGGAAAATTGGAAGAACTCAATGATCAGGACTAACAATGGCCCAGAATCTTCAGGAATGAAAGTTTGGGTCACCCCACCAGGCAAAGAACTATGGTTAGCTGAAGCGCTTGCTGAGGGTAATGGAAATATGGAAGGGTAGAGGAAAGGTAGTGATAAATATGACTTTGATCACATGACCAGTTACAGAAATGAGGACTATAATCATCATATATCTTTCTTCCTTGTTTCATTATGATGATAATTATATATGTACACAAAACAAATTTGTCTTCTTATCATATAAGAACATTCCCCTTATCATATAAACATTCCCCTTATCATATAAAAAAGTCATATCCATTTCATGTCATAATATTTGAGGATGTCAAGTTTGAGAGTCAATATTACCCAAGAACTTGCACCCTATTCTGTATGAAATTAATCTGTTTCTGGTTGTATGCAGGAGAATTGAACATTGTTAGGTGGAAATATGTATGCACGCATGTCTGTTATTGCTTTTACTTAGAGACTAAGTATGGTTTAAGGTAACATGTATGCTTTCTGAGTGGACAAGGTGTGGACTGTGATGGTTAGGGTATTGTGTCAACTAAGCCAGGTAATTGTGCCCAGCTGTTTGGTCAAGCAAGCACTGAGCTAACTGTAATACAAGGGCATTTATGGACTTCAGTCACCATTGACTTTACTGCAGTGCAGTGGTAAATCAGATAGCTGGTTATAATTACATCAATCAGGGAGATTGCCACCAGCAATGAGTGATGCTTAGCCTAATCAGTTGAGTACCTTAAAAGAGGAAGTGATTCCTTCATTGAGAGAGAATTTCCCAGCTCACCTTGGAGAGCCAATATCTCCCAGATTTCATCAAGAACCTTTATTGGACTTTCATTGCAGCCTCTGGTTGTAGCATGCCTGTGGATCCTGGACTTGTGCAACCCCAAAATTGTATGAAAGATTCTTATAGAATTGCATATTGTTGACAAATATCTCTTGCTGATTCTCTTTCCCTAGATAACCCTGACTAATGCAGGTACTTTACCAAAATTTTTTAAAAAATCATAAACATTTATGCACTCAACCATGGTGCCTCAAAATAAATGAGGCAAATCCTGGAAAAACTAAGAGGAGAAATAGATGTCTCTACAAATATAGTGGGGCACTTTAATACACCATTATCACCATTAGACAGATCATCTTGACAGAGAATCAATAGAGAAACAAAGACTTTGATAATCAGAGGACCTGGACCTAATAGACATATATAGGAGTAATACCTAATAGATAAACACAGAACATTACACCAAGATACAGTGGGATATACATTCTTCTTGAGTGCATATGGATTATTCTCCAGGATAGACCACAATGCTGGGCCACAAAACAACTTTCAATGAATTCAGAATGATAAAAATTATAAAAGTAATTTATCTGTTCATAATGGAATGAAGCTGGAATTCAGTAAAAGACAGAGAGCCATATGAGGCACAAATACAATTTTATTAATGTTTTCAAAGGCACAGTTTTTGGTTTTGTTAATTCTATTTCTTGTTTTATATATTCTCAAGTTCATTTAATTCTGCTATAATTTTTGTATTTCTTTCCCTCTGCTTGTTTTGGGATTCTTCTTCTTCTTTTTTTTCTAGTTCCTCCAGGTATGCAGTTGTCTTTAATTTGAGCTCATTCTTTTTTTGATGTAGCATTTGTGGTTAGAAATTTTATTCTCATCAAAGCCTTCACTCCATCATTTTAATTTTTATATTGTTATGTGCTCATTTTCATTCATTTTAAGATATTTACTGGTTTCTCTTGCAATTTTTTTTCCTTTGACCTACTGCTTGTTGAGGAATGTGTTATTTAATTTCCATATATTAACTTTTATGATTCTCCACCATTATTGATTTCCAGCTTAATTCTGTTGTGGTCAGAGAAAGTGATTTATATAATGTCAATCTTTCTAAATTAACTGAGACTTGTTCATTGACCTAACATGTAGTCTATCCTGGAGAATGATCCAGGAGCACTCAAGAAGAATATATATCCTTCTGTTTTGGGGGTGCAAGACTTGAAACTATCTGTTAGGTCTAGTTCACTTACCTTATTATTCAAGATATCTGGGTCCTAAATGTATAGCAAGATGAAAAAAGGAGAAAAGAAAGAAGATGCAAATAAATAAAATTAAATGTGAGTGATGGTACAACGCCACTGACTTCACAGAAATGAATAAAATATCATAAGAGGATATCATGAACAAGTGTATACCAACAAACCAGATGAATTAAATAATATGAAAAAAAAATCCTTAGAAAGACATGATCAACCTACTCTGACTCTAGAAGAAATATAAGAACTCAGGAGACCAATCACAAATAAAGAGATTGAAAGATGACTGTAATATTCTGATATCATCTCATAATCTGTAAGAAATGTTCCACAAAGGTGTGGTGTGTTGGTGAAGAGTGTTTGTTGTGTGAGAAGTATATACATATGCATAATTGTTTTGTAAGTTCACAACTTCTATAATAAAAAATATATTTTTAAAAATAATAATGAGTTGGGTTGGAGAAAAATTCACCAAATGTAAGATATGGATTATAGTTATTAGTATGATTTTGATGATATTCTTTCATAATTTCTAACAAATGTCTCTCAACAATTCAAGATGGTGGTGGGTTGATATGTGGGGCCCTTCTATAATGTTACACATGTTCATTTTATACATTCATAACTTTTACTATATATTTATGTCTTTTCATGTTTTTATGGTAGCCCATAAACTAGGAAAGAAGGACCTCTTCAACAAATGGTGCCTGGACACTGTAGCAGTTGAATATTATTGATGAATTTCAGAAAGAAAGATTGGATTATGTTTGTAAACCTATCTTTTCCTCTAGGCATATTAGAGAGGTTTACTTGATTAAGTAATCAGGCAAACCTCTTGTGCCAGTAGGGCATTTAGTCCCATCCCTTGGTGGGTGGGAATTCACAGATAAAAACTATGGCAAAGGACAAAGTTGAGAGTTTGTGATGTTGGAATTTTGATGTCAGAGCTTAATGCTGAAGCCTTAAGCTGGAGCCCCAGGAAGTAAGCACACAGAGGAGAGAGAAGGAAGACCATGGAAGGGAGGAACCCAGGAAACATGAACCCTCACACACATCAGCAGCCATCTTGCTCCAACATGTGAAAATAGACTTTGGTGAGGAAAGTAACTTATGCTTTATGGACTGGTATCTGTAAGCTCCTAACCCAAATAAATACCCTTTTAAAAGCCAACCAATTTCTGGTGTTTTGCATCAGCACCCCTTTTGCTGACTAATAAAGAGACTTTGATATTCATATCCAAAAGAATGGGAGAGGAGCACTGTCTCACAATTTATGAAAAAATTAACTTGAAATGGATCAAAGGTCTAAATATAAGAGCCAAGACCATAAAAATCTTGGACTTTAATGTAGGTAAGCATCATCTACAGGGTCTTGTAGTAGGGAATGGTTTCATGAATATTACATCCAAAGTATGAGCAATGAAAGAAAAATTAGGTAAATGGGACAGTCTCGAAATTTAAAATTTTGCAACTCAAAGTAGTTTTTCAAGAAAGTAGGGCAGCCTACTCAATGGAAGAAAATATTTGGTAACCATATATCTGATAGGGGCCTAATATCCAGCATATATTAAGAAATTCTACACTTTGAAAATAAAAAGACAAACTACCCATTTAAAAATGGGCAATTAATTTGTATAGACACTTCTTCAAAGAAGAAATAGAAATGGCTAATAAACACATGAAAAGATGCTCAACGTCACTAGTTATTATGGAAATGCAAATCAAAAATACAATGAGATATCTTACACCTACCAGTTAGGTAGCTATTAAAAACATAGGACTACAAGGGTTAGAGAGGATGTGGAGGAAAGGGAAACCTCACTCACTACTGTTGGGAATGTAGACAGGTGCAGGCATTGTGGAGTATGGCAGCTTCTCAGAAAACTAACTACAGAACTGCCATACAACCCTGAAATTCCATGCTGCTTATATACCCAGAGAACCTGAAAGCAAGGGCATTATTCACTGTTGCCCAAAACTGGAGTAACCAAAATGCCCTACAACATTTGAATGGATAAAGAAATTGTGATATATATATGTGTGTGTGTGTGTGTGTATAAAGGAATATTACTCTGCTTAAAGAAGGAATACAGAAAGGGGGCAAGATGGCGGCTGAGTGAACATCCCTGTTAGGGTCTTCTGCAGGGAATCGGCTGGGCGGCGTTGGAGACTCTTTGGGACCGGATTGTTTCGGGATTTTTGCTGGTCCGGAGGTGTCTGGACACCGATTTGGAGGGAAGGTAACAGAGAGGATTCGTCTGTGAAATATACACGGAGATCCCAGCTACCTGTAGAGGATTCCCTCCTTGGGTAGGCAGAGACGAGGCATCTAGCCCCGCTCGATGGGGCTGAGCCAGGCCAGGCCGCAGCGGCGGATGCTGGAGCCGGGCCGGGCTGCGCCGGCGGCGAGCGGGGCCGGGTGGGGCTGAGCCGGGCTGAGCTGGGCCGCGGTGGCGTGCGGAGCCGGGTGGGGCCGGTTCAGGCCGTGGCGGCGGGTGGCGGACGCCCGGGCCGGGCCGGGCCGCTGTAGTGAGCGGAGCTGGGCGTAGCCGGGCCGGGCCGCGGCGGCATACGGAGCCGGGCGGGGCTGGTGCAGGCCGCGGTGGCGAGAGGCAGACGCCGGAGCTGGGCCAGGCCGCTGTAGCGAGCGGAGCCAGGTGGAGCCGGGTCAGGCCACGGCGGGTACGGAGCCGGGTGGGGCCGGTCCAGGCCGCGGTGGCGGGAGGTGGACGCGGGAGCCGGCTGGGCCGCTGTAGCGAGCGGAGCCGGGCGGAGCCAGGCCAGGCCGAGGCGGCGTAAGGAGCCGGGCAGAGCCGGTCCAAGCCTCCGCAGCGGGCGGAGCCGGGCCTGCGGAGGGGTTTCTGTTCTTTTTTTTTTTTAATTTATTTTACTTAATTTTTTTTTTTTTGGAGCATCTGCAGTACTGGGGAGTTCGTGGGCCCTGGGCAGCCTATTGGGGTTTTGTGGGAAGGGAGGTGCTTGCAGAGCCATTTGGGCAGACAGACGGGGGGTTTTAGGGCAAAGCAGGGGGAAGTTGTTGTTTTAGATAGTGTTGCAATTGTGACACGTGTATACCTGTATCTCTCTTCTCCCTATCCGTTCCCCACCGTTTGCCCATCCTCTTTTTCTTTCTTCCTTTCTTCTTGTCTTTCTTTTTTCTTTATTATAATTAATTTTTTTTTCGGTTTTCTCTTTCCCTCTTGTCCCTCATCTTCCACTTATTTTAATTTTAATTCAAGTATACAATAGGTGCTACAGGGAACACCTCACATTTGCTGGGTTTTCCCATCCTCCACTGCCTCATTTCTGTGTGAACTGATTTAGGCTACCTACACTATCCCCCTTCCCCTGCATCTTGATATACACTATCATCTACTGTCTCTTCTATATTCCACCCCCCACCTCCCGTTCTTTGATCCACAAAGTGTCTAACTCTCAATTTCTAATACCTTTGTTCTGTTTTCTGTCTATTATCCACTCTTGAAACTATTACCTTTCTTTTCTTTTCCCCTCTCTCATGAAAACAATAGCTTTGTAGTTCATACTATATTCCTCTCAAATTCAGTCATCTACTTCATAAAAGGTACTCTACCCACAGCTATAACTCTATACAATCTACATGAATCTAACCTCCATCCTTCCAGATCTCATATTCTTGCTTTGTTAACATTCATCACCAATACAACTTTACACTTTCCCCTTGCTTACACAATTGCCTTTCCCCAACACTAATACTTTCCTCTAAAGAGAACTTAACCAACAACAAGTAACTAGAATAAGAAGAAAAAAGTGACAAAGAGAAGATATAACACCTATGCAAAAATAAAAACTAATTAATCTCCAAGAGCAGACAAAGAAGCTAAGGAACTGATTAAATTCGTCAAAATAAAGAGATGACCAGAAAGCAACAAAAATCTACAAACCAAACCAATAATCAGGAAAACATGGCTGAATCCAATCAACAAACCAATAATCAAGAAGGGGAGCAAAACTTGGCACAAGCAATGAAGATCTCAGAACATTTATCACCGACAAATTTGATGCAGTAATGAAAGAGGTTAACAACATGAAGACATCACTTGGAGGGGAAATTGCAGACATACGCAAAAACATAACAGATATGATGGGAATGAACACCACAGTTCAAGAAATCAAAAATACACTTGCAGCAAATATCAGCAGACTAGAAGAGACAGAGCAGAGAATTAGTGATGTGGAAGACAGTACATCAGAAATCAAACAGATAGTAGAAGGGGTCAATAAGAAGATAGAAAAAATCCAATTAGGATTTAGGGACTTGAATGACAATGCAAAACGCTCAAACATACGTATTATAGGCATTCCAGAAGGTGAAGAGAAGGGAAAGGGGTCAGAAAGAGTGTTGCAGGAAATAATGGCTGAAAACTTCCCAAATCTACTGAAAGAGACAGATGTACATATCCAAGAAGCTCAGCGCACTCCACAAGTCATAAACCCCAACAGGCCCACCCCAAGACATATACTTGTCAAATTATCCAATGCTCAAGACAAAGAGAAAATCCTAAAAGCAGCAAGAGAAAAGAAAACCATCACATACAAGGGAAGCTCAATTAGATTAAGTGCTGATTTCTCTTCTGAAACCATGGAGGCAAGAAAACAGTGGTATGATATAGTCAAGGTACTAAAGGAAAGAAATTTCCAACCAAGAATACTTTATCCAGCTAAACTAGCATTCAAATATGATGGAGAGTTCAAAATATTCGCAGACAAACAAAAACTGAAAGAATATACCAACAAAAAACCTCCCCTTCAAGAAATTCTAAAGGGAGTGCTGCAGGAAGAAAGGAAAAAACAGGAAAGGCAAAGTTGGAGGAGAGTATAAGACCAACAACAACAAAAAAAAAGACAAAAAAAATATACAAACAAAATATGACAAACAAAAATCCAATCAAAGTATGGCTAACACAAATAATTCCTTGATAGTAATAACACTGAATGTCAACGGATTAAACTCACCTATCAAAAGATTCAGACTGGGACATTGTATAAGGAAATATGACCCATCCATATGCTGTCTACAAGAGACACATCTTAGACCCAGAGA
Organism: Dasypus novemcinctus; assembly: GCF_030445035.2. NCBI lineage: Eukaryota > Metazoa > Chordata > Mammalia > Cingulata > Dasypodidae > Dasypus > Dasypus novemcinctus. Next base: position 2,282,420 of record NW_026688628.1, read on the forward strand.
CGCATGGAGATTGAAAGTGAAAGGCTGGAAAACAATCATACAAGCTAACAATAACCAAAAAAAGGCAGGAGTAGCTATATTAATATCAGACAAAATAGACTTTAAATGTGAAACAATTGTGAGAGACAAAGAAGGATACTACATTTTAGTGAAAGGGAAAATCTGTCAAGAAGATCGAACAATCATAAATATCTATGCCCCTAACAAGGGTGCCTCTAAATACGTCAGGCAAACGCTGGAAAAACTAAGTGAAAGAATAGATACATCTACAATTATAGTGGGGGATTTTAATACACCACTATCAACTCTGGACAGAACATCTCAAAAGAGAATCACCAAAGAAACAAAACATCTGAATAGTATATTAGAGGAGCTCGATCTAATAGACATATATAGATCGCTACACCCAAACACAGCAGGATATACATTTTTCTCAAGCGCACATGGATCATTCTCCAAGATAGATCATATGCTAGGCCACAAAGAAAGGCTGAACGAATTCAGAAAGATTGAAATCATACAAAACATTATCTCTGACCACAGTGGAGTCAAGCTGGAGATTTGCAAGGGACAGAAGCCCAGATTTCACACCACGATTTGGAAATTAAACAGCACACTCTTAGAAAAACAGTGGGTCAAAGAGGAAATCTCAAAAGAAATCAATGACTACCTTGAAACAAATGATAATGATAACACAACATACCAAAATTTATGGGATGCAGCAAAAGCAGTACTGAGAGGGAAGTTTATAGCCATAAATTCATATATCAAAAAAGAAGAAAGAGCAAAAATTGAAGAACTAACGGCACATTTGAAGGAATTAGAAAAACAAGAACAAAGTAACCCAACAGGAAGAAGAAGGAAGGAAATAACAAAGATAAGAGCAGAACTAAATGAAATAGAAAATAAGAAAGCACTTGAACAGATAAACAAGACCAAGAGCTGGTTTTTTGAGAAGATTAACAAAATTGACAAACCTTTAGCAACACTAACAAAGAAAAAAAGAGAGAAGATGCAAATACACAAAATAAGAAATGAGAAAGGCGATATCACCACTGACCCCACAGAAATAAAGACTATCATAAGAGGATATTTTGAAAAACTATATTCCAACAAAAATGACAATCTAGAGGAAATGGACAAATTCCTAGAAACACATAAGCAGCCCATATTGACAAAAGAAGAAATTGATGATCTTAACAAACCAATCACAAGCAGACAGATAGAATCAGTTATTAAAAATCTCCCAACTAAGAAGAGCCCAGGGCCAGATGGCTTCACAGGTGAATTCTACAAAACATTCCGGAAAGAACTGACACCAATCCTGCTGAAACTATTCCAAAACATCGAAACAGAAAGAACATTACCCAACTCCTTCTATGATGCCAACATTACCCTAGTACCAAAGCCAAACAAAGACATCACAAGAAAGGAAAATTACAGACCAATTTCTCTAATGAACCTAGACGCAAAAATACTTAACAAAATACTTGCTAATCGTATTCAACAACACATTAAATGTATTATACACCACGACCAAGTGGGATTCATCCCAGGTATGCAAGGATGGTTCAACATAAGAAAATCAATCAACGTAATACACCATATAAACAGATTGAAGGAAAAAAAATCACATGATTATATCTATTGATGCGGAAAAAGCATTTGACAAAATACAGCACCCTTTCTTGATAAAAACACTCCAAAAGATTGGAATACAAGGGAATTTTTGAACATGATAAAGAGTATATGAAAAACCTAAAGCCAATATTGTTTACAATGGAGAAATCCTAGACTCCTTCCCTCTAAACTCAGGAACAAGACAAGGATGCCCACTGTCTCCGCTCCTACTTAACATTGTCTTAGAAGTACTTGCTCGAGTACTGAGGCAAGAACCAGAAATAAAAGGCATTCAAATTGGAAAGGAAGAAGTCAAAATTTCATTATTTGCAGATGACATGATCCTATACATAGAAAACCCTGAGAGATCTACAACGAAGATTCTAGAAGTCATAAATGAGTTTAGTAAAGTCGCAGGTTATAAGATCAATGCGCAAAAATCAGTAGCATTTCTGTACACCAACAATGAGCAAGATCAGGAGGAAATCAAGAAACAAATACCATTCACAATAGTAAATAAAAAAAACAAATACTTAGGAATAAATTTAACTAAAGAGGTAAAGAACTTATACACCGAGAACTATACAAGATTGTTCAAGGAAATCAAAGAAGACCTAAATAAATGGAAGACTATTCCTTGTTCATGGATAGGAAGACTGAACATTATTAAGATGTCTATCCTACCAAAACTGATCTACACATTCAATGCAATCCCAATAAAAATCAACGCAGCCTTCTTTAAGGAACTAGAAAAACTAACTATGAAATTTATTTGGAAAGGAAAGAGACCCCAAATAGCCAAAGACATACTGAAAAAGAAAAACGAAATTGGAGGAATCACACTACCTGACTTCAAAACATACTATAAAGCTACGGTGGTGAAAACAGAATGGTACTGGCATAAGGAGAGACACATAGACCAATGGAATCGAATTGAAAGCTCTGATATAGAACCTCACATATACAACCACATAATATTCGATAAAGCCACCAAACCCTCTCAACTGGGAGAGAGTGGCCTATTCAACAAATGGTGTCTGGAGAACTGGATAGCCATATGTAGAAGAATGAAAGAGGATTACCATCTCACACCTTATACAAAGATCAACTCAAGATGGATCAAAGACCTAAATATAAGAGCCAAGACCATAAAAACCTTAGAAAGCAGTGTAGGGAAACATCTACAGGACCTTGTAATAGGAAATGGATTTATGAATATCTCACCAAAAGCACGAGCAGCAAAAGAACTAATAGATAAATGGGACTTCCTCAAAATTAAAGCCTTCTGCACCTCAGAGGAGTTTGTCAAGAAAGTAAAAAGGGAGCCCACACAGTGGGAGAAAATATTTGGCAATCATATATCTGATGAGAAACTTTTAACTTGCATATATAAAGAACTCCTATATCTTGAAAATAAAAAGATAAACAACACATTTAAAAAATGGGAAAAAAACTTAAACAGACACTTCTCCGAAGAAGAAATACAAATGGCAAGAAAGCACATGAAAAAATGTTCCAAATCTCTAGCTATCAGGGAAATGCAAATCAAAACTACAATGAGATACCATCTTACACCCATAAGATTGGCAGCTATGAAAAAAACAGAAGAATACAAGTGCTGGAGAGGATGTGAAGGAAGGGGAACACTCATCCACTGCTGGTGGGAATGCAGAAGGATCCAACCATTCTAGAGGACAGTATGGCGGTTTCTCAAAAAACTAGCCATAGATTTGCCATATGACCCAGCAATACCACTGCTGGGTATATACCCAGCAGAACTGAAAACAAGGACACAAACCGATATATGTACACCAACGTTCATAGCAGCATTGTTCACTATTGCCAAAAGTTGGAATCAACCCATATGCCCATCAACAGATGAGTGGATCAATAAAATGTGGTATATACACACAATGGAATACTACTCGGCTGTAAGAACAAACACACTACAAACACATGTGATAACATGGATGAATCTTGAGAACCTTATGTTGAGTGAAGCAACCCAGACAATGAAGGACAAATACTACATGACCTCAATGATATGAAATAAACAAGCTGCCCTAGATAGCAAGAGACTGAACGATAGGCTTACAGGAAATCGGAGGGTGGAGGAAGGATATGAGCCGATGTCTGCAGGGGTGGAATTTAAGACGAGATGGTGGTAAGTATGAACACAAAGAAGAGATTAAAGGGGGGCAAGGGGTTGCCTTTGGTTGGGGCTTTGCGGGTTTGAGGGTGGCTGGGGAGGGACGGATGGGTAACGTTGCCCAAAAGTGGGGGGAGGGAGGGGTAGCATACGAACACAGGAGAGGGTCAGGTGTTGGTGGAGAGTAAAATGCCGAGAAAATCATATCAAAATATAATAAAGAGGGTTACCTGTTTAGAATGCTCGGAGGGGAGGGTCTGATGCAGGACGGGCTCCTGGGGAATGTCTAAATGTTCATTCTGCCAGAGTGGGTGACACCATGGGGTAGAAACCCAAGTAGTGCGAGTGGGGGTGGACCCACATCCTGGGGAGGACTAATGCCATCAAATAGAGGGAACTGTATCCCTCGAGAGAAAGGGTGGCTCCAAGGGCATTGGGGCAGTTGAGCAAGTTAGGCCCTGAACACTATTCCATCTATCTCTGGAAGTGGCTCCTCAGGAAACGGAGGTTGGCTATCACTGAGGGCACCAAGGTGGAAGGGAAAATGGACGTTAAATGTGTGGAACCAAAGTAAATGGGGGGTAAGAGAGGAGTTTCTTGAGAGTACACAAGGATGGATATAAAACATGTAATATTACACCATAAGATACAGGAGATGACAGACTGATAATGTAAACCATAATGTAAAACATAGGATAACTAAAAATGTAAAGAACTGTGTATCCTAAAGTATGCACCATAATGTAAGCACAGATGTCACCTTGTTAGAAAGCTAATGTCTCAGACTCTGTACATCACTTTAAGTAAATATGATATGAATAGGGCATAAGAGTATTACTGTGGAAGGGAAAAGGTTTTCTGGTGGATGTGTGGGAGTGCTGTATATTATATATATACATTGCTGTGGTCTAGGACTCCTGTGAAGAAAAGCTGAATAATTGGGGGGGGGAAAGAAAAAGATAGGATGTGGAATTTTTTCAAGTCAACATTCTTTATCTAAGTTCTTTATCTAACTTTATCCAAGTTCTTTATCTATCCTTTAAACTCATCGCGATATGCCATTCCCTAGTAAGGGACCATGACATTATATTGGGCTTCAAATTTCGGGGAGTTCTGGATCACAGAGTGTTTCAACAATGGCAATGGAGGGATACTGGTATGGGATACCAATGACAGGTGATATATGGCTGACAGGGAGCTGTACAGAACATATGTCCAGGGTGCATGGTAATGTTTGGATATACTCATAGTGGCAAAAATTAAAAACCACAGTAGGGGGGGTACTGGGTTCCTGGCCAGTGGTGCTCTGTCGTGGTCCCTAGGGGAGCAGCGACAGTTTCCCAGGTACAGTGGCGGGGACCGGGAGGGAGTGAGGGTTCAACAGTGAGCCCCTGATGCTAATGACTATGCTTGTGAGCTGATAAACCCAAAATAAGAACAAGGCCTAGAGCAACTTTGTGCCTGGGAATTTCCTCCTGTCAGCCTTCATGTTACTCAAATGTGGCAAGTCTCGAAGCCAAACTCAGCATGTAAATGCAATGCCTTCCCCCCAGCGTGGGACATGACACCCGGGGATGAGCCTCCCTGGCAATGAGGGACCACTATCAACTACCAACTGATGATGCAACTGGAAAATGACCTTATACGGAAGGTTCAATGCGGATCAGCAGAATATCCATGTCTACATAAAATACCATGACTTTAAAATGCTGTTTGACCTAAAGTAAGGGGGAAATGGAAAGGAGAAATGAGTTTATATGGCTACGAGTTTCTAAAAAAGAGTCTGGAGGCTGGCAGAAGGTTTGCCCTCATGCACAACTGAGCAGAGTCAGAGAGACAGATAAAGCAGATACAACCCCTAGATATTGGTTCCTTTGAGGGCTAAAGAGACCCATGGGAGTTATGGTCATGGCCGATGGGGTTAACTACCAGGGCAGATGGCCCCTCTTTGGAAATGGTGTTTATGTGTGATGAATCTGGACTCAGATGGGATCTCCCTTCATAAGACTTTCATGCTAATGTGCTGGAGGTGCAGTTAATGTTGGGGTTTAAGATATATTTAGGGGATTTGAATCTCTGGACTGACAATGTGATAGCCAGATCCTGAGCCTCAACAGACTCCAGCACCTACAATCTGATTTATTGGACTTACCACACTCAGCTAAGATGGAGTTGAAGAAGGACAACCACCACACCATGGAGCCTAGAGTGATTACAACTGAAAATGGGAGGATTGCATCCAGCATCCAGGTGGAATCTGAGCCTCCTCTTGACATAGAGGTGCAATGGACACAACCAATCCAATGTCCACATAGAAGAGGTGGCATTGGATTGGGAAAAGTGGACATAGTGGACGAAGGGTATGGGGAAAGGCAGGAAGAGATGAGAGGTGGAGGCGTCTTTGGGACATGGAGCTGTCCTGGATGGTGCTTCAGAGGTAATCACCGGACATTGTAAATCCTCACAGGGCCCACTGGATGGAATGGAGGAGAGTATGGGCCATGATGTGAACCAATGTATATGAGGTGCAGAGGTGCCAAAAGTTGTACTTACCAAATCCAATGGATGTGTCATGATGATGGGAACGAGTGTTGTTGGGGGGGGAGAGGGGGGTTGGGGGTGTGGGGTTGAATGGGACCTCACATATATATTTTTAATGTAATATTATTACAAAGTCAATAAAAAATAAAAAATTTAAAAAAAAAGAAGGAATACAGTATTACCACATGGAATAATAAAAATGAATCTTGGGGATGTTATTTTGAATGAAGCAAGCCAGGCATGGAAGGACAAATATTACTTGACTATAACAATATGAATTAAGCAAATTGAGCATTCCCACAGAGCTGGAGCCTGGAAGATATGTTTAGAAGAAATAGAAAGGGAGAAGATGTTGTCAGCCAATACCCATATGGGCAAAATCTATAAAGGTGAAGTGTGTAGTTGTACAGCAGAGGGGTATGATAATGTTGTAATGAAACTTTTAGGGCAGTCATTCTGAATTTTCAGGGGAATGTGATGGGAAGTATGCATTGGATCATCCATGGAACTGTGGGGATGATTGGGGAGGGAGTTGGTGAACACTGGGGATTGGTAGACACATAATTGAAACTATAATGCTTGGAATAATCTTTTGTCAATATGGCAAGTGAGAGTTGCTGATATGGGGTGGTTGGTTTTGGGGGGCATTTGGTACAGGGCACATATGTGGCAGGGTTCTAGGGAGTTTGTGAGTATTCATCGACCCATAGTTTGTTTTACATCAGTGGGTGGTGACGCACATGATGAGCAGCAAGTTGATGGACTCCTATCCTGTGTTGGTCCACTGTGTTTTCAAATAGAGTGGCAGGAGTTTCTCAAGAGCAAGAGAAGTGCCCAAAGAGTAGGGGAGACCACTTTGTTAAGTTGTTATTGCAAGTAACTATGAATTTTTTCCTTGAAGGTGTGAAGCCTGGTGGCTGCTGTGTGTCCTGGGGGTAATGGAGAGGTGTGGGAGTGTGAACGTTACTAAGCCGACCCGGCGACAGGCATGTGCACAGCCTGAAGCCGCAGTTCAGGGTGGCTGGAACAGGTGATCACACCCTCAGCCTGGTACAGGCGAAGCGCCCTCAGCCTACCCGGGCCAGAGATATCAATAACGGTCGCCTCCCGCTATCTCCTGCCTAGCCTAACATCCGGTCAGCTCTCACTTCCCCTTTCCCCTCCCCCATTCCAAACCTCTCCACCTGCCCTCTGCCTAGCAACTGCTTACAACCACCTATCAGAAAGCAGTACCCGCCTGCACCTATCAAATCTCTCCATGCAGTCCCCAACCAATCCCCGTATCTGCCCCCATCCCTAGTAACTGCTTACGGCAACCAACCACAAGTCGCCTTTAGCTTAAGCCAATCAGAGCCCTACACGCCACCCTAAGCCCTATAAAAGTGTGTACCCTTCCAGAATAAACCAGACTTGTGCCACCAGCCTGTCTCCATGAGTTTCTTTCGGAATCTCGTGCGCCCTCCACACCTCGGAGCCACCGAGAGAAGTCGCAGAGGCCTCCAGCGGCTCCTCTCCACCCGCCGGCAGAGAGGGAGGAAAAGAATATGGCTCAGGGATCATTTTGAGGACAATGTAAGTGTCCTAAATGATCTTTCTATGGTGTATACAGGCCATGTTGAAATGCATCAAAGTTTATAAAAGTGTATGATCCAAAATGTAAACCATAATATAAACCTAATACCATGTTTGGTAGCTATCATAGAATATTTGTACATCAGTTGTAACAAATGTATCATCCACAAATACAAAGTTATTAATAGGGGGAGAGTGAAAAGAGGAGGATGTTGGGTATATGGGAGTACCCTGTAATAAGTACATGACTTTTCTGTAACCTAAAGCAACTTTGAGTACAAAATGGAAAAAAAGAAAAGTAATGGGGATAAATGGAGGACAATGTACCTGTACATATAGGACAGCAGAACACATTGTGATGAAATGAAACATGTAAAACAATTTCAAAATATTTTTCATTATTTTTATTATCCCTAATTTTTATTTTTTAAATATTTTGCAGTTATTTCTTTTAAAACTAACACTATTATTCATTTTCTTTTTAATTACTCTTTTATTGGCTTCATTTTTTAAGAGATTTTGTCTCACAGAAAGGTTACAATTGTAGCAGGAGAGAATATTTGGTGCAGAGTTTCTGTGATGGGGATGCATGGGAGGAAGTCTACCTGGGTATACTTATAAGACATAAAAATATGTTCAAATATTCATGGGGCATTGCCATGGTGGGTAGTGATTCACACAACAACCAAAAGAATATCAAATTCCCATCCTAGGGAGCTCTGTCACATTCTCTACTAGATCAGCAAGAATCCCCTGAGTAAAGGAGCAATTACAAGGAAGAAGGATGGTCCATTGACAGCCCCTTAATATCTATGACTGTGCTTCAGATCCTTTACTTTTGAAATGGAAACTTAGCCTAGTGTTGTAGGGTGCCTAGGAATTGCTTCCTATTTCTCAAATGTGGCCCATCTCTAAGCCAAACTCAGAACATAAATATGTTACCTTCACCTCCCCCCACCTCCACCATGGGACATGACTCCTGGGGATGAGATTTCAAGTATGTCAGAAGGTCATTTCAAATGTTACTCTTATGCATATCTCAGCAGGATCAATTTGACTGCCAAAGTAGATATTTCACCAAATAGTTGGGGCCCTGAGGGCTCTGTAGGCATCCAGATACTATAGTCAGGACAGATACCTCAGGAGTTTTGGCTTTATGTATGGGCCCTTCTTTGTAATTTATGCTCACAAGAGTGACAGTTGGACACAGTTGAAGTTTCTCCACACTTGGCTTCTTCTGTCCTTCTATTTGACCCTGCTATTAGTACTAGAGTCAAAAGGTGTATGCCTAAGAGACTTAAATCCCTTTTTTTTTTTTAAATCTTTGTGCTGTCCCTGTGCCAGCAGGGCCCTGAATCTCATTGGAGTTGCAACACCTACTCTCCATTTCATTTGCCTTACCCAGGATAATTAACATGGAGGCGATGATGGACAACTACCATAGCAAGGAACTGAAAGAGTCTACAACTGCAAACAAGAGAGTCCTATCCACTGACCCTATGGGATCACAGCCACCTCTCAATTAGAGGTGGAGTTGACATCACAATCCCATATTCCTCAGGATTGGGGAATGATCTATGGGCTAAAGTAGACTAACTGATGTTCTACTTTAGTCTTGTTGTGATTATAAAAGTGGAAGAAGTCATGTCATTAATGTAGAGACAGTGGCCACTGTAGTTACTGAAAGCAGGGAGAGGGAAATAGAGGTATAATATGGGGGCATTTTGGGACTCAGAGTTGTCCTGAATAGTATTGCAGGGACAGATGCAGGACATTATCTATATCTTGCCATAATTCACTGAGTGAAATGGGAAAGAAAGTAAACTACTATGTAAACTATAATCCATGTTGTGTAGCAGTGCTCCAAAATGTGTTAATCAAATGCAATAAATGTACCACACTAAAGAAAGATGTTATTGATATGGGAAAAGTGGGGGGTGTGGGGAGTCGGACATATGGGAATCTCCAATATATGTAAAGTAACATTTTGCTTGATAAATGTATCTTTTAAAAATAAACAAAAATTATTTTTTTAAAAAATGGGCACCAAACAAATATAAATATTTATGCCCCTAACCATTGTGCCCTAAAATACCAAATGCATACACTTACAAAACTGAGAGAAAAAATAGACATCTCTGCACTGATAGTGGGAGACATCAATACACAAATATCTGCAATAGATGGAGCATCTAGACAGGAGATCAATGGGGATGTGGTGGGAATCACCACCCCTGCAACCTTCAAATACTTGATGGTGACACTAATTTCTGCAATCCCTCCAGGAATCTGGTGTTGCTTTTGGTTTACTATTTTGCTAGGAAGGGGCAGTTCTAGTGACTTCCACTTGCCTTTCCAACCATAATAGCCCTCAGTCCACAAGTCAGGGATCCAATGTGTGGACTCTGTCAGTTACTGAGTATGTCTATTCCAATTATGCATCCTGGAACTGGGGAAATGACCACAGAATGCATCTTTTTTTTTTTTTTTTTTTTTTTTGCTCAAAGAATAATTTTAATATTTAGTAAAAAGACTGATTTTTAAAATAATTTTAAAATTAGACAAGTTGTAGGTTTACAGGAAAATCATGCAGAAAATATAGAATTCCCATTATAAACACTTTGAACTAGTGTGGTTGGTATCTTGTTACACTGATAAAATAATTGTACTATTAACTGTAGTTCATTGTTTACATTAGGGTTCACTGTTTGTGTTGCTGATTTTTCTTGTGTAACTTTATTTTTTATTGACTTTGTAATAATATTACATTAAAAATATATATGTGAGGTCCCATTCAACCCCACCCCCACCCCCCTCTCCCCCCCCAACAACACTCGTTCCCATCATCATGACACATCCATTGGATTTGGTAAGTACATCTTTGGGCACCTCTGCACCTCATAGACAATGGTCCACATCATGGCCCATACTCTCCTCCATTCCGTCCAGTGGGCCCTGTGAGGATTTACAATGTCCAGTGATTACCTCTGAAGCACCATCCAGGGCAGCTCCATGTCCCAAAGACGCCTCCACCTCTCATCTCTTCCTGCCTTTCCCCATACCCATCGTCCACCATGTCCACTTTTCCCAATCCAATGCCACCTCTTCTATGTGGACATTGGATTGGTTGTGTCCATTGCACCTCTATGTCAAGAGGAGGCTCAGATTCCACCTGGATGCTGGATGCAATCCTCCCATTTTCGGTTGTAATCACTCTAGGCTCCATGGTGTGGTGGTTGTCCTTCTTCAACTCCATCTTAGCTGAGTGTGGTAAGTCCAATAAATCAGATTGTAGGTGCTGGAGTCTGTTGAGGCTCAGGATCTGGCTATCACATTGTCAGTCCAGAGATTCAAATCCCCTAAATATATCTTAAACCCCAACATTAACTGCACCTCCAGCACATTAGCATGAAAGTCTTATGAAGGGAGATCCCATCTGAGTCCAGATTCATCACACATAAACACCATTTCCAAAGAGGGGCCATCTGCCCTGGTAGTTAACCCCATCGGCCATGACCATAACTCCCATGGGTCTCTTTAGCCCTCAAAGGAACCAATTTCTTGGTAGCATATATAGATATGCTGCTATTGAAAATAACTAAAATGAGGAAATGGTTTTAGAATTGTTTACTGGGTAGAGACTGAAAGAATTTTGAGGTTACATTAAATGAGTAAGAGCAATAGAGAAAATTAGTATCATATTAGCAAAAGCATAATTCATCATGAAGAGAATGAAAGAATAAGTATGTTGATGTTTCTTCCAGCATTGACTTAGCAGGAAATGCTGAATGTGTCATCGGAAATTGGAAGAAAAGTGATTCTTATTTTAGAGTGGCAAAGAAATTGGCAAAATCAAGCTCTGGTTTTTGATGGAAGACAGAACCTGAGAGCAATGAGCTTATATATTTAGCTGGGGAGATTTCCAACTAAGTATGGAAAGTGCAGCCTGGTTTCTCCTTGCGAATAATAGTAAAATGCAAGAGGAATTTTATAAGCTGAGATAAGCAGAAATTGATGGTTTGGAAAAATCTGAACCTATCCAGAGAGTGTGGACTGAGATTATGACCATAAGGTGCTCTATCAGGAGCTTCCTCAACTTCCAGAAAATGAGATCCTGAAGAATATGGCCCCAATAGAGGGCTTAAATAATTTTGGAAACAGTAACCATTTTAGTGGAATTCAGGATTGGAAATACAGCTGTGCATGAAAGATCTTTGGAAAGCTCTATTGTCTGATGGCTTTGGACCTTGTGAATTACATGCAAAACCAACACGTTTTATGCAAAATTTGTAAGAGCAGAACCACTGTCATCCTGGACTTAAAGAAACAGAGAAGGGATGAATTAAAAGATTACTTTTAACCATGGAAGCCAAGGGCTGGACCAAAGATATTTCCTTGAGCAAAGAGAGCAGGTCAACCCACATGCATGGAAGGAGTAGATTGGTCAGTGCATTTGGAAGGGGGAGACCATATACGCTGCACTTCAAGGAGGTGGGTTTTTACTCTTGTTTAAGAAGAGTGCTGCTACTCCAATACTTAGACAGGGTGGAGCCTCTACCCCAGGTGATGGAGAGCCTGGTCAAAGTACAAGCTCTAGAAAAGGTTGGGCTATCATTCCATCAAGTCTGAAAGACAAAACATCATAGCTCTCAGACCTTGGAATCTATCCTATAATGTTTCAAGAATTATTTAGGATATGTTGCCTCTGTTTTCCTTCCAATTTCTTCCTTCTTGCCTGTATCTCCATTGTATTTTGAAAGCAGATAATTTGTTTTATAGGTTTCAGAAGTAAACAGAGGGTAATTGTGCCCTAGGACAGACCACACCCATAACTGATTTTGACATCATTCTTTGTTACTAAATTATTTAAGTCTTTTGGGATGAATTTATTTTGCTGTGGGAATAACAAGTTTTCTCTGTGCGTGTGTGGGTTTTCTTGAGTCTAGAGAGAAGACTGGTTGCTTGGAACTATGTACCCTAGAAAACATGTTCTTAAGTTTAATTCATTCCTCTTCGCATGAGCTCATTTTAAGTAGGACATTTTAATGAAGAAAATTCAGTTAAGGTGTGACCCATTCATCTTAATCTTATTACTGAAAGACTTACAGGCAAGTCCACAGAGAGAGAAAGTCAGTGGAAACAGAAGGCGAAAATCAGTGGAATTAGAATAGTTGTCTTAAATGATATTGCAGGGACAGATGCTGGATATTATATATCCTGCCATAACCCACTGAATATGTGGGGGGAGAGTGTAAACTACAATGTAAACTATAATTCATGTGGTGCAGTAGTGCTCCAAAATGTATACACCAAATGCAATGAATGTGCCACAATGATGGAAGAGCTAGTTGATATGGGAGGAGAGTGGGGTGGGGTGTGCAGTATGTGGGAACTTCTTATATTTTTTAATGTAACATTTTTTTGATCTGTGTATCTTAAAAAAATACAATAAAAATAAATACTCATAAGAAAATATTTTTTAAAAAGAGAAGGAAGAAGCCAGGAAAAGCTGCCATATACACTGCCTTATGACAGAAAGTCAGGGATCAAGGATGAATGGCAACTGACCTAGGTCTACACAGTCTTTGGGAAGAAAGCATCAGCTTGACTTTACCTTGATATTGGACTTCTCCTAGTCTCAAATTATAAGCCAACAAATTCCTATTATTCAATCCAACTCATTGCATAGTATTTGTTTTAGTAGAGAGGAAACTAAAACAGCATCAGAATATACAATTAACAAGAATTGGATTTCAACAACGGCTTCAAGAGTATATACAGCTGTGCCTTTTGCAAAAGGTAAAATAAATTCAAAACAAAAAAACAAAAACAAAAACAAAAAACAGAACAAACAAATCCAGCAAAGAAACTTGCTGCCAAACACAGAACACTCTAGAAACTCAAGTAAACATTCATAGGGTTTTCAGCTTTTAGATTTGGGAAGGGAAAATATGGTTTCATTAAATTTTACTTGGACTTTGCAAAACTCTTAAACTCTGTGAACCATAATATCCTCAACTTTAAAATGTGAGTAATAATACACAATGTTTAGGATATATTGGAGATGAAATGTAATTTATGTCAAGTGTTCATTAAGTTGAGTGGAAGAATGAAGTGATGTTGCATGCTGGATAGGCATTTTAATGATTCTGTTTATGTAGTCCTGCTGTCCCACAAAGGGCCCTGAACTCCCTGAATAGACATGATAGATGATCCAGGCCTCCAGAAGAGTTGTAATGCTGAGTCTAAGTAATGAAATCCAGCTGAAGGCTCAAGATGTGCATTTACCATTGTGTTTTCAGGGCTCTCTCATTTGAAGAGACTGACATGTTGTCACCTGGAGACAAACATACGTGTTGGAGATGAGTGAGTTGTGGCATAAAACCAAGAGGTGGTGAATGATGTGGTAGAAGAAAGAGGCATATGTGCAGATTACATCAGATTGAAGGTTTGACAAAAATACTAACTTTGGGGAACAAACATGGGGATAGGGAAAGTGTAGGGACAAGAAAATTTTGTAGTAATTTTACATTGTGATTTTTCGGGGGAAAAAGAAAATATCAAATACAATGAGGAGGCTGACAATTCTTATTTCCAGTGCTCCAGAAAACTTGGATGCAGGGTTGGGAATTAATGTTTCATGAATACAACCTCACAAATTTACTTTTAATAACATTACCCCTAAAATATAATGAATATGGTACAACTTAACTATGATATTGCCTCAAAATTAATAATTCTAGATATTCATAAGTCAATGTTAAACTGCAGATTATACTGACCTTTCCTTGGAAGTATAATATAATTTACAATATAACTCCCTTCATGACAAATATGCATAGAAAAAGGCACCAACGTGTATACTGCTAAAGTAGGAAGATGAGAACATTTGACTGTCAGTTTGGTTTTTTTTTAAAGTATTTTTCCTGTTACTTTCATAACTTAACTTCTTATGAGTTCAGGTATCTCTTAAGGTTGGATTTGCAAATGTGTGCTTATGAAGAAAAGAATTGAGATAAATATATTCCATTTGCTTTAATGTTATCATAGGTCAGAAGGTTAAATCAGAAATGTAGTGTTTAAACACTGACACAAACTTACTGAAGTGCTCTTATCTAGCTAAATCACATGAAATCATAAAAGCCCACACTTTTATAGACTAGGAAATAATTTAGGGACTGAGAAATGAACTTTGTTTGGCACTCAAGAAAGATATATGAATCTGTTTAACTCTTAGTCAAAAGAGCAAAGGCCTCTCTAGATGTGAATAGAGAAAGGATGAAAAAAATAGTATTGTATTAAATGAATGGACAAAATTATAATTTGTGTATTTGGAACAAAAAATACAAAACAAGAATTATTCATCATGAAAGGGAGCAAAAATATAATATAGTACTTCCCTGCCATGTAAATATAAATGCTCTTTATCATTTGAAGTGAAACATACATGCTGAGTCATACTAGAAAGAACAAGATTTTTTAATCACTTATTTTCCTACACAGTGGTATGTTGAGGTCCAGCATACCTGTACACGTATATCACAGAAAATAGGTCTGAAATGATCCCATTTATTTAGCTTTTAATCTAAATCAGACCAGAAAGGACAGTAACTGGCTATGGACATAAAACCAGTAAGCTGTGCATCATCACGGCCTTCCAAATCATTCTGTTCTCTGCACTGATTTAAATATCATAATAATGTAAATTAAAAATAATATTAATGAAGCAGATTGATATTGAATTTGAATGAATGACCCAATATAAGAAGAACATAAATGAATTTTTGAATGAAATATTTCTTATTGAAATATGGAAAGAAACTGATAAAGTTTCAAGGGAAATCTTGAAAAGAAATTATCCAGAGATTCACAAAACCAAAACAAAAGTTAAACTTTCAGACAGAAAAAAATGTAAAAGAGAAGTAAAAGAAATTATCTCAGCTATTTAAAATCTCTATAAAAAAAGTAAAGAGTTTTGGAAAAAGAAAAAATTACTGATTTTTAATGAAGATGATTATTTTATACATATAAATTAAGAAGGCACAGATTTCTAAATAAATGCCAAATATAGTTTATGTTCTCCAAAAAGGTTTTTAAAATAGTTTTTCAGTAACTAATGGGATAACATATTCTGCTAGAAATTACAGGGTTTATGTATATTTAGAATTTTGAATAACAAAGAAGTTTAGTTTCAATATTTTGGAGATCCAACTAGTATGTTATTTAAGATTGTAACTTCTGTTTTTTTATATATATATATTATAGCAAGAACACGTGAATTTAAATTATCTTGGAATATAAGTTGAGATACTAGAGAAGGTGAAGTTGAGTAAATCTAAATTAAGCTGAAATATGATACAAATTAAAGACAAATAAATGAAGTAGAATTAAAAAACAAATAAAAACTGAAAGATAAATGAAAACAATGTTATTTGAAGGAAATATTTGTCCAATATAAGTTGAAAATTTTTTCCCATGGTAACACTCAGTGGCAGAGTATGAGTAGTTTTTCAAAATGAGGAAATTAGGGAAGTAGCTATAGTTTTATCAGGCTTGTGAATCCATTTTTTAATACTTTGTCTTTTACTTGAAGGTTTTATATCACTTATAATTAATATAATTATTAATATTGCTGGGTTGAAATGTACCATTTTTTCTATATATTTGTACTATCTATTTTGTGGTCTTCATTCTTTTTTTCTTTTTTGAATAATTTTTGATAGATATAGCAGACTTTGGTATACCAGTTTATCATTATATTTGGTTTAATAATTATACCTTTTTTCTTTTTACATCTATTTTTCAAAATGTACTCTTTTGCATTACTCTGTAGTTCAAGTAGTAATAATGTATGTAAAATACATTTTGTTTGTTCTCTTGACATTTGTGTTAATATCATGATTTAACTTCTACATGTATTATGGAACATATATGGTTTAATTTTTCTTTATACCATCATTATGTTTTAGTATTTAAATGAGGAAGCAGTTTCTTTTCATTGAAAATATTTTATTCCCCATTCATTGTGAATAATATTTTCCCTGAATATTTGGTAGAGTTTGTTATTAATTCCTTGTATTTTTCCTACAATCATTTTTAACTGTGTCTGTTGTCTTCAGGACTACAAATTTATTAGAAGTAGGATGTAATTGTTTTGTTCTTATGTGATTTCCCTGTTACATGAATTATTTTAAGGTAAATTTTTCCTTTATAAAATTTTTCAACAATTTATTTTATATTTTGTTGTCTTATATGTATGAGTCCCTGTGTGTGCATATGTGTTTAACTTGCAAGAGAATATATTTGATTTGGTGGGTGTCGTTTTATAATTTTCATCAAACTTAGAAAACCAAGGCTTTCATTTTGAAGTTTTCAATGCAATTTATCCAAAGTTTTCATTTCAGACCTTGAATTTCATCTCAAGTAGTTATTTTTTTTCTAATTTTCATTACTTTTCCTCCCCATTACATTCATGCTTCTCTTTAAATACCTGTACATAAATAAAAATATATTTAAATACCATTATTGGCTAATACCATCATTGCTGTTAGTCCTGGTGAAGTTTCTATTGACTGAATTTTGTCCTAGTTTGTTTTGCACAGCCCTAATGGTTGAAATTTCTGGTCATTTCTGATTGAACAATGAACATTTTGAAATTAAATCTCTATTTTCATGTGAATAAGACATCTCTATAGTGGAATTTATAGAGAAAAAATTATTTTTGTACATTCTTTCTGGAACACAAGCCATGAAAGTGTTTAAAATGCTAGATTATTTTTAAAGAGTTTTCTTTGCATGAATCTGTCATTGAAAGTTATTTTTATAATACTGTTTTAAGACATAACAAGTGTTGAGTATGCTGTAAGCAATGAATTGATTTGAAAATAATGTTAAAGTTTTTTGTACATATACACAGAAAACAGCTGAGATTTGAAGAAAATAATAAAGAACATAAAATACAACAATTTGCCAAAACATTATATTAAAAATTAATAAATATTTTTGATGTTGGATCAATTTATTTTAATATTGAAACATTTGAAACATTATACTGTAATAAATTAAAACTTAGTTTCAAAGAAAAATAATTTCAGCATCTTTGTTTTTAAAGCTTGTTCACAGTAGAATAATATGGTATCTCATTAGGAAAATCAACAGTACATCTTTTCACTACACTTTAAATAGTTTGTAAAGGAATTGTGGGTCTATAGAACAAACAAACATGCATAAAATATAGGATACTAACAAACCACTAAATTATTAACATTTTACATTTGTGTGGTATTTTTCTACAATTGAGGAAAACACATTTATAATTTTACTATTAGCTATAGTCCATGGTTTAAACTAGGTCTCAGTGCATAATACAAATACATGGATTTTTTTTCTTTTAACTTTTATTTTATTATCATACATACAACCTAAAATTTTCCCATTTAAGGCACATATTTTGACACTTAATTACATTCACAATGTTTTGTTACTATCATCACCATCTATGACCAAAACACACTCATTGTTTTAAAAAAAGTAACTCTGTATAGTTTAATCATTAAATACTCATTTCCTATATTGCCAAGTCCCATCCCTGATAAACTGTACTTCAGATTCTGATTCCATGAGTTTGCTTATTATAATTGATTCGGATCAGTGATATAATACAATATTTTTCCTTTTGTGTCTGTCTCAATTCAATAAAAATGATATCTCCAAGTTCATCATTCTCACATGTATTAGACTAAATTGATTTTTTGACAGGAAAATATTCCTTTATAGGTATATATCACTTTTTATTTATTCATTCATTGGTAGATGGACTCTGGCATTGCTTCTGTCTTTTGGTAATTTTGAATAATGTTGCTCTCAACATGTTTGTGCAAATATCACTTCTGGTTCTGCTTTCAATCCTTTTGGATATATACCTAATACTGGATTGCTGCATCATATGGTGGTTCTAGATTAAATATTCTAGAAACCATCAAACTCTCTTTCACAGCAGTTGCACAATTTTATGTTGCAGCCAGCAATGAATAAATGTCCCTACTTCTCTGCATTCTCTCCTGCATTTGCAATTTTCTGTTTTCTTTTTTTTAATAGCAGCCATTCTAATGGATGTGAATTACTATCTTATTGTAGTTTTGATTTGCATTATCTGGAAGTCCAATAATTTTGAACTTCTTTTCATAAGCTTTCTGGCCATTTGTATATCTTCTTTGGAGAGATATCTAGTCAAGACTTTTGCCTTTTTCTCCCTTGGATTGTTTTTCTTTTTAATGTTAAGTTGGAGGATATCTTTATATATTTTGATATCAAACTTTTATCTGATATATAATTCTAAATATTTTCACCCATTTTGTAGGTTCTGGGTTTACTTTCATGATAAAATTCATTGAGTTCTAAACATTATAAGTTTGATGAGTACCGACATTTATTTTTCTTTTGTTGCTTTGTGCATAAAATTCAAACAACGAATACCAAACTCAACATCCTGAAGTTGGATTCCTATGATTTCTTCTAGGAGTTTGATAGTTCTGGTTCTTTTAATTAGGTCTTTGGTCAATTTTATATTGATTTTTGTTTGTTTTGTGTGAAGTAGACTTCCTCTTTCTTTGTTTTGCAAATGCTTAGCTCATATTCCAGCATTTTTCTTGAAGAAACTATTCTTCCCCAGTTTAGTTGCTCTTGGC
This sequence comes from Dasypus novemcinctus, assembly GCF_030445035.2. Lineage (NCBI taxonomy): Eukaryota > Metazoa > Chordata > Mammalia > Cingulata > Dasypodidae > Dasypus > Dasypus novemcinctus. The sequence continues at coordinate 2,301,989 of NW_026688628.1, forward strand.
TCCTTGTCAAAACTATTGACCATAAATGTAAAGGTTGATTTATGAACAATCAATTTGATTCCATCGGTCTCTGTGTCTGTCTTTGTTCTAGTACCACCCTGTTTTGATTAAAATTCAGGGGTATGAGCCCTCCTTCTTCATTCTTCATTTAAAGATGGCTTTTGTTATCCAGGACTCTTACCCTTCCATATAAATTTGATGATCAGATTTTCCATTACTACAAAGAATGTTGTTAGAATTTTGATTGGGATTGCATTGAATATATAAATTGTTTGAATAGGACTGACATCTTAACAACACTTAGTCTTCCAATACATGAACATGGCATATCCTTCCTTTTATTTAGGATTTCTAGGAATGTTTTATAGTTTTCTGAGTACATGTCCTTTACATCCTTGCTTAGACTTTTTCTAGAGATTTGATTACTTTAGTTGTCAGGTAAATGTAGTTTTTTCTTAATTATTCTTCCAGGTGTCCATTGCCTGTGTATAGAAACAACAGATTTTTAGTGTTTATCTTTTACAGAGCAAATTTCCTTAATTCATTTATTAGCTATAGGCAATTTGTTGTGTTTTTTAATCATTATTATTTTATGGAACAGGATTATGTTATCTGCAAATAGGGAAAGACTGCATTCTTTCTTTCTAATTTGGATACCTTTTATTTCTGTTTCTGGCCAAATTGCTTTAGCAAACTTCCAAGACATCATTGGAAAACAGTGCTGACAATTTTTCTGATTCTTGTCTTGTTCCTAAACTTAGAGCAGAAACTTTCAATCTTTCACCATTAATTAGAATGCTAGATGTGTTTATATAAATATATATATATATCTTTTATCATATTAAGGAAGTTTTCATTTAATACTAGTTGTTCTAAGTGTTTTTTATGAAGAAAAATGGTATATTTTGTCATTGGCCTTTTCTGCCTTAAATCATATGATCAGTTGTATTTCATTACCTTCATTCTCTTGATGTGGTGTATTAAACTAATTGACTTTGTTATGTTGAGTCACTCTTGCATACCAGAAATAAATAGCATTTAATTTTATCATATAAACTTTTAATTTGCTATTGGAGTCTGTTAATATATTATTGAGGATTCTTGCATCTACATTGATATGAAACTTGTTCTGCAATTATATTTTTGTGACATAGTTTCTATCTTAGGTAGGAGGGTTGTTTGCCTTCGAGAATGAATTGAACAATGTCTCCACTTCTTCATATTTTTGGAAGGGCTTGAACAAAATTGGAGTTAAGTCTTCTTAGAATGTTTGGTAAAGTTCTGCTACGATGCCATCTAGTCCTGGGATTTACTTTGTTAGGAGATTTTTATGTATGAATCAGTCTAACAGAGATTGGTTTCTTGAGATCTAAATTTTCCTCAGTCAGTATAGGTAGTTCACATGTTTGTAAGAATTCATCCATTTTATCTAGGTTATATAAGTTTTTGGCATACAGTATTCATAGCATCATCTTATTGTCCTTTTTATTTCAACAGAGTAGTAATACCCCACTTTCATTTCTTACTTGCATTATTTTTACCTTCCCTCCTTTTTTCTTCATCAGTTTCACTAAAGATTTGTCAACTTTACTGACATTTTCAAAGAACCACCATTTGGTTTTGTTGATTTTTCTCTACTTTTGGTCATTCTCTATTTCATTTATCTCTGCTCTTATGTATATATAAATTAAATATATAAATTTATCTCCTGCTCTCTTTCAATTGATTTGCTCTTCTTTTTCTAATTATTCTAGTTTTGAGGTTAAGTCCTAGACTCGAAGTTCTTTTAAAATGTATTTTCCCCTTCCCCTCCCCCCACCCTCCTCTTTTTGCTGTGTGATCTTTTGTATCTATTTCTCTTTTTGTCATTTCTTTTCATTTTCCTCTCCTCTAGGATTCACCAGGATTTGATCCTGGGGACCTCTGATGTGGAGAGAGGTTCCCAATTCCTTGCATCTTTTCAGTTCCTGGTTTCTGCTGCACTTCACCTTGACTCTCCTTCTCTTTTGTTGCATCATCATCTTGCTGTGTGACTCACCTGCATGGGTCATGGCTCTCTGTGTTGGCACATGACTCTCTGTTTGGGCACTAGCTCAGGCACTCAGCTCACTGCAAGGCTCTCAGCCTGCCTTATGGGTACTCATGTGGGCACTCAGCTCACCATGAGGGCACTTGGCTTGTCATGTGGGCACTCGGTTCACTGTTCTTGCATTCATGTGGTCACTCACCTCACCATGAGGGCATTCGTGCAGGCATTCATCTCACCACATGGGTACTTGGCTCACCATATGGGCACTGCGTTGCTGTACAGGCATGTTTTCTCTTTTTTTCTTTTCCAGAAGGCCATAGGGATCAAACCTGGGAACTCGTGTATGGTAGGGAAAAGCCCTATCATTTAAGCCACATCCGATTCCCTTTCTCTTCCTTTTATTTTTGGTCTGTCCTTAGTCCTGTAGATTTCCCTATCAATTCTGTCTCAATATAGTTCATAATTTCCTTTTTGGTTTGCTCTTTAATACACTGTTCTTTTAAGATAATATTTTTTTTCTTTTTTTTATTGACTTTGTAATAATATTACATTAAAAATATATATGTAAGGTCCCATTCAACCCCACCCCCCCACCCCCCCTCTCCCCCCCCCAACAACACTCGTTCCCATCATCATGACACATCCATTGGATTTGGTAAGTATATCTTTGGGCACCTCTGCACCTCATAGACAATGGTTCCCATCATGGCCCATACTTTCCTCCATTCCATCCAGAGGGCCCTGTGAGGATTTACAATGTCCGGTGATTACCTCTGAAGCACCATCCAGGGCAGCTCCATGTCCCAAAGACGCCTCCACCTCTCATCTCTTCCTGCCTTTCCCCATACCCATCGTCCACCATGTCCACTTTTCCCAATCCAATGCCACCTCTTCTATGTGGACATTGGATTGGTTGTGTCCATTGCATCTCTATGTCAAGAGGAGGCTCAGATTCCACCTGGATGCTGGATGCAATCCTCCCATTTTCAGTTGTAATCACTCTAGGCTCCATGGTGTGGTGGTTGTCCTTCTTCATCTCCATCTTAGCTGAGTGTGGTAAGTCCAATAGATCAGATTGTAGGTGCTGGAGTCTGTTGAGGCTCAGGACCTGGCTATCACATTGTCAGTCCAGAGAATCAAATCCCCTAAATATATCTTAAACCCCAACATTAACTGCACCTCCAGCACATTAGCATGAAAGTCTTATGAAGGGAGATCCCATCTGAGTCCAGATTCATCACACATAAACACCATTTCCAAAGAGGGGCCATCTGCCCTGGTAGTTAACCCCATCGGCCATGACCATAACTCCCATGGGTCTCTTTAGCCCTCAAAGGAACCAATATCTGGGGGTTGTATCTGCTTTATCTGTCTCTCTGACTCTGCTCAGTTGTGCATGAGGGCAATCCTTCTGCCAGCCTCCAGACTCTTTTTTAGAAACTCGTAGCCATATAAACTCATTTCTCCTTTCCATTTCCCCCTTACTTTAGGTCAAACAGCATTTTAAAGTCATGGTATTTTATGTAGACATGGATATTCTGCTGATCTGCATTGAACCTTCCGTGTAAGGTCATTTTCCAGTTGCATCATCAGTTGGTAGTTGATAGTGGTCCCTCGTTGCCAGGGAGGCTCATCCCCGAGTGTCATGTCCCACGCTGGGGCGAAGGCATTGCATTTACATGCTGAGTTTGGCTTCGAGACTGGCCACATTTGAGTAACATGAAGGCTGACAGGAGGAAATTCCCAGGCACAATGTTGCTCTACGCCTTGTTCTTATTTTAGGTTTATCAGCTCACAAGCATAGTCATTAGCATCAGGGGCTCACTGTTGAACCCTCACTCCCTCCCGGTCCCCGCCACTGTACCTGGGAGACTGTCGCTGCTCCTCTAGGGACCACGATAGAGCACCAATGGCCAGGAACCCAGTACCCCCCTACTGTGCTTTTTAATTGTTGCCACTATGAGTATATCCAAACATTACCATGCACCCTGGACATATGTTCTGTACAGCTCCCTGTCAGCCATATATCACCTGTCATTGGTATCCCATACCAGTATCCCTCCATTGCCATTGTTGAAACACTCTGTGATCCAGAACTCCCCGAAATTTGAAGCCCAATATAGTGTCATGGTCCCTTACTAGGGAATGGCATATAGCGATGGGTTTAAAGGATAGATAAAGAACTTGGATAAAGTTAGTTAAAGAACTTAGATAAAGAATGTTGTCTTGAAAAAATTCCACATCCTATCTTTCCCCCCCCCCCCCCTAATTATTCAGCTTTTCTTCACAGGAGTCCTAGACCACAGCAATGTATATATATAATATACAGCACTCCCACACATCCACCAGAAAACCTTTTCCCTTCCACAGTGATACTCTTACACCCTATTCACATCATATTTTCTTAAAGTGATGTACAGAGTCTGAGACATTAGCTTTCTAACAAGGTGACATCTGTGCTTACATTATGGTGCATACTTTAGGATACACAGTTCTTTACATTTTTAGTTATCCTGTGTTTTACATTATGGTTTACATTATCAGTCTGTCATCTCCTATATGTTATGGTGTAATATTACATGTTTTATATCCATCCTTGTGTACTCTCAAGAAACTCCTCTCTTACCCCCCATTTACTTTGGTTCCACACATTTAACGTCCATTTTCCCTTCCACCTTGGTGCCCACAGTGACAGCCAACCTCCGTTTCCTGAGGAGCCACTTCCAGAGATAGATGGAATAGTGTTCAGGGCCTAACTTGCTCAACTGCCCCAATGCCCTGGGAGCCACCCTTTCTCTCGAGGGATACAGTTCCCTCTATTTGATGGCATTAGTCATCCCCAGGATGTGGGTCCACCCCCACTCTCACTACTTGGGATTCTACCACATGGTGTCACCCACTCTGGCAGAATGAGCATTTAGACATTCCCCAGGAGCCCGTCCTGCATCAGACCCTCCCCTCCGAGCATTCTAAACAGGTAACCCTCTTTATTATATTTTGATATGATTTTCTCGGCATTTTACTCTCCACCAACACCTGACCCTCTCCTGTGTTCATATGCTACCCCTCCCTCCCCCCACTTTTGGGCAACGTTACCCATCCGTCCCTCCCCAGCCACCCTCAAACCCGTAAAGCCCCAACCAAAGGCAACCCCTTGCCCCCCTTTTATCTCTTCTTTGTGTTCATACTTACCACCATCTCGTCTTAAATTCCACCCCTGCAGACATCGGCTCATATCCTTCCTCCACCCTCCGATTTCCTGTAAGCCTATCGTTCAGTCTCTTGCTATCTAGGGCAGCTTGTTTATTTCATATCATTGAGGTCATGTAGTATTTGTCCTTCAATGTCTGGGTTGCTTCACTCAACATAAGGTTCTCAAGATTCATCCATGTTATCACATGTGTTTGTAGTGTGTTTGTTCTTACAGCCGAGTAGTATTCCATTGTGTTTATATACCACATTTTATTGATCCACTCATCTGTTGATGGGCATATGGGTTGATTCCAACTTTTGGCAATAGTGAACAATGCTGCTATGAACGTTGGTGTACATATATCGGTTTGTGTCCTTGTTTTCAGTTCTGCTGGGTATATACCCAGCAGTGGTATTGCTGGGTCATATGGCAAATCTATGGCTAGTTTTTTGAGAAACCGCCATACTGTCCTCCAGAATGGTTGGATCCTTCTGCATTCCCACCAGCAGTGGATGAGTGTTCCCCTTCCTTCACATCCTCTCCAGCACTTGTATTCTTCTGTTTTTTTCATAGCTGCCAATCTTATGGGTGTAAGATGGTATCTCATTGTGGTTTTGATTTGCATTTCCCTGATAGCTAGAGATTTGGAACATTTTTTCATGTGCTTTCTTGCCATTTGTATTTCTTCTTCGGAGAAGTGTCTGTTTAAGTCTTTTTCCCATTTTTTAAATGGGTTGTTTATCTTTTTATTTTCAAGATATAGGAGTTCTTTATATATGCAAGTTATAAGTTTCTTATCAGATATATGATTGCCAAATATTTTCTCCCACTGTGTGGGCTCCCTTTTTACTTTCTTGACAAACTCCTCTGAGGTGCAGAAGGCTTTAATTTTGAGGAAGTCCCATTTATCTATTAGTTCTTTTGCTGCTCGTGCTTTTGGTGAGATATTCATAAATCCATTTCCTATTACAAGGTCCTGTAGATGTTTCCCTACACTGCTTTCTAAGGTTTTTATGGTCTTGGCTCTTATATTTAGGTCTTTGATCCATCTTGAGTTGATCTTTGTATAAGGTGTGAGATGGTAATCCTCTTTCATTCTTCTACATATGGCTATCCAGTTCTCCAGACACCATTTGTTGAATAGGCCACTCTCTCCCAGTTGAGAGGGTTTGGTGGCTTTATCGAATATTATGTGGTTGTATATGTGAGGTTCTATATCAGAGCTTTCAATTCGATTCCATTGGTCTATGTGTCTCTCCTTATGCCAATACCATGCTGTTTTCACCACCGTAGCTTTATAGTATGTTTTGAAGTCAGGTAGTGTGATTCCTCCAATTTCGTTTTTCTTTTTCAGTATGTCTTTGGCTATTCAGGGTCTCTTTCCTTTCCAAATAAATTTCATAGTTAGTTTTTCTAGTTCCTTAAAGAAGGCTGCGTTGATTTTTATTGGGATTGCATTGAATGTGTAGATCAGTTTTGGTAGGATAGACATCTTAATAATGTTCAGTCTTCCTATCCATGAACAAGGAATAGTCTTCCATTTATTTAGGTCTTCTTTGATTTCCTTGAATAATCTTGTATAGTTCTCGGTGTATAAGTTCTTTACCTCTTTAGTTAAATTTATTCCTAAGTATTTGATTTTTTAATTTACTATTGTGAATGGTATTTGTTTCTTGATTTCCTCCTGATCTTGCTCATTGTTGGTGTACAGAAATGCTACTGATTTTTGCACATTGATCTTATAACCTGCGACTTTACTAAACTCATTTATGAGTTCTAGAATCTTCGTTGTAGATCTCTCAGGGTTTTCTATGTATAGGATCATGTCATCTGCAAATAATGAAATTTTGACTTCTTCCTTTCCAATTTGAATGCCTTTTATTTCTGGTTCTTGCCTCAGTGCTCGAGCAAGTACTTCTAAGACAATGTTAAATAGGAGCGGAGACAGTGGACATCCTTGTCTTGTTCCTGAGTTTAGAGGGAAGGAGTCTAGGATTTCTCCATTGTAAACAATATTGACTTTAGGTTTTTCATATATACTCTTTATCATGTTCAAAAAATTCCCTTGTATTCCAATCTTTTGGAGTGTTTTTATCAAGAAAGGGTGCTGTATTTTGTCAAATGCTTTTTCTGCATCAATAGATATAATCATGTGATTTTTTTCCTTCAATCTGTTTATATGGTGTATTACGTTGATTGATTTTCTTATGTTGAACCATCCTTGCATACCTGGGATGAATCCCACTTGGTCGTGGTGTATAATACGTTTAATGTGTTGTTGAATATGATTAGCAAGTATTTTGTTAAGTATTTTTGCGTCTAGGTTCATTAGAGAAATTGGTCTGTAATTTTCCTTTCTTGTGATGTCTTTGTTTGGCTTTGGTACTAGGGTAATGTTGGCATCATAGAAGGAGTTGGGTAATGTTCTTTCTGTTTCGATGTTTTGGAATAGTATCAGCAGGATTGGTGTCAGTTCTTTCCGGAATGTTTTGTAGAATTCACCTGTGAAGCCATCTGGCCCTGGGCTCTTCTTAGTTGGGAGATTTTTAATAACTGATTCTAATTCTCTGCTTGTGATTGGTTTGGTAAGATCATCAATTTCTTCTTTTGTCAATATGGGCTGCTTATGTGTTTCTAGGAATTTGTCCATTTCCTCTAGATTGTCATTTTTGTTGGAATATAGTTTTTCAAAATATCCTCTTATGATAGTCTTTATTTCTGTGGGGTCAGTGGTGATATCGCCTTTCTCATTTCTTATTTTGTGTATTTGCATCTTCTCTCTTTTTTTCTTTGTTAGTGTTGCTAAAGGTTTGTCAATTTTGTCAATCTTCTCAAAAAACCAGCTCTTGGTCTTGTTTATCTGTTCAAGTGCTTTCTTATTTTCTATTTCATTTAGTTCTGCTCTTATCTTTGTTATTTCCTTCCTTCTTCTTCCTGTTGGGTTACTTTGTTGTTGTTTTTCTAATTCCTTCAAATGTGCAGTTAGTTCTTCGATTTTTGCTCTTTCTTCTTTTTTGATATATGAATTTATGCCTATAAACTTCCCTCTCAGTACTGCTTTTGCTGCATCCCATAAATTTTGGTATGTTGTGTTATCATTATCATTTGTTTCAAGGTAGTCATTGATTTCTTTTGAGATTTCCTCTTTGACCCACTGTTTTTCTAAGAGTGTGCTGTTTAATTTCCAAATCATGGTGTGAAATCTGGGCTTCTGTCCCTTGCAAATCTCCAGCTTGACTCCACTGTGGTCAGAGATAATGTTTTGTATGATTTCAATCTTTCTGAATTCGTTCAGCCTTTCTTTGTGGCCTAGCATATGATCTATCTTGGAGAATGATCCATGTGCGCTTGAGAAAAATGTATATCCTGCTGTGTTTGGGTGTAGCGATCTATATATGTCTATTAGATCGAGCTCCTCTAATATACTATTCAGATGTTTTGTTTCTTTGGTGATTCTCTTTTGAGATGTTCTGTCCAGAGTTGATAGTGGTGTATTAAAATCCCCCACTATAATTGTAGATGTATCTATTCTTTCACGTAGTTTTTCCAGCGTTTGCCTGACGTATTTAGAGGCACCCTTGTTAGGGGCATAGATATTTATGATTGTTCGATCTTCTTGACAGATTTTCCCTTTGACTAAAATGTAGTATCCTTCTTTGTCTCTCACAATTGTTTCACATTTAAAGTCTATTTTGTCTGATATTAATATAGCTACTCCTGCCTTTTTTTGGTTATTGTTAGCTTGTATGATTGTTTTCCAGCCATTCACTTTCAATCTCCATGCGTCTCTGGGTCTAAGATGTGTCTCTTGTAGACAGCATATGGATGGGTCATATTTCCTTATCCAATGTCCCAGTCTGAATCTTTTGATAGGTGAGTTTAATCCGTTGACATTCAGTGTTATTACTATCAAGGAATTATTTGTGTTAGCCATATTTTGATTGGATTTGTGTTTGTCATAATTTGTTTGTATATATTTTTGTCTTTTTTTGTTGTCATTGTTGGTCTTATACTCTCCTCCAACTTTGCCTTTCCTGTTTTTTCCTTTCTTCCTGCAGAACTCCCTTTAGAATTTCTTGAAGGGGAGGTTTCTTGTTGGTATACTCTTTCAGTTTCTGTTTGTCTGCAAATATTTTGAACTGTCCATCATATGTGAATGCTAGTTTAGCTGGATAGAGTATTCTTGGTTGGAAATTCTTTTCCTTTAGTACCTTGACTATATCATACCACTGTCTTCTTGCCTCCATGGTTTCAGAAGAGAAATCAGCACTTAATCTAATTGAGCTTCCCTTGTATGTGATGGTTTTCTTTTCTCTTGCTGCTTTTAGGATTTTCTCTTTGTCTTGAGCATTGGATAATTTGACAAGTATATGTCTTGGGGTGGGCCTGTTGGGGTTTATGACTTGTGGAGTGCGCTGAGCTTCTTGGATATGTACATCAGTCTCTTTCAGTAGATTTGGGAAATTTTCAGCCATTATTTCCTGCAACACTCCTTCTGACCCCTTTCCCTTCTCTTCACCTTCTGGAATGCCTATAATACGTATGTTTGAGCATTTTGCATTGTCATTCAAGTCCCTAAATCCTAATTGGATTTTTTCTATCTTCTTATTGACCCCTTCTACTATCTGTTTGATTTCTGATGTACTGTCTTCCACATCACTAATTCTCTGCTCTGTCTCTTCTAGTCTGCTGATATTTGCTGCAAGTGTATTTTTGATTTCTTGAACTGTGGTGTTCATTCCCATCATATCTGTTATGTTTTTGCGTATGTCTGCAATTTCCCCTCCAAGTGATGTCTTCATGTTGTTAACCTCTTTCATTACTGCATCAAATTTGTCGGTGATAAATGTTCTGAGATCTTTCATTGCTTGTGCCAAGTTTTGCTCCCCTTCTTGATTATTGGTTTGTTGATTGGATTCAGCCATGTTTTCCTGATTATTGGTTTGGTTTGTAGATTTTTGTTGCTTTCTGGTCATCTCTTTATTTTGACGAATTTAATCAGTTCCTTAGCTTCTTTGTCTGCTCTTGTAGGTTAATTAGTTGTTATTTTTGCATAGGTGTTATATCTTCTCTTTGTCACTTTTTTCTTCTTATTCTAGTTACTTGTTGTTGGTTAAGTTCACTTTAGAGGAAAGTATTAGTGTTGGGGAAAGGCAATTGTGTAAGCAAGGGAAAAGTGTAAAGTAGTATTGGTGATGTATGTTAACAAAGCAAGAATATGAGATCTGGGAAGATGGAGGTTAGATTCATGTAGATTGTATAGAGTTATAGCTGTAGGTAGAGTAACCAGGGAAATACTTGTTTATTAATTTTTAATTTAACTTCACTATCTAATTTGCACCTAGTATTTAAAAATACTGTTCTTAATTCTCTATCTTCAGTCATCAATACAATGAACTGACATATAGATTTTTTTCCTATTTTGCTCAGCAATATTTACTTCTGGCACTGCCTGTCTGAAAGGAGGCCCAGGGAATTGGAGGATGAAAGGTGTTAGAAAACAAGCTGGTGATTTCACTCAAGTAAGTCTAAATTTCCAAAAAAAGTAATGTATTATATATATATATATATATATTTGATTTTCATAAATTTTCCTAACTCATGGCCTTATGTGAATTACAGATACACAGCAAATAGGTTTTCCAGAGTGAGACATATAGAGTTTAATTGAGAAATTGAGAGGGATGATTTATATCTTCTCTTTCTTCTTGTTTTAATAATTTACAAATATATTCTTTAGAAAATATTGGTTTAAGCTTTCAGGATGAGACATATTAAATTTTTAATTATTATCATCACCCAAACATATTTATGATGTTGAAGAAAATTATATATAGAATATCAATATCTTTAAATAAATAAAATCTTTAAAAATAATACAGGAGGTTCCCACCTACCCCACTCCCCACACCCCCCCCCCACTTTTCCCACATCAATAACTTCTTTTGTTAGAGGGGTCCGTTCATTAAAATTGATTAATACATTTTGGACTGCTGCTACACAGCATGGATTTTAGTTTACATTATAGTTTACACTCTTTTCTGGTACATTCAGTAGATTAAGGCAGGGTATCTAATGTCCTACATCTGTCCATGCAATATCATTCAGGACAAATCCAAGTCCCATAATTGCCCCATATCATACCTCCTTTCCCCTCTCCCTGCCTTCAGCAACTCCCATGACCACTATCTCCACATCAATGATATAATTTCTTCCATTGTTAGAGTCACAATAATTCTATAGTAGAATGCCTGTAATTCTACTCTAATCTATATTTTATCCCTCCATCATGAGTACCGATGGTTGGCAATGCCCACTCCAACTCTCATTTGAGAGAGACTCTTGATCCCACATGGCTGGTGGATGTGGCTCTCATACCCACAGCTGCAGACACTTTTGGTTGCTTTATGTGGTGGTTGTCCATTCTCACCTCCCTGTCAGCTGACCAGGGTAAGCCCAATGAACAGGAGAGTAGGTGGTACAACACTAGTGAGACTCAGGGTCCAACTGGCACATGGACAGCCCAGAGATTCTAGTCTCCTGGGCATACACAAACCCAAGTGCCAACCACAGGTTTAAAATGTGGATGTTATATTTCCTACAACTGATGTACAAATATACAAATACTGAAACATAACTTCTCAAATATCAGATGACTGTGTATATGAGGGCATATATCAGAATTCTCAATTTGTTTCTATTGTTCAGTATGTCTACCTTTGTGCCAATACCATGCAGTTTTTACCACTATAGCTTTAAAGTATGTTTTAAAGTCAGGTAGTGAGATTCCTCTGATTTCATTTTTCTTTTTCAATATGTCTTTGGCTATTCTGGGCCTCTTTCCATTTGAAATAAATTCCCTAGTTTATCCACAGTAAAAAATGTGTTGATATTTATTGGGATTGTATTAAAATTGGAGATTAGTTTGGGTAAGATAGACATCTTAAGCATACTTAGTCTTCATATCCATTAACAGGGAATATTCTTCCATTTATTTGTCTTCTTAGATTTCCTTTAACAATATTGTGTATTTTTCTTTGTATACGTTGCGGTCACCCCTTGGGCTGAAGTGTGGTTTGCTGGCCTGGCGAGGGGTGGCGGCTGTGGTAGGCCTATTACAAACCGCTGCCCCCATAATAGGGTGGTTGGTCGGGCCCACCGCCACCCCTGAAGGAAGCTCGGCATGGGCGCAGAGTGCCCTCAGGTCTCCCCTTCTCGGCAGCCATGCTTCCACGGCCGCCCCTCCTCCCAGATGGCGCCACACGATGCCTTGTGGGGCGGCACCCTTCTTCTTCTTTCTCCCTGTACAGGCGCAGGGAGGAAAAATCCAGTCTGCCCTTTTCCCTCCCCCCGACAGCAGCAACAGCCAGGCGTGGGCGGGAAACTCCAGTCTGCCCCCCACGCAAGCAACAGCAGCCACCAATCACTAAACCCTGCCACTTCCCCCAGCAACAGCAACAGCCAATCCCTAATCACCACCCCTCCCCCGTCCAGTACCGCCCACTGACCTTTCTCCAGCAACCAATCAGAACAGGGCAAGACTTCGACCAATCAGCCTTCCCCAGCCCCTATAAAACTGTTGCCTCTCCCTCAATAAAGTGGACTTGCGTGTTTACCTTGTCTCCGCGGTAGTTCTTCTGCCGTGCGCCCTCCAGTCCTGAGAACCCCCGACAAGGGCCTGGCCTCCCTTGTCCCCACTTTGTCGCCTGCTTCTCCAGGTGACCCCCTCGTCGCCGGCTTTGCCGGGAGACCCCGTCAGCCGAACCGTGCAACCCCTGTGAGACCAACCCCTCGTCTGCTGCCGGACCGACCCCTCGTCCCAAGAGGGACCGACCCCTCATCCCAAGCGGGACCGACCCCTCGTCCCAAGTAGGACCGACCCCTCGTCCCAAGCTGGACCGACCCCTCGTCCGCAGCCAGACCCCACCTCTACCGACCGAGCAAACCGTCGCAGCTGGCGCCCAACGTGGGGCAAGGCAACCCCACCACAGCCTCACTCAATAACCTGGCAGCCCCCCCTCCTCTCTTCTCACCGTGGGACTTCTCTCGTGCAACATTGCTGCTACCTGAGCCTTGGCTACCTCATATGATCCATAGCAGCCTGGGAGAATCGCTGGATGGCTTTCTCCTTCCATGTCGGGGGCTTATACCGACCTGCTTTGATTAAGAGGAGCCTTGGATTTCTTGGGAGCGCGCGCTTGCACGTCTGAAGTAACCCTACCACAGCCCTACGCCCTCCTCTCTTCTCACCCCTATCTTTTCGCTCTGCATTGCTGCTCCTGAACCTTGGCGACCTCATACGATCCACGGCAGTCTGGGAGAATCGCTGGATGGCTTTCTCCTTCCATGTCGGGGGCTTATACCGACCCGCTATGATTAAGAGGTGCCAATAAAACTCTCAGGAGGGCGTGCCTGAGCACCTCCACCCCTGCCTTCACCTCTGCCTCCTCCTCTCCGTGCTTGCTCCCCTTTGCCTTGCTTCACTGCTCGTCGCTCTGCCTTCCCCTCGTCGGGGCCTTCCTTTGGCCTGCGACCACCATCGGAGTCCCGTCGGCTCCGACCCCTCGTCTCACCGTGCACCTCGGCTCCCATCACCGCGCTCTCAAGGTAAGGGCCCCTTTTCTTATCAGCTCCAAAAGGCCATTAGCAATGGGTAACATCCTTTCTGCTAAGCAAGCCCCGCAAGTTCGGGCCCTCGCCAGTCTCCTAGACACTCACCGGTGTAAGATCTCTTAGAAACAGCTCCAAGTTTATTGGGACCTTCTTCTCCCCTTTAATCCGTGGCTTACAACATGTCAGCTCTGGGACCTGGATACCTACACTCGCCTTATAGATAGGGTCACTTCTGCTGTGGAGCAGGAAGGTAAAAGATTCCCTCCTGGCTTATTACCGGTGCTTTTTACCATCCGCTCCTTCCTTCAAGGCACCCCTACCATCAACTCCCCCTGGCTGCACCACCACCGCTGCCGTGATTGTCAGGATGGCGACTTTAACCAGGATCCTGATCGGGATCCTGATGCCGGCTCCGACTCTGACTCTGAGTCGCTTGTCGAGCGCCTTAATAACGCGCTCGAAGATTGTCCCCCTAAACAGTGTAATCTTGCAGTGCCGAGCGCCAGTGAAGATGGTGAACTTCCGCCTTCTTCCTCGCTCGGTAAGTGGAAGCACTCCCAAGAGGGCAGGCTTCCACCTTCTTCACCATCCGAAAAGGGGAGGCACTCTCAAGATGGCGGACTTCCGCCTTCTTCCTCGCTGGAAAAGGGGAGGTCCCTTTACCCCTCCCTCCCCCCGATGACTTCCTGCCTGGGTGGGCCGGAAGCTCCCTCCCCACCATTTTACCCCTCTGCGCAGGGCGGTCCATGGCCATCTTGTAGCCCACGGCCATTTTGTGGCCCGCCGCCATTTTGTAGTACCGCTGGGGACAGCCCGCAGCCATTTTGTAACACCGCATGGGCAATGGCTCCTCTCGCACCCTCTGCGCCAGCAGCTCCCCCTGGCTCCGCCTCCCCCTGGCAGCCTCCTCCATCCAATCTGTGGCAAGCTGCCGCACGCGCGGCCCCCTCTAGCCTATGTTTGGACCCGTATTCCTCCCCCGCCAGGGCACCTCCACCTACCTCCCTGCCACCTCCTACCACCTGCTTTCCCCTTAACGTAACTCCCACCCCTCAGCACCCCTTTCCATGGTACCCACATGATGCGGAAAGTGTTAAACAGCTCCGCAAGCCCATTAAGGAGGACGGGTTAGGCAGCCCTTATGCTCAGCATTTGTTAGAGGAGATGTCCACCCTTCTGTGCATACCCCTCGATTGGCTCCAACTGGCCCATGCCATCCTCACGCCTGGCCAGTTTATAAATTGGCGCTCCCATTTTCATGCCGAGGCTGAAAAGCAGGTTGTGGCCAATGTCGCAATGGGTGTTAATCACCCACCAGAAGCCTTCACCGGCACCGGTCAGTTTAGCCAGGCTGCGGCCTACTACCGTGCTCCGGCTGGCTTCTGGCTTCAGATTCGCGAGGTTGCCCTACGGGCCTTTCACGCCTGCACTGCCAGTAGTGCTGACAAGTTCACTAAGCTCACACAGACCAAAGATGAGGACTTTTCTACCTATGTTTCCAGAGTTCTCCGGGCGTGTGAGCGCAGGGTCCACGATGAACAGGCTCAGCACGCCCTCGCCTGTGAAATTATCCTTGAAGGGGCCAGCCCCATTTGTCGACAGGCGATTGCTCCCGTGAGAGAAAAGTCGATAGAAGATTGGGTAATTGCCTGTAACGGCCTTGACCAACAGGCTGCTTCTTTCGCCAAGGCTGTCACGACAGCCATGGCACTTAACTCCTCTTGTTTCAAATGTGGCGAGCCAGGACATTTCGCCCGTGAATGCCCGGCAGTCTCTGCACCACTGGGCCCTCCTGTTCCCCCCCCCCCACCGCCCCGACAGGGCCCTTCTACCCCCTGCCCCCGCTGCGGCCGGGGATACCACTGGGCTCGCGACTGCCGTGTGCAGCCTCCCCCGCAGTGGCCATCTTTAAACTCCAGGAGGGGCAGGCCTCAGCCCCACCCCAAAGAGGCTCCCCGTCCCAACCTTCCAAAGCCCTGATGTGGACAGTCCCCATCACATCCACCAGGCCTAACATGAGGTTTAAGATTCACCACCACTGGTATTCTGGGACCCTTGACTCGGGTGCAGAGGTCTCTTGTTTCCCTGCTCATTTCACCGCCCAGTGGTCTGTTCAAGAAGGCCCTTCCGTCCAAGGGGCCACTGGCTCCTCTACCTCCCTTCGTGCCAGTCACCCTATTGCCTGGGAGGATGGTGAGGGATGTGTGGGCACATTCCAGCCCCTCTTCCTTAGCACCCTTGATACTATACTTTGGGGGCGAGATGTCCTGGAGGAGTGCGGTGTTCAGTTAACCACTCAGCCCCCCCCAATAGTTTGTGCCACTGCTCAATTAACACCTCCCACACCCACTCCTCTGCGGTGGGATACAGAGGAGCCTATTTGGGTGGAGCAGTGGCCCTTGCCATCCCACAGACTCCAAGCTCTTCGTGAGTTGGTTCAAGAGCAGCTTGAAGCTGGACATATAGAACCGTCCACAAGTCCCTACAATTCGCCCGTTTTTATCATTAAAAAGAGGGCCACTGGCAAATACCGCCTCCTACATGATTTGAGGGAGATTAATAAGCATATCCTCCCCATGTGAACTCCCCAACCGGGACTCCCTCACGCAGTGGCCATTCCTAAACACTTTTTTTGTGGCCACTCTAGATATTAAGGACTGCTTTTTTTCCATTCCACTTCACCAAAAGGACCGCCCGCGCTTTGCCTTTACCGTTCCTGTCCCCAACCACCGAGGGGCAGCCAATAGGTATCAGTGGGAAGTCCTTCCACAAAGCATGTGCAATAGCCCGGCCATCTGCCAGCTGTATGTGAACGGGGCAGTCACCCCCTTGCGAGATCTGGGCTACCTCATCCACTATATGGATGATGTCCTGGTCGCATGTGAGACCCATGAGAAGCTGCAGTATGTCCTCTCTCAACTTCGGCATAATCTGTCCGCCATTGGCTTAACAATCCAGAATGACAAGGTCAAATTTGAACCCCCCTTAACCTTCCTGGGGTTCCATATCTCCCAGCATGTAACCCCAATGGCTGTGCGACTAAATGTGCCAGACCAAGTCACCCTCACAGAGCTCCAGCAGCTCTGTGGGAATATCAATTGGGTCCGTCCTGCTCTGTCTGTTACCACGGCACAGCTCCAGTCATTATTTGCTCTCTTACAAACCAGCCATAAACCCCCTCTGCCATGTCCACAAAGATAACCATCACACCAGAGGCTCGAGCCGCCATTGCCGCTGTAGATAAGGCCCTTAACAATTGCTGCCTCCAGTGGTTCGATGCCCAGCGGCCTCTCCAGGCATTGGTCCTCCCCACCAAGGGAACGCCCACTGGAGTTCTTTGGCAGGACAGGCCCCTCCTCTGGCTCCATCCTTCTAAAAGCAAGATGCAGAAGATCTGCCCCGCAGTAAGACTATGGATCGCTCTCGCAGCCGATTTAGTGCAGCTGTCCATCCATACGTTTGAAACTCAGCCTGCTGTAATTATTTGGCCGCTTAATGCGAAAGAAACCACCTCCCTCATTAGGGATAATGAGCAAATGCAAGTACTGTGTGAGGGATTTTCAGGCAATTTCAATTGCCATTTCCCTAGTCACCGCCTACTCCAAGGCGTGTCCCAACTCCCCTTCCGAAGTCCTTTTTTCCCCTTCCCGTCTTCCTCCCCTTTCTGAGGTCCGTCACTATTTTCACGGATGCGTCTAGAACTAAGTACTCCATGGTCGTGTACCTGGACGGAGTCGCAGAGCCAAAAGTCTTTACACATCTTAACCTACACTCCGTCCAGACGGGAGAGCTTTTGGCTATTGTAGAAGCGTTTCGTGCCTTCCCCTGTGAACCTGTTAACATCTTTACAGATAGCCTCTATTCTCTGCAAGTCTGCAGGGTCTTGGCATTAGCTACATTCTTCCCGACCTCCTCTCCTATTGATGAGGCACTGGATGCCCTTAAGACCCTTCTTGAAAAATGCATGGCACCCTGGTATATTGCTCATATCCGGAGCCACTCCGGGTTGCCTGGCCCCCTAGCAGCAGGCAACGACACCGCGGATCAGACGGTCTCCGCCCTTGCCCTTGATACGGTCGGAGATGCTATCGATCAGGCTAAGTCCTTACATTCGAGGTTTCACTTTTCTGCCGCCTCACTCCACCACCTTTTGCCTGAGTTGCCAATTGAGACTCGTAAGCACCTAGTGCGGACATGCAAAACCTGTGCCCCCTTCCTGCCTCTGGGGCCTCTGCAACCACAGGGGGTGAATCCCCGCGGCCTTAGGCCTAATTCCAGGTGGCAGATGGATGTCACGCATGTCCCGTCCTTTGGACGCCTTAAGTTCTTGCATGTTATAATTGACACCTTCTCCCACATGTGCTATGCAGTCCCCTTGTCTGGGGAGACTGCTAAGCACTGCATTAAGGCCCTTCAGCAAGGGATTCTCTTCATGGGAGTCCCCTGGGACCTAAAGATGGATAACGGCCCTGCTTATCGCAGTGAGTCCTTTGTGAGGTTCCTTCAGCTCTACCAAATCGCCCACCATTTTGGTATCCCATATAACCCGCAAGGACAGGCCATTGTGGAGAGCTCCCATCTCCGTCTGAAACAACAAATTGAAAAACAGAGGGAAATCCTCCCTCACGCTCCTCCCGGAGACATCATCACCGCTGTCTTAATCCATCTAAATCTCATGACCTTTGATAAGGATGGTCTCTCGGCAGTCCATAGGCATTGGGGCCCCTCGTACCACCCCACACAGGCCCCCCTGGTCCTTTGGAAGGACTCTCAAACAGGTCAGTGGCGTGGCCCGTGCCCCCTCCTTACCCAGGGCTGAGGTTTCGCTTGTGTCTTCCCGCAGGATGCCGCTCAGCCAATCTGGGTCCCCGGGAGATACGTCAAACCCGCCACCTCAGCAGCGGATGTCCCGCAGGGAACGGCGCCAAATGCGAGTGATCCAGCACCAACTGAGCCAGCTCACCCTCCACCCTGAGAGACAACCATCCAACCCTGAAGTAACATAGACTCTCTCCTTCTCCTTATGCTCTCCCTCGCCACCTCTGGCCAAGCTAACCACACTCACCAGCCCTTCAATTGGACACTCGCTCTCTGGCAACAACGACTCGCCACTGCTGAGGACACCCCCCCCACTTCATCTTCTTGGCCTCCTCCTGCCCGACCTCTTCCTGCTCACTCTTCCTGCAGGTGCCCCAAGTCTTCTGTAACCACGGCCCCCCATGCCGCCATTGCTCTCAAGCAGCTCCAGCCCCACTAAACGGCCCGCAACCTGCTTTCCCCGGCCCATGGCCTGCTTTCTAGCATCCAATAACGTTTCTACTCTTGCCTCCCCAGACTTCTGCAGAGCTTCCTCCTGTCTCGACCTCACTCCTCTTCTCAGCCATCCAAAGCATCCTTTCTCGTCCCCCACCCCCCTCCTTTTTTTGCTTGAACCCCATTGCGTTGCAGATTGGGCCACCCCATGTTGGCCCGCCCCCATTAACATTGGCCTCTCTCGCGCCCGTGGAGACTTTGGCCTTCTTGCTGTCCTCGCCTACGTCTCCACCACTCCCGATGCTGCCGCCACCGCCGCCACCACGGCCGCTGGTGCCCTGTCGTGACTTGTCCTCACAACTGTGATCCTCCAGACCATCACACAATCTGCTTCTGCCGCTCTTCGCCGCCAAGGAGAGATCAACTACCTGTAGCGCGCTGTCACTCTGGACTTTTAACAGCAGATGAACCTTATAGCCGCCGAGATCAACGAGAATTGGACATTGGCCACCCTTGTTTGCAACAGCAAGATACCGCCCCCCCTAATTGTACATTTGTATCCCCATCATACCCACCTCCCCCTTCAGCCCACTTCCCTCATTTGCTTACTGCCCTTAGGCCTTGGCTACTTGTTACTGCTGCCATCCTGGCCCTTATTTGAAAAGAAGGGGGAAATGCGGTCACCCCTCAGGCTGAAGTGTGGTTTGCTGGCCTGGCGAGGGGCAGCGGTCGTGGTAGGCCTATTCCAAACCACTGCCCCCATAATAGGGTGGTTGGTTGGGCCCACCGCCACCCCTGAAGGAAGCTCGGCATGGGCGCAGAGTGCCCTCGGGTCTCCCCTTCTCGGCAGCCATGCTTCCGCGGCTGCCCCTCCTCCCAGATGGCACCACATGATGCCTTGTGGGGCGGCACCCTTCTTCTTCTTTCTCCCTGCGCAGGTGCAGGGTGGAAAAATCCAGTCTGCCCTTTTCCCTCCCCCCGACAGCAGCAACAGCCAGGTGTGGGCAGGAAACTCCAGTCTGCCCCCCACCCCAGCAACAGCAGCCACCAATCACTAAACCCTGCCACTTCCCCCAGCAACAGCAACAGCCAATCCCTAATCACCACCCCTCCCCCGTCCAGTACCGCCCACTGACCTTTCTCTGGCAACCAATCAGAACAGGGCGTGGCTTGACCAATCAGCCTTCCCCAGCCCCTATAAAACTGTTGCCTCTCCCTCAATAAAGTGGACTTGCGTGTTTACCTTGTCTCCACGGTAGTTCTTCTGCCATGCGCCCTCCAGTCCTGAGAGCCCCCGACAAGGGCCTGGCCTCCCTTGTCCCCAGTTCATCGCCTGCTTCTCCAGGCGACCCCCTCATCGCCGGCTTCGCCAGGAGACCCCGTCAGCCGAACCGTGCAACCCCTGTGAGACCGACCCCTCGTCTGCTGCCGGACCGACCCCTCGTCCCAAGTGGGACCGACCCCTCATCCCAAGCGGGACCGACCCCTCGTCCCAAGCTGGACCGACCCCTCGTCCGCAGCCAGACCCCACCTCTACCAACTGAGCAAACCATCGCAATACGTCATTTACATCTTTAGTTAAATTTATACATAGCCATTTGTTTCTTTTAGTTAGTATTTTAAATTGTACTTTTTTCTTGATTTCCTCCTCAGATTG
Source organism: Dasypus novemcinctus (assembly GCF_030445035.2). Classification (NCBI taxonomy): domain Eukaryota; kingdom Metazoa; phylum Chordata; class Mammalia; order Cingulata; family Dasypodidae; genus Dasypus; species Dasypus novemcinctus. The sequence continues at coordinate 2,322,734 of NW_026688628.1, forward strand.
CTCATTATTGGTGTAGAGAAATGTTACTGATTTTTGCACATGGATCTTACAACCTGCATCTATAGATACGACCATGTGATTTTTTTTTCTTTCAATCTCTTTATGTGGTGAATTACATTGATTTTCTTAAGTTGAACCATCCTTGCATATCAGGGATGAAGCTCATTTGGAAATGGTGCATAATTTGTTTGATGAATATGATTAGCAAGTATTTGTTGAGGATATTAGCATCTAGGTTCATTTAGAGATAATGGTCTGCAATTTTACTTTCTTGTGGTGTCTGTTTGGCTTTGGTATTATAATAATGTTGGCATCATAAATGAGTTGTGTAATGTTCCTTCTACTTCAAATTTTTGGTAGAGTTTAAGCAAGATTTGTCTTAGTTTTTTCCCGAATGTTTGGTAGAATTCAACAATGAATCTGTCTGGTTCTTGGCTTTTCTTAGTTGAGAGGTTTTTAATGACTAATTCTATCTCTTCAATTGTTACTGGTCTATTGAGATCATCAAATTCTTCTTTCATCAACATAGACTGCTCGTGTGATTCTAGGAATTTGTCCATTTCCTCAAAATTGTCCTTGTTGGCATATAGTTTTTCAAAGTATCCTCATGACACATTTTCTTTCTGTGGGGTCAGTGAAGTACCCTTTGTCAATTCTTATTTTGTGTATTTGCATATTCTCTCTCTCTCTTTTTTTTTGATAGTCTAGCTAAGAGTTTGTCATTTTTTTGATTATCGAAGAATCAGCTCTTGGTTTTGTTTATTCTTTCTTGTGCCTTCTTATTTTCTATTTCATTTAGTTCTCTCATTTTTGTTATTTCTTTCTTTCTAATTCCTTTGGGGTTAGTTGGTTGTTTTCTTTTTTACTAAGTTCTCCAAGTATGCATTTAGGTCTTCAATTTTATTTCTTTCTTCTTTTTTGATATATGAATTTATGTCTATGCATTTCCCTCTCAGTACAACTTTTGCTTCATCCCATAACTTTAGATATGTTGTGCTGTCGCTGTCATTTTTATCAGTTTCAAAGTAGTTACTGATTTCTTTTAAGATTTCCTTCTTGACTCACTCTTTGTCTAACAGTGTGTTGTTTGAATTTCTTATCTTTGTTCTTAAACTTGTTCTTCGGCCCATGCAGATTTCCAGCTTCTTTCCAATGTGGTTGGAAAAATTACTTGTCATTATTTCATTCTTCCTGAATTCATTGAGACTTTCTTTGTGTCTAGTATGTTGTCTATAATGGAGAATGATCCATGTGCAATTGAGAAGAATGTGTATCTGGCTGTATTTGTGTATAGTGTTCTGTATATGTCTCTTAGGTACAGAACCTCTAATATATTATACAGTCTGTTTCTTTATTGATTCTCTGTCAAGATGTATTGTTTAATGATGATAATGAAGTAGAAAAACTCACACACTCTAATTACAGAGGCATCTATTCCTCTACTTAGTTTTTCTAGTGTTTGTCTCCTATGTTTTTATGTGCTTTGGTTAAGTGCATAGATGTTTATAATTGTTCTTACTTCTTGAAAGATTAACCCTTTTACTAATATATAGTGTCTATCTTTTCCTCTCACAAGTTTTGCATTTAGTCTTTTTTGTTGATATTAGTATAGCTACTCCTGCCCTTTTCTATTATTGTTTGCTTGTAAGATTGTTTTCCAGCCATTCAATTTCAACCTCTTTGAATCCCTGGGTCTAGGGTGGGTTTCTTTTTTTTCTTCTTCTTCTTTATTTTTTTAATATTACATTCAAAAATTGTGAGGTCCCAATATACCCTCCACCCGTCTCTCCCCACTCTTCCCCCTATAACAACAATTTCATCCATCATCATGAGACATTCATTGCATTTGGTGAATATATCTCTGAGCACTGCTACACCTCATGGTCAATGGTCCACATCAGAGCCCACACTCTCCCACATTCCACATGGTGGGCCATGGGAGGACATACAATGTCCAGTAACTGTCCCTGCAGCACTACACAGGACAACTCCAAGCCCCGAAAATGCCCCCACATCACATCTCTTCCACCCACTCCCTACCCCCAGCAGCCACCATGGCCACTTTCTCCACACCAATGCCACATTTTCTTCGATTACTAATCACAATAGTTCATGAATAATCCATATTCTATTCCTCCATCCTGTGGACCTTAGAATGGTTGTGTACACTCCACATCTATATCAAGAGGGGGCTTAGATTCCACATGGATGCTGAATGCAATTCTCCTGCTTTCAGTTGCAGGCAGTCTTGGCTCCCTGGTGTGGTGGTTGACATTCTTCACCTCCATGTTAAATGAGTGGGGTAAGTCCAATAAACCAGAGTATAGGAGTTGCAAGTCTGTTGAGGCCCGGGGCCTGGCTATAACATGATCAGTCCAGAGATTCAGTTCCCCTGGGTATACATTAAACCCCAGCACCAACTACAGTTCCAGCAAAACTAAAAGGAGAGACATGTGGACAAAGATCACATCTAAATCCAGCTCCATCACACAGAAACACAAACACCAAAGTAGGGCCAACTGAGATGGCACTGAACTCCATCTGCCATGACCATAGAACCTGTAGGTCTCTGTAGCTTTCAGGAAAACCAATACCTGGTGTTGTATCTACTTTATCTGTCTCTGGGACTCAACCCAGGTGTGCATTAGCATCCCCTCTGACAACCTCCTGGCTCTTTTTGGAGACTTATAGCCATATAAGCTCATTTGTCCTTTCCATTTCCCCCTTTTCTTCAGGTCAAAAAGCATTTTTCACTCCTGGTATTATATGTAGACTGAGATATTCTGCTGGTCTGAGTTGACCCTTTTATTCAAGGTCATTATCTAGTTACATCATCATCTAGTACTTGGTAGTAATCCCTCGATGCCAGAGAGGCTCATCCCTTGGAGTCATGTCCCATGCTGGGGGGAAGGCAACGCATTTACATGCAGAGTTTGGCTTCGAGACTGGCCACATTTGAGCAACATGGAGGCTCTCAGGAGGCAACTCTTAGGCACCCTGCAGCTGTAGGCCTTGCTCTTATTTCAGGTGCACAGGCTCACAAGCATAGTCACTAGCATCAAGGGCTCATTGTTGGACATTCCTTCCTTTTTGGTCTTTGCTGTTGGACTTGGGGGATTGTTGCTGTTCCTTTAGGAACTGAGATAGAGCTCCCCTGAATAGGAACGCAGCACTCCCTCCATTGTTGTTTTTAATTATGACCACTATGAAAGTATCCAAACATTTTTATGTACCCTGGATATATGTCCTGTAGGACTCCCTGCCAGCCATGTTTCCCGTGTCAATAACATCCCACACCAATATTCCTCCCCTGACATTGTTGAACCTCTCTATGATCCAAAACTTCTTCAAAAGTGAAGCCCAATATATTGCCAGGTTCCATCGAAGGTAAAATGGAATATAGTGATGAGTTTAAAGGTTATATATAGAATACACATTAATTTAGAAAAATTAAGGTAAAAATAAATTGGGGTATCAAAAAATTTAAAAATGCAAATGTTTTTTTTTGATATTTTGCTCTCCATCACTGCAATAAGTGTTTCCCTGTATGCAAATTGGCAAGGCAACTACTTATGTCTTTTCCTGAGTGTCTATGTCCTTTTTCTTTTCTTTTTTCTAATTATTGAGCTTATCTTCACAAGAGTTTTAGATCACAATACTTCATATTTACAATATACAGCACTCCCACATATCCAACATAAAACCTTTTCCCTTCCACAACAATAATCTTTTTACATATTCATACTACATTTAATGAAACTGATGTACAGATATTAAGACAATAGCTTTCAAACAATGTAACAAATTTTGTTTACATTGTGGTTTATAGTTTAGACTATACAATTTTCTAAATTTTTAGTTATCTTATGTTTTACATTATGATTTACATTTTAGACATTCTTGTCTTATTCCTGATCTTAGAGGGAAAGCTTACAATATTTCCCCTTTGAGTAGGTTGTAGGTTGTGGGTTTTTCATACATTTGTTTTTACCATATTGACAAATTTTCTATTTTCAACTTTCAAATTGCTTTTATAAAAAAAATTCTGGATTTTATCAAATGTCTTTTCTGCATTGATTGAGATGATCATGTGGTTTTGCTCTTTCAATTTGTTCACTTTATATATTACATTAATCAATTTTCTTTTTCTGTACCTCCCTTAAAACCCAGGAATAATCACAATTGGCCATGGTATATCATTTGTTTTGATATGCTTTTCATTCTATTTTCAATAATTTTCCCCACTTTTACTACTGACTTTATTTATTGCATATTCTTTCTTTTTTACCCTCATTAGTTTTGCTAAGCTTTTGTTCATTTTTATATGATCAAAGAACATGCTTTATTTTTAAATTATTTTAATTATTTTAAAAGTTACTTAGATTAAATAAAGTGTTACATAAAATATATAAAGAATTCCCATATGCCCCATTCCCCAGACCTCCCACTTTCCCCCACATTAATAACTTCTTTCATTAATGTGGTGTATTTATTGCAATTGAATCACATTATGTAGCATTGCCACTAAGTATGGATTATAGTTTACATTGCTTACACCCTCTCCCACTCAATTCTGTAGGTTATATCAGGATATATAATGGCCTATATCTGTCATTGCAATATCATTCAGGTCAATTCCAAGTCCTGAAAATGCTCATATATAACACCTCTTTTTCCCTTTCCCTGACTTCAGCAACTCCAGGGGCCATTTCTTCACATCAATGACATAACTTCTTCCATTGCTAAAATCACAGTAAGTCTAGAGTAGAATACCAGTAAGTCCACTATAGTCCATATTTTAATCCCAAATCCTGAGGATTTAGAGTGATGATGCCCACACCAACTTTAACTGAGAGGGGACTTCAGTCCCATATGACTGATGGATAGGGATCACTTGCTTGCAGTTGTAGACTCTCATTTTCTTGGTGTGGTGGTTGTGCATCCTCACCTCCTTGGTAGTTTTTCTGGGTGAGTCCAATATACCAGAGAGTAGCTGTTGCATCTCCACTGAGGCTCAGGACAACAAGTTTTAGATTTTTGTGATTTTCTATTGTTTTCAATTTCATTTATTTCTCATCTAATGTTTATTATATCTTTCTTCCTGTTGCTTTAGGATTGGTTTTCTGTTTTTTTTTCTAGTACCTCCAGTTCACTTAGATCTTTGACTTTATCTCTTCTTTTTTTGTCTTATCTTTTTTGTGTATATTTTGTGTATAAATATACTTTATTTTTCATTTTTTATCTTCTTTTAAAGATACATAGATCATACAAAATGTTACATTAAAAAATATGAGGTTCCCATGTACCCCACTTCCCACACTGCCACTCTTTCCACATTGAAAACTTCTTTCTTCTTTTTAAATATAGACTTTTTGGGATATAAATTTACCTCCCACAACTGACTTCCTTTTATCATAGAAATAAGTTGTTTCCTCATTTTCATTAATCTCATTATATTTAATACTTTTTCTAACAGTTTATTCCTTGACTGATTGACTGTTTATGAGTGTGTTGTTTAACCTCCATAATTTGAAAACTTTCTCCTTTCCCATCTATAATAGATTTGCAGTTTCATTATATTATGATCTGAGGTGTTTTGTATAATTTTAATATTTTCATGTTTATTGAGACCTGTCTTGTGATCAAATGTGTGGTCTGTCCTGTAGAAAGATCCATAGCACTTGAGAAAAATGTTAACCCATTGATATGTGTTTGAACAATATGTAGATGTCTTTTAGTTCCAGTTCATTTATCATTTTGTTCAAGTTATCTGAGTCCTGGTTGATCATCTGTTTAGTTGTTCTATCTCGTGATGGAGTGTTGTGTTGAAGTCTCCAAATTTAATAGTAGATATGTCTATTTTTCCCTTCAGTTTTGCCAGTTTGCCTCATGTATTTTGGGGCATACAGATTAGGTGCATAGATAATTATAACTGTTATTTCTTCCTGGTGGATTGTCCATTTTATTAATGCATTAGTCTTATGTATATCTTCTAAATTTTTTTGCATTAAAATGCGTTTTGTCCAATAATTATATTTCTACCCCTGCTTTTTTGGTTACTCTTTTCCTGGAGTATCTTTTTCCAAACTTTCATGTTCAACTGATTTTTATCCCAGGGTCTAACGTGAGTCTCTTGAAGGTAGAATATTGATAGCTTATGTTTTTTATTTGTTTTCCTTTTGTTTTTGTTTATTTTTATCTATACTGTCAGCCTATATCTTTTTATTGGGGGGTTTAATCCACTCACATTCAATGCATTAAATGATATTACTGTAAATGCACCATTTGATTTGACCTTTTTCTTCTTGGGCTTTCATATGTCATATCCTTTTTTGTCTGTCCTTTTCTTCTTTCTGCTTGTCTTGCCTTCTACACTCTCCTCCAAACCTCTCTTGCCTGTCTTTTTCTTTCAGGCTGAACGTTCCCATTAATACTTCCTGGAAAATTGGTTTCTTATTTATGAACTGTAGTTTCTCTTTATTTTCAAATATTTTAAAATCACCTTCATATGTGATGGACTGTTTTGTCAAACAAAGAATTATTGGCTGGCAATTTTTCTCTTTAAGTATCCTAATTATATCATACCAGTGTCTAATTGCTTCCATTGTTTCTGATGAGGACTGCAAGATTGATATGGTTATGAATTTAAAAAATAGATATTGAATTATTTTTGTAATCTGGTCTGTACCTGGGCATGAAGAAGTTATGATTAGTGCTTTGATTGGGACACATTACTAAGGCATTGAGTCTTCATGCCTTGATGAGTGGGAACTCACAAATAAAAAACATGGCAGAGGACAGAATTTTAGGGTTTTTGATGTTGGAGTTTTAATGTTGAAGTTCGATGCTGAAGCCTTAAGTTGGAATCCTAGGAAGTAAGTACACAGAGGAAAGAAAAGCAAGCCCCAGATAGAAAGGAAACCTATGGCCAGGAATAAGCAAGCCCAGTGAAGAGAGGAACCCTGAATTCAGGGAGAAAGAAGACCATGGAAGGAAGAAACCCAGGAAGGCCTGAGCGCTCACAGACATTGGCAACCATCTTGTTCCAACACGTGAAGATGGACTTTGGTGAAGGAAGTAACTTATGCTTTATGGCCTGGTATCTGTAAGCTCCTACCCCAAATAAATACCTTTTATAACAACCAACCAGTTTCTAGTATTTTGCATCAGCACCCCTTTGGCTGACTAATACAAGGACAATTCACATTTATGTGTCATTCGATGTCCTTTTTATGTGATGGTTTGCACCTCCTTTGTTGCTTTCAAAATTTTCTCTTTATCTTCGATGGTTCACATTGTGAATGGTATTTGTCTTGGTGTAGGTCTATTCAGATTTATACTGATTGGTGTATACTGCACTTCTTGGACATGTAAGTTCATTCCTTTCATAAACTTGGGAAGTTTTCAGCCATTATTTTCTCAAATACTTTTCCCCCTTTTCACTTCTCTTTGCCTGGAACTCCCATGGCACATGTGTTGTTACACTTTGAGTTATCACTCAACTCCCTGAGGCCCTGCTTATATTTTTTCATTCTTTTATTTCTGTGTTCTTTTCTAACTTTAATTTCAGTTGTTCTTTCTTCTGCATCATTCTTTCATTTTTCTATCATTTCTAGTCTGCTGTTGTATACCTTTAATGTGTTTTTTTAATTGGATAAAATAGATTATTTTTATGAAATTTTTATTTTCTTTTTTTAAGGATACATAGCTCACACTAAATGTTACATTAAAAATATAAGAGGTTCCCATGTATCCCTCTCCCTACCTCCCTACTCCTCCCACATCAAATTTTTATCTCATCTTTTGTATCTTTCATGCACATAAGCTCTGCTAATTTTCTAGTTAGTTTTCAGATTCTTCTGTGTATTTGCCAAGAATCTTCTTGATGTTCTTTATGTCTTTAATCATATTGTCTTTCAACTCACTGATTTGACTTTGCAAATTTGTATGAATGTCATTGATTGTCTCAAATTCTGTATCTCATCTATGGTGTTGATGTATTCCATTGCTTGGGCCATTTATTTCATTTTCTTAGAATGGCTTACAACTTTTTGCTGATATCTTGACATCTTATTATGATGGCAAGTTTACTCTGAGGCTCAATTTGTCTCTCTTGCATGATGTTTAGCAAAGACTGAAACACCTCTGTGTAAAAGTGTGCTGATAAGCTTCATCAGCTGTTAGGTCTGGAATTTGAAAGGACAAAAACTGTTCTCTCTGTATCCTAACACTGGGAGAAAATTTGTGACCTACTAGTGAGTCCCTGGTCCAATTTCGATAATTTATATTGCACAATTTTGAAGACTTAGAATAAGTTGAACAAAATATCACAGAATAATTGTGGAAAAAAATAAGCAAGAGAGAGAAGTTATGGCTATCTCAATAAATTCACCAACATTTTCAGATACTTAGACATCAGCAAAAAGTTTCAAGCCATGTTAAGGAAACAGGAAGAAAAGGTCCAGCCCAAAGGAAAACCAAATATTCTGAAGAGATACAGGATGTGAGACAATGAGACAAGGAATTAGTGACAATCACACAACTCTCCTAAATCACTTAAAAGAATATAAAGAAAATATTCCTAGAGGAATAAATGTTATTAAGACACTGGGAAAGCATAAAGAAAAATTTGAAAGCTTGCAAAGAAAAGTAACAGAATTATGGGAATGAAAGTAATGATGGATGAGATTAAAAATACATTAGAAGCATAAGAGCAGATTTGAATTGCTTGAAGACAGAAGTAGTGATATAAAAGACAACATCTGAACTTGAAAAGATGAGGACAGAAAGTGAAGAGAATGATAAAATGGAACAGAGTCTCAGGGATTTGAATGACAATGTGAAACACACAAACATTTGCATTATCCATGTCCTAAAATGAGAAGAGAATGGAAAAGAGGCAGGAAGTATATATGAAGAAACAATGACCAAAAACTTCCCAACTCATAAACGAAGTAAATTTTGCTGTTCAGGAAGGATAACACACACCAAACAGAATAAATCTGAAAAGACTTACCCCAAGTTGCCTACTCTTTAGAATTACAAATATCAGAGATAAAGAGAGGATTCTAAAAGCAGCAAAATAAAAGCAAAGAATCACATGAAAAGGGAAACTTGCTAAGATTAAATGATAAAATCTCATCAGAAAACATGGAGGCAAGAAGAAAGTGGTATGATATATTTAAGGTATTGGAAGAGGAAAATGGCAGCCAAAAATTCTGTATCCAGAAAACTGCCCTTCAATAAAGAAGGTGTGTTCAAAGAAACAAAACCTAATACATTATATTACCAAAAGACCAGAACTACAAAAAAAAAAAAAAAAATTGCAGGGAGTGCTGCAAGCCAAAAGGGAAAAAAAAGTAAGAGACTGGGAGAAAATTTAGAAATGAAAATCATTAGGAAGGATAAGATAGACCATAATATGATACAAAAACAAAGAGCTGAAAGACAAAATGGATGACATAAGTAATACTTTACAGTAATAATATTGAATGGTAATGGCTTACTCCCCAATCAAAAGACAAAGACTGATAACTGGATAGAAATGTATGTGCCCTATATGTTGTGTAGAAGAGAACTATCTTAGATGTCAGACACAACAAGGTAAAGAGTGAAAGGTTGGAAAAAGGCAACTCAAAAGAGTAGGAATACCAATACTAATATCAGACAAAAGAGATTTCAAATGAAAAGCTGTTATAAGGGATGAGGAACATCATTATATATTTATAAAAAAGGCAATTCACCAAGAAGAAATAACTATACTAAATATGCACCTACCTGAGTGCTCCAAAATAAATGAGACAGACTCTGGCAAAAATGAAGGGAGAAATAGATGTCTCTACAAAGAGTTGGAGGCTTCAATACACCATTTCAGTATTATATATTACATCTGGTCAGAGCATAAAGAAACAGAGAGTGGATTGTAGGAACATGGCCAATGGATTAAACAGGTAAGGATTAGCTCTCATTAAACAACAGAGTAAAAGCCAGAAGCTGACTTGGGGACAAGGGCACTGCTTCACAACTCCCAGAACAATAAGGGTCAAAGAGATGAAGAAGCCAAAACAAGTAATCATGAATTATTAAACCTTCCAGTTGCTGGGAAGGGCACCCCTCCCACACCCCTGAAATATTAAGGGATGGTAAAACTTCTGGTGAATTGTATCTAACTGAGCATAGAGGAGATGTATACCTCCACTGGTAGGTGCTCTGAGTCATCTAGGAGGTTACTGGACAGATAGGGGAGCCAGAGGAAAATCTTGGGTTGCTTACCTCCGTGGTTACAAGTGGCACAAATACCCAGAAATCAGGGTGGGCAGACTAGATGGAGCACTTGGCCCCTTGTTCCAAAAGGGAGAGTGATGGCAGTTTCTCTGGCAGGAAGAGGGGTATGGAAAGGTAGAAAATAATTTCTTTGAGGCGAGTTTAGCCAGCTGGGTCCCCTTTGTACATCAGAAGGGACACTGACTCAAAAGAGAGGGGAGGTGGATCTCCTCAGGCAGGTGGTCATGCCCACCCACCTAGGGAATGAGAGGAATAACATCAGAGAGGAGGTAGAGACAGGACGATAATCAACACTACTGGGATGGACTGCAGGGAATCTAACATTTCCAAGGGAAAAGGGATGGATAGACTTAGGAAAGGATCATTACCCTAAGAAGACAGAATAGTTCAGTGACAGAATTCCTGCCTAACATATGCCAGAATGCTCAGTTGATTCACAGCTCTTCCCTGAGAAGTGGTCAAACAGGTTACCAGGAATGCAGGTGAAGCTTTATGAGAGGGAACATAAAGGCATTCTCTTTATATTAGCTTTTCTTGGATCTCTTATTTTTTTAAAGTTCCTTTTTTTTTTTTAGAGACTCGTAGCCATATAAACTCATTTCTCCTTTCCATTTCCCCCTTACATTAGGTCAAACAGCATTTTAAAGTCATGTTATTTTATGTAGACAGGGATATTCTGCTGATCCGCATTGAACTGTCCTTTCCAGGTCATTTTCCAGTTGCATCATCAGTTGGTAGTTGATAGTGATCCCTCGGTGCCAGGGAGGCTCATCCCTGGGTGTCATGTCCCACGCTGGGGGGAAGGCATTGCATTTACATGCTGAGTTTGGCTTCGAGACTGGCCACATTTGAGTAACATGAAGGCTGTCAGGAGGAAATTCCCAGGCACAATGCTGCTCTAGGCCTTGTTCTTATTTCAGGCATATCAGCTCACAAGCATAGTCATTAGTGTCAGGGGCTCACTGTTGGATCCTCTTTCCTTCCCGGTCCTTGCTGCTGCACCTGGGAGACTGTCGCTGCTCCCCTACGGACCACGACAGAGCACCACCGGCCAGGAACCCAGTATCCCCCCAGCTGTAGTTTTTAATTGTTGCCAATGGTGTTGGGGTTTAAGATACATTTAGGGGATCTGAATCTCTGGACTGACAATGTGATAGCCAGGCCCTGAGCCTCAACAGACTCCAGCACCTACAATTTGATTTATTGGACTCATCTCACTCAGCTAAGATGGAGTTGAAGAAGGACAACCACCACACCATGGAGCCTAGAGTGCCTACAACTGAAAGCGGGAGGATTGCATCCAGTATCCATGTGGAATCTGAGCCTCCTCTTGACATAGAGGTGCAATGGACACAACCAATCCAATGTCCACAGAGAAAAGGTGGCATTGGAGTGGGAAAAGTGGACATGGTGGCTAATGGGTATGGGGAATGGCAGGAAGAGACGAGATGTGGAGGCGTCTTTGGGACTTGGAGCTGCCCTGGATGGTGCTTCAGGGGCAATCACTGGACATTGTAAATCCTCACAGGGCCCACTGGATGGAATGGGGGAGAGTATGGGCCATGATGTGGACCATTGACCATGAGGTGCAGAGGTGCCCAGAGATGTACTTACCAAATGCAATGAATGTGTCATGATGATGGGAATGAGTGTTGCTGGGGGGGGAGAGGTGGGGTGGGGGTGGTGGGGTTGAATGGGTCCTCATATATTTTTTTAATGTAATATTTTACAGAATCAATAATAAAAAATAAATAAAAATAAATAAAGTTCCTTTTTTAAAATTCCCCTTAATTTACACACTAAAACCCAGTTCAAAGTCAGCAAAGGAAAGATTGCAAGGTGAATGATTGATGAATGCCAGCAGCCTGAATAGATCCCTAGGGATCTAAAAAAGAAGGCTGTTTTTCCATGTTTATCTTTGTTTTTTAAACCATTCTTGCTATTTTACTCTTTTTATAAACTAGCACATGCTGTCAACTTTTCTTGTTGTTTTCCCCTTCTTTTATTTCTCTGTTTGTTAGTATTTTCTTTTTTCTTTTGTTTATCAGTTTCTCTATCTTTGCAAATTCATTTCTCTTCTTCATCTTTATATTTTCTATTTTCTGCTGTTGGTCTTTCATTCCACTTCTTTTTTGCTTGGTCTCCAATTTTTGTTCTTATTTATCTCTCTCCTGCTTTCTCTGCTTTTTTCTTTCACTTTTGCTTCTTTTCTCCATTGCACTTTTCGTTTCCCCTCTTTTCATCTTTCCAATCTTTTAATTCACTCTATATTTTTCTCTATTCTGTTTCTTGTTTCATTGTTTCTATTTCACATTTCTACTTGTATTCCTCTGTAATTATTCCTTGGGTTAATTATTCAATTTTCTATGTCTTGTACGGCCCCTTTCCAGACTTTTACTATTTTTCTCTTTCTCATCCTATATCTATTTCTCTTGTTCAAATTTTTTTCAAGGGAACAAAAAAAAAACAGCAAGAAAATACAAGAGGAATGAAATGTCAAAGAAAAACCTGACCACACTCAAAAACAACCAAAAAGACATAGAGGAGAGAGAGCTAATCAACTGAATAAAACTATCAAGAAAAACAATTCCTAGATACTAACAAAAAATCACAAGCCATGTTAAGAAATAGGAAGACATGGCCCAATCCAATGAAGAAATCCAAAACCAAGAGTAGATGCACAACATGAAACAAGTAATCAGAGCTGTCCAAACAAACATCATGAATAAACTTAATGAAATAAAGGAAGAGACTAAGGACATTGAGGAGACAAAGGGAGAATACACAGAAGAAATTGTAAACTTACATGAAAAGATAACCAGTATGAATGGCACAATCCAAGAAACCAAAAATACACTGAAAGCACATAACAGCAGATTGGAACAGATAGAGAAAAGAATTAGTGACATGGAAACAGTACATCTGAAATAAAAGAAGATAGAAGAGCAGATAGATAAAATATAAAAAATTATCCAGCAGGGATTTAGGGATTGTAATGACAATGTGAAATGCACAAACATAAGCGTTATATGCATCTTAGAGCAAGAAGAGAACGGAAAGGGGCAAAAGGAATGTTGAAGGAAAGAATGGCTGAAAATTTCCCAACCATGCTGAGGGAGATGGACATACATGTCCTGGAAGTGCAGTATACCCAAAATAATATAAATCCCAAAAGGCCTATTCCAAAACATATACTTGTCAAATTTTCCAATGATCAGATTAAGAGAGAATACTGAAAGCAGGAAAAGAAAATTGAGCTTCACATACAAGGGAAGCTCAATATGATTAAGCACTGATTTCTTATCTGAAGCCATGGAGGCAAGAAGGCAATGGTATGACACAGTTAAAGTGCTGAAAGAAAAAAAATCCTTCCAACCAAGAAATCTCTAACCAGCAAAGCTGGCATTCAAAAATAAAGGAGAGTTCAAATATTCACAGATAAAAAGAAAATAAGGTAGTGTGTCAGTAGGAAACCTGCCCTTCAAGAAATACAAAAGGGAATTATCCAGACCAAAAAAAAAAAAAAAGGAAAGAATTGGAGGAGACTGATGGAACAACTAAGAAAGACCAAAAGAGAAATAAAAGTAATACATGGCATACATAAACCCAAATAAAATATGCCTAATGAGAGTAATAACATTTAATGTTAATGGACTAAACTCATCAGTCAAGAGACAGATTGGTAGAATGGATAAGGAAATAGGACCCATCTATATGCTGTCTACAAGAAACCCACCTTAAACCTAGGGATGCAAGGAGGCTGACAGTGAATTGTTAGAAAAAATTTTTCAAGCAAACAATAAACAAAAGAGGGCAGAAGTAGCTATAATGATGTCAGACAAAATGGAAATTAAATGCAAAATTATTGTAAGAGACAAAGAAAGACACTTTATATTAATAAAAGGGGTAATCTACCAAGAAGAGAAAACAATCAGAAACATTTATGCACCTAACCAGAGTATCTCAAAATACATGAAGCAAACACTGGAAAAACTAAGTGGAGAAATAGATGCCTCTACAATTATAATGAGGGAATTTAATATACCTTTATCACTATTAGAGAGAACATCTTGACAGAGAATCAATAAAGAACCTAATAAACATATACAGAACATTAATCAGAACATTATACCCAAATACAATGGATATACATTCTTCTTGGTTGATATACATTCTTCTTGATTGCACATGGATTATCTCCAGGATAGGCCACAGAACTATCAATGAATTCAGAAAGATAGAAAGTATACAAACTAATGGAATGAAGCTGGAAATTAGTAAGGGGCAGAGAATCAGATTAAGAACAAAGATGTGAAAGTTAGAAAAAGTGTGTGCCAAGGAAGAAATCAGTAACTACCTTCAAATGAATGAAAATGAAAACACAAGATATCAAAACACATGGATGCAGCAAAAGCAGTTTTAGAGGGAAATTCATAGCTTTAAAATGCCTATATTTAAAAAGAAGAAAGAATTAAAATCAAGGACCTAAATGCACAAGAGTAGGAATTAGAAAAAGGAGCAAGAAACTAACACCATGGGAAGGGTGGCCATGGTGGCTGCTGGGTGCGGGGAAAGGAAGGAAGAGATGAGACCTGGAGGTGTTTTTGGGACTTGGAGTCGTCCTGGGTGGTGCTTCACGGACAATTATGGAACATTGTAGATCCCCCCAGGGCCCACTGGATGGAACGTGGGAGAGTGTGGGCTATGATGTAGACCATTAACTATGAGGTGCAGTGATGCCCAGAGATGGACTTAGCAAATGCAATGGATGTGTCATGATGATGGGAGAGAGTGTTGCTGTGGGGGGAGTGGGGGGGTGGGGGCAGTGGTGTTGAATGGGACTTAATATTTTTTAATGTAATATTTTTTTAAAAATGAATTAAAAAAAAGAAAGAAACTAACACCAAAGGAAGAATAAAAACAGAAATAAAAAAGATTAGAAATGAACAAAATGAAATTGTAAATAAGAAAGCACATGCAAAAATAAACAAAACCTAGAGCTGTTCTTCAAAAATATTAATAAAATTGACAAGCCTTTACCTATATTAACAATGATAAAAAGGGAGAAGATGCAAATACATAAAGTAAAAATTGAGGAAGGGAATATCACAACTGATGCCACAGAGATAAAGAGTATCATAAGAGGTTACTTTCAAAAATTATATGACAACAAGATGGATAATTTAGAATATTTGGACAAATTTCTAGAAACACACAAATGGCTACATTGTCAAAAGAAGAAACTGATGAATTCATCAGTCCAGTCACATGTAAATGGATAGCCTCACAAATAAGAAGAGCCCAGGACCAGATGGCTTCACAGGTGAATCTTACCAAACAGTCCACAAAGAACTAACACCAATCCTACTTAAACTCTTCCAAAAAATAGAAGTAAAGGGAACATTGACTAACTCATTCTATGATGCTAAAATCACCCTAATACTAAAGTGAAATAAAGATGCCACAAGAAAGGAAAATTAATTACCAATCTCTCTAATGAACTTAGATGCTAAAATCATCAACAAAATACTTGTTAACCATATTCAACAACATATCAAATGAATTATATATCATGATCAAATGATTTTCATCCCTGGTATGAAAAGATGGTTCAACATAAGAAAAATCAATATAATACACCGCATAAGTAGATTGAAAAAAATAAACACATGATCATCTCTACAGTTGCAGAAAAAGCATTCAACAAAATACAGCAGGATTTCCTGATAAAAACATTACAAAAGATATGAAAAGAAGGAAATTTCTGAACATGATAAAGGGTATATATGACCCACAGCTCACATCATATTCAATGGTGAAATCTCGAAAGCTCTCCCTCTAAGATTGGGAAAAATACAAGGATGCCAACTTTCACTGCTTCTATTTAACAAAGTATTAGAAGTACTATCTTGAACACTTAGGCAAGAAAAAGATATAAAAGTAATTAAAATTGAAAAGGAAGAAGTCACAATTTCATTATTTGCAGAGAACATGATCCTATAGATAGGAAGGCCTGAGAAATTGACAACAATGCATCTATAGTTTATAACTGAGTTCAGTAAAGTTTCAAAATGTAAGATAAACTTCTAAAAATCAGTAGCATTTCTGTACACCAATAATGAGCAATCTGAGCAGGAAATCAAGAAAAAATCTCATTTACTATAGCAACTAACAGAATCAAATACCTTGGAATAAATTTAGCTATAGATGTAAAATGACTGATAGGCAGAAAACTACACAACACTGTTAAAAGAAATCAAAGAAGACTTAAATAAATGGAAGAATATTCCCTATTCATGGATAAGAAAACTAAAGCTCATTAAGACGTCTTTTCTTCCCAAACTGATCTACAGATTAAACGCAAACCTGATATAAATCACCATAGTATTTTTTTATTGAATTGGAAATACTACCTATCAGATTTATTTGGAAGGGAAGAGGCCCATAATAGCCAAAGACACACTGAAAAAGAAAAATGTAATTGAAGGAAATAGAATACCCAACTTTAAAACATACTTAAAAGCTACAGTGGTCAAAACTGCATGTTATTGGCACAAGGATAGATATACTGAACAATGGAACCAAATTGAGAATTCTGATATAGACCCTTACATATACAGTCAAATGTTATTTCATAAGGCCACCAAGTCTCTTCAAATAGGAGAGAATGGCCTATTAAACAAATGGTGCTTGGAGAACTGGATATCCCCATCCAAAAGAACAAGAAAGGAACATCATCTCATATCTTATACAAAAATTAACTCGAGATTGAACATAGTTCTAAATATAAGCTGAGACCATAATGTCATTGGAAGATAATGTAGGGAAGCATCTAAAGGATCTTCTAGTTTGAAATAGTTTCATGAAATTTACACCCAAAGCATGAGCAATGAAAGAAAAACAGATAAATGGCAACTCCTCAAAATTAAACTTTTGCACCACAAAGAAGTTTTTCAAGAAAGTGAAGAGGCAGCCTATTCCATAGGTGAAAATATTTGATAACCATATATCTGATAGGAGCCTAATATCCTGCATATATAAACAAATCCTACACCTCAAAAATAAAAAGACAAACAATGAGCAAGGAATCTAAATACATATTTCTCCAGAGAAGAAATACAAATGACTGAAAAACACATGAAAATATACTCAACATCACTAGCTATTAGGGAAATGCAAAATAAAATACAATGAGACCTGTGAGTATTTAAAAAACAGAGGACTGTAAGTGCTGGAGAGGATGTGGAGGAGTGGGAACCCTCGTAAACTGCTGGTGGGACTGTAGAATGGTGTAGCCACAGTGGAGGAAAGTTTAGCAGTTCCTCAGGAAACTAAATATAGAACTGCTATATGATCAGCAATTGCACTGCTTGATATATCCCCCAAAGAACTGACAGCATGGACATGAACAGATATATGCACACCAATGATCATGGTGACATTATTTATTATTGCCAAAACTTGAAATCAACTCAAATGTTTTTGGATAGATGAATGGAAAGATTAATTGTGGTAAATACATACAACAGAATATTATTCAGTTTTAAGAGGGAATACAGTACTAACACATGGTATAACATGTATGTATCTTGAGGACCTTATATTGAGTTAAGCAAGGGGGGCACTGAAGGACAAATATTACATGACCTCGCTGATATGATTTAAGCAAATTGAGCAGACTCAAGGAGCTGGAGTGTGGAAGAAAGGTTTACAGGAAATAGAAAGGGAAAAGAAATGTGTCAGCCAACACCCATATGGACAATATCTATGATAAAGGAGAACTGTGTTGTCAAATTGTGGAGAGGCATGACCATGATGTAATGATACTTTTAGTTAGGCAGTGTTGGTTTGTTTGGGGGGTGGGGAGTGTGGGTTGGGCTGTCCATGGAACTGGGGTTAGGTTTAGGGGAAGGATCAGGTGAACACTGGGGATTTATGGATACATGGTTGAAACTATAATATTTGGAATGCTCTTTTGGCAATATGGCAAGAACGTTTGGTGCTTTGGGGTGTTGGATGTGGGGGCATTTGGGGCAAACTGAACCTATGGCACGTTTTGAGGGAATGTGTGAGTGTTCATCTTGCCATAGTGTGTTATATCAATTGTGGAGACCCACATGAGCGTCAAGATGGTAGACACCCAACCTAGGGAGACCCATTTTGTTCTTATACAGAGGGGTAGAAATCTCTTGAGAGCATGAGCGGTGACTTTTAGGGGAGGGCAGACCAGCTTGTCAAGCCCCAAGTATTGCTGTAAGTTACTATGAAATTTTTTTCTCCAAGAAAGCCTGATGGTTGCCATGGGTCATGAGGAGAGGGGGAGGAAGGAATAGAATAGATGGAACAGGAGGCATTTTGGAGGAGATGGAAGTGTTCTAAACGATCTTGCTATGATGGATACAGGCCTTGTTGAATTGCATCAAAGTTTACAAAAGTATATGGTCCAAAATATAAATCATAATGTACCATAATGTAAACCATTTACGATGGCTGATAGTTATATTTCAATATTTGTACATCAGTTGTAACAAATGTTTTTAATAGGGGAAGGGGGGAAACAGGGAGTTTGTTGGGTATATGGGAGTCACTTGTATTTGTTACATGACTTTTCTGTAACCTAAAACTTCTTTGAGGATAAAATGAAAAAAAAAAGTCCTTGGGGGAGTAAACAGAAGATAATATCATTGTACACAAAGTACAACAGATCTTATAGTGATGAATGGGAAAAGTTTTAAAAATTAATATTTTTAAATTATTTTATATTCCAAAATTCTATTTTTAAATTTTTAAATTTTAAATATTTTTGTATTTTATTTATTATTTTAAAACTATTATTCATTTTCTTATCAATCATATTTGACTATTTTGTTGACTTCACTTTTGAAGTTTTGGATCACAGAAGGGTTGTATCTGTGCAAGGGTGGATCACTGTTATGGGGTATCAGTGACAGGGGACACATAGGAGGAAGATCACATAGGCATACATATAAGGCATATAAATGTGTTAAAATATTCATGGTGCATTGTCAATGTGGGTGGAGATTTACACAATAACTGAAGTAATATCAAATTCCCATTTTAGGGAGCTTGGCCACATTCTCTAATATATCAGCAAGAATCCCCTGAGTACAGGGGCAATAAGTAGTGAAAGAGGATGGTCCACTGATGGGCCCTTGATATTGGTTACTGGGCATAAGAACCTTTACTTTTGAAATGGAAACTTAGCCTAGAATTATAGGGTGCCTAAAAGTTGCCTACTGGGAGCCTTCTTTTTGCTCAAATGTGGCCTCTCTCTAAGACAAACTCAGCACATGAATAAATGACCTTCCCCCTCTGTATGGGACATGACTTGGTAATGATGCCTGTGGATGACCCTCCCTGGAACTGAGGGATTTCTAAGAAGCACCAACGAGCAATGCAACTAAAAAAAGACCAAAAGGGGGAGGTGTAAAGGCAAATATGTTTATATAGCTAAGAGACTTCAAAGTGTGTGGGAAGGTCACTCCAAAGGTTACACTTATGTACATGTCAGCATGATCTCTTTGACTGCCAAAGTAGAAACTACTCCAAATTGTAGGGTCCCTGAGGTCTCTGGAGACATCCAGTCAGGGCAGATAGCTCAGGAGTTTGGTGCATTGCCAGTGGACCCTACTTCGTAATTTGTGTTCCCCAGAGTGACAGAGTTGGACTCAGTTGTGGTTTTCCTAAACACATCTCTTCTGTCCTTCTATTTGAACCTGTAATTAGAACTAGAGTTGGTAGGTGTATGTCCAAGAGGCTTAAATCTTTGGGCTGTCCATGTGCCAGCTGGACCCTGATTCTCAACAGATTTGCAACATCTACTCTACAGTTCCTTGGTCTCATCCAGGACAACTAACATGGAGGTGAAGATGGATAACTACCATATCCAGGAACTAATAGTGTCTAAATCTTCAAGCAAGAGTCCCATCCATAGACTCTATGGGAATACAGCCTTCTCCAAATTAGAGGTGGAGTGGACATTACCATCCCAGAAATCTCAGGATTGGGGAATGCACTCTGGACTAAAATAGACTTACTGGTGTTCTACTATAGACTTGTGGTTCTAGCAGTGGAAGAAATTATATCATTGATGTGGAAGCAGTAGCCACTGGAGGTTCTGAGGGAAGGGAGAGGAAACTACAGATGTAATATGGGGGCATTTGGTAACTTTGTAATTGTACTGAATGACATTGTAATGACAGATAGAGGCCATTATAAATCTAGTCATAATCTACAGAATTGCATGGGAGAGAGTGTAAACTACAATCTAATCTTTAATCCACACTTGGTGGCAATGCTCCAAAATGTATTCATTAATTGCACTGAATGTACTTCATTAATGAAGGATGTTGATGTGGGAAATTGAGGGAGGTGTGGGGAGTGGGGCATATGGGGAATCACTATATTTTTAATGTCACAGTTGAATAATCTAAGTATCTTTAAAAGTTTTAAAAAATAAAATAAACAGAACTTAAATAATATGATAAATGATCTAGACCTAACAGACATCTAGATAGCACTATACCCCCAAACTGCAGGATACACTTTCTTTTCCTTTGCTCATGGATCCTTTACCAAGAGAGACCATATGATGGGTTACCAGGCAAGTTTCCACAAATTGTAAAAGGTTGAATTTATATAAACTATTTTCTCTCATCATAACAAAATGAATCTGTACATTTAAAATGAACAGAAAAAGGGGAAATTTTAAAAATATGGTGATTAAATAACATACTCAAATTATCAGTGGGTCAAACAAGAAATTGTAAGAGAATTAAGGAAATGCCTTGAGAAGAATGAATATGGTAACATAACATATCAAAAACTATGGGACACTGCAAAGACAATGCTGAAAGGGAAATTTCTTACCCTCAATGCTCACATTATCAAAGAAGAAAGAGCTAAAACTCAAGATCTAAATACACACCTGGAGGAACTACTTAAAGAAAACAAACAAATTACAAATGAAAACAAAGGAATGAAATAGTATATTAAACAACAGAAGTAAATGAAATCAATAACAACAAATACATAAAATCAACAGAGCCAAAAATTGGTTCTTTGAGATAATCAATAAAATTAACAAAAACCCTAACTAGAATGACAAAAAAAAAAAGAGATGTAAAAAATAAAACAAGAAATGAGGAAGGGGACATTATGACTGATGCTGCAGGAATTAAAGAGATCATCAGAGAACACTATAAACAATTGCATGCCAAAAATCTAGACAATGTAGAGGAGATGGACAGTCTCCTAGAAACACACAAACCAGATTCAGTGACTCAACAAAACAATCTCAATGAAGAGATTGAAACAGTGATCAAAAACCTTGCAGAGATGAAAAGTACAGAACTAGATGATCTAATGCCAATCTTCATCAAGCTCTTCCAAAAAATGGAAAGGAAAGAATGCTACTAAACTCATTTTATGAAGAGAACATTACACTAACACCAAAACCAGATAAAGATACTACAAAAAAAGAAAGTTACACACTGGTATCTCTCATGGATAGATGGAGGACTGCTCAACAAAATATGTGCAACTGAATTCTAACCCAAATTAAAAGTATTATTTGTGACAATCAGGTGAATTTTATCCCAGGTATGCAAGGGTGGTTCAACACAAGAAAATCAATTCATGTAATAAATCACATTGATAGAGGGAAGAAATAAAATGACATGATCTTCTCAATTGATGCAGAAAAGTCATTTGAGAAAATACAGCACTCTTTTAGATAAAACACTCCAAAAGATAGGAATAGAAGGAAGCTTTCTCATTATGATAAAGTTAATATATGAAAATCCTACAGTTAGCGTAGTACTCAATGTTGAATGACTGATAATTTTCCTGTTGAGGTGAGGAACAAGACAAGGATATCCACTGTCACCATAGTTATCCAATAATATGCTAGAGTTCTAGCTAGAGCAACTAGGCTAGACAAAGAATTAAAAGGTACCCAAATAGCTATTTGCAGATAATATGATCTTACATCTAGAATCTCCCAAAAATCCACATAAAAAAAGCTACTAGAACTAATAGATAAGTTCAGCAAATTTGCAGGATATAAGACTGAAACACAACAATAAAGAGCATTTCTAAACACTGCTAAGAAACCAGGAAAAAATTCCATTTATAATAGCAATTTTAAAAATTTAGAAATAAACTTATCAAAGGACATAAAGAACCAGTATTTAGAAAACAGCAAAACATTGCTAAAAGAAAGCAAAGATGTCTTAAATAAATGGAAGGACAGTCTATATTCAAGGATTGGAAGACTAAATATTGTTAAGACACCAATTCTATCAAAATTGATTTACAGATTTGATGACATCACAATTAAAATCCCAACAACCTTTATTGCAGAAGTGGAAAAGCCAATTATCAAATTTATTTGGAAGGGTAAGGGGCCCCAAACAACTAAAAAGATCTTTAATAAAGATGGAAAAAGTTGGAGGAATCTCATTTTTAGAACTTAAGGCATATATGATGAGTTTTTTGTTTTAAGTTTATTTTTATTTGGTATAATGAAAGTGCTCTGGGAATGACTGGGGTGATACTTGCACAAATATGTGATTTCACTAATTTCCATTACTTGTACTCTTTGAATGGATTTATGCTTTATTTATATGCAACAATAAAACTGACTTGTTGAAAAATTGAAAGTGTAATAGAAATGTCAATTCACCAAGAAGAATTTTGGAAATTACATTTATTGATGTATAAATGAGTGAGGTTATAAAAGAACCACAATGAAAACAGGGTAATTATGCCATGAACATTACTTCTAATGGGTTAGTTGGTGTGATGTTAAGGGAAGAGCAACAAATCACCATGCCATTTCCATATCCCTCCAGCTTGTGCCAGGGTAATCATTATGCTAACATCTGATTGGAGATCGATGTACTCCACTGTTTTTATGCTCTGAAGAATTCACTTATTTAGAATTCCACTTGGAATAGCCATTACCAAAAATTGAACTTCACACTTGAGAAAATCCCTATTTACTATTCTTTCTACAGATTATTCTTATGAATATACATATAAAGAATACATTATATTCTGAATCAAATTAAATTTGACATTTAAAATTCAATATATAACATCCAATTGATTTTCCAATAAAAGTTTAAAAATACATACTGGAAATTCCTGTCTGCTTGAAGACCAAGAAGAATTTAATTTTTAATCTAACATAAGTTTTCTATTCTTATGAAGTAAGTCTACATGCTATTTTACTTTAATAAGGATATTATTTAAAAATTTTTCATATTATTTCACATGAATAAGCTCACACTAATATATTAGATACAAGCAGTGAGAAATAAAATCTGGCAGGCCCAAACGGTGGTACCTGTGCTAAGCCCCATATCTTAAAAAATAAAAATCTAAATAAGTTCATATTTCCTATATATGCACACCTTTCCCAGAAAATCAAATTTAAAAACAGCTAGTTGATTAACTCCAGCTACCTTTCTTATCCTTAAGAAACTATTTTTACTGCACTAACCAAAGAAACTCCAATATACCTGCCTATTTTTGCCAATCCACTGTTCTCTATATTCAGCAGAACTCTTCTCCAACTCACAGCAATTAGTCTCCTCACTTCATGAATTGATTGGATAGGTCAAACCTGCAACAATAAAGGATCAATATGTGATAAATTTTAAAATTTGATTAGAAACTATTTTTTTCTAAAACATGTAGGTTTTAGAGAAAAAATTGCTAGTATCCAGCCCAAATTGGGTATCTTTACTTGTAAATAACCTATATCCCAAAATAGGGTGGCACACAAAAAGAAAAATAACAGGCTGGGAGGAAACAGATCTAGTTTAATCTAAAACTTTGGCCGAACATTTTGAAAGATACATAGAGATATATAGAAACAGATTTAAAAAAATAGAAATGCCAAATTATGTCTTTGCAATTGAAAATATATATATGAGGACCCAGAACTAGACTGACAAATTAAGGATTAAAATCAATAACAATTTTAAGTACAGAAATCAAATGCCCATACAATGGCCTAGAAATAGTTCTCTATTTGGCAATCAACCTGGCCATTGGAAGAGTGATTGCCATAAGAAAAAGCAATCTTTCTACCAGGGTACAAAGGAAACTCTGTTCAATGTTCATGGAGCTCTGGCAGATTCAGTGACTGCTTCCACAGAATACCTTTAATGAACAAGTTGAATCCAAATTAACAAAGGTGGAAATATAATTTCTTATAAACAATGGGGACATGCTTGCAATTCCGAACCCAAGCCTGTTAAAGCAGGTCCTTCAGAATCAAATGCAAATTCCAAGAATCCAGGGAAGATGGCATCAGAGTAGGCAGGCAGGGCTCAAATCTCTCACAAAAGCAATGGAGAAAGGGCAGAAAGCTGTCTGAGAGACATTTATTGGAGGTCAGAAGACCTGGAAAATTGATGTGCAACAGGCTGGAGGGTGAGGAACAAAGAAATAAAGAACCCAAATTAATTGTGATTTACTAAATCCCCATGGTGGGCATGAACACCTGTCCATCCCCCACCATCAAAATAGGCAACCTAGATAAAATCCATGGCTACCTGCAGCTGACTGAGAGAAGAAGAGCTTTCCTTGGGTAAAAGGAGGGTACAATGGAAGGTGGAGAGTGGTTACTCATCAGTGAACTTGGCAAGCAAATCCTACTTTGAATCTTGGTTCTGGATACACTAGAAGCACAGGCAAGCAGATGTTGAAAAGACACCTCCATGAAAAGGTTCACCAACAAGCACAATCTGCTGTGGTCACCAAAAACTATAAGAAAAAGACTGCTTTTTTTTTTATTGACTTTGTAATAATATTACATTAAAAATGTATATATATATGAGGTCCCATTCAACCCCACCACCCCCACCCCACCTCTCCCCCCCCCCCAGCAACACTCATTCCCATCATCATGACACATCCATTGCATTTGGTTAGTACATCTTTGGGCACCTCTGTACCTCATGGTCAATGGTCCACATCATGGCCCATACTCTCCCCCATTCCATCCAGTGGGTCCTGTGAGGATTTACAATGTCCGGTGATTGCCCCTGAAGCACCATCCAGGGCAGCTCCATGTCCCAAAGACGCCTCCACCTCTCATCTCTTCCTGCCTTTCCCCATACCCATCAGCCACCATGTCCACTTTTCCCAATCCAATGCCACCTTTTCTATGTGGACATTGGATTGGTTGTGTCCATTGCACCTCTATGTCAAGAGGAGGCTCAGATTCCACATGGATGCTGGATGCAATCCTCCCACTTTCAGTTGTAATCTATTTTGTCCAAAATCCATGGGAGAATATCTGCACTCTATTAGTGATTTCTTGGGCCAATTTTGATAACTTAATCTAGGCAAATTTAAAAACTCAGAAAAAGTTAAAACAAAATCAAATAGGAGCTGGGAACAAAAACCACTGGGCAAGAGGGGAAAAAATGGCCATCAGAATAAATACACCAACATTTCAGATGCCTAGACATCAGCAAAATATTACAAGCCATACTCTGAAACAGGATGAGATGGACAAAGCCAAAGGAACAAACCAACTACCCTGAGGAGATGCAGGCTTTATAAAATTAATCAATGATAATAACAAAAATCTCCATAATCAATTGAAAGAGTTCAAGAAAAATATAGTTAAAATGATAACTGATAATAAGAAGACAATGGGTAAGCATAAAGAACAAGTTGAAAACCTCAAAGAAAAGTCCCAGAGCTTACGGGAATGAAAAGGACAATGGGTGATATTTTAAAAATACAATAAACACATATAATAGCAGATTTGAATTGATCAAAGACAGAATTTGTTTTCTTGAGGACAAAACATCTAAACTTGGAAAGAAAGGAGACAAAAAGGAGATAAGAATTAAAAAATGGAACAGCATCTCAGGGAATTGAATGACAGTGTAAATGCACAAACATGTTATCAGGATCCCAAAAGGAGAAGATAATGTAAAAGGAAAAGAAGGAATATTTGAAGAAATAATGACTGAAAACTTCCAATCCTATGAAAGATGTCAATATCAATATCCAATAAGGACAACAAATCCAAAAAGACCTACTCTTTTTGGATTATTGTTCAGAAAGAAATATCAGAGATGAAGAGAGAATTCTGAAAACAGCAAGAGAAAAGCAAAGCATCACTTACAAGGAAACTCACAAGATTAAATGTTGACCTTTCATCAGAAACCATAGATACATAGATACATTTAAGATAAGATACATTTAAGGCACTCAAAAGGGAAATTGCAAGCCAAGAAATCTGTATCCAGTGAAATAACAGAAATCAGGGTGAGTTTAAGGTCTCCACATGTGCTCTCTTCATCAGCATGTATACTAAAGTCTTCACAGACAAAGGGATATTCAGAGAGTATGTTACCAAAATACCAGATCTATAAGAGATACCAAAGGGTGTACTGCAACCTAAAATGATAAAAACAAGGTTGAGAGAAATGGACAAGAGTTTATAACGTAAGATTGTTAGGAGGGATAAATTAAAGGGTAAAAACACAGGCAATAAAAAGATATGTCAATAGAAAGCCAAATGAAAAAATGGACAAAGGAAGTAATGCCTTTAGAGTAATAACTTTGAATGTTAATATCTTGAACTCCCAATCAAAAGACATAGATTGATGGGATGCATAGAAAATCCAGACTCAGCTGAGATGTAAAGACAAAACAAGGTTGAAAGCAAAAGTTGGGACAAAAGATAATCCTCACAAATAGTAATCAAAAAAGATCTGGAATAGAGATAACATTGGACAAAATGGATTTTAAGTGAATATTTGCTATAAGGGTTGAAGTAAATCATTATATATTACTATCAGTGGCAATTCACCAAGAAAAAATAACTATAATAAATATTTATGGACCTCACCTGGATGCCCCAAGATAAATGAGTCACAAATTAGCAAAACTGAATGGAGAAATAGACATTTCTAAAACAACCATTGGAGACTTTCTTAATTAAAGAACATTCCCAAAGATAGGAATTGAAGAAGTTTGCTCAACTCAGTAAAATGCATATATGAAAAATCCACAGCTAACATTGTACTTAACTCTGAAAGACTGAAAGCTTTCCTGCTGAGATCAAGAATAAGATAAGGATGGCTAATATCACTACTGTTATTCAATATTGCTCTAGAAGTCTTAGCTAGATAGATAAAGAAATAAAGGGAAAGGAAGAAATAAAAATTAAGCTGTTCACTAATGGTAAGATCCTATAGCTAGAAAATCCTGAAAAAAATTCACAACAAAGCTAAGAGAACTAATACATAAGTTCAGTGAAGTGATGGGATACAAGATTAATGCACAAAAATTCAGTAGCATTTCTATACAGTACTCCTGAGCAATCTTAGATGGAAATAAGAAAAAAAGTCCATTTATAATAGTGACTAAAAGAATCAAAACTTAGGAATAAACTTAAACAAGAACATAAATGACCTGTAGTGAGAAAACAAAACAAAACAAAACAAAATTACTGAAAGATACCAAAGAATTGCATTCTGTGATTATGGGCTAGAAGACTAGGCAATATTAAGATGTCAATTTTACACAAACTGATGTAGAAATTCAACACAATCCCAATAAAAACCCCACCAGCCTTTTCTGCAGAAATGGAAAGGCCAATTATCAAATTAATTTAGAAAGTTAAAGGGGCCTGAATATCCAAAAAACCTAACACATAATATTTACCTAAGTGGTAAAAAGAGCATGGTACTGGTATAATGACTGATGGATTACAAATGGATCCAAATTAAGAACTCAATAATATACTCACACATCTAGAGTGAAATGGTTCTTGACAAGATTGTCAAGCCCACTCAGCTGAGTCAAAACAGTCTATTCAACAAATGTACTATGAGAACTGGATATCCATAACAAGAAAGAGAGAAAGAGAGAAAGAGAGAAAGAGAGAAAGAGAGAAAGAGAGAAAGGGAGAAAGGGAGAAAGAGAGAAAGAGAGAAAGAAAGAGAGAAAAAAAGAAAGAGAGGGCCCCTATCTCACACCTTATAAATAAGCTCAAAATGGATCAAAGACTTCAATATATAAACTATAATCATAAAAGTCAAGTAAGTAAAGTGACAGCTTTCTCAATAGGACAGAATATTTGTAAACCTCATATATGATATGGGTTTGACATCTATGTTACATAAAGAGAGCATATAACTCAACCATAAAAAGCAAGCCAACCAATTTAAAAATGAGCAAAATACTTCAAAAGACATTTCACCAAAGAGGAAGTACAAATGGCCAAAAATCACATGAAAAAAATTTTCAACATCCCTAGCTAATACAGAAATGCAGATCACAACTACAATAAGATACTTTTCATGCCTTATGGAATTGCCATTATTAAAAAAAAAACTACAGAAAACTACAAGTGCTAGAAAGGATGTGGAGAATTAGGAATACTTCACTGGCAGTGGGTATGTAGAATGGTGCAGGCTCTGTGGAAGACAGTTTGGCAGTATCTCAAGAGGTTGAATATAGAACTTCTGTATGATTCAGCAATATTGGTACCAGAAATATATTCAGAAGAACTGAAAGCAAGAATGCAAATTTACATTTACATAATTTTCATAACAGCATTATCCACATTTGCTAAAATTTGGAAACAGCCCAAGTGTCTATCAAAAAATGAATGCATAAACATATTGTGGCATATTCATATAATTGAATACTATTCAGTTTTAAGAAGAAATGAAATCAGGATTCATATGAATAAATGGATAAACATAAAAGATATTATGTTGAGTGAAATAAGTCACACCCAAAAAGAGAAATATTGCATTGTTTCACAAATATGAATTAAATATGATGACTAAATTCACAGAGGTAAACTCTAGAATATAGGTTACTAGGAAATACAATATATGCAGCATTTTTCCTAAGGTTAATTGTAAAAGTGTGGAAATGAATAGAGTTGATTATAACACTTTATAGTGAGAATAACACCATTGCTTTATAAATGTGATTCTGTCTAAAAGGGGTAGTCTAGGGATGTAAATGCCAATTGAAAGGAAACGAGAATGATCTAGGGAGTGTATTACATGATTTTGGTGGTCGATGAAGATTATGGTTAACAGTATAATATATAAGAACACTCTTCTTTACAGAATGCTAAAAATACAGTGATACATGTGAAAATTATAACTAATGTAGCTTCTAGATTGTAGATAAGAGTAGTATTGTAATATTTTGTGGCAATGACAGTAAGATAAAATTTCAACACTAAGAGCCAACAATTGACAGCACAAGCCTATGATGAAAATGAGACCCACTGAGTCTACAATCTGAATAGATTTTACAAAGCATGGGACAGTATAACACAGGGATTCCAGTGGTGGACGATGAGCTATGGTTAACAGCAAAAAACATGAAAAATTTTTAGGAACTTTAGCAAATTTATAACGTATAATCATAATATAGAGTATTAATAATTAAGTGGGTAGGGAAAATGCACCAAATGTAAGATATGTGCTATAGTTAGTAGCAATATTTTGCTATTGATGCTTTTTCATGATTTGTAAAAAATATTTAGCAAAAATGCAAGGTCTTGTTCAAGAGATATATGGGAGCCCTGTATGATGATATGCATACTTGTTTTGTTAGTTCACAACAATTACTCTACACTTATCATTTTGGATGCTCATGTGTGAATGATAAACTTCAATAAAAATTCTTTTAATAAAATCAACATTAGAGAGTATTTATATCAACAAATCCAAATGTCTTCAGGTCGTTTTTCTAAAAAGCATTCCTTTCCACTTTGTGATACTGACCCCTAAATCTTGAGGGAGGAGCTGTGTATCAAGAATGAGATTTGTAATTTACTTTTACCTAGAGGGAGGGCATTCTTTATAATTTCCTGAAGATGTTGATGAAGCCCTTGAATGCTCTCTACAAATTTTATTAAATAAAGCATATGAAATTATCCATGACACCCTTGACCTCTCTGCCATACCTGAATCATTAAGGACACCATCTAGTAATGACATAGGAAGTATCTGAAGTGTTCAACCTACAAAAATACAGGCAGACACATCCAAACCCGTAGCAGAATTTATTCAATATCCACTTAATCCAGAGGACATTGATGACCTAAACACCATAGTTAAAGACTTGTTATCTCAAGGATTAATTATCCCATAAAGTACACCTCGTAACACTCCTGTTTTACCTTTGAAGAAAGCTTGGATGTCAGTTTGTTCAAGATTTAATGGACATTAACAAATTTGTCACCCCTCAATTTTCATGTAATTCCAAACACAAATACCATCATCCAGGTTCGTTCTTGATTCTAAATGGTTTACACTTCTGAATCTATGTCCCTTTTTCATCAGATTTCTGGTAGATACAGAGCATCAATATTTATTTGCATTCATGTGTAATAAGAAACAATACACTTATACAGTTTTGTCTCAAGGCTTTACACAAGCACCTTCCTATTTCTCAAAAGTGTTACATCAGGACTTGAGCACCCTACAATTTTCTCATGGTTCCATTCTGTTACAATATGTGAATGATTTATTATACTGCTCCTCCACTAAAGAGAACTCCATAGGAGATTCTTTCTATTTATTCCAACAATTAGCTGAAAAGGAATGTAAAACCTCTAAGGAAACACTCCATCATTTTCAAGTTACAGTCCACTATGTGGGCCATGATTTAAATATTGTAGGAATTCACTTATAACCCTAAATAAAAGAGGCAACCCAGGAACTCCCTAAGCTCATTACAAAAAGACAATTAAAGGCATCACTTGGGCTGGCAGGTTATAGATTATGGGAGCCAATTTTTTCTTTACTGACATCACATCTTTATGAATTAAATAAAGCCAATACATCTGAAACTTTACCTTGAGTAACTATCAAGATAAAGGCTTGAAACAACCAAAAATGGCCTTAATAACTCCTTCCACCATGGGACTATCAAACTATTTTAAGACATTTATTCTATTCATTCCAATATGAATTATATTCATTCATAAAGAAATGGGAATGCTTTTTGCATACTAATACTGAAACATGGGGAAAAATAAGATTTATTGCCTAACTTAGTTTAAAAACATGTTTTGCCATTCCAGGGTCCACAGGATGGAGGAATAGAGTCTGGATTAGAGTAGACTTACTGGTGTTCTGCTATGGAACTATTGTGATTAGTAATCAAAGAAAATGTAGCATTGATTTGGAGAAAGTGGCCATGGTAGCTGCTGAGGGTAGGGAGTGGGAGGAAGAGATGTGATGAGGGGACATTTTCAGGACTTGGAGCTGTCTTGGGTGGTACTGCAAGGACAGATGCTGGACATTGTTTGTCCTGCCCTGGCACACTGGGTGGACTGGGGGAGAGTGTAGACTACAACATAGACCAGTGACCATGTGATGCAGCCTTGCTCAGAGATGTATTCACCAGTTGCAGTGAATGTGCCATGATAATGGAAGAGGTTGTTGATATGGGAGGAGTGGGGTGAGGGAATGGAGCGGTATATGGGACCTCATATTTTTTAATGCAACATTTAAAAGAAAATAAAGAAAATAAAACAGATGTTGTGCCTTGAGCATTGCCTGCTGTTTACAAGCAGTAGCCCCAGCTATACATATATTTGAAGGATATGCAAAACTAACACTCGGTAAATATGTATATTTACAAATTCCTCATGTTGTCCAAAACCTCCTAAACTAAATTTTCTCAGCAGCTGTCCTACAGGTTTTTGACTTCCTATAAGAACTTTTTACTTTCACCTTCTAGTTTAACTATGAAAGGATGCAATAGCCTTAATCCTGCCTCCCTACTGACCTTGCTTGGAGAAGGTTCTCATAACTATGATCTGCTTACATCTCAATTAATGACTACCTATCCTGATGTACAAGAAGTACCAATGCATAGACTTGGCCCTATTTTCATTTTGGAAGGATCCTATGTCTTATGAATCAATGGATAATTTCAAGCTGTATATACATTCACAAACCAATTAGATCTAATTGAATGAGGTAACTTACCTCAATATCCCTTGGGTCAACTCTTGCTAGTTGGGAGGTTATCAGAGAGGTAATGCTTATGCACGCCTCAGCAGAGTACAAGAGACAGCTAAAGTAGCTAAAAGCCGAGGTGCTGGTTCTCCTGAGGGCTGCAGAGACCCACAGATTCTACCATCATGGCAGATGGCTCTGGAGTTCAGTGCCATGTCAGTTGGACCTATTTTGGAGTTTGTGTTCCTGAGTGTGGAGTTGGACTCAGATATAACCTTTCTACACATGCCTCTTCTGTTACTTTTGCCAGACCAGTGGTTGGCATTAGGGTTGGTGTATACTCAGGAGACCTGAATCTCTGGATTATCCATGTGACAGCCAGGCCCTGAGCCTCAGCAGACTGCAAATCTGACCATCTGGCTTATTGGACTTACCCTGGCCAGCTAACAGGAAGGCAAAGAAGGTTAACCACCACACCAGGGAACCAAGAGTGCCTACAACTAACTGCAAGCAGGATAATTGCATCCATCATCCATGTGGAATCTAAGCCCCCTCTGATATAGAGGGTGAGTGGACATAACCATCCCAGGGTTCAAAGGATGGAGGAATAGAGTAAGGATTAGAGTGGACTTAGTGGTGTTCTGCTATGAAACTATTTTGATTAGTAATGGAAGAAATCGTAGCATTGATGTGGAGAAAGTGGCCATGGTTGTTGCTGATGGTAGGGAGAGGGAAGAAGAGATATGATGTGGGGACATTTTCAGGACTTGGAGTTGTCCTGGGAGGGACTGCAGGGACAGATGCTGAACATTATATGTCCTGCCATGGCCCACTGAGTGGAATGGGGAGAGTGTAAATGTAAACCACTATCCATGTGGTGCAGCAGTGCTCCAAAATGTATTCCCCAAATGCAATAAATGGCCCATGATAATGAAAGAGGTTGTTGATATGGGAGGAGTGGGGTGAGGGGGTGGCAGGCAATGCTCATATAGGGGGCCTCATATTTTTAATGTAACATTTTAAAAAATAGAGAAAAAAAACAGTTAACATTTATACTGACGGTTGATATTCTTTTGGAGTTGTCCATGATTTTAAAATGTTATGGAGGCAGAGGGGTTTTCTTATCCTTTCCTTACTTGATACCTATAAGGAACAACTCCTCAGTGACATATTAACTGCCATCTTACATCCCCAATATACCACTATTATTAAAATTGAGGTTCATATCAAAAGAACAGCATCAGATTATAAGCAAATGATCTAGCAGGTATCCATGCAAAGACACCTGCAACTAAACCACCTTCAGGTGTACTCACTCAATTTTCTGTCTTAGACATGGCATTCCCTAAATTTAATAAAATATTCTCAGAGATCTTGAGGTTAAAACAAGAAAAGTTCCCTATAGGTGAAAAGCTAACTTCCTTTTCATAAGGCAGGTGCTATCACTATTGTAAAAACAAACAAACAAAAAACCCACACAAAACAAAAAAAACCAAACAAACAAAAATGCTTAGAAAATAGGGAATACATTCACTCAATTCTAGGTCACTAAAAATCTGATATTCTACAAACAGGCATTATCATTGTCCCTACCACACAAAATCCTCTGGAAAGGGGAAGAGACCAAATGTTACATTAAAATTTAAATTGACAAAATTAACTCAGGAAATCAGGTTACTTTGGCTACTTGAAGCACACCTTTTGGGAAACAAACTTTCTTCCTATGGAATTATCACTGGAAGACCTTTGGCAATTGGCTTTCATCTAAACATTAATCCACACTACCCTAGCAGGAGTTCACTCAATACTGCAAATCCCTAATGACTTATACAAAAGATTAGCTATGATATGTGAGAGACACATTTCCAGATACAAATCTCCCTCAGACCCTTCACAACCTCACTTCCAATGACTGGGTATATTGGAAGCAACACAACATAAAACATCCTTGAACCCTGATGGAATGGAGTTTACCAGGTACTCTTAACTTATGATGCTGCAGGGAAACTAGAAGTGATTAGTCCTTGAGCTCATAACTTATAACTTAAAAACTCTACCCCTTTCAATGATTGGAACTGTGACCAAATTGGGAAACTACAACTAAAAATTACCAAGATGAGAAGTATATGACTTCATGAGGTGGGCAGCTTCTGTCCATGAACACAAACAAGATCCCATGAATTCCTACATTTCTGTAATATTCCTTAATATATTATTACTTTCATGGTTTTCATACACTTTTGTACAACTTTTCCATTTTGCTTACTGTCACCACCAAAGATGTTTAAACTGGTCCTGTCTGCCTCTTCCTTCCTCTTTGCAAAGGCCTGGGAAGACAATATTATCATTTTCCCAGGGCACTGAAAAAAAGGGGTATCTAATTGATTGCTGACTCTTCCAGCATAAACTCTGATATGTTCATGATCCAAGAGATATTGTCATCCTATCAGTGCCTAAATTTGTTAGGGATTCTAAGTATCATGATGTCTTACAATCAAGCTAGCAAAATCACTCATATTTACAGGACCAGGCTATTAAAACCTTTGTCCTATACTCCCTAAGTCAGGGGACCCCAGGGCACAACTTCACATTCTTCTCCCTTGAGAATGCCTGCCTCCATGTCTGAGAGGCATATTTTTATTCTCTTGCTCTACCCCAATAAATTCTCTACCTGCCTGATTAGTTTGTGGCTTATACTTGAATTCTTTCTCACAAAGAAGCCAAGAACCTAGGCACCTGGACACTGCTTCTGATAACATATGGTGAGGCAGGAAGAAGAAACAATCATGTCTTGTAAACCTCCTCCTCCATCAGATGAGGCTTGTGAGTTTTTTAGCTTCTAACCAAATGATGTCTATGTGTGTTTGTCAGGTGGGTGAATTGGGCATATGTGTCTGTTCATATATATGTCTGTCTCCATTTCCAAACAGGCCTCTAGCCCTACTGCCAAAAAACATAGCCTCAGTTTACCTGAGTCCTCTGGTTCCCTCATCAGAGGTGGTAGGGTCTAGACCCCATGCCATGTAGATCAAGGAGATTCTGGATGACAGGTGACACTGTCCATGGAACTTGACTGGGGACACTCCCTGAGAAAAATAGGAGTCCAATGGGAACATGGGAACCCAGTAGATCTGCCCCCACTCTAATCCCCCTCTCTAACTTCAATTGTCTCTTAATTATAAGCCTTCAAGACCCTCATCAATTACAATGCCAAATTTCTTGGTCTTATTTTGATAAGTCTCTCTGAAGAAATCTTAATTAGGCTTACAAAATAAATGGGTTCAGCCTACCTCCAGGTTTAATTCTCACCCACCCCCCAAGAGATCATGCAATCAATCTTAGGTCACTTCTTTAACTGCCCCTCCATTTTTGGATTGCAACTGTTAAAGTATAATTATGTCCTCATTACCTTAAAAACCTAGTGTAATGGGGAAACAGTCTGCAGAAAAGCTGTGATCCCATACAAATCATTTCCCTGACCTTCAATCTCTAGTCGATTGGAATTAATCAAGTTGAGGGAGTTCACACTCCTGGTAAGGAGAAAATTTGACCTGGAAAACTTCAGTCCAGGACCTAGATTTGGTATTTCCCTAGCCTTAATCACCCTGGAACACTGGTGGCATGGCCTCTGTGATTCTTGGGATACCAGCAACCAGAGCAGCAATTCGGAATGTCCCCTAAGACTTAAGGGGCTTGAACATTTTGGTTTAAAGGGTCCCAAATGTCACCCAAGACTTAAGTGACTTGGGTACTTCAGTTTGGACACTCAGTCCAAATGTCCCCCAAGACTTAAATTCCTTGGGTGCCTCGGTTTTGAAACTCACTCCAAATGTCCCCCAGGACATAGGAGACTTGTATGCTTTGGTTTGGATACTCATTCTGAATTTTCCCCAGCTATTGAAACAGTCTGGGCCCTTTGATTTGGATGCTAAAATTCAGTCATCCTGGGTCTGGAATGCCAGGTTGGTTGACAAACTTCCTCCCATATTTCTCCTAGAACAATGGGTGTAGCTGCCAGCATTCCAGCAGACTGCCCCTTGGGGTATCTTCTCAGGGATTAGTGCAACCTACTTACTAATAGTCTAAGAAGAAAAAAAATCTGATCCTTTCCTGCCACACCACATGGCTGCAGTACAAATTAGAGGACGGTCAAATATAACCTTTGAAAGGGACCCTGAATTCCAGTTAAACCTACATAAGAGGGAAGAAGAGAAAAAGCAGATCTAAGGGCCAGAAGCAACATGGTCACATGTCCCCTAAAAGGGATGAGAAAATGCACTGCCAAACTGGTCAATTATAATAAGCTCAGGGAAATTACTCAGAGGCATAGCAAAAAGATCCTAAATCTAGAAATGAACAGATTCTCCTAAAAATTCACTTTATTAGACAGTCAGCCTCATTTATACATTAGACAGTCAGCCTCATTTATACATAAAAAAGCTGCAATGAAACTTTCCCTGTGTCCCCTAACTCCCATTAACTATCTTTTAAAAACAGCCTCCATAGTTTTCAACAATCAAAACTTCACTGTCAACTTCAAAATGAGTTGAGAGGTCCTCAGAGGGGTTGCACTTATGCACATCTCAGCAGAATCTCAGAAACAGCCAAAGTTGATACAACACAAGATGGTGGTGTTCCTGAGGGCTACAGAAACACCCAGGTCCTATGGTCACTGCAGATGACTCCAGAGTTCAGTGTCTTGCCAGTGGGCCCACCTTTGGAATTTGTGCTCCTGAGTGCAATGGAGTTGGACTCAGTTGTGACTTATCTACACATGCCTCTTCTGTCCCTGTTAATGAACCAGTGGTTGGTGCTGGGCTGGTGTATGCCCAGGAGACTTGAATCTCTGAGCTTTCCATGTGCCAGCTGCACTGAGCCTCAGCAGTGTTGCAGCACTCCTCTCCAATTCATAGAACTTATTCATTTCAGCTGACAGGGAGGTAAGGATGGACAACTATCCACACCAAGGAACCAAGAAAGACTACTGCTGTGAGCATGAGAGTCTCATCAACCAGCCATGTGGAATTGAAGTGCCCTCTCAATATAGAGGTGGCATGGACATCACCAACCCAGGATCCCCATGATGGAGGGATAAAACATGGCTTACAGTGGACTTACCAATATTCTACTATAGAATTATTGTGACTCTAGCAGTGGAAGAAATTATATCATTGATATGGGGACACTGGCCATGGGAGTTGCTGAAGGCAGGGAGAGTGAAAAGGAGGTGTGATATGGGGGCATTTTTGGGGATTTGGAGTTGTCCTGAATGATACTGCAGGGACAGATGCAGGGCATTTTATATCCTGCCATAATCCACTGAATGGCCTGGGAGGGAATGGAAACTACAATGTACACTATAATCCATGCTGTGCAGCAGTGCTCCAAAATGTATTTATCAAATGCAGTGAATGTACCAGACTAATGAAAAAAGTTGTGTGATCTCTATTTTAATAGTAAATAAAAATATATTAAAAACCAACAAACGCATGCACACAAACACAAAAAATCCCATCTGTTCTCAATTTTGGAATTTTGGGACTCTTCATTTAAAAATTATTGAAGACCCTAAAGAAATTACATTAATGTTCCTACATATATATTTAATTTTTTATGTGTATTTTTTTTTTAAAAGAAGTTTTAGATTACTTAAATGTTATGACAAAAATATAGGGGATTCCCATACACCCCACTCCCTCCCCCTCCGAAATTTTCCCCTATTAACCTCTTTCTTTAGTGTGGTACATTTGTTAATTAATGAACACATATTGAAGCATTGCTACTATGCTCTATAGTTTACACTTCATACCACACAATTTTATAGGTTTTGACAAAATGTATATTGGCCTGTATCCATCATTGAAATGTCATGCAGGGCAATTCCAATGTCCCAAAAATGCCTAATGTTACACCTATTCTTCCCTCTCCTTCTCTTAGAACCTCTAGTGGTCACTGCCTTTATATTGATGATACAAGTTCTTCCATTGCTAAAATAATAACAAGTCTACTTTAGTCCATATTTGCATTCCCTGTTTATGCACATTTCAGCAGGATCTCATTGGCTGCCACAGTAAACAGTGCCTAGAACAGTGGGGCCCCTGAGAGCTGTGGAGTCATCTAGAGAATAGAGGCAGGACAGACAATCTCAGGAATTTAGCACCCTGTCAGTGGGCCTTATTTTGGAATTTATGCTTGCTAATAAAAAAGAGTTAGACTCATTTATTTTTTTTTCTATTTTTTTTAATTGATTTTGTAATAATATTACATTAAAAATATATATGTGAGGTCCCATTCAACCCCACCCCCCCACCCCACCTCTCCCCCCCCCCCAAGCAACACTCGTTCCCATCATCATGACACATCCATTGGATTTGGTAAGTACATCTTTGGGCACCTCTGCACCTCATAGTCAATGGTCCACATCATTATAATTTCCCTACTTGTGGTTCTTCTGCCTCTTCTATTTGCTTTTCTTGTTTGTTTGTTTGTTTGTTTATTATTTTTTAATTCATTTTTCTAAAATATTACATTAAAAAAATATGAGGTCCCCACTCACCCCCCACCTCCCGGAGCCCACCACTCCCCACATAGCAACACTCTCCCCCATCATCATTACACATCCATTGCATTTGGTGAATACATCTCTGGGCATCGCCGCACCTCATGATCAATGGTCACATAATAGGCCACACTCTCCCACTTTCCATCCAGTGGGCCATAGGAGGATCTACAATGTCTGGTAATCGTCCCTGCAGCACAACCCAGGACAATTCCAAATCTTGAAAATGCCTCCACATCTCATCTCTTCCTCCCATTCCCCACATCCAGCAGTCACCATAGCCACTTTTTCCACACCAATGCCACATTTTCTTCAATTACTAACCAAAATAGTTCATGAATAGAATATCAGTAAGTTCACTATAATCCTTACTGTATTCCTCCATCCTGTGGACCTTGGATTGGTTGTGTCCATTCCATATCTATGTCAAGAGGGGGCTTAGAATCCACATGGATACTGGATGCAATCCTCCTGCTTTCAGGTGTAGGCACTCTTGGCTCCATGGAGTGGTGTTTGACATTCTTCAACTCCATGTTAGCTGAGTGGTGTAAGTCCAATATACCAGAGTGTAGGAGCTGAAGTCTGTTGAGGCTCAGGGCCTGGCTATCATATTGTCAGTCCAGAGATTCAGATCCCCTAGATATATCTTAAACCCAAGCACCAACTACAATTCTTGTAAAGTAACAGGAAAAGCTTGTGAAAAGAGATCACATCTGAGTCCAGCTCCATCATGCAGAAACACCAACTCCGAAGAAGGACCAACTGACATGGCAGTGAACTCCATCTGCCATGACCATAAAACCTGTGGGTCTCTTTAGCCCTCAGAAGAACCAATACCTGGGGTCGTATCTACTTTATCTGTCTCTGGGACTCTGCTCAGGTGTGCATAAGGGCAACCACTCTGATAACCTACTGGCTCTTTTTGGAGACTCATAGCCATATAACCTCATTTGTCCTTTCCATTTTCCCCTTGATTTAGGTCAAAAAGCATTTTTAACTCATGTTATTATATGTAGACAGGGATATTCTGCCAGTCCGAGTTGAACCTTTTATTCAAAGTCATTTTTTAGTTACATCATCAGCTGGTACTTGGTGGTGATCCCTCGGCACCAGGGAGGCTCATCCTGGGAGTAATGTCCCATGCTGGGGGTAAGGCAGTGCATTTACATGCTGAGTTTGGCTTCGAGACTGGCCACATTTGAGTAACATGGAGGCTCTCAGGAGGGAACTCTTGGGCACACTGGTGCTCTAAGCCTTGTTCTTTTTATTTATTTTTTCTTTTTTTAAATTTTTTATTCATTTTTTAAAAAAATTTTACATTCAAAAAATATGAGGTCCCCATTCAGCCCCACTGCCCCCACACCACCACTCTCCCCACAGTAACACTCCCCCATCATTGTGACACATCCATTGCATCTGGTGAGTACATCTCTGGGCATCATTGCACCCCATGGCCTGTGGTACACACCATAGCCCACACTCTCCCACGTTCCATCCAGTGGGCCATGGGAGGGCATACAATGTCTGGAAACTGTCCCTGTAGCACCACTCAGGACAACTCCAAGTCCTGAAAATGCCTGCACATCTCATCTCTTCCTCCCATT
Source organism: Dasypus novemcinctus (assembly GCF_030445035.2). Taxonomy (NCBI): domain Eukaryota; kingdom Metazoa; phylum Chordata; class Mammalia; order Cingulata; family Dasypodidae; genus Dasypus; species Dasypus novemcinctus. The sequence goes on from NW_026688628.1 coordinate 2,363,182, forward strand.
CCCCTTACCCAGCAGCCACCATAGCCACTTTTTCCACACCAATGCCACATTTTCTCAATTATTAACCACAATAGTTCATGAATAGTATATCATTAAGTCCACTCTAATCCTTACTGTATTCCTCCTTCCTGTGGACCTTGGCTTGGTTGTGTCCATTCTACATCTATGTCAAGATGGGGTTTAGATTCCACATGGATATTGGATACAATCCTCCTGCTTTGAGTTGTAGACACTCTAGACTCCATGGTGTGGTGGTTGACATTCTTCAACTCCATGTTAGCTGAGTCGGGTAAGTCCAATAAATCAGAGTGTAGGAGCTGAAGTCTGTTGAGGCTCAGGGCCTGGCTATCATATTGTCAGTCCAGAGATTCAAATCCACTAGATATATCTTTTTTTTTTTAATCATTTTTTAAAAAAATATTACATTAAAAAAATATGAAGTCCCATTCAACCCCACCCCTCCACACCCCCACTCCCTCCCCAGCAACACTCTCTCCCATCATGATGACACATCCATTGCACCTGGTAAGTACATCTCTGGGCATCACTGCACCCTATAGTCAATGGTCCACATCATAGCCCACACTCTCCCACGTTCCATCCAGTGGGCCCTGGGGGAATCTACAATGTCCCATAGTTGTCCATGAAGCATCACCCAGGACAACTCCAAGTCCTGAAAATGCCTCCACATCTCATCTCTTCCTCCCATTCCCCGCACCCAGCAGCCACCATGGCCACCCTTCCCACACCAATGCCACATTTTCTCTGTGGACATTGGATTAATTGTGCCCATTGCACATCTATGTCAAGTGGGGGCTTAGATTCCACAGTGATACTGGATGCAATCCTCCTGCTTTCAGATGTAAGCACTCTAGGCTCCATGGTGTGGTGGTTGACCTTCTTCAACTCCATGTTAGCTGAGTGGGGTAAGTCCAATAAATCAAAGTGTAGGAGCTAAAGTCTGTTGAGGCTCAGGGCCTGGCTATCATATTGTCAGTCCAGAGATTTAAATCACCTAAATATATCTTAAACCCCAACACCAACTACAATTCCAGTAAAGTAGCATGAAAGTCTTGTGAAAAGAGATCCCATCTGAGTCCAGTTCCATCACGCAGAAACACCAGCTCCAAAGAAGGGCCATCTGACATGGCAGTGAACCCCATCTGCCATGACCATAGAACCCGTGGGTCTCTTTATCCCTCAAAAGAACCAATACCTGGCATTGTATCTACTTTATCTGTCTCTGAGACTCTGCTCAGGTGTGCATAAGGGCAATCCTTCTGACAAACTCCAGACTCTTTTTCAGAGACTCGTAGCCATATAAACTCATTCCTCCTTTCCATTTCCCCCTTACATTAGGTCAAACAGCATTTTTAAGTCATGTTATTATATGTAGACAGGGATATTCTGCTGATTCACATTGAACCTTTAATTCAAGGTCATTTTCTAGTTGTATCTTCAGCTGGTATTTGGTAGTGATCCCTCGGTGCCAGGGAGGCTCATCCCCAGGAGTCATGTCCCACGCTGGGGGGAATGCATTGCATTTACATGCTGAGTTCGGCTTCGAGACTGGCCACATTTGAGTAACATGAAGGCTGTCAGGAGGAAACTCCCAGGCACAATGGTGCTCTAGGCCTTGTTCTTTTTGCAGGCATATAGGCTCACAAGCATATTCATTAGTATCAGGAGCCCACTGTTGGACCCTCATTCCTTCCTGGTTCTTACTGTTGCACCTGGGGAACTGCTGCTGCTCCCCTAGGGACCACGACAGAGTCCCCCCAGACAGGAACCCAGTACCCCCCCAGCTGTTGTTTTTAATTGTTTCAACTATGAGTATATCTAAACATAACCATGCACCCTGGACATATGCCCTGTATAACTCCATGTCAACCATATATAGCCTGTCAATAACCTCCCATACCAGTATTCCTCTGCCGCCATTGTTGAACCACTCTGTGATCCAAAACTTCCTGTAAAGTGAATCCCAATATAATGTCAGGTTCCCTTACTAGTAAAATGGAATATAGAAATGAGATTAAAGGTTATATCTAGAGTACAAATTGATTTGGAAAAATTTCTACATCCTGTCTTTTTCTTTTCTTTTTTCCTAATTATTGAGCTCCTCTTCACAAGAGCCTTAGATCACAGTAATTCATATATACAATATACAGTACTCCCACAATCCACCATAAAACTTTTTCCCTTCCACAGCGATAATCTTTTAACTTATTCATATCATATTTACTGAAACTGATGTACAGACTCCGAAACAATAGCTTTCAAACAAGGTGACATCTGTGCTTACAATATGGTCCATACTTTAGGATATACAGTTTTCTAAATTTTTTAGTTATCCTATGTTTTACATTTCGGTTTACATTATTAGTCTGTCATCCCCTATATGTTTTTGGTGTACTATTACATGTTTTATATTCATCCTTGTGTACTCTCGCGAAACTCCTCTCTTGCACCTACATTTACCTTGGTTCCATCCATTCAACATCCATTTTCCCCTCCCCTTGGGGCCCACAGTGACAGCCAATCTCCATTTCCTGAGGAGCCATGTCCAGAGATACTTGCAATAGTGTTCAGGGCCAGACTTACTCAACTGCCCTAATGCCCTGGGAGCCACCCTTTCTCTCGAGAGATACAGTTCCCTCTATTTGATGGCATTAGTCCTCCCCAGGATGTGGGTCCACCCCAACTCTCACCTTGTTCTTATTTCAGGTGCACAGGGTCACAAACATAGTCATTAGTATCAGGGGCTCACTGTTGGACCCTTATTCCTTCCTGGTCCTTGCCATTGCACCCGGGGGACTGCCACTGCTCCCCTAGGGACCATGACAGAGCCCCTCCGGCCAGGAACACAGCACCCCCCAGCTGTTGTTTTTAATTTTTTACACTGTGAATATATCCAAACATTTCCATGCACCCCAGACACATGCCCTGTATAACTCCCTGTCAACCATATGTCCCCTGTCAATAACAACCCATACCAGTATTCCTCTGCCACCATTGTTGAACCACTCTGTGATCCAAAACTTCCTGAAAAGTGAAGCCCAATATAATGCCAGGTTCCCTTAATAGTAAAATGGAATATAGCAATGAGTTTAAAGGTTAGATATAGAATACATATTAATTTGGAAAATTTCTACATCCTATCTTTTTCTTTTCTTTTTTCCTAATTATTAAGCTTCTCTTCAGAAGAGTTATAGATCACAGTAATTCATATATACAATATACAGTATTCCCAAATACCCAATATAAAACGTTTTCCCTTCCACAGCAATAATCTTTTAACATATTCATACCATATTTACTGAAACTGATGTACAGGTATGGAGACAAAAGCTTTCAAACAAGGTAATATTTGTGTTTATATTGTGGTTTATACTTCAGGCTATACAATTTTCTAAATTTTTATTTATCTTATGTTTCACATAATGCTTTACATTATTAGTCTTTTGGCCCCTATATGTTTTTGGTGTAATATTACATGTTTTATATCCATTCTTGCATACTCTTGTGAAACACTTCTATTGCCCTCACAGTTACATTGGTTCCATCTATTCAAGATCTATTTTCCCCTCCCCTTGGGCCCACAGTGACAGTAAATCTTCATTTCTTGAAGAGCCATGTTCAGAGATACTTGCAACAGTGTTGAGGGCTTGACATGCTCAACTGCCCTAATGCCCTGGGAGCCACCATTTTTCTTGAGAGATACAGTTCCCTCTATTTGATGGCATCAGCTTCCCCAGGATGTGGGTCTACCTTCACTCTCATTATATGGGTCTCTACTCAATGATATAACCCACTCTGGCAAAATGAGTGTGCACATATTCCCTAGGAGTTGTCCTACATCAGATTATCCCCTTTAAGTATCTTAAACAAGTAACTTTCCTTATTATATTTTGAAAAGGTTTTCTCAGCATTATACTCTCAACGAACACCTATGTTCGTATGTTCCCCACCCTCCCCCCAATTTCTTGGCCAATATTACCAATTTGCCAATCCCTAGCCCCCCTCAAGCCCACAAAACCAGAACCAAAGGTTCTATGCCCCCATTTTATCCCTTCCTTGTACACATACTTACCTCCATCTTGTCATAGATTTCACCCATGTAGATGTCAGCTTACATCCTTCCTCTACCCCTGATTTCCTGTAAGCCTATCATCCAATCTCTAGCTCTCTGAGGCAGATTGGTTTCCTTATTTCATATCATTGAGATAATGTAGTATTTGTCCTTCAATGCCTGGGTTGCTTCACTCAACATAAGGTTCTCAAGATTCATCCATATTTTCACGTGTGTTTGTACTGTATTTGTTCTTAGAGCTGAGTAGTGTTCCATTGTATGTCTATACCTCATTTTACTGATCCACTCATCTGTTGATGGGCATTTGGGTTGATTCCAACTTTTGGCAACAGTGAACAATGCTGCTATGGACATTGGTGTACATATATTGGTTTGTGTCCTTGTTTTCAGTTCTGCTGGGTATATACCCAGCAGTGGAATTGATGTGTCATATGGCAAATATATGGTTAGTTTTTTGAGAAAATGCCAAAATGTCCTCCAGAGTGGTTGGATTTTTCTGCATTCCCACCAGCAGTTGATGAGTGTTCCCATTTCTCCACATCCTCTCCAGCACTGGTAGTCTTCTGTTTTTTACATAGCTGCCAATCTTATGGGAGTAAGATGGTATCTCATTGTAGTTTTGATTTGCATTTCCCTGATAGCTAAAGATTTAGAGCATTTTTTTAATGTGCTTTTTAGCCATTTGTATTTCTTCTTTGGAGAAGTGTCTGTTTAAATCTTTTTCCCATTTTTTAAATGGGTTATTTATCTTTTTATTTTCAAGATAAAGGAGTCCTTTATATATGCAAGTTATAAGTCTCTTATCGGATATATGGTTACCAAATATTTTCTCCCATTGTGTAGGCTCCCTTTTTACTTTCTTGAAAAACTCCTTTGATGTGCAGAAGGCTTTAATTTTGAGGAAGTCCCATTTATCTATTTGTTCTTTTGGTGCTCGTGCTTTTGGTGTGAAGTTCATGAAGCCATTTCCCATTACAAGGTCTTGTGGATGTTTCCCTACACTGCTTTCCAAAGTCTTTATGGTCTTGGCTTTTATATTTAGGTCTTTGATCCATCTTGAGTTGATCTTTGTATAAGGTGTGAGATGGTAATCCTCTTTCATTCTTCTACATATGGCTATCCAGTTCTCCAAACACCATTTGTCGAATAGGCCATTTTCTCAGTTGAGAGGGTTTGGTGGCTTTATCGAATATTATATGGCTATATATATGAGGTTCTATATCAGAACTTTCAATTCAATTCCATTGGTCTGTGTATCTCTCCTTATGCAAATACCATGCTGTTTTCACTACTGTAGCTTTGTAGTATGTTTTGAAGTCAGGTAATGTGATTCCTCCAATTTCATTTTTCTTTTTCAACATGTCTTTGGCTATTCAGGGCCTCATTCCTTTCCAAATAAATTTCATAGTTAGTTTTTCTAGTTCCTTAAAAAATGCTGTGTTGATTTTCATTGGGATTGCATTGAATGTGTAGATCAGTTTTGGTAGCATAGACATCTTAATAATATTAAGTCTTCCTATCCATGAGCAGGGAATATTCTTCCATTTATTTAGGTCTTCTTTGATTTCCTTGAACAGTCCAGTATAGTTCTCTGTGTATAACTTCTTTAGCTCTTTAGTTAAATTTATTCCTTAATATTGGATTTTTAAATTTACTATTGTAAATGGCATTTGTTTCTTGATTTCCTCCTGATCTTGCTCATTATTGTTGTACAGAAATGCTACTGATTTTTGTGCACTGATCTTATAACCTGTGACTTTATGAAACTCATTTATGATTTCTAGAAGCTTTGTTGTAGACCTCTCAGGGTTTTCTATATATAGGATCATGTCATCTGTAAATAATGAAATTTTGACTTCTTCATTTCCAATTTGAATGCCTTTTATATCTGGTTCTTGCCTCAGTGCTTGAGCAAGTACTTCTAGGACAATGCTAAATAGAAGGGGACACAGTGGGCACCTTAGTCTTGTTCCTGGATTTAGAGGGAAGGATTTTAGAATTTCTTCATTGTAAACGATGTTGGCTATGGGTTTTTTATATATATGCTTTATCATGTTCAAAAAATTTCCTTGTATTCTGATCTTTTGGTGTGTTTTTATCAAGAAAGATTGCTATATTTTGTCAAATGCTTTTTCTGCATCTATAGATATAATCATGTGATTTTTTTCCTTCAATCTGATTATATGGTGTATAACATTGATAGATTTTCTTATGTTGAACCGTCCTTGCACAACTGGAATGAATCCCACTTGGTCATGGTGTATAATTCGTTTAATGTGTTGTTGAATACGATTAGCAAGTATTTTGTTAAGTATTTTTGTGTCTAGGTTCATTAGAGAAATTGGCCTGAAATTTTCCTTTCTTGTGGTGTCTTTGTTTGGCTTTGGTACTAGGGTGATGTTGGCATCATTGAATGAGTTCAGCAATGTTCTTTCTGTTTCGATTTTTTGGAAGAGTTTCAGCAGGATTGGTGTTAGTTCTTTCTGGAATGTTATGTAGAATTCACTGGTGAAGCTGTCTGGCCCTGGGCTCTTCTTAGTTGGGAGGTTTTTAATGACTGATTCTGTCTCTTGTGATTGGTTTGTTGAGATCCTCAATTTCTTCTTTCATTAATATAGGCTGCTTATGTGTTTCTAGGAAATTGTCCATTTCCTCTGAATTGTCCTTTTTGTTGGAATATAGTTTTTCAAAGTATCCTTTTAGGATAGTCTTTATTTCTGTGGGGTCAGTGGTGATATCGCCTTTCTCATTTCTTATTTTGTGTATTTGCATCTTCCCTCTGTTTTTCTTTGTTAGTCTCACTAAGGGTTTGTCAATTTTATTGATCTTCTCAAAAAACCAGCTCTTAGTCTTGTTTATCTTTTCAAGTGCTTTCTTATTTTCTATTTCATTTAGTTCTGTTCTTATCTTTGTTCTTTCTATATTTCTTCTTCCTGTGGAGCTACTTTGTTGTTGTTTTTTTTTACTAATTCCTCCAAATGTGCAGTTAGTTCTTCAAATTTGCTCTTTCCTCTTTTTTGATGTATGAATTCATGGCTATAAATTTCCCTCTCAGTACTGCTTTTGCTGCATCCCATAAGTTTTGGTATGTTGTGTTATCATTATCATTTGTTTCAAGGTAGTTATTGATTTCTTTTGAGATTTCCTCTTTGAACCACTTTTTTTCTAAAAGTGTGCTGTTTAATTTCCATATCTTGGTGTGAAATCTGGGCCTCTGGCCCTTGCAGATTTCCGGCTTCACTCCACTGTGGTCAGAGATATTATTTTGTGTGATTTTAATGTTTCTGAATTCATTAAGCTTTTCTTTGTGGCCCAGCATATGGTCTATCTTGGAGAATGATCCATGTGCACTTGAGAAAAATGTATATCCTGCTGTGTTTGGGTGTAATGATCTGTATATGTCTATTAGATCCAGGTCCTCTAATATACTGTTCAATTATCTTGTTTCTTTAGTGATTCTCTTTTGAGATGTTCTGTCCAGAGTTGATAGTGGTGTATTAAAATCTCCCACTATAATTGTAGAGGCATCTATTCTTTCACTTAGTTTTTCCAGTGTTTGCCTCACATATTTTGAGGCGCCCTTGTTAAAAGAATAAATGTTTATGATTGTTCATTCTTCTTGAGAGATTGTCCCTTTCACTAATATGTAGTATCCTTCTTTGTCTCTCACAATTGTTTCGCATTTAAATTCTATTTCATCTGTCAATTTTGTGGTTATTGTTTGCATGTAAGATTGTTTTCCAGCCATTTGCTTTCAGCCTCCATGAATCTCTGGTTCTAAGATGTGTTTCTTGTTGACAGCATATAGATGGGTCATATTTTCTTATCCAGTGTCCCAATCTGAATCTTTTGATAGGTGAGTTTAATCCATTGACATTCCGTGCTATTACTATCAAGGAATTATTTATGTTAGCCATATTTTGATTGGACTTGTGTTTGCCATATTTTTTTTTCCTTCTCTTTTTGTCATTTTTGTTTCTTTTACACTCTCCTCCAGCTCTGCCTCTCCTGTTTTCTCCTTTCTTCCTGCAGAACTCCCTTTAGTATTTTTTGAAGGGGAGGTTTCTTGTTGGCATACTCTTTCAATTTCTGTTTATCTGTGAATATTTTGAACTCCCCATCATTTTTGAATGCTAGCTTACCTGGGTAAAGTATTTTTGGTTGGAAATTTTTTCTTTTATTACCCTGACTATATCATACCACTTCCTTCTTGCCTCCATGGTTTCAGATGAGAAATCAGCCCTTAATCTAATGGAGCCTCCCTTGTATGTGATGGTTTTCTTTTCTCTTGCTGCTTTTAGAATTTTCTCTTTGTCTTGAGCATTGGATAATTTGACAAGTATATTTCTCAGGTGGCCCTTTGGGGCTTATGATGTTTGGGGTGCTTTGTGCTTCCTGGATATGTACATCTGTCTCTCTCAGTAGATTTGGGAAGTTTTCATGCATTATTTCCTGCAACATCCTTTCTGACCCTCCCTTCTCTTCTCCTTCTGTGATGCCTATAATACGTATGTTTGTGCATTTTGTATTGTCATTCAGGTCCCTAAGTCCTAGCTGGATTTTTTCTATCATTTTATCAATCAATTCTACTATCTGTTTGATTTCTGATGTACTGTCTTCCACATCACTAATTCTTTCCTCTGCCTCTTCTAATCTGCCGCTATTTGCTGTGAGTGTATTTTTGATTTCTTGAACTGTGGTGTTCATTCCCATCATATCTGTTATGTTTTTGCATATGTCTGCAATTTCCTCTCCGAGTGTTTTCTTCATATTGTTAAACTCTTCCTTTACTTCATTAAGTTTTTCTCTGATATATATTCTGAGATCTTTAATTGCTTGTCCAAAGTTCTGTTCCCCTTCCTGGTTTTTAGTTTTTTCATTGGATTCAGCCATGTTTTCCTGATTACTGGTTTGGTTTGTAGTTTTTTGTTGCTTTCTGGTCATCATTTTATCTTGATGGGTTTAATCAGTTCCTTAGCTTCTTTGTCTATTCTTGGGGATTAATTAGTTGTTGTTCTTGCATAAGTGTTATATCTTCTCTCTGTCACTTTGTTCTTCTTATTCTAATTTCTTGTTGCTGGCTGAGTTCACTTTGAAGGAAAATATTAGGGCCAGGGAAAGGCAATTGTGTAAAAAAGGAAAATGTGTAAAGTAGTATTGGTAATAAATGTTAACCGAGTAAAAATATGAGATCTGGGAGAATGGATATTAGATTCATGTAAGTTTTGTAGAATTATAGCAGTATTAGAGCACCTATAATGAGATAGTCAACTGAATATGGGGAGGAATATAGTATGAATTAAAAAGCCAGTGTTTTCTTGAGAGGGAAAGAGAAAAGAAAGACAATTGTATCAAGAGTGGATAAAAGATAGATAACAAAACAAAGGTATTAGAAATTAAAAGTTAGAAAATTTGAGAACCAAAGAAAGGGAGGCAGAATGTAGGAGAGACAGTAGATGATGGAGGATATCAAGATGTGGTCAAAAGGGGATAGTGTAGGTAGCCAAAATCAATTCACACAGAAACGAGGAAACGGAGGATGAGGAAACCCAGCAAATGTGAGGTGTTCCCTGCAGTACCTATTATATAGTTAAGATAAAATAAAATAAGAAGAAAAAGATAGAAAAGAAAAAAAAGAGAAGAAACAAAGGTGGGTGGGCAAAGAAAAGGGAGGGAAACAAGCAAGAAAAATAAAAGAAGAAAGAAAAAAAACAAATAACTGAAAAAAGATCTTGGGGGATACAATGGGAGAATAGACTAAGAGATAATGCAATTAAAAACCAAGACAATAAAAAAAGAAAGAAAAAAAGAGAAAAAGGAAAGAAAAGAAAAGAAAAGAAAAATGCAAAGGCCAAGGGCTAGGACAATCAAGGACCTCAGGTGGCCTTCAGGGCATGGTGGATTCAGTGATGGGAAGTCTGTGATATTGCAGACTCAAGAGGTGTGAGTATCTGGGGTGTGGGCCACCAGGGTTTAGGGGACACAGACCTGGGAACCACAAATCTAGTTAACAGGGAGCCTGGGAGCACCGCAGTGCAACACAGCCTTCAGGGATCCCTGCAGCTGGGCGCCAGCCCTATGGGGGGGGGTCACATCCACAAACTCTGACCTCTGTGTCAGAAACCCAAAATTCCCCCTCTCACAAGAGTCTCTTCTGTTGCTGTCTCACCAAGTCGACTTCAGTACACTTCCCACCCTGCAAGCCCCTGAAACAGCCTGTTGGGTGCGCCTTTGTACTACAAACAATTCAAGGACTGCTGCAGATTGGCCGCCAGCAATAGGGGGAAGGGCTTTAGCCAGAAGCTCTTATCTTCATGTCAGAAACCCAAAATTCCATGTCTCTCAAAAATCTCCTCCATCTCTGTCTCACCAAATCAGTTTCCAGACACCTCCTGTCCTGCAAGCCCCCGAAACAGCCTGCTTGTGATGCCTCTGTATTGCAAACAATTCAAGGACCACCACAGATTGGCCATCAGCCCTAGGGGGCAGGACTCTAGCTGGAAGCTCTGATCTCTGTGTCAGAATAATAAAATTCCACATCTTGCACAAAACTCCTCCGTCTCTGTTTCACCAAATTGGCTTCCAGACACCTCCCACCCTGCAATCCCCTGAAACAGCCTGCTGGTGATGCCTCTGTATTGCAAATAATTTAAGAACCACCACAGATCAGCAGCCAGCCCTAGTGGGCATGGCTTTTGCCAGAAGCTCTGATCTCCATGTCAGAAACCCAAAATTCCACATCTCACAAAAATCTCCTCCATCTCTGTCTCACCAAATTGGCTTCCAGACACCTCCTGCCATGCAACCCCCCAAATAGCCCACTCAGGGTTTAGGAATTCCCCAGCACAGCAGAGCCTCCAGGAACCGCCCCTGCCATGCTGCTTTCCCCAGGGGGAAGCATCCCACATGCACCATGATTTCCGTGAAAGAGACCTTAAATTCTACCTTTTACACAAATCTTCTCTGTCACTGTCCCACCAAATCGATGTCCAGATACCTCCTGCCCTGCAAAACCCTGAAACAGCCTGTTCCAGAAAAATTTCCAAGTTGCTCAGCTGCTTCCTTGCAGGAGAAACTATAAGGTGCACTCACTCAGACACCATCTTGCCCTGCCCCCATATATATTTAAATGAATGCATTAGAAAATCAAACTTATACATGGTAATATATATATTTATGCTATTAAGAATCAATAATCCTTGCCAAATTAAAGTAAGTTATTTTGCAAAACAATAAAACTTGTGTAAGAGAAGAAAACAAAACAAAACAAAACAAAACTGCACCACAAAAAGGAAGCAGGTAAGAAGGAGAAAGCATAAAGCCCAGAAACAAATTAACCTTTTAGCTCTTTCCATTGAAGTCATTTGTCACCTCAGAGCCATTCAAAATTCAGGCTTCCATGTCAGTAGGAATCTTCTTCAAGTTTGGAGAAGTGGGCAGACAGCCTTGCCACCATGACTCATAGGGATTTGACCCTTGGTGGGATGGCAGGGGCATGGGTCAGGCATGGTTCCCTAGATAATACTGCAAACCATCAACCTCAAGAAGCCTTGGATGAACCTTGATGTGGAAGGTAAAAGCATTAATTTCTTAGCTAACATAGAAGCCACTTGCCTGGTGGCTGCCATCCCAAACCTCTCTCACTTTGGTTGTGCTTGATAAGGGGAGTGAATGGGGAATCTAAATCTAGGTCCTTTGTGATGTGGGTGGGAGGTTCTTTGTCTTTTAAGAGATAACCTAAGCTGTTTGTGACTTGTGGGTGTGAGATGATAAGAGGCTGCAGTCCTGCCCTTGGTGACCATGGCAATGACTCCAGTCCCAGGAAACAGTTTATCAATGCGAACTCTATAGACTTTGAATATTCAGGGGAAATGTAAACCAAGATAAGCTAAAAGCTTATCTAGAATGTATAAAGTCCATGCTAAAAGCTTACCTAAGATGTGGAAGATATATATGCTCATTCAAGCCTATTGAGAACTGAAACAAAAGGACCATTTAACCTTTCCTCTCTGTATAAAAGAAACTCAAAAATCTTGTTCAGGGCTCAGGGCTCGGGTTTGCAACAGGAAGCTCCCAAGTCTTGAAGGCCATCATAAACCATTTTTCCTTTTTAAAATCATTCCTGAGTCCTGGCCTTTCTATATGCAAATAATTGAACCTCTCTCAAATTCTACAATATTTTGGGGGGCTCTCCCGGGATTGCAAATGAAGGCTAGAGTGATAGCATTTTGCTGTCCTAGCCAATCCCCCGAGCAGCTGGGAGAACTTGGGTGAACCCCAAACCTGGGTGCCTCTGGAATAAATTTAATCAAGAAAAGATGTGGGCTCCACCAGAATTTTCCCAATAAAAATCTAGAGCAATGGAAGATCTGAAAAGAAGGATTCTGGGAATGAAAAGGAACTCAGAACATGGAAGAAGGTAAGACTCCCCAGGTGAGCACAGTCTGGAAAGCCCTAGCTTTAATTGCTATGAGGGGGAGGCTGATCACCTCCTGAGAGAACCCTAGAAGCCCCATAAAATTGGGGGGAAGCCATTCTCTCTAGGTCTGGGAAAAGGAAAAAAAAAGTGGGAAAAAGCCTGGTGTTTTAGGTTTGTGTAACTGCATGTTGGAATCTGGTACTGGTCTTATATCCACTGAAGGAGTGGAGGCTTGATTATAACAGGAAGGGCTTTTATAAATTTGAGTCCTAACATCCTGGAAATTGGTCTTGATTTTTTTTTTAAAAACTTGGTTACAGATCAGTTTTTCTAGTGAAGCTTGGTCTGGGTGTAAAGTTAAACAATGAAAAGGTCAGCTGGAATCTTTTGTTATAGTGCTGAATTGTGAATGAATTTGCTTCATACCAGATGTTAATGTTAAGTGTTCTCTCTAGAGTTTGTGATGGCTGTGGGGGCAGCCATGCTGAATATATATATATATTGCTGAATATATATATAAATTGTGAGTCAGATTAATAACCGTAGGCTTCTGTCTGTGTCAGCTCAATGCTAGTGTTGGAGTTGTGTGGTTATGTAAAGTAGAATTTAATTAAGCTGGAACCCTCATTGGCAAGGGGGTGAATTGATTATGGGGCAAAACTGAGGATCCTGGATGTTTGCAGAGTCTGGCTGTTGTGCATGCTCTGCTGCCTTGTCTCTAGTCCACCCCTTTGCTGGGGCTTGGAGGCCATCTGTATCTGTGCCATGCACCCGGGTTTGTTGGGGCTTCTGCAGTCAGGGTGGTTGGGTCCCTGGGAGAGGTGCTGAATTTAAGTAAATTATGTCTGCCCATTTTAGCAGAAAGCTGGAAAGGGGGGAGCAGCTTGCCCCTTTCCAGTGAATCCACACCTTCTATTCATAAGCCACATTCCTATTTGATTGTTGTGCACCCAACTGCCTGGAAGGAGGGGAAGTGAAGGGGCTGAAAAGCAGAAGCAAAATAAATGCAGCAAATTTCCCTCCCTAGGGTGTCAAAGTCAAAATACGTTTGCATTCTGCCCAGGTTCTTAAAAGGTATTGTAGTAACTGTAAGTAAGGGAATGTGTTCTGTGAAGGTAAAATTTGTCTTAGAAGTATAAATAATTATAATAAGTTTAATGAAGCATTGTTTAAATTAAGGTATTTAAATGGCTAATTCCAAAAAGTCTTTATTAAACAAAACCTGAATTGATAATACTACTAATAAAAGGTAATTTTATAACAGGAAAACTTGTTGGTGGCCAGCCTCCCCTGCCAACTTGCTTCTAAAAAAACTGTTTCTGGTATTACACGCTACTAAGTATTTAAAGTGAAGAAAAGTTCATTATTTTAACAAGCTTGTTTAGTGTTAATGGCAATTATATGTTGTAAGAAGTTTGCCTGGTAACTTAGTATGTGGAATATATGGAATGTGTTTTTATTGTTAAAGACACAAGAAATGATTTTGTCCTAAGATAAAATGATTGATTATTGGAAAGAGTAGAGTGTGAGACAAAACCTGAATGAATATTGAAAGTGTAAAAAGTTTGTAGAAGGAAAATTTTTATGATTAAAATTGAATAAGATTGAATAAGTCTATATAAAGTTTTAAAGGGTTTAATATCAAGTAATATACTGGTGCAAAGTTAAAAATTTTTTCTTTCTCAAAGTCTCTCAAGTCATTAGTCTCTTTTAGTAAAAGTTTCCTGAATAATCAATATACAAAGAAAATCTGTTTTATCAAAATAGCTTCTTGTGCTTTAACCTCATCATTTCCTCATTGTTTAAAGAAGAACCTTATCTCTTTTAAAAGAACATTATGTTCTAAAAATCAAATCCTGAAAAATAGCTTTTTATTTCAAACTAACTGCAAGAGATTTGTTTTTACCTTAAAAGAAAAATTAAAGTAATAGTTAAGTTCATTTAATATGTTATAAGTCAAATGAAAGGTGTTTAAAAGTGTTATAAAATTAACAAGTTTAAAAACTTAATAAAAACCATAACGAAGAGTTAAGATCATTTATAGATGCATTTATATTATAAAACAGTGGAAAAATAATAAATGAAATTATAACTGAGTGAATTTAGCCCGAAACTATTATTTTAGGTGTAAATTCTAAACTAACCTTACCTTCATTTATAGTTACTTCAAGCCTAACTTCACCCCTTGTGCTTGCCTGTGGTTATATCATGATAGCTTCTGCCCCTACAGTCCAGAGAAGAGCTGGGACATCCCTGTCTCCTGTCCTGGTATTGGTAACCCTGCTTTCTCTCATGAATCTAAATGTAAACTGAATTGCTGCCTAGTGGAATTTTTGGTCCTTGGGGCTAAATGACCCCTGGGGTTTTATTATCTCCAAAGACTGGGGGGAATAAAGGGAGTCTCCTGCCTTGACTTTCAGTGTCCCTAGGAATGGCAATTCATGAGAGAAACCAGTCTCCCTGAGGCTTCCAATAGCCTCAGTAAATATACATAAAGTTAATCTTTTTGCTTATCAAAATCCTGCTAAATTCAAGGTAAAATATAAAGTTCTGAAACAAATGAGAATTATGTTAAAATACTGGGAACATTTTGGTTACAAGCCATTAGTTAAGAAACAAAATTCTTGTGTAAAACTGCACAGTCATAGTGCAAATTAAGAAAAGTTTCAGGAGTCTTTGAAATGTTTTGCAATCACAATTATTTTGTAAAAAATGGAAGTTTTAAGTAACTAAAGTTATGTTTTTGTGTCAAACTATTCATGTCTGCATATTTACTCAAATTCTTGAGATTAAATATGCAGTTATATATATGAATAAATATTCTTGGAGCCCAAATTAAACTAAGCAGGGTGAAAAAGTCATATAAAAATCTGATTATAAAAACTATTGGGAAAGGGCCTCCTCTTTGCAAGAACTTTGAAGACAAGACTAAGTGTGGCAGATTAAATTTATCTACTAGGCTAGGGAATTAAGAATCAGTTTGCCCTGTAATTTTCCAGTTTAAACCTTTTTGTCAGCCATAAAATGTAAAAAAACAAAGATTAGTTTAGTTTTCACATAAAGGAAGGAAGTATTGATTAATGTAACCTGGCTGCTTACTGCCTCCGTCTCCCACTCCAGGGTTAAACAGCAACAAAAGAAACCATCTTAAGCCAGTCCTATAGGCAATAAAAGATGCCCAAGAAAGAGCTAAGTCAATACCAATTCAGCACTAAATTCCATCCCTTATTTGACAAAGGGGAGCAAATAAAACTAAAATGGTTGGAATGTAATAGAGGAAGCAGTTAAATCACAAACTTTTGCGTGGGAAAGTTAGATCCTCTTGGATAAGCTGTAACTTCTGAAGTATCCAATCTATGGAGAAACAGAGGAAGAGCTTGCATGCTAGGCTTAGGGGTATAAATAGTGTCATTTTTCTTTGTTCAGGGTGCCAACCATATTTTCTGGTTCTGCGCCGCTTCTTGCAAGATTTAGAATAAATTCTTTTCTTCTCCACAATCGGATGAGCATTATTTTCTTCCAAAAGAAGATTTCTTTCCAACAAAATAAAGGTAATTAATGGCTCTGTTGACAAATTTCAATAAGTAAAGAAAAGTCCATAAAAACTATGGAGAAATCTTTCCTAGATTATGATTAAACAAATTAAATAATTGTGTAATGTGTTTTGAAACCTGGTAGTCAGTATGCTTTTAAAAATTACTCATTTTCATAACTTAAACAAAAAAAGGTTTTACCTTCCTGTAAAGATAAAAAGAAAACATTCCTTGCATAAAATATAATGGTTTCAATTTTATTTAGCTTGAGTGTAATCTCTCATAGTTAACTTATAAACTAAATTAACATTATGTACAAAATCATTAGAGTAGTGAAAATTTAAGTTCGGTTAATAAAATTAAGCTAAAGAAAAAGATTGTAGATGTGCTCTCTTAAAGAAATAAAGTAAATTTCTTTGATTCATAATTATAATTTAATAAGTTTATTTAAATGTAAGGTAATTAGTTAATGGTTGTAGTGAATTATAAAAAGTTTGTAAAACATCTTCCAAACTGAAAACATTTAAATAATTCTAGTTCTAGAAGTCATTGTTAACTAAAAACTTGGATTGGTATTGGTTGCAAAAAATAACTTGGTGGTAATAAAACCTGTCTGAAGGCCACTGCAAGGTGCATATTTAAGTAAATGGTAATAAAAAGGTATCTTAATTCTATTGGGAATCTTCTGTTTTCATTTTAACAATGGAAAAGAGTTTTTTTTCCCCTCTATTCCTAAAGTAAAATACCTACTATTATCTTCCTGGTAAAATTATATAAGTAAACAGTCATTTGATATATGATGTGTTGCATTAAATTGTTTAAAATATATATAAAAACAAGGAATAAACTGTAACATTGTCAAACTCTTTTGTGCATTCAAACCAGGCCTTGAATATATTACAGGTTGCCTCTCCATGTGTGTTATTGGCTAGGCTGGTCACTGACCCCTTAATTAAAAATATTTGTTATATCAGTCTCTGGTTCTGCTCCTGAAGTTGATGGAAACCATGTCGCAGTTTCAAGCTCCTGCCGCAGCCAATAATGACTCGGTACAGCCAAGTGTACAATGGATATTGCCTCCAGACTGGCACTGTTCCATAGTGCCAAAGAGCAGTATGCACCAGGCTAGTAGAACAATGGAAAATCCCTCTAGGATCAATGATGCTGTGACCTGCTCACTACATGAAGAACATGCTAAGTGGAGCCCTGATACCAGGATACTGTAAATAAAACTTAAACACAATTGGCAGTATGACCTGCTCTCATGGAGAGATAACATGTGAATTATTTCAAACCTGAAACTTAAAACTAATAATTGCAACTCTGAATCCTTATGCATTAAGTAACACATTAGTTAATATTAAGTGCTGTATTTTTATCCTGTACTAAATATATGCCTAATAATTATAATGTTATCTTTTCTATTTTGGATCAAGTGTAGAAGTATATTAGACATGCTAAATTCCTAGTAAATTCATTTTCTAAACAGTTAATAAACATGTTTATAGAATAAGGTGGCAGTCTCAGCCAGGCTCAGTCAACTTACTGTATTCTACTGTACTCAACTGTGTAGCAAAAATGAGGCTTACTTGCTAATAATGAGTCACCTATTGAACAAGTCAAAATTACTAAAAATTGTACAATTAAAACCAAAATGTAAAAAAACCTTTATTCTGTAGTTCTGATCACTACCACAGCTAAAAACTAAGAAAATTTCCAACCTGGTGTACTAATCCTGAATGAAACCAATTGCCCAAAGGGTGCCAGTTCACCAGGAGCATCTGACAGAGCACATGAGTGCCAAACATTAAACAGCTTGAAATGCATTTTCAAACAAACCTAAGTATCTATTGCAATTTCTCTCTAAAAATAAATAACTTTAAAAAAGTATATACTGTTCCCACCAGCTTTTAAAAAGGAGTGCCATCTTTATAAGCACCTAACCTTGTCTACCTCTGCAATCCAATGCCCTCTTTTAAAAAATGGGTATTCCAAATTTTTAATTAAGTTTGTTTCTTTCAGAGTAAACATCTTATTAACCATATGAAAACTTCATCCAACTTCATACAGAAGGCCAGATCCATCTTTCTCCAGTTAAAATAAAATAAGAGTTTTACACTTTGTTAGGCAATGACTACAGCCCATGACCAGCAGGACGCAGTTATAGAAAAGAGATTATCTCCCTTCAGCACCCCTTTTAGATTAAAGGTGTAAGCTCTTTAAAGGTAAAACAAAATTAATAGATGGATCTGGAACTGACTGGAAATCCACGTGAACACCAGTGGCCCCAGGATGACAGCAGGGGGACCCTTGCCCCAGGATTCTGCTGTCCAGAATAAAAGCTTCTAAACTTCTAAAAACAAAGTCCTGGATGCTATACTAAAGATTGATAAATAATTAATCAAAACAACAAACAGCCATCCACCTCATAGATCTAACAATAATTATGCCAAAGCTTAACAAGTTAAACTTTGGCAAAGGGAGGAAATGATGTGGGCTATGGATGGGATGCTCTTTGTCTCTTCAGAGATAACCTAACCTGTCTGTGACTTGTGGGTGTGGGGTTATAAGAGGCTGAAGTCCAGCCCTTGGTGACCATGGCAATGACTCTAGTCCCAGGAAACAGTTTATCAATGTGAACTCTATAGACTTTGAATATTCAGGGGAAATGCAAACCAAGATAAGCTAAAAGCTTATCTAGAATGTATGAAGTCCATGCTGAAAGCATACCTAAGATGTGGAAGATATATATGCTAATTCAAGCCTTTTGAGAACTGAAACAAAAGGACCATTTAACCTTTCCTCTCTGTATAAAAGAAACTCAAAAATCTTGTTTGGGGCTCGGATTTGCAACAGGAAGCTCCCGAGTCTGGCCGGCTGTCAATAAACCATATTTACCTTCTCAAAATCATTCCTGAGTCCTGGCCTTTCTACATACAAATAATTGAACCTCTCTCAAATTCTACAGCATTTGTACTGTTGTCCCAGGGAAGAAACTGTTAAAGATCCCCCACATTGGTTTAACCCTTGTGAGAGGTAGCTAATGCAAATGCAACCCCAATTCTTTTCTGCTCAGGGTCAAGTTTTTCCTGGGCCCTCCAGCTCTTTCCCTAGTAGCTGCTCAGGGATGTTCCTTGAAAACAGAGTTTAGGGCTTCAGGATGAGGCCTCTTCCTGGGGCAAACACTCAGAGCTTTGTATGAAGATGATTCTAAGGTGGGGTCTTTCTCCATGCTAAGTAATTGTGTAAAATGTTTTCTCCTGTTCTAATCTGTGCTGACTTTAACTTTGTCAGTCTGCTCATGCCTAAAAGCTCATAATTAGATTTGGGGTTTGCCTGTTAAAAAATAAACAGCAAAATTAACCTAAAATTAGTTTTTAAATTTCAATTTTATCTTGCAATTAGATTTAATGTATAAAAGAAACCACACAGAATTAGTGCGTGTGTTGGAAAAGTGGGAATCTTAGTAAATTTACTCTTTACCAATAAAATAAATTTGGTTGCTTAGTTAATAAACAAAACTGTCCAGTTTGTTTTCAAGGGAAAATTTACTAAAAACTGTAACCAAGAATTGAAAAAAAAATCATTACATAGAAGACTTTCTATTAGAAAACAGCAGAAGGATAACATCTAAAATTGCTATAACTGGCTGAATTTAGCCTAGACTTGCTATTGTGATGGTAATTCTGAACTGAGTTTGCCTTTGCGGGTATTTCGGAAAATGGTTCCACCTTTGGTATGGTACCTACCCCTGGCTCCCATCCTTCCACTGGTATTAACAGCCCTGATTTCTCTCATGACTACCTCTAAATTCCAATTTACCTTCTCTGGGCAAAAGCCCAGAGTGGACCCACCACCTTTGAGGAAAATGCTTCCTAGTGAAATCCTTGGCACTCAGGGTTGGACATCCACTTCTCAGTCCAGCAGCTGCTGGAGTCCTCTTATCTCTGAGGACTGGAAAGTGTGGGAACTCCCATGTCAAGCAGAGGGAATCCTAAAAGCTGCAGTTCATGGGGGAAATCATTATTCTCTAAGATTTAAATGACTTTAAAGAATATATACTGCTATTTGTGTTACTAAGCCAAGGTCTGTCAAATCAAAGAGGGAGATAAGCAAAGCTCTAAAAGTAAAAGAAAATGTTTTACATTGTATTTTAAAGCCCTGGATTGGGAAAAATTTAGTTATAAATCAATTAATTAAAAAAAATTGTGCAAATCTGTATGATCACAGTAAAAGTTAAAATAACAAAAAATAACCTTCAAAAGATCTTTTAAATATAATGTTAATTTATAATTAAACTTACTTTGAAAGAGAAAAAGAATTATGGATAACATAAGTGAGTTGTGTCTTTGTGCATCTAACTCTCTCTTTGTATCTGCTTATTTACTTAATGCACGTTTCACACCTCAGGATGATAATATCAAATTAACACTTAAAAATCATTAGAAGAGTTCTAATCAAATTTCTAAAAGTTAAATAACTCCTTATATTAAATGAATATTCCTGGAACCTATATTAGAAAATCTAGGCAGGATAAAAAGTTCATATAGAAATCTGAAGATAAAAAGTACTGAGAAAGGAAAAATGTTTTTCCTAAGCTCCTTAATTTACACAGACCCTCCAGAGCCTGTTCCTCTATGTAGAAACTAGGGAAGAGCAGGAAGTGACTTATGTAGTAGGCCAGAAATTTGAGTCATACTTCATCCTGCAATTTCCCTATTTATCTTTAACAGACTTAAAATGAGAGTAATTAATATCCAAATTGTCAAATTTCACAGAAAAAAATCCTTAACACTATAAAACTATTTTTTTAAATTATGATTAAACCAAGCAATTAGTGTGTTCTAGAACATGGCAGTCAGTGTGTTTTATAGGTTATTCACAATTTTGGAATTTTCATAATATACCTCACTGAAGTACTGATAATATAGAAAACTAAGGAAAGCAGATATTTCTGAAAACCACTCCCTGTGAAATATCAGGGTTCCAATATTAAATGTTACTAGGTTTTCAAAATGGATTAATTTGAGTTTGCTTATAATTAAATTAAGTCTTTACTCTGACAAGTTTAATTTTAATAGTAATTGCATATTGTAAGTGGTTTGCTTGGAGGCAGTTTCTAAAACAATTTTGCTAACTTAAGTATGCAAGGTATAAAAGATGTGTTTTTATTTTTATTAAGAAAAACAAAAGTAATTTTATCCTAAAATAAAACAACTGGCTATTAAGAAAAAGGAAAATGTAGAACAAAGCCTAAAAGAATACAAAAAGTGCAGAAATTTCACAGAAGAGTTATCTTCTTGTAAAATTTGGGTAGCATATAATAGGTCTATCTATAAATTTTTAAAAGCATTAGGATCAAATAGTATTAATATCTGTATGCAAATCTAAAGTTTGGATTTTCTCTGTTTAAGTGAGAAAATTTCTTGAAGACTTCATCTGTTTCAATAGAAAGTCATAACAAATATTCTCCTGAATAATCAGTATACAAAGCAGAGTCTATTTTTATTAATATGGCTTCTTAAAGTTTATAATGCATCCCTTGTGTCCTTAGTTGAGTGAAAAAACAAGATTTCCCTCTTTTAAAAAAAGTATTTAAACCTAACAATTTTTAACACTTTATTTCTCAAAGCCCAAATCTAAAATATATATTTATTTTAAACTATTGAAAAAGACTTACTTTCCTTATAAAAAGTAAAGTAAAAAAATAATTAAGTTTATTTAATATGTTAAAAGCTAACTGAAAAAAGTTTAGAAAGTGTTACAAAAATTAAAAGGGATTGTCTTATCGTGGAAGCAGAAAGGGTTCAGTGATCACATATTTAGGTTAGGACTCAGGAATTTCTGAGAAGGAAGATTTATTATGACTGGCTGGGCCTGGGGACCTCCTGTCCAAAAAGCTGACCCCAAGTATGGGTTTTAGGTTATTTTTATACAAGAGACACATGTGGTGGGGCCAGGAGAGGTTTGGGGGTCCAAAAGACTTTCTTTTTAGCTTTTTTTTTTTTTTAAGGTTTAGCCATTTATTTGACTACCAGCTAAGCTTGAATTGCCATATTACCCATATTCCAGGTAAGCTTGAATTAACATATCACCCACATTCCATCTGGATGTAACTTTGAATACACATTCAGTCTATATCCTTTCTGAGTACTCAAAACCTATATGGCATATATCACTTAATTGGCTTTCTAGAAACTAGGCACACTTGGATACAGAATTAGATAAGTTTGAATTCATGCACAGGCTATATTATATCCCCCCTATGCTTGTTTAAGTTTGTTAAGCTTTATCATCAACATTTTCAGAGTTATGAGGTGGGCCACTGTCTGTGTTCTTACCCCATTATTTATTAAAGTACGTACTCTGGCTATTACTAAAGGGAAGAAGCAGGGAAGTATGATGAGAGCATGGGAGAAGTTTCAACTCTTCACCATCTTGACTGCTTATTTTTCCCATTATGTTTTTCTCAGGAGGGCTTAATGATAAAGTCTCTGGGAACATCTGGTGTTTCTCTTGGCTTTTGGAGGAAGTTTTCTTCCGAGTGTTGGAATCTTGAGGAGATTTTTGGCTAGGTTCCAGATCCATCTACTGATTTCCTATCTTACTAGCCTGCTTAATTTTTTTCCTTTAGAGAATTTACACCTTTAATCTTAAAGGAGGTGTGGAAGGGAGATGATCCTTTTTTCTGTAGCAACTTCCTGCTGATCAGGGGCAGTCAGCCCCACCTGACATGGTGTGAAACTCTCTATTTTATCTCAGTTGGAGGAAGAAAGATCTGGCATCCTGGGTGAATCTGGATGAAGTTTTCTTGTGGCTAACAAAATATTTATTCTGGAAGAAATAAACTTAATAAGAATTTTGAGAATATGTGGTCCCACTAAGAGAACATTGGATCATAGAAGTAGAAAATGTCAGGTGCTGCAAAGGCTGCATTTTCCTAAAGTTGGTGAGAGAAATTATAAATAATTTGAGTTATTTTATGCTGTTGTTAACTTCAGAGAGAAATTGCAATAGACAATGGGGTTAGGTATACATTGTCAATCCCGGTTCGTATGGTAGAGGAGAGGAATGAGAAGAGGCATTTCTCTTTTCAGTTAAGCTAAAAGAGATGAAAAGAGGAAAGGTTTTTAAAGGGAAGCCTTGTTTACCTTTTTTCCCCCCTAGCTATAGGTATTTGGGCTAAAGTTAGAGGAAACAGTTGATTTTGACCTTGACACTACTTAGATTTGTCTTCTGAAGAGGTATCTCAGGCTGTCCAATGACGGCCACTTGTGTGCTCTGTCAAGTGCTTCTGGTGAACTGACACTCATGGGCAGCTGATTTTATTCAGGATTAGTGCACCAAGCTGGACATTCCTTTGGCTTTAATAACTGTGGGAGCGATCAGAACTACAGAATAAAGGTTTTATATTTTGGCTTTAAGTGAGCAACTCCTGGTAATTTCTTTCACTGTTTTTACCAGTCTTTTGAAAACCTGTTTGGCTAAGCTGGTTAGGGCATCCCTCCCCAGATGAATGCCTTGGTGAAGTTCATGGAGGACTTTCCAGGGCACTTCTCCTGGCAGGTAAACTTCAGTATTTTTAACAAGCCACCCATAGGTTTCCAGAGTAAACCCCAAGCAAGCTGCCCTGGTTTGTTCATCCTGGATATACTGTGGAACTTTAAGTACTTATACAGGTTCTGGAATAAGGGGTAGGAGGGAAACCTGGGCTTGTGCTGCTGCTTTAGCAGCTGTGTTAGCTTGCTCATTTCTTTTTGCTATAGCAGTGTTTGTTTTCTGATGCCCTGGATGATGCATAACTGCTATTTCCTGAGGTAATAGTACAGCTTCTAAGCAAATCTAGGATTTTTGACTGTGTTTAATAGTTGACCCACTGTTAGCAAGCAATCCTTTTTCTTCTTACACAGCAGAGTGAGTGTGAAGGATAAGGAAAGCATACTTAGAGTCTGTAAATATTAATCCATTTCACAGCTGTTGGTTTTAAACTTTAGTTAAGGGCAATTAGCTCTTATGTCAGGGTTGAAGTTTCAGGGGAAAGACCTCTGGCCACTGTGGTTTTAGGTTGAGAAACCACTGCAGTCTAACCTTCTGTAAATTAGAGTTGTATAGGTAAGGTGGTCATATAGATATTTAAAGATTGTATAGATTTCCTAGAAATTTGGCTATATTTTCCACATGATGTAAGATGGAAATGGAGTGTATTTAATCATGGTTTTAATTATTTTAAAGATGTTATATATCACAGAAACAACCTCTCCACTTGGGAATCAAGAAGCAAAAGCTCTAGTCCATGTCTAAATAATCTACCCCACCCTCATAAAAGAAGCAGGCTCATGGGCCGCATGAAACTAGTAGTCATCAAGAGGCTTCCATGCTTGGAACACAGGCAGTGTCTAATAGAGGAAAAGAAATATTTGTCAAGCACTCCATATTATTGCATGTAATTATGAACCTTATTCTTCAAAAACTGAAACTTAGTGGTTACCACAGTTTTCAAGGGGAGAGAGAAGGAAGGGTAGAAAGGATGGAAAACAGACCATTTGAAGGGCATTGGAATTGTTTTACATGATCTTACAATGATATATACAGGCCATTTTAAGTTTTGTCAAAACTTATAAAAGTGTACAGGCAAAATATAAACCATAATGTTAACCATGGACCATGGTTAGTAACAATGTTGTAATATTAGTACATCAATTTTAACAAATGTACCATACACATGTAAAATGTTATTAGTAGGGGAGAGTGGGAGAGTGAGAGGGCTTTGGGTATATAGGAAGCCCCTAAATTTTCTGTGACTTTTCTGTAACCTAAAGCTTCTTTGAAAGTAAAGCAAAAAAAAAAAATACTGGGGGAAGATATAGAAGAAATTCTCCCTGTAAATAAAAGATAACAGACTTTAGAGTGATTGAAAAAATATTATTTTTATTTTTTAATCTTGTATTTTATTTATTTTTAATTATTATATATTTTTCCTTATTATTTTCATTTGCTTATTATTTTGTTTTGTTTTGTTTTGTGGGAGTTTTTGGATTGTAGAAGGGTCACAACTGTGGCAGGTGAGGATCACTGATGCAGGGAATCAGTGATGGAGGGATGTGTAGGGAGGGTTGTACCTGGGCTTGCCTCTGTGGCATATGAATATGTTCAAGTGGTCATGGGGTGTTGTCTCAATGGGTATAGACCTACACAAGAAACAAATGAATATTGAATTTCCATCCTGGGAAATCCTGCTACATCCTCTAATAGAGCAGCAAGAATCCCCTGAGTACATGGACAGTGCTTAGTGAAGGAGAACACGCCATTAGGACAGGCTTTTGGTGGTTATACCTCTGAACATTTACTTGTGAAGTTGAAATGTAACTTAGTATACATATTGATTAAGAGTTACCTATTTAAGTGTGGATTAGAGTGGACTTACTGGTATTCTATTCATGAACTACTGTGATTAGTAATCGAAGAAAATGTGGCATTGGTGTGGAGAGAGTGGCCACAGTGGCTGCTGGGGGTAGGGAGTGGGAGGAAGAGATGTGATGTGGGGGAATTTTTGGGACTTAGAGTTGTCCTGGGTGGTGCTGCAGAGACAGTTACCAGACATTTTATGTCCTCCCATGACCCACTGGGTGGACTGTTGGAGAGTGTGGGCTGTGATATGGACCATTGACCATGAGGTGCAGTGGTGCTCAGAGATGTATTCACCAAATGCAGTGAATGTTTCATGATGATTGAGGAGGTTGTTGTTATGGGAGGAGGAGTGGGTGAGAGGGGTTGGGGTATATAGGGACCTCATATTTTTTTAATGTAACATTAAAAAAATAAAGACAAAAATAAAAATAAAAAATAAAAAAGTTACCTATTTAAAGCCTCCTTGATGAGCAAATGTGACCTCTCTATAAGTCAAACTTAGCATACAAATGCACTACCTCCCCCCAACTAGTGTCAAACATTACTCCCAGGGTTGAGATTCCCTGGCACCTAATGATGATTACCAAGCACTGACTAGTGATGAATCTGGAAAAAGAGTTTGATCCAAAGTGGGAAACACTTAATCAAATTGACTTTATATGGCTAAGAGACTTTAAACTGAGTCAGGAGATTATTCCGGAGGTCAGGCTTATGCATGTCTCAGCAGGATCTCAATGACTGCCACAGTAAGCACTGCCTCAAATTGCAGACCCTGTGGGCTCTAAGACAAAGATACCATTGACAGGAAAAACAATTTCAGGAATTCAACACTCTGTCAATGAGCTTTTCTTTGGTATGTATGTTCCCCAATATGACAGAGTTAGTCTCATATTAAACTAATAATTTCCCCATACATGGTTCTTCTACCAATTTATTTAAATCTACATTTAGCACTAGGCTTGTTAAATATATGTCCCAGAGACTTAAATATTCTGTCTGTTCATATGCCTTTTGAGCTCTGAATCTCAGCAGAGCTATACTACCTACTCACAAGTTCATTGGAACCACCTAGGACCACTAACAAAAGGAAGATAGTGTAAAATACCCATCCCAGGAAACAGAAAGTGTTTGCAACAGCAAGCTATACAGTTCCATCCATCTGCCCCATGGAATCTAAGGCCACTATCATTCAGAGACAGGGTGAGCATCACCGTTCAAAAATCCTCAAATTTGGAGAATGAAAATACATGAAAGTGCAAAGTCTATTTATGGACTAAAATAGATTTTAATATTTTAACAATGTAATAACATATCACTGACATAAAGGTAGTGGCCACCAAAAGTTTTGAGAGGAGGGAGAGGGAAGAAAATGTGCAACATGGGGCATTTTGGGGACATTGGAATTATCTGCATGACACTGTAATTCTAGGTGTAAGGCACTGTACAACTTGTCAAAATATAAAATTGCACAGGTAAACTGTAAACTATAATGTAAACTATTATCCTTGATTAATACAATGCTTCAATATATGTTCATCAATAGTAACAAATGTACCACACTAATGAAAGATGTTGTTAATGTGGGAAAGTGTGGGAGGGGAAGGGAATGGAGTGTATGGGAATCTCCTATATTTGTGATGTAACATTTATAAAGCTAAAGCTTCTTTAAAAATCATATATATATATGATGTCTTCCTGGGTTGGTGTATTGTAGACCATTGGCTATGCCTTTAAATCAGGGGTTCTTAACCTTTTTTAAAAATTATTTTTATTTATTTCTTAATTGATTTTGTAAAAATATTACATTAAAAAATTATATATATATGATGACCCCTTCAACCCCACCACCCCCACCCCACCACTCCCCCCCAGCAACACTCATTCCCATCATCATGACACATCCATTGCATTTGGTAAGTACGTCTCTGGGCACCTCTGCACCTCATGGTCAATGGTACACATCATGGCCCATACTCTCCCCCATTCCATCCGGTGGGCCCTGTGAGGATTTACAATGTCCGGTGATTGCCCCTGAAGCACCATCCAGGGAAGCTCCAAGTCCCTAAGATGCCTCCACATCTTGTCTCTTCCTGCCATTCCCCATAACCATTAGCCACCATGTCCACTTTTCCCACTCCAATGCCACCTTTTCTCTGTGGACATTGGATTGGTTGTGTCCATTGCACCTCTGTGTCAAGAGGAGGCTCAGATTCCACATGGATACTGGATGCAATCCTCCTGCTTTCAGTTGTAGGCACTCTAGGCTCCATGGTGTGGTGGTTGTCCTTCTTCAACTCCATCTTAGCTGAGTGAGGTGAGTCCAATAAATCAGATTGTAGGTGCTGGAGTCTGTTGAGGCCCAGGGCCTGGCTATCACATTGTCAGTCCAGAGATTCAGATCCCCTAAATATATCTTAAACCCCGACACCAACTACAACTCGAGCACAGTAGCATGAAAGTTTTATGAAGAGAAATCCTATCTGAGTCCAGATTCATCACACATAAACACCAGCTCCAAAGAAGAGCCATCTGACATGGCAGTTAACACCATCTCCCATGACCATAGCATCCATGGGCCTCTTTAGCCCTCAAAGGAACCAATACCTGGGGGTTGTATCTACTTTATCTGTCTCTTAGACTCTGCTCAGTTGTGCCTAAGGGCAATCCTTCTGACAGCCTCCAGACTCTTTTTTAGAGACTCATAGCCATATAAACTCATTTCTCCTTTCCATTTCCCCGTTACATTAGGTCAAACAGCATTTTAAAGTCATGTTATTTTATGTAGACAGGGATATTCTGCTGATCCGCATTGAACCTTCCATTCAAGGTCATTCTCCAGTTGCATCATCAGTTGGTAGTTGATAGTGATCCCTCGGTGCCAGGGAGGCTCATCCCCGGGTGTCATGTCCCACACTGGGGGGGAAGGCATTGCATTTACATGCTGAGTTTGGCTTCAAGACTGGCCACATTTGAGTAACATGAAGGCTGTCAGGAGGAAATTCCCAGGCACAATGCTGCTCTAGGCCTTGTTCTTATTTCAGGCATATCAGCTCACAAGCATAGTCATTAGCATCAGGGGCTCACTGTTGGACCCTCATTCCTTCCCGGTCCTTGCTGCTGCACCTGGGAGACTGTTGCTGCTCCCCTAGGGACCATGACAGAGCACCACCAGCCAGGAACCCAGTACCCCCCCCAGCTGTAGTTTTTAATTGTTGCCACTATGAGTATATCCAAACATTACCATGCACCCTGGACATATGTCCTGTATAGCTCCCTGTCAGCCATATATCACCTGTCAATAGTAACCTTTTTTTGTCTCACAGACCTCTTGAAAAGTAAGTAGAAAACAACAGACCCTTTACTAAGTATACACTACACTGTGTATCATTTAAAAAAGACATCATACCCACACCAACACATCTGACAAGAATAATTTTTTTAAAATTACAATTCATACCTACAGACATTTTAGTAAGAACCCCTTTTCTAAAGAACTCTAGCCTAGTTAACATCATACAAAATCATAAGGCTTGTTCTCAAGTCTAGCCATAAATGGTGCCTTACAGCAGTAACATATCCATAAGACCACACAATAAGGAGACAAACTCCAGTTTTGTCAGACTCTCTTGAGCAATTAAACTAGGCCTATAATACCATGGCTAAGAGGGTTACTAAAACCCCTAAAACAATAAAAGAATCTGCCACCTATGGTTATCTGCCTGAATTAAATGGAACTCCATTGCTGCTTCTAACTTCTGTGGCCCTACTAGCCAGCAAAAGCTCAACATTGCTTCTAGATTGGCTCTGTTTCATAGCACCAAAGAACACTATACATGAAGCCAGTAAGACACTGGAGCTTCCCTCCAGTGGCCAAAAGTACTTCAACATACTGGCTATGTGAAGGATATACCAAGTGGAGCAATATTTGCCAAAGCAATGTAAACAGAACTTACACAATTTGCATTAAAGCCTACTCTTTAATGAGGAGAGAACATGCATGGTATTGCAAACTTGGAGCGTGTATATTGGTGGCTTATGTCTTAGTACCTATGGAAGAGACTTCTGTCACTTTGCTTACTAGAGAAAGTCTCCCTCTCTGGGTACCCACTAAACACTTATATTTCCATCTTTAGGCTAATCTTCCTATTTCAAATAAGCTCATCCAATATCTTCTTCAATTAACTTTCCATTGGGGCAGATGCTTAGAACAAAATGAACTGGTAACTGAGTACATTTATCCCAAGTAAAGCCTACTGTCCAAGGAATTGTCAACATACCAGAAATATTTGCCAAATAATTTGAGGGCTATTCTTCAGATGGTCTAAAACATCTTTTCAGAAAGCAAAAGCTAATTACCTAGTAATAATACCCTTGCAGCCAGAACCTTGTGACATCCCTTATTGGTGTTATAGCGTGGAAATTGTTCAAACTCAGCTCAAGTCTATAAGCAGCTGTAGTCCTTTGAAACTGTAACAAAACCAAAAATGAGGCCAACAGCACTCCATTCTCTCCTCATAACTCTAACTCCTCTTGCTTTATAATCCTCTTAGACCTACCCTCAACTATCCTTCTTACACTATTAGCAAGCCGCTATATATTTAAGCTCCTAACTCTATTTTTCTCTTCCAGAATTATGTGTTCCAACACAGAAAACTTCTACTCATGAATTAATATCATGAGCCATTAAAGCAAGTACCCCTCCTTCTAGCCCCAGTATCAAAGCAAGAGAGATTTTGCACCCTGTCAGCCAGAAACTACAATCCCTAATCAGCAGGGAGCAGATACAGGAAAATGACCTTCACCCTTTTAATTCTTCCTTAAAATTGAGTACAGATTCTCTCAGGGGAGATTTGAGGCAGGATAGAATAGGGACCTGAGGATGAAGGGGGCAGAAAACCTAATAAGCCTTATTAGAGAAACTCGGGCATTGCCCTGTTTATTTGTATTAGCCTGCTGAGTCACACACACAAGTTAGGAAGGGGAAGATTACAAGCACACACAATATTCAGCTTGCAGTGTGTATGCTCAAAACTGCATTATCAGAAGGCAGTGAGCAAAAAGGGAAGGTGCTAGAGGGGCATCACCACCACCCACCCATCTGGTTTTCAGGTTATCCCACAACTCATGGACAGTGACATTATGCCTCATGGACAGTGACCAGATACTATTCACTGATGGTCAACACACACTGCAGAGGCCATGGACAGAAATCAGAAGACATTTGCCACTGTACAGCACCCACCCATACCCCCTGGGTCCCCACAACCTAAGCCTGTTCTTATCAGTACAGAGTCTGGAGTCCTGTAACTCCCATAAAACAAGGGACCCCAGGGCAGAACTTTGTGTTCTGTCTTGAAAATGCCCACCTTCATCTCTCTGAAGATGTACTTCTGTTCTCTTGTCTTACTCCCCAATAAATTATCTGCTTGTTTAATTAATTTATGGCTCATTCTTGAATTCTTTCCCATGATGAAGTCAAGAACCTGGACACCTGATACCATCTCCAATAATAATAGTATCCCTGTGGACCCTAGGATGGTGACACTATTGAGGTCAAACTCCTAGGATATTTTAGTGGACAAGTAGCCTGCATAAAGTTGTCCAAATGTTGGCATTAAAGGATAAAATGTCCTTTACCAGCCTGGAACCAATATCCAGCACACTGACCTGGGAAGGCAGGAACCTCTTGAGTGTGTGACACATGGCACTAGAAGCCCTTGGACTAGTATCTGGCACCTGGGGCATATTAAGAAGTGCTACAAAATCTTAGTTTTCATTATAATTGTATGAGTGAGTCCATCAGATCTTGCCAGGAAAGGAGAAAACTTTCACAGTATAATTACCTTTCAGTCATTGATTTCTGGTTTAAATCAAGAAAGCTCTGGCAACACACTCATAATTTTAAACCACTAAAAGATATTGATTTTTGGACCAATATATGGTATATTTTAAAAAATGCTCAAAATGAACTTGAGGCGGTGGACTTGGCCCAGTGGTTAGGATGTCCGTCTACCACATGGGAGGTTCACGGTTCAAATCCCGGGCCTCCTTGACCTGTGTGGAGCTGGCCCATGTGCAGTGCTGATGTGCAAAAGGAGTGCCCTGCCATGCAGGAGTGCCCTACCATGCAGGAGTGCCCTGCCATGCAGGGGTGTCCCTTGCATAGGGGAGTCCCACATGCAAGAAGTGCACCCTGTAAGAAGAGCTGCCCAGTGCAAAACAAAGTGCAGCCTGCCCAGGAATGATGCCACACACACGGAGAGCTGACACAACAAGATGATGCAACAAAAAGAAACACAGATTCCTGTGCCACTGACAACAACAGAGGTGGACAAAGAAGACGCAGCAAATAGACAAAGAGAACAGATAACCGGGGTGGGGGGGGTGGGGAAGGGGAGATAAATAAATAATAAATAAATCTTTTAAAAAAATGAACTTGAAGGTTTATTCTGTATCCAGGGAGTATTAATCTATGTGCTTATTAGAAAAATTTAGTCAAATATGCACTTCAGATTCTTTTTATCTTTACTGATGTTTATCTCATGTTTTACATAGTGATTAAATTGTTTTTACATCTCCAATTATGCTTTTGGACAGTTTAAAATTATTCTTTGTCTAATGTCACTGTATACAATACATGTTTAGATGTTATAATGATAGGTGTTTACAAGTTGGAATTATTGTATATTTGGGTTAAGTAGACTTTTACAACATTCTGCACCCACATATTTAACTCCTCAGTAATCTCTATTCCTTTTTATATCTAGTATGTCCATTTGGTATACTACTCCCTCAGCATGAAAAACTTCTAACATTTCTTGTACAATTGGACTGATGACACTGAGTTTTCTTTCCTTCTATAATTCTGAAAAAATATATATATTTTTATTTTTACCTTTGCTTCAGTTCTTTGAGAAGTATCAAATATTTTGACTTCTGACATTGAGCAGTACTACCACTCAAACTTCATAAAAATAGAACATTATTTTTTTTGTAACTGAATTTTTTACCCATCATAAATTCTATCAGTTTGTTCCCTGTATTGTATCAGGAGCTTTTATTTTCTTTTCAGGGAATATTCCATCATAGGAATAGCCCATATATATATATATATATTTTTAATTTTCACCCAATAATGATATTTTGGTTGTTACCAGATTTTGGTTATCAGGATGAATAAATTTCCCATAAGATTGCTGTACATGTTTAAGTAAATATAAACACTAATTATTTTTGGGTATAGAGAAGAGGAATTCCTAGATCAAAAATAGATGTGTGATTTTCATGGTAAATCCTGACAATTGATTTTCCAAAGAGAATCTACTCTTCTATACACTTTCCAGGAATATATGTTAATTCCATTTCCTTAACATACATGGCAAAATCACTATCTAAATTTCCCAAAACTTGGAAAACTAGAGAACAGAGAATTCAGTTGTACTTTTGAATGCCTGAATTTACATTTGGTTCTTTTTTATGATGTCTCTCTCATTATTGAAATTCTCATTTCATTCAAATATTTTTTCTGATCTTTTGCTGTTTGTGCATGTTTTTCTTCAGTTTTTTGAACATTTATATGAGAGTTGTTCTAATACTTTTTATTAGAAATTCCACAAAATGAGCTTCCTCTGGAATATTTTTCATTGAGTTCCTATTTTATTATGACTTGTGGCATGTTTGCTGTCTCCTTATAATTTTTGTAAATTTTTTGGCATGTAAAACTTGACTTTATGAGTTATGCTGTGGTCACGTAGAAATCTAGTATTCTTTCTTTATTCCTACAGACCAAGAAAGAAAGAAAAAGGAGGAAGGAAGGAAGGAAGGAAAGAAGGAAGGAAGGAAGGAAGGAAGGAAGGAAGGAAGGAAGGAAGGAAGGAAGGAAGGAAGGAAGGAAGGAAGGAAGGAAAAAATGAAAGAGAAAAAAGAAAGGAAAAAAGAGAAAAACAGGAATGAAGGAAAGAGAAAGAAATAAAAGAATTACTGACAGATGAAACAACCACAATCACAAAACAAAATGAATTAAACAAGAAAGGAAAAAGGAGTTGACTGTTTCTCTGAGTCCCTGGTTATGTGTCAGTGGAAGGCCAAAATTGCTGCCATCAAAGCTGAAACATAGGCCTTCTTGTCCCAGAGGAACCACCAGATCCAAAACCACAGAACAGATAATATCTACACAAGCAAATCAAAATTTTAAAAAAAGAAAGAGAAAAAAATGTTACACTGACCTGAAAAACCTAGTTTGGGGTCCCCACTGGGTCCTCAGGAATCTGCCAGTCTAAACAAAACAAGAAAGAAATCAAAAGAGCAAAACAGTGTGCTGTGTCTTTAAATCTCAGAAGATATGTGTTTGAAGAGAACATCAGTTTCTCTTGAATGGGTTGACTCTAAGGACAATCAATATTTTTCCTGGATCTCTGTGTTCTGTCAGACCAGGAAACACCCACACACAGAGGTAAAGAAAAAAATGAAGGAGATGCACTAACTCTTTTATTCCAGGTGTATGCTGGTAGGAGGTTAGAATCTGCCACTTCCTGAGGGCTAAAGCTGAGTTTGTTTTCAGCAGTAGTGCCTCAGTGATAACCTACACTGACTCTGACCCTCAAACATTATGTTTGGAAGTATTATGGTGGTGTTCTGTTTTATCAGGAATACTGCAAGATTGGAAATCACCTGTTCCCATCTGCATTGCAAACTTTCACCAGCAGCTTTTTTCCCTCGTGAATCTCCCCTGTCACTGTTAAATTACCTGGGAATCATTATCAAAAAAACAGATTTCTATATTTTGGGGTATATTTCTTCTTTTCTTCCACACGTCATTCCATTTGCCAATAACATGGTTAATATAACTTTATAATAAGTATTAAAATCAGAGGTCAGGTGATAAATGGAGTTTTAGCTCAGATCCATCTCATAGTTGATCCAGTAGGTCCCCAGTCCCATTCTGTGGTTATTTTCCCAGTTTCAGAATGCATAATTAGAGTAGACATACTCAGTAACTGTCAGAATTCCGTTGTTGGATTCCTGACTTGTGGAGTGAGGACTATATGGTTGGAAAGGCCAAATGGAAGCCACCAAACTTCACCTACCTAGCAAACTAGTAAACCAGAAGCAATACTGGATTCCTGGAGGGATTGCAGAGATTAGTGCCACCATCAAGGATTTGAAGGATGCAGGGGTGGTGATTCCCACCACATCCCCATTCAACTCTCCTCTTTGGACTGTACAGAAAACAGATGGATCTTGGAGGATGACAGTACATTATCATAAACTTAGCCAGGTGGTGATGCCAATTAAAGCTGCTGTCCCAGATACGGTATCATTGCTTATGCAAATCAGCACTCCCTGGTATCTGGTATGCAGCAGTTGATTTGGCAAATGCTTTTTTCTCCATTACTATTAGTAAGGACCACCAGAAACAATTTACTTTCAGCTGGCAAGGCCAGCAGTATACCTTCATTGCCCTACCTCAGTGGTATATCAACTCTTCAGCCCTATGTCCTAACATTGTCTGCAGGGATCTTGATCATCTCTCCTTCCTACTAGACATCACACTCTCCCATTATATTGATGATATCATGGTGATAGGATCTAGTGAGCAAGAAGTAGCAAAGACTCTAGCCTTATTAGTAAGGTATTTGTGTGAGAGTGGATGGGAGATAAATCCAACTAAAATACAAGGTCCTTCGACTTCAGTGAAATCTCTAGGTGTCCAGTGCTGTGGTCATATTGAGATATTCCTTCTAAAGTGAAGGATAAGCTGTTGCATCTGGCTCCTCCTATGACTAAAAAAGAGGCACAACACTTAGTTGGTCTCTTTGGAATTTGGAGACAACACCTTCCTCATTTGGATGTGCTACTTTGGTCATTTACCTGGTGAACAGAAAAGCTGCTAGATTTGATTGGGGATCAGAACAAGAAGAGGCTCTGCATCAGGTCCAGGCTGCTGTGCAAGCTGCATTACCACTTGGGCCATATGATACAGCAAATCCAATGGTGCTGGAAGTTTCTGTGGCAAATAGAGATGCTGTCTGGTGCATTTGGCAGACTGCTATAAGAAAATCACAATGTAAACCCTTAGGAATTTGGAGTAAATCCCTGACATTTTCTGCAGATAACTACTGCCCTTTTGAGAAACAGCTTTTGGCCTGTTATTTGGCCTTAGTAGAGACTGCATGCTTAACAATGGACTATCAAGTTACCATGAGACCTGAGTTGGTTAGCATGAACTGGATGTTGTTGACCCACAAAATCATAAAGTTGGACATGCACAGCAGCACTCCATAATAAAGTGGAAGTGGTATATGCAAGATAGGGCTCGAACCTGAAGGTATGAGTAAGTTACATGAAGAAGTAACCCAATTTCCCATGGTCACCACCCCTTCCATGTTACCTACTCTATCCCAGCCCACAGTTTTGGCCGCTTGGGAAGTCCCTTACAATCAACTGACTGAGGAAGAGAAAACTCGGGCCTGGTTTACGATGGTTCTGCATGATATGCAGGTACCATCCAAAAATGGATGACTGCAGCACTGCAGCTCCTTTCTGGGACATCCCTGAAGGTGAGTGGAGAGAGCAAACCCTCCCAGTGGGCAGAACTTCAAGCAGTTCTCAAGGTTCTTCATATTTCTTGAAGAGGAAATGACTAGAGGGAGGTTAGTACACTGATTCATGGGCTCTTGCCAATAGTTTGGCTGGATAGTCAGGGTCTTGGAAGGAACACAATTTGAAAATTGGTGACAAAGAGGTCTGGGGAAGTGGTATGGGGATTGACTTTTCTGAGTAGGCAAAAAACATGAAAAATTTTGTGTCCCATGTGAATGTTCACCAGAGGGTAACTTTAGCAGAGGAATATTTTAATATTCAAGTGAATAAGATGATCCCCTCTGTGGCTCATACTTAGACTCTTTCCCCAGGCACTCCTGTCATTGCCCAGTGGACTTCTGAACAAAATGGCCATGCAGGTAGCGATGGAGGTTATGCATGTTCTCAGCAACACAGACTTCCCCTTTCCAAGGCTAACTTAGCTACAGCCACTGCTGAATGCCCAATCTGACAGCAGCAGAGACACATACTCAGTCCTGGATATGGCAGCATTCCTTGAGGTGACCAGCCTGCTATCTGGTGGCATGTTGGCTACATTGGACCATTTCCACCATGGAAGTGGCAATGATTTGTTTTAAATGAAATAGACACATACTCTGGATATGGGTTTGCATTTCCTGTATGCAAAGCTTCTTCCAAAACTACCATCTGTGACTTACTTAATGTCTTATCCACCACCATGGCATTCCACACAGCATTGCTTCTGATCAAGGAAGCCATTTCACAGCAAATGATATGTGGTAAGGGGCACATGTCCATGGAATAGACTGATCTTACCATGTTCCCCATCACCCCAAAGCAGCTGAATTGATAGAACAGTGGAATGGCCTTTTGAAGGCTCAATTACAGCCCTACTAGGTAGCAATATCTTGCAGGGCTGGGACAATGTTTTCCAAGAGGCTGTGTATGCTATAAATCAGCATCCAGTCTATGGTGCTGTTTCTCCCATAACCAGGATCCATGGGTCCAGGAATCAAGGGGTGGGAATGGGATTGACACCACTCACTGTTACCCTTAGTGACCCACTAGGAAAAATTTTGCCTCCTGTCCCTGTAACCTCAAACTCTGCTGGTCTACAGGTTTTAGTCCCCAAAAGAAGAGTGCTGTCACCAGGGAACATGGCAATGCTTTCTTTGAACTGGAATTTAAAACTGCCACCTGGCCACTTTGGGCTCCTCTTACCTTTAAATGAACAGTAAAAAAGGAAATTACTGAAGAACCAACAAGATGACAGCAGAGGAAGGCTCTCCTAGAGTCAGCTCATGCTATAGGGCAGTTAGCAAACATCCAGAGCTTTCTGGAGCTAGCTGAAGCACCAGTTTGGGGGCTAGAGGAGACCAAAAGAGCACACTGCAATGTCTTTGAAGGAGTGGAAGGAGGAGACTGCCCATCTGCAGAAAAGACTCATAAGTAGAGGCTCCATGCTGGGGAGGTAGAGCCCATCCTTCTCAGGAGCTGTTCCTGCAGCTGTATTTGAAACCTCCACTTACCCAAAATGGGGGAGGAAGAGACGGTTGGGCACCAATTTCAGCTGTGATAAAGAAATTCAATGGACTAAAGTATAATCTTAAGAACAGCTAAAGTTTGAGCCTGTCCAAGTCAAAAAGAGACCAGAAGCCACCAATTTAACTCTGCACCTGGCATGAGGAGAAGAGGGATGGACTGAAAATCCCAGTGTTGGTAGGCACCAGCTTCTTCCCATCCAGATCACATTGCAGGTCTAGCCTAGGACCCAGTGCCAACTTCAGCAGGGAGAAAGCTGTGGGAACCTGCACCAGCCTCTCCAGAAATTACTGACCAAGCCACAGAGGCTGGTGATCATCCTATTCTTGTGGCACAAGCCACCCCAGAAGCTATTCTGTGACTGGAATTGGAAGCTCCATTTCCCAGAAAAAGGGGAAGAGCGAGTTGGCAGCTGATTTCAGCTACTGAATGGGAGACGTGGTTGCCTAAGAGATAACCCTTGGAACAGCTGGGGTGAGACCCAGCCCAAGTCAGAAAGAGTCCAGTATCAGCCATTCTGACTCTACCCCCAGCCTGAGGGGAAGCCAAGCTGACTGAAACTCTCAGTGTCAGCAGGAACCAGTTTTTTTTCATGCAGATCAGCTGACAGCAAGCCTAGGCTTCAGCTCTGCCTCTGGCGGGGTGGAGGCTAAGGAGCTCTGCACCAGCCAATATAGGTAACTACAGGTAACTTTGGCTGACATAGACTGAAAATCAGAAGTCTACCAGGGCAACTGTGGTCATCTTGGACCCACACTGCATAGATTGCTGTCCACCTGTGGCTCCATCCCTGCCCCAGGCAGGAGAGAAGGGTATATGAAGCTTCACCAGTCTCTCTGGGCAACTACAGTCTAGGCCTGCACTTGGACTGTTCTACATAGCTAAGACTCTGTCCCTACCCCTGGCAAAGGCAAAAGTTGGAAGAAGATTCATTGGTCCCTGGTGCAATGAAGGCAGCTTGAGCTTCCACAGCTTACAGCACCAAGTGCATGCTTGGCTCCTACTATGCAACCAGCAAGGGAGAAATGATAGGAAGTCCTAAACTAAAGAGAAAAACTGCACCAAGAAAAAATACTCTAGTAAGCCAGATGCAAAGACACCAACAAAAAGTTACAATCCACATCAAGAAGCAGGAAACTATGGCCCAGTTAAAGGAACAAGATAAGTCTCCAAATGACATAAAGCAGTTGAGACAACTAATCATAGATGTTCAAACAAATTTCCTTAATAAATTCAATGAGATGGCTAAAGAGGTTAAGGATATTAAGAAGATATTGGGAG
Organism: Dasypus novemcinctus; assembly: GCF_030445035.2. Taxonomy (NCBI): domain Eukaryota; kingdom Metazoa; phylum Chordata; class Mammalia; order Cingulata; family Dasypodidae; genus Dasypus; species Dasypus novemcinctus. The sequence goes on from NW_026688628.1 coordinate 2,402,021, forward strand.
GAGGCAGGGCAAGATGGCATCTGAGTGAGTGCACCTCATAATCTCTCCTGCAAAGAAGCAGCTGAGTAGGGTTGGAGTCCTGCTGGACTGGGCTGTTTTGGATGTTTGCAGGGCAGGAGGTGTCTGGACGTCAATTTGGTGGATGGTAACAGAGGAGATACTTGCAAGAGGTAGAATTTTGGGTCTTTTGCATGGAGGTTGGTGTTTGTGGGTGGGAATCTTCTCCCTGGGGCTGGTGGCCTGGCTGCAGTGATTCCTGAAGGCTTTGTGGCACTGGGGTGCTCCCAAGTCCTGAGCAGGCTGTTTTGGGGGCTTGCAGGGCGAGAGGTGTCTAGATGTCAATTTGGTGAGACAGTGACGGAGGAGATTCTTGTGAGAGGTGGAATTTTGGGTTTCTGACAAGGAGGTCAGAAGTTGTAGGCAGAATCCCTCCCCCTAGGGCTGGCGGCCTGGTCATGGCAATCATGAAATCTTTGTTGTGCTGTGGTGTTCCCAGTCCCCATGTTAACCAAATGTGTGGTTCCCACATCTGTGTCCCCTAAACCCTGGTGGCCCATGCTCTGGAGACACATACACCTTGAGACTGCAATATCACGGACTTCTCATCCACAAATCCACTACACCCTGAGGTCCATCTGAGGTCCTTGATTACCCTAGCCCTCTGCATTTGTTCTTCTTGTTGTTGTTGTTTCTCTCTCCTTGAGCTTGAAGGAGTGTACCAGCTGACTTGGGGAGAGTCTGGGAAGAAAGGAGAAGCAAATCTGCTGAGAAGGCCCAATTTACCTAAAAGTCCTGGGATAGGAAACTTGGTCTGGGTGAAGGTGGAGTCAGAAAATCAATTAGACCTCCCCTAGCACACCTAAGGAGGAGGGGCTATAGGACATGCTATCCAAGCTTCCAATAGTGTATTTGGGGTTTCTGGTGAGGTGTAGGTGCTCTCACACTGGAAATAACGAGTCATAATCTTCTGTGTTGAGTTGGTTCAAGAAGGACCTACTTGAGTCTCCTACCGGACCTCTCAGGCAGCTTTCTAGCTGCCCTGGGAGAGAGAGAAGGGAGAAAGGGAGAAAGGGGGAAGGTCAGATCCCTAAGTGTATTTTCTAACTACAAAAAGGAACCTAGCTTGAAACCTTGGTTCTTTTTGTTTATTTGTTTGTTTTTGTCATTGTTGCTAATATTGTACTGTCTCCTGGTCTTTTTTTTTATTTTTTATTTTATTAATTGATTTTGTAAAAATATTACATTAAAAAAATATGAGGTCCCATTCGACCCCACCACACCCACCGCACCCCTCACCCCCCAGGAACACTCACTCCCATCATCATGACATATCCATTGCACCTGGTAAGTACATCTCTGGGCATCTCTGCACCCCATGGTCAATGGTCCACATCAAGTCCCACACTCTCCCCCACTCCATCCAGTGGGCCCTGGGAGGACTCACAACGTCTGGTGATTGCCCCTGAAGCACCATCCAGGGCAACCCCAAGTCCCAAAGGTGCCCCCACATCTCATCTCCTCCTGCCACTCCCCACACACCTCAGCCACCATGTCCACTTTTCCCACTCCAAAGCCACCTTTTCTCTGTGGACCTTGGATTGGCTGTGTCCGTTGCACCTCCCTGTCAAGAGGAGGCTCAGATTCCACTTGGATACTGGATGCAATTCCCCTGCTCTCAGTTGTAGGCACTCTAGGCTCCATGGTGTGGCAGCCGTCCTTCTTCAACTCCATCTTAGCTGAGTGAGGTGAGTCCAATAAATCAGATTGTAGGAGCTGGAGTCTGCCGAGGCTCAGGGCCTAGCCATCACACTGTCAGTCCAGAGATTCAAATTCCTTAAATATATCTTAAACCCCAACACCAACTGCAATTCCAGTAAAGTAGCATGAGAGTCTTATGAAAAGAGATCCCATCTGAGTCCAGTTTTATCACACAGAAACACCAGCTCCAAAGAAGGGCCATCTGACATGGCAGTGAACCCCATCTGCCATGACCATAGAACCCGTGGGTCTCTTTAGCCCTCCAAGGAACCAGTACCTGGGGATTGTATCTATTTTTTCTGTCTCTTAGACTCTGCTCAGTTGTGCATAAGGGCAATCCTTCTGACAGACTCCAGACTCTTTTTTAGAGACTTGTAGCCATATAAACTCATTTCTCCTTTCCATTTCCCCCTTACATTAGGTCAAACAGCATTTTAAAGTCATGTTATTATATGTAGACAGGGATATTCTGCTGATCCGCATTGAACCTTCATTTCAAGGTCATTTCCAGTTGCATCATCAGTTGGTAGTTGATAGTGATCCCTCGGTGCCAGGGAGGCTCATCCCCAGGTGTAATGTCCCACACTGGGGGGAAGGCATTGCATTTACATGCTGAGTTTGGCTTCGACACTGGCCACATTTGAGTAACATGAAGGCTGTCAGGAGGAAATTCCCAGGCACAGTGCTGCTCTAGGCCTTGTTCTTATTTCAGGCATATAGGCTCACAAGCATAGTCATTAGTATCAGGGGCTCACTGTTGGACCTTCATTCCTTCCCGGTCCTTGCTGCTGCACTTGAGGGACTGCCGCTGCTCCCCTAGGGACCACAACAGAGTACCCCCAGCCAGGCACCCAGTAGCCCCCCAGCTGTAGTTTTTAATTGTTGCCACTATGAGTATATCCAAACATTACCATGCACCCTGGACATATGTCCTGTATAGCTCCCTGTCAGTCATATATCACCTGTCAATAGTATCCTATACCAGTATTCCTCTGCTGCCATTGTTGAACCACTCTGTGATCCAGAACTTCCTGAAAATTGAAGCCCAATATAATGTCAGGATCCCTTACTAGGAAAATGGCATATAGTGATGGGTTTAAAGGTTAGATATAGAATACGTGTTGACTTGGAAAAATTTCTACATCGTATCCTTTTCTTTTTTTTTTCCTTAATTATTGAACTTCTCTTCACAAGAGCCCTAGACCACAGCAATTCATATATACAATATACAGCACTCCCACACATCCACCACAAAACCTTTTCCCTTCCACAGCGATACTCTTACAACCTATTCACATCACATTTACTTAAAGTGATGTACAGAGTCTGAGACAATAGCTTTCAAACAAGGTGACATCTGTGCTTACATTGTGGTGCATACTTTAGGACACACAGTTTTCTAAATTTTTAGTTATCCTATGTTTTACATTATGGTTTACATTATCTGTCTGTCGTCCCCTATATGTTTATGGTGTAATATTACATGTTTTATATTCATCCTCGTGTACTCTCGCGAAACTCCTCTCTTACCCCACATTTACCTTGGTTTCACACATTTAACATCCATTTTCCCCTCCCTTTGGTGCCCACAGTGACAGCCAACCTCTGTTTCCTGAGGAGCCACGTCCAGAGATACTTGCAACAGTGTTCAGGGCCTAACTTGCTCAACTGCCCCACGGCCCTGGGAGCCACCCTTTCTCTTGAGAGATACAGTTCCCTCTATTTGATGGCATTTGTCCTCCCCAGGATGTGGGTCCACCCCCACTCTCACTACTTGGGTCTCTACCCAATGGTACCACTCACTCTGGCAAAATGAGCATTCAGACATTCCCCAGGAGCCCGTCCCGCATCAGACCATCCCCTCCAAGCATCCTAAACAGATAACCTTCTTATTTATATTTTGATACGATTTTCTCAGCATTTTACTCTCAACCAACAACTGACACTCTCCTATGTTCGTATGCTACCCCTCCCTCCCCCCCCTTTTTGGGCAATATTACCCATCCGCCCACCCCCAGCCCCCCTCAAACCCGCAAAGCCCAACCCAAAGGCAGCCCCTTGCCCCCATTTTATCTCTTCTTTGTGTTCATACTTACCGACAGCTCATCATAAATTACACCCCTGCAGACATCAGCTCACATCCTTCCTCCACCCCCCAATTTCCTGTAAACCTATCATTCAGTCTCTAGCTCTCTGAGGCAGCTTGCTTATTTCATATCATTGAGTCCATGTAGTGTTTGTCCTTCAATGCCTGGGTTGCTTCACTCAACATAGGTTCTCAAGATTCATCCATGTTATCAATTGTGTTTGTAGTGTATTTGTTCTTACAGCCGAGTAGTATTCCATTGTGTGTATATACCACATTTTATTGATCCACTCATTTGTTGATGGGCATTTGGGTTGATTCCAACTTTTGGCATCAGTGAACAATGTTGCTATGGACATTGGTGTACATATATCAGTTTGTGTCCTTGTTTTCAGTTCTGCTGGGTATATACCCAGCAGTGGTATTGCTGGGTCATATGGCAAATGTATGGTTAGTTTTTTGAGAAACCGCCAAACTGTCCTCCAGAATGGTTGGATCCTTCTGCATTCCCACCAGCAGTGGATGAGTGTTCCCCTTTGTTCACATCCTCTCCAACATTTGTATTCTTCTGTTTTTTTCATAGCTGCCAATCTTATGGGAGTAAGATAGTATCTCATTGTAGTTTTGATTTGCATTTCCCTGATAGCTAGAGATTTGGAACATTTTTTCATGTGTTTTTTAGTCATTTGTATTTCTTCTTTGGAGAAGTGTCTGTTTAAATCTTTTTCCCATTTTTTAAGTGGGTTGTTTATCTTTTTATTTTCAAGATTTATGAGTTCTTTATATATCCAAGTTATAAGTTTCTTATCAGATATATGGTTGCCAAATATTTTCTCCCATTGTTTGGGCTCCCTTTTTACTTTCTTGAGAAACTCCTTTGAGGTGCAGAAGGCTTTAATTTTGAGGAAGTCCCATTTATCTATTAGTTCTTTTGCTGCTTGTGCTTTTGGTGTGATATTCATGAATCCATTTCCTATTACAAAGTCCTGTAGATGTTTCCTTACACTGCTTTCCAAGGTTTTTATGGTCTTGGCTCTTATATTTAGGTCTTTGATCCATCTTGAGTTGATCTTTGTATAAGGTGTGAGATGGTAATCCTCTTTCATTCTTCTACATATGGCTATCCAGTTCTCCAGACACCATTTGTTGTATAGGCCACTCTCTCCCAGTTGAGAGGGTTTGGTGGCTTTATCGAATATTATATGGCTATATATGTGAGGTTCTATATCAGAGCTTTCAATTCGATTCCATTGGTCTGTGTGTCTCTCCTTATGCCAATACCATGCTCTTTTCACTTCTGTAGCTTTGTAGTATGTTTTGAAGTCAGGTAGTGTGATTCCTTCAATTTCGTTTTTCTTTTTCAATATGTCTTCAGCTATCCGGGGCTTCTTTCCTTTCCAATTAAATTTCATAGTTAGTTTTTCTAGTTCCTTAAAGAAGGCTGTGTTGATTTTTATTGGGATTGCATTGAATGTGTAGATCAGTTTTGGTAGGAAAGACATCTTAATAATGTTCAGTCTTCCTATCCATGAACAAGGAATATTCTCCTATTTATTTAGGTCTTCTTTGATTTCCTTGAACAGTCTTGTATAGTTCTAGGTGTATAAGGTTTTTACCTCTTTAGTTAAATTTATTCCTAGGTATTTGATTATTTTATTTACTATTGTGAATGGTATTTGTTTCTTGATTTCCTCCTGATCTTGCTCATTATTGGTGTACAGAAATGCTACTGATTTTTGCGCAATGATCTTATAACCTGCGACTTTACTAAACTCATTTATGAGTTCTAGAATCTTTGTTGTAGATCTCTCAGGGTTTTCTGTGTATAGGATCATGTCATCTGCAAATAATGAAATTTTGACTTCTTCCTTTCCAATTTCAATACCTTTTATATCGGGTTCTTGCCTCAGTGCTCGAGCAAGTACTTCTAAGACAATGTTAAATAGGAGCGGAGACAGTGGGCATCCTTGTCTTGTTCCTGAGTTTAGAGGGAAGGAGTCTAGGATTTCTCCATTGTAAACAATAGTGGCTTTAGGTTTTTCATATATACTCTTTATCATGTTCAAAAAATTCCCTTGTATTCCAATCTTTTGGAGTGTTTTTATCAAGAAAGGGTGCTGTATTTTGTCAAATGCTTTTTCTGCATCAATAGATATAATCATGTGATTTTTTTTCCTTCAATCTGTTTATATGGTGTATTGCATTGATTGATTTTCTTATGTTGAACCATCCTTGCATACCTGAAATAAATCCCACTTGGTCGTGGTGTATAATACGTTTAATGTGTTGTTGAATATGATTAGCAAGTATTTTGTTAAGTATTTTTGCGTCTAGGTTCATTAGAGAAATTGGTCTGTAATTTTCCTTTCTTGTGGTGTCTTTGTTTGGCTTTAGTACTAGGGCAATTTTGGCATCATAGAAGAAGTTCAGCAAATATCCTTCTGATTCGATTTTTTGGAATATTTTCAGCAGGATTGGTGTTAGTTCTTTCTGGAATGTTTTGTAGAATTTACCTGTGAAACCGTCTGGCCCTGGACTCTTCTTAGTTGGGAAATTTTTAATGACTGATTCTATCTCTCTGCTTGTGATTGGTTTGTTAAGATCATCAATTTCTCCTTTCATCAATATGGGTTGTTTATGTGTTTCTAGGAATTTGTCCATTTCCTCTAAATTGTCATTTTTGTTGGAATATAGTTTTCCAAAGTATCCTCTTATGATAGTCTTTATTTCTGTGGGGTCAGTGGTGATATTGCCTTTCTCATTTCTTATTTTGTGTATTTGCATCTTCTCTCTTTTTTTCTTTGTTAGTCTTGCTAAAGGTTTGTCAATTTTGTCGATCTTCTCAAAAAACCAGCTCTTGGTCTTGTTTATCTTTTCAAGTGCTTTCTTATTTTCTATTTCATTTAGTTCTGCTCTTATCTTTGTTATTTGTTCCTTCTTCTTCCTGTTGGGCTACTTTGTTGTTGTTTTTCTAATTCTTTCAAATGTACAGTTAGTTCTTCAATTTTCCCTCTTTCTTCTTTTTTGATATATGAATTTATGGCTATAAATTTCGCTCTCAGTACTGCTTTTGCTGCATCCCATAAATTTTGGTATGTTGTGTTATCATTATCATTTGTTTCAAGGTAGTCATTGATTTCTTTTGAGATTTCCTCTTTGAACCACTGTTTTTCTAGAAGTGTGCTGTTTAATTTCCAAATCATGGTGTGAAATCTGGGCCTCTGGCCCTTGCAAATTTCCAGCTTCATTCCACTGTGGTCAGAGATATTATTTTGTATGATTTTGATATTTCTATATTCATTAAACCTTTCTTTGTGGCCTAGCATATGGTCTATCTTGGGGAATGATCCATGTGCACTTGAGAAAAATGTATATCCTGCTGTGTTTGGGTGTAATGATCTATATATGTCTATTAGATCCAGCTCCTCTAATATAATATTCAAATGTTTTGTTTCTTTAGTGATTCTCTTTTGAGATGTTCTGTCCATGGTAGAGAGTGTTGTATTAAAATCCCCCACTATAATTGTAGATGCATCTATTGTTTCACTTAGTTTTTCCAGCGTTTGCCTCACGTATTTAGAGACACCCTTGTTAGAAGCATAGATATTTATGATTCTTCGATCTTCCTGACAGATTTTCCCTTTCACTAAAATGTAGTATCCTTCTTTGTCTCTCACAATTGTTTCACATTTAAAGTCTATTTTGTCTGATAGTAATATAGCTACTCCTGCCTTTTTTTGGTTATTGCTTGTTTGTATGGTTGTTTTCCAGCCATCACTTTCAATCTCCATGCATCTCTGGGTCTGAGATGTGTCTCTTGTAGACAGCATACGGATAGGTCATATTTCCTTATCCAATATCCCAGTCTGAATCTTTTGATAGGTGAGTTTAATCCGTTGACATTCAGTGTTATTACTTCCAAGGAATTATTTTTGTTAGCCATATTTTGATTGGATTTGTGTTTGTCATATTTTGTTTGTATTTTTTTCCTTCTATTTTTTTCTTTTTTTGTTGTTGTTCTTATACTCTCCTCCAACTCTGCCTGTCCTGTTTTTTCCTCTCTTCCTGCAGAAATTCCTTTAGAATTTCTTGAAGGTGAGGTTTCTTGTTGGTATACTCTTTCAGTTTCTGTTTGTCTGTGAATATTTTGAACTCTCTTTCATGTTTGAATGCTAGTTTAGCAGGATAGAGTATTCTTGATTGGAAATTTTTTTCCTTTAGTACCTTGACTATATCATACCACTGCCTTCTTGCCTCCACGGTTTCAGATGAGAAATCAGCACTTAATCTTATGTATGTGATGGTTTTCTTTTCTCTTGCTGCTTTTAGGATTTTCTCTTTGTCTTGAGCCTTGGATAATTTGACAAGTATATGTCTTGGGGTGGGCCTGTTGGGGTTTATGACTAGTGGAGTACACTGTGCTTCTTGGATATGCACATCTGTCTCTTTCAGTAGATTTGGGAAGTTTTCAGCCATTATTTCCTGCAACACTCCTTCTGACCCCTTTCCCTTCTCTTCTCCTTCTGGAATGCCTATAATACATATGTTTGAGCCTTTTGCATTGTCATTCAGGTTCCTAAGTCCTAACTGGATTTTTTCTATCTTTTTATCGACCCCTTCTACTATCTGTTTGATTTCTGATGTACTGTCTTCCACATCATTAATTCTCTTCTCTGCCTCTTCTAGTCTGCTGATATTTGCTGCAAGTGTATTTTTGATTTCTTGAACTGTGGTGTTCATTCCCATCATATCTGTTATCTTTTTGTGCATGTCTGCAATTTCCCCTCCAAGTGCTGTCTTCATGTTGTTGACCTCTTTCATTACTTCATCGAATTTGTCAGTGATAAATGTTCTGAGATCTTTCATTGCTTGTGCGAAGTTCTGCTCCCCTTCCTGATTTTTGGTTTGTTGATTGGATTCAGCCATGTTTTCCTGATTACTGGTTTGGTTTGTAGATTTTTGTTGCTGTCTGGTCATCATATTATCTTGATGGGTTTAATCAGTTCCTTAGCTTCTTTGTCTACTCTTGGAGATTAATTAGCTGTTGTTTTTGCGTAAGTGTTATATCTTATCTTTGTCACTTTGTTCTTCTCATTCTAATTTCTTGTTGCTGGTTAAGTTCGCTTTAAAGGAAAGTATTAGTGGCGGGGAAAGGCAATTGTGTAAGCAAGGAAAAAGAGTAAAGTAGTATTGGAGATATATGTTAAAAAAGCAGCAATATGAGTTCTGGGAGGATGGAGGTTAGAGTCATGTAACTTGTGTAGAGTTATAGCAGTAGGTAAAGTACCTATAATGAGGTAGATGACTGAATATGGGAGGAATATGGTATGATCTAAAAAGCTATTGTTTTCATGAGAGAGGGAAAGAGAAAAGAAAGGTAATAGTTTCAAGAGTGGATAACAGACTGAAACAAAACAAAGGTATTAGAAATTAAGAGTTAGACACTTTGTGGATCAAAGAAAGGGAGGTGGAATATAGGAAAGGTAGTAAATGATGGAGGATATCAAGATGTAGGGGAAAGGGGATAGTGTAGATAGCCAAACTCTATTCACACAGAAATGAGGCAGTGGAGGATGAGGAAACCCAGCAAATGTGAGGTGTTTCCTGCAGCACCTATTATATTGTTAAGATAAAATAGAATAAGAAGAAGATGGGGGACAAGAGAGAGAGGGGAAAAAAAAGACTTTGGGGGATACGCTGGGAGAAAAGACTAGGGGATAATGCAATGCCAGGAATCAGAACATTAAAATAATATAATAAAAAAATGAATAAAAATAAAAACAAAACAAAACAATGAAGGAAAACCGCAAACGTTAAGGGTTAGGACATTCAAGAACCTCAGATTGGCCTCAGGGCATGGTGGATTCAGGGATGGAACGTCTGAGATATTGAGGACTCAAGAGGTGTGAGTCTCTGGGGTGTGGGCCACCAGAGTCCAGGGGACTCAGACCTGGTAACCTCAATTCCAGTTAACAGGAAGCCTGGGAGCACCACAGTGCATCACAGCCTTCTGGGATCCCCGCAGCTGGGTGCTAGCCCTATGGGTGAGGTCACATCCACAAGCTTTATCCTGTGTTCTGTACCCTACAATTCACTCACTCACTAGGGTCTATTGTGTGGATATATCACCAATTGACTTCAGGAACCCTCCCACCCTTTGGTCCCCAGGAACGGCCAACTGGGGGCGCCTCTAGGCTGCAGCCAATTTAATGACTCAGATCAATAGCCAGGTCCGGGGGAGGGGCTCCAGCCCAAAATGCTAATTACAGAGTCCAAACCCGAAATTCTCATGCTTCACAAAATATTCCCCTAATCAGCTTCCAAATGTCTCCCACCCAGGAGACCCTGGTAGCGTCTCTTTGTTGCTATCACTTTAAGACCAGTATAGATCAGCAGCTGGTCTTGGGGGGGCGTGGCTGTAGGCAGAAATGCTATTGTGTCTGCAATCAAAAATTCCCCCACTTTGCCTTAAAACTCCCGTCTGTCTGCCCAAATCGGTCTGCAAGTGCCTCCCGTCCCACCAACCCCCCAATTGGCCATCCAGGACCCCCGAACTCTCCAGTACTGAAGAGCCTCCAAAAAAAGAAAAAAAAAAACCCCTGCACTGCGCCGGTGGCTCCCCGAGCTGTGCTGTGGCGGCGTCCGATGCTGCGGCTCCTCCGGTGTCTGATGCCGTGGCTCTGCCCACCCAAGGAGGGAATCTTCCCCGTGCAGTTGGGAGCTCCGTGTATATTTCACAGACGCAGCCTCTCTGTTACCTTCCCTCCAAATGATGTCCAGACACCTCCCTACCAGCAAAAATCCCGGAACAGCCCAGTCCCAAAGAGCCTCCAATGCCGCCCTGCTGGCTCCCTGCAGGAGATACTATCAGGGAAGTTCACTCAGCCACCATCTTGCCCCCTCCTCCTGTCTCCTGGTCTTTTTTCCCATTTTATCCTGCAAGGTTCTTTATCATACATTTAGGTTTTTTTCCCCCTCTTTTTCTTTTTCTTGCATATTTCCCCCCTTTTCTTTGCCCCCACTTTTTCTCTTCTCTTTTTTCTTTTCTCTTTTTCTTCTTTTTTATTTTATTTACTTTATACAATAGGTGCTGCAGGGAGCGCTTTACATTTGTTGTGTTTCTTCATCCTTCATTTCCTCTTTTCTCTGTGTATTGATTTTGGCCACCTACACTATACCCTTTCCCCTACATCTTTCTATCCTCCATAATCTACTGTTTCTCTTACATTCCACCTCCCTTTCTTTGGCCCCCAAATTATCTGATTTTTATTTCTAATACCTTTGTTGTGTTTTCTCTTATCCACTGTTGATAATATCTTTCTTTTCTCTTTCCCTCTCTCATGAAAACACTGGCCTTATAATTCATATAATAATCCTCCCCATATTCAGTTCACTGTCTCATTATAGGTACTCTACTTACTGCTAAAACTCTACATAACTTACATGAGTCTAATATCCATTCTCCTAGACCTCACATTGTTGCTCTGTTAACATTTATTACCTATACTACTTTATACATTTTCTTTTCTTACTCATTTTGCTTTCCCTGGGCCTAATATTTTCCTTCAAAGTGAACTTAGCCAGTAACAAGAAAATAGAGTAAGAAGAACAAAGTGACAAAGAGAAGACATAACACTTATGCATGAACAACAACTAATTAATCCCCAAGACTAGACAAAGAAGCTAAGGAACTGATTGAACCCATCAGGATAAAATGATGACCAGATAGCAACAAAAAACTACAACCCAAACCAATAATAGGGAAACATGGCTGAATCCAATGAAAAAACTAAAAACCAGGAAGGAGAGCAGAACATCAGACAAGAAATTAAAGATCTCAAAATATATATTAGAGACCAACTTAATGAAGTAAAAGAAGAGATTAACAATATGAAGTAAAGACTTGGAGAGGAAATTGCAGACATACGCAAAAAGATAACAGATATGATGGGAATGACCACCACAGTTCAAGAAATCAAAAATACACTCTCAGCAAATAGCAGCAGATTAGAAGAGGCAGAGGAGAGAATTAGTGACATGGAAGACACTACATTTGAAATCAAACAGATAGTAGAACTGATAGATAAAAAGGAAAAAATCCAACAGGGACTTAGGGACCTGAAAGAGAATGCAAAATGCACAAACATACATATTATAGGCATCCAGAAGGAGAAGAGAAGGGAAAGGGGACAGAAAAGGTCTTAGAGGAAATAATGGCTGAAACTTCCCAAATCTACTGAGAGAGATGGATGTACAAGTCCAGGAAGCACAACACACCCCAAACACCATAAATCCCAACAGGCCCACATCAAGACATATACTTGTCAAATTATCCAATGCTCAACAAGAGAAAATTCTAAAAGGAGCAAGAGAAAAGAGAACCATCACATACAAAGGAGGCTCCATAAGATTAAGTGCTGATTTCTCATCTGAAACCATGGAGACAAGAAGGCAGTGGTATGATATAGTCAAGGAACAAAAAGAAAAAAATTCCAACCTAAAATATTCTACCCAGCTAAGCTAGCATTCAAAAATGATGGAGAGTTCAAAATATTCACAGATAAACAGAAATTAAAAGAATATGCCAACAAGAACCCTGCCCTTCAAGAAATACTAAAGGAAGTTCTTCAGGAAGAAAGAAAAAAAACAGGAGAGGCATAGTTGGAGGAGAGTGTAAGAGCAAAATAAAGACAAAAAGAGACGGAAAAAAGCCAAAATATGATAAACACAAGTCTAAACAAAATATGGCTAACATAAATAATTCCTTTAAATAATAACACTGAATATCAGTGGATTAAACTCACCTGTGGAAAAAAAGATTCAGACTGGAAGTTTGAAAAAGAAATATGACTCATCTATATGCTGTCTACAAGAAACAAATCTTAGCCCAAGGGATTCAAGGAGGTTAAAAGAGAATGGCTGGAAAACAATCTTACAAGCAAACAACCAAAAAAAGGCAGGAGTAGCTATATTAATATTACAGAAAATAGACTTTAAGTGTGAAACAATTGTGAGAGAAAAAGATGGATAATACATATTAGTGAAGGGATAATCTTTCAAGAAGAATGAAAAATCATAAATATTTATGCTCCTAACAAGGGTGCCTCCAAATATGTGAGGCAAACACTGGAAAAACTAAGTGAAAGAATAGATACTTCTACAATTATAGTGCAAGACTTTAATACACCACTATCATCTTTGGACAGAACATCTCAAAAGAGAATCAATAAAGAAACAAAAACTTTGAACAGTAGATTAGAGGAGTTGAACCTAATAGAAATTACAGATCATTACACCCGAATAAAGGAGGATATACATTTTTCTCAAGTGCACAAGGATTATTCTCCAAGATAGGCCATATGATAGGCCACAAAGAAAGGCCCAATGAAAAATATCTCAAAAGAAATTAACTACCTTGAAACTAATGAAAATGATAACACAACATACCAAAACTTATGGTATGCACCAAAAACAGTATTGAGAGGGAAATTTATAGCCATAAATTCATACATCAAAAAAAAGAAGAAAGCAAAAATTGAAGTACTAACTGCACATTTGGAGGAATAAGTAAAAAACAACAAAGTAACCCCACAGTAAAAAGAAAGAAATAACAAAGATAAGAGCAGAACTAAATGAAATAGAAAATAAGCTTCGGGACATGGAGCTGCCCTGGATGGTGCTTCAGAGGTAATCACCGGACATTGTAAATCCTCACAGGGCCTACATGATGGAATAGAGGAGAGTATGGGCCATGATGTGAACCAATGTATATGAGGTGCAGAGGTGCCCAAAGATGTACTTACCAAATCCAATGGATGTGTCATGATGATGGGAACGAGTGTTGTTGGGGGGGGGGAAGAGGGGGGGTGGGGGGTGGGGTTGAATGGGACCTCACATATATATTTTTAATGTAATATTATTACAAAGTCAATAAAAAATAAAAAAATTAAAAAAAATTAAAAAAAAAAAAAAAAAGAAAATAAGAAAGCACTTGAAAAGATGAAAAAAAAAATCCAAGAGCTGGTTCTTTGAGAAGATAAATAAAATTGACAAATCCTTAGCTAGACAAAAAAATGAAAAAAGAGAGAAGATGCAAATACACAAAATAAGAAATGAGAAAGGAGATATCACCACTGACCCCAGAGAAATAAAGACTATCATCAGAGGATACTTTGAAAAACTATACTCCAACAAAAATGACAACTCAGAGGAAACAGACACATTTTTAGAAACACATAAGCAGCCTCTATTGATGAAAGAAGAAATTGATCTCAACAAACCAATGACAAGTAAAGAGATAGAATTAGTCATTAAAAACCTCCCCAACTAAAAAGAGCCTATGGCCAGACGGCTTCACAGGTGAATTCTACAACACATTCCAGAAAGAACTAACACCAATCCTTGTAAAACTCTTCCAAAAAATTGAAACAGAAGGAACATTACCTAACTCATTCTATGATGCCAACATTACCCTTTTACCAAAGCCAAAGACACCACAAGAAAGGAAAATTACAGACCAATTTCTCTAATGAACCTAGATGCAAAAATCCTAAACAAAATACTTGCTAATCATATTCAACAACACATTCAATGTATTATATACCATGCCAAGTGGGATTCATTCCGGGTATGCAAGGATGGTTCAATATAAGAAAATCAATCAATGTAATACACCATATAAGCAGATTGAAGAAAAAAAATCACATGATTATATCTATAGAAGCAGAAAAAGCATTTGACAAAATACAGCACACTTTCTTGATAAAAACACTGCAAAAGACTGGAATACAAGGAAATTTTCTGAACATGATAAAGAATATATATGAAAAACCCACAGCAAACATTGTTTTCAATGGTAAAACCCTAAAATCTTTCCCTCTAAGATCAGGAACAAGACAAGGATGTCCACTCTCACCTCTTCTATTTAACATTGTCTTAGAAGTACTTGCTTAGCACTGAAGCGAGAACCAGATATAAAAGGCATTCAAATTGGAAAAGAAGAAGTCAAAATTTTGTTATTTGCAGATGACATGATCCTTTAAATAGAAAACCCTGAGAGGTCTACAACAAAGCTTCTAGAACTCATAAATGAACTGAGTAAATTTGCAGGTTATAAGATCAATGCGCAAAAATCAGTAGCATTTCTGTACACCAATAATGAGCAAGCTCAGGAGGAAATCAAGGAACAAATACCATTTATAAAAGTAAGTAAAAAATCAAATACCTAGGAGTAAATTTAACTAAAGATGTAAAAAACTTATACACAGAGAACTACACAACACTGTTCAAGGAAATTGAAGAAGACCTAAATAAATGGAAGAATATTCCCTGTTCATGGATAGGAAGACTAAATATTATTATGTCTATCCTACCAAACCTGATCTACACATTCAATGCAATCCCAATAAAATTCAACACAGTCTTCTTTAAGGAACTAGAAAAACTAACTATGAAATTTATTTGGAAAGGAAAGAGAGACTGAATAGTCATAGACATATTGAAAAAGAAAAACAAAATTAGAGGAATCACACTACCTGACTTCAAAACATGCTACAAAGCTACAGTAGTGAAAACAGCATGGTATTGGCACGAGGAGAGACATGCTGACCAATTGAACTGAAGTTGCGAGCTCTGATATAGATCCTCCTATATATGGTCATATAATATTCGATAAAGCCACCAAACTCTCTCAACTGGAAGAGAATGGCCTATTAACAAATGGTGCCTGAAGAACTGGATATCCATTTGTAAAATAATGAAAGGGGATTACCAACTCACACCTTATACAAAAATCAACTCAAGATGTATCAAAGACCTAAATATAAGAGCCAAGACCATAAAGACTTTGGAAAGCAGTGTAGGGAAGCATCTACAGGACCTTGTAGTAGGAAATGGCCTCATAAACTTCACACAAAATGCATGAGCAGCAAAGGAACAAATAGATAAATGGGACTTCCTCAAAATTAAAGCCTTCTGCACCTCAAAGGACTTTTCAACAAAGTGAAAAGAGAGCCTACAAATGGGAGAAAATATTTGGTAACCATATATCTGATAGGAGACTAATAACCTGTACATACAAAGAACTCCTATATCTCGAAAATAAAAAGACAAACAACACATTTAAAAAATGGGAAAAAGATTTAAAGAGACACTTTTCCAAAGAAGAAATACAAATGGCTAAAAAGCCCATGAAAAAATGCTCCAAATCTCTAGCTACCAGGGAAATGCAATTCAAAACTACAATGAGATACCATTTTACTCCCATAAGATTGGCAGCTATGAAAAAAACAGAAGACTACAAATGATGGAGAGGAAGTGGAGGAATGGGAATACTCATCCACTGCTGGTAGGAAAGCAGAAGGATCCAGCCATTCTGGAGGACAGTTTGGTGGTTTCTCAAAAAAATTGATATAGATTTGCCATATGACCCAGCAATTCCACTGCTGGGTATATACCCAGTAGAACTGAATACATGGACACAAACTGATGTATGCACACCAGAGTTCATAGCAGCATTGTTCAGAATTGCCAAAAGTTGGAATCAACCCAAATGCTCATCAACAAATGAATGGATTTAAAAAAATTTGTATATATACACAATGGAATACTACTCAGCTTTAAGAATGAATACACTACAAACACATGTGATAACATTGATGAATCTTGAGAACCTTATGTTTAGTGAAGCAACTGAGACATTGAAGGAGAAATGCTACGTGACCTCAATGATATGAAATAAGTAAACCAAGCTGCCTCAGAGCTAGAGACTGGATGATAGGCTTAAAATAAATTGAGGGGGAGAGGAAGGATGCAAACTGACACCTACGGTGAAATCTATGATAAGGTGGAGGTAAGTATTTGTACAACAAAGGGATAAAATGTGGGCATAGGATTACTGTTGGGTAGGGCTTTGTGGGCTTGAGAGGGGCTAGGGATAGGAGGATGGGTATATATTGCCCAAGAAATTGGGGGGAGAGAAGGGGGAAATACAAACATATGAGATTGTCAGGTATTTGGTTGAGAGTATAATGCTGAGAAAACTTTTTCAAAATATAATAAGGAAGGTTACCTGTTTTACATGCTTAAAGAGGATAATCTGACATAGGACAGGGCCCTAGGGAGTGTGTGAGTGCTCATTTTTCCATAGAGGATTATATAATTGGATAGAGACCCATATTATGAGAGTGAAGGGATACCCACATCCTGGGGAGGACTGATGATCTCAAATAGATGGCATTGTATCTCTCGAGAGAAATGGTGGTTCCCAATGCATTAGGGCAGTTGAGCATGTCAAGCCCTCAACACTGTTGCAAGTATCTCTGAACATGGCCCTTCCAGCAGTGAAGATTGACTGTCCTACTATGGCCCTTTAGGGTAGGGGGAACGAGGTATTGAATAGATGGAATCAATGTTACTGTGTGAGCAATAGAAGTTTTCCACAAGATTACGCAAGGTTGGATATAAGACATGTTAAATTACACCAAAAATGTATAGGGGCTGATAGGCTAAAATGTAAATCATAATATAAACTATAAGATAACTAAAACTTTAGAAAATTGTATAGTCTAAAATACAAACCACAATGTAAACCCAAATGTTACCTTGTTTGAAAGCTATTGTCTCAATACCTGTACATCAGTTTCAGTAAATATAGTATGAACATGTAAAAAGATTATTGCTGTATAAGTGAAAAGGGTTTTATGTTGGATATGTGGGAGTACTGTATATTATATATATGAATTACTGTGATCAAAAACTTCTGTGAATATAAGCATAATAATTAGGGGAAAAAAAGAAAAAGAAAGAACATAGACACTGAGGAAAAGAAGGAAGAAGTTGCCTTGCCAATTTGCATACAGGGCAGCACTTATTGCAGTGGTGGAAGACAAAACATCAAAAACAAAGAATTTCTATTTTTTAATACCCCAATTTATTTTTACCTTAATTTTTCTAAATTAATATGTATTCACTATATCCCATCACTATATCCCATCACTATATCCCATTTTAGTATTAATGGAATCTGGCAATATATTGTGCTTCATTTTTGAAGAAGTTTTGGGTCATAGAGAGGTTAAACAATGGCGGGGAGGAATACTGGTGTGGGATGTTATTGACAGGGGACACATGGTTGGTAGGGAGTTCTCCAGGGAATATATCCAGAGTACATAAAAATGTTTGTATATTTTCATAGTGAATACAATTAAAAACAACAACTGAGGGAATGCTGAGTTCCTAGCCAGGGGAGCTCTATCACAGTCCCTAAAAGAACAGCAACAATCCCCCAAGTGCAACGGCAAAGACAAAAAAGAAGGAAGGTCCAACAATGAGCCCTTGATTCTAATGACTATGCTTGTGAGCATGTGCACCTGAGATAAGAACAAGGCCTAGAGCTGCAGGGTCCCTACGAGTTACATCCTGAGAGCCTCCATGTTGTTCAAATGTGGCCAGTCTCAAAGCCAAACTCAGCATGTAAATGTGTTGCCTTCCCTCCAGAGTGGGACATGACTCCCAGGGATGAGCCTCCCTGGTGCCGAGGGATTACTACCAAGTACCAGCTGATGACATAACTAGAAAATGACCTTGAATAAAAGGGTCAACTCATTCCAGCAGAATATCTCAGTCTACATATAATACCAGGAGTTAAAAATGCTTTTTGCCCTGGATGAAAGGGGGAAATGGAAAGGACAAATGATTTTATATGGCTGCGAGTCTCCAAAAAGAGCTGGGAGGTTATCAGAGAGGTTGCCCTTATGCACAGCTGAGCAGAGTCGCAGAGACAGATAAAAGTAGATGCAACCCCAGGTATTGGTTTTTCTGAGGGCTGCAGAGACCCATAGGTTCTATGGTCATGGCAGATGGAGTTCAGTGCCATCTCAGTTGGCCCTTCTTTGGAGATTGTGTTTCTGTGTGATGGAGCTTGACTCAGATGTGATCTTTGTTCACAAGCCTCTCCTGTTACTTTTACCCAAACTATGGTTGGTACTGGTGTTTAATGTGTAGCCAGGGGACCTGAATCTCTGGACTGACCATGTGATAGCCAGGTCCTTCGCCTCAACAGACTTGTTGCTCCTACACTCTGGCTTATTGGGCTTACCCCACTCAGCTAACATGGAGGTGAAGAAGGTCAACCACCACACCAGGGAGCCAAGAGTGCCTACAAATGAAAGCAGGAGAATTGCATCCAGCATCCATGCGGAATCTAAGCCCCCTCTTGATATAGGTGTGGAGTGGATACAGCCATTCTAAGGTCCACAGGATGGAGGAATAGAGTATGGATTAGAGTGGACTTATTGATATTCTATTCATGAACTATTATGAGTAGTAATCAAAGAAAATGTGGCATTGGTGTGGAGAAAGTGGCCATGGTGTCTGCTGGGGGTAAGGAGTGGGAGGAAGAGATGTGATGTGGGGGCCTTTTTGGGGGTTGGAATTGTCCTGGGTGGTGCTGCATGGACATTTGCTGGACATTGGATGTCCTTCCATGGCCCACTGGGTGGACTGTGGGAGAGTGTGTACTATGGTGTGGACCATTGACCCTGAGGTGCAGCGGTGCTCAGAGATTTATTCACCAAGTGCAATGAATGTCTCATTATGATGGAGGAGGTTGTTGTTATGGGGGGAGGAATGGGGGGAGGGGGTGGGGGGTATATGGGGAACTCATATTTTTTAATGTAACATTAAAAAATAAATAAAGACAAAAATAGATGACATTGGATAAGAACAAAGAAGAATTTGAAAGCATATGTAGAAAAATAGCAGATCTTATGTGAATGAAAGTGCAATCAATGAAATTTTAAAAAAACATTGGAATCATAATAGATTTGAGGAGGCAGAATGAAAGATTGGTGAACTTGAAGAAATGGCCTCTGAAAATGAACATACAAAAGAAGAGATGAAGAAAAGAATGGAAAAATTTGAACAAGGTCTCAGGGAATCAAATGACAGTAAGAGGCATGCAAACATACGTGTCATGGGTGTCCCAAAAGGAGAAGAGATGGGAAAAGGGGCAGAAGGAACATGTAGAGAAATAATGGTAGAAAATTTTCCAAACCTATCGAAAGATATAGATATCCATGTGCAAGAAACACAATATACTCCAAACTGAAAAAATCCAAATGGACCAACTCCAAGACACATACTCATCAGAATGTCAAAGACCAAATGATAAAGAGAGTATTCTGAGAGCAGCAAGAGAAAAGCAATGCATAACAAATAAGGGATATCCAATGAGATTAAGTGCTGATTTCTCACCAGAAACCATGGAGTCATGAAGACAGTGGTCAGGTATATTTAAGACACTACGAGAGAAAAACTTCCAGCCAAGAATCTTGTATCCAGCAAGACTGTCTTTCAAAAATGAGGGTAAAATGAGATTATTCAGAGATATACAGAAACAGAGAATTTCTACACAAGAGACCAGAATTTCAGGAAATACTAAAGGGTGTGCTAGAGCCTGAAAAGAAAAGTCAGGAGAGAGGGGCCTGGAAGAGAGTATAGAAGTGAAGATTATATCAATAAAAGTAAGTAAAAGTGTCAGAAGAGGGATGAAAATAAAATATGAGTGAAAAACTGAAAGGGTCAGGAATAAACTTAACCAATGATGGAAAGCACTTTTATTTAGAAAACTGTGACTCAATGTTAAAACAAATTTTAAAAAGCCTTAAATAACTGGAGGAACATTCCATGCTCATGTATTGGAAGTCCAAATATCATTAAGATGTCAATTTTTTTCAAATTGATATACACATTTAATGCAATCCTGATAAAAATTCCACCAGCATTAAAGAAAAAATTGAAAACATGATCATTAAATTTATTTGGAAGTATAAGGAGTCCTGAATAGCTAGAAATATCATAAAAAGACTTTAAATCATAGACTAAATCTCCAGACTTTAAATCATAATACCTACCTATAGTGGTAAAAACAGCATGATACTAGCCTAGAGACAGACACAATAGAATAATGGAACCAAATTTATGGTTCAGAAACAGACCCTCACAGGTATGGTCAAGTGAGTTTTGACTTGCCTTTCAAACTCACACATTTCGGGCAGAACAATCCATTCAACAAAGGGTGCTGAAAGATTTGGACATCCATAGCTGAAAGAAGGAAAGAGGACCCTTATCTCACAACTTATCCAAAAATTAACTCAAAGTGAATTAACCATAAAACTTCTAGAAGAAATTATTGGAAAATATCTTCAAGACTTGGTGGTAGGTGGTGGATTCTTAAAACAGATAAGAGAAGGGCTGAGGGGACTACTGATGTTTAATGTATGTAAAAGTTTTAATTAGCTTTACTGTAAAATTGTGGAAATGTTTAGAGTGGATGGTAACATACAGAGAGTAACAACTAGTTTATAAATGGGGATGTGACTGAAAACGGTAGTCTAGTTATGTAAGTGCCAATTGACAGAATGTTTGAGAATAATCTAGGAACTGGATAGCACAGTAAACTAAGAGGTGGGTGAGAATTGTGGTTGATGGCACAGATGCAAGAGTGTCCTTTATTAGCTAGAACAAATGTATATCACTACTGCAGGGTGTTGGGAATGTGGAGAAGCATGGGAAAAATAGCGCTGGAGTGACATATGAACTGTGGTTAGTAGTAATAATATAATATTCTTGCATCTATGCAAAAGATGTGCTGTGTTGATACTGAGATACTATGGAGAATGTGAGCCAATGTACACTATGGACATGGTAATAATCAGAAGATATTATTTTATCTGTAGCAAATGACACACCACATTGTGTTGTGTTGATTGAAGGATGTTGTTTGGGAATTCTGCTCATGTACATGATTGTTTTTTAAGTTTACAACTTCCATCATAAAAAATGTATTTAAAAATAATAATAGGGTGGGTTGGGGGAAATACATGAAATGTAAGATAAGAACTATGATTAGTAGTAAGATTTTGACAGTGTTCTTTCATAGTTTGTATCAAACATCTCATGACAATGCAAGGTGTTGGTGGAGGGTCGATGTATGAGGCCACTGTATGATATTATGCATGTTTATTTTGTAAGTTCACAACTTTTACTACACACTTATGCATGTTCATATATAAATTACATAAAGATAATAATAATCATATTGATTAGGGGGAAATATTTTGCTTAGTAGTAATATTTTGACAATGCTCTTTAATCCTTAGTTTAAAAAGTTTAAAAACAAAGCAAGTTATTGGTGGTAGGGTGAGATGTTATATATATTTGTTTGATGTTATGAATGTTTGTTTTGTAAGTTCACATCTATTATTCACTTATTATTTATGTATGTTTGTGTATGAGTGATATCTTTCAATAATTTTTTTTAGAAAAAGGGAATTACTGTATTGGTTGGGGTGATTGACCCTAACTATCAAGGGGAAATAGGACAGCATCTACATGATGAGGGTAAAGAAGAGTTGCATGGAGTACAGGAGATCCTCTATAGAATCTCCTAGTACTGCCTTGTCCTATGATTAAAGTCAAAGGAAAATTGCAATGACCCAATCCAAGCAAGGCTAACATTGACCCAGAATGTTCAGGAATGAAAGTTTTGGTCACCCCACTAGGCAGTGAACCACAGACAGCTGAAGTGTTTGCTGAGGGTAATGAAAACATGGAATGAGTAGTGGAAGAAGGTAGTGATAAATATGAACTTTGAACACATGACCAGTTACAGAAATGAGGATTATAATGGTCATGAGTCTTTCTTCCCTGTTTCATTTTGATGATGACTGTATATGTACACAAAATGAATTTATTTGTCTTCTTCCCCAAACTTTCCCCTTAGCATATAAGAAGTTGTGTCCATTTAATGTCATAATATTTAAGGATGTCAAGTTTCAGAGTCAATATTACACAAGAACTTACACCCTCTTCTTTATGGAATTAATGCATTTCCGATTGTACATAGCAGAGATGAACATCATTAGGTGGAAATATATATATATATATATATATATATATATATATATATATGTCTGTTATTGATTTTACTTACAGACTAGGTATGGTTTAAGATAATGTGTATGGTTGCAGAGTTGACAAGGGGTGGAATGTGATGGTTCCGCCATTGTGTCAGTTTGGTCAGAAAATTTTCCCCAGTTGTTTGGTCAAGCAAGCACTGGGCTAACTGTAATAGAAGGGTATTTAGGGACTTTTGTCACCATTGACTTTACTGCAGTGATAAATCATAGATAGCTGGTTATAATTACATCAATTAGGGAGATTGCTATCAGCAATGAGTGATGCTTAACCCAGTCAGTTGAATGCCTTAAAAGGGGAAGTGATTCCAGCCTTGAGAGAGAATTTCCCAGCTTGTCTTTGGACAGTCAACATCCCCCAGAACTTGTCAAGAATATTCATTGGACTCTCATCAGAGCTCCTCATGCAGCTTGCCTGCAGAACCTGGACTTTTGCATCCCCACAACTGCATGAGACTTGATAAATCCCTTACTATTGACAGATATTCCATGTTGATTCTGTTTCCCTACAGAACTCTAACTAATACACTCCTGTTATCAATTTTAACAAGGCACGTTACACTCTTACTCTTCTCAGAACCCATGGTCTGATTTCAAGCCACTGTCATAAATTTGGTCCTTGTTGTTCTCATCACCACACTTCCAGGTACAAAAATCTTTCCTAAATGTAAATTGTTGCCTAAAATCTTTTTAAAAACTTAGAAGTTTTAAACAACAAACCTGTAATATTTCATTGTTTCTAGACATCAGGTATATCTCATGGTTTCTGCAGATTTGGAGTCAAAAGCAATTTAGCTTGGTGCCTCTTTCTTATCATGTATCATGAGGTTGCAGTCAAGCTGTCATGAGTGATTGCAATCTCATTTGAAGTCACAAATGGGGCACAGCATGGAATCTGCTTCTGAGCTAATTTAAAGGATTGATCTCAGGTATTAATGACCTTTACATTGTTATTATATCTAGGACTGCCTTACAGCATAGAAACAGATTTCTCTCAGGGCAAGGAAATGAAAGGGTAGAGAAGATGCTTGACAGGTTAATCAAGAAAGAATCCATTGTCTTTGTATTATCTAGTATCAGAAATGACATCATTGTGCTTTACTCTGTTTATCATAAGTAACTCAATCCAGCCCCCTGTTGAGGGATGCCATTTGAATAGGAAAAATGGGGCCCATTAGGGTCTCCTTAGAGCCACCTGCCACACCTCCATCCTGAAACAAAGAAAATAACTCAGTCTTTATATATTTAATTTATATTTGTTTATATATATATATTTATGTATATTCACATTAGCATATGCAAAATGTATCAGACAATGGAAGTAAGACAACTCTGAGAGACATAAAATAAATAAAGTAGCACCAAGTCACTGACTTGAGAAAATTCGCGGGCTGCTGCACAGGGAATGGGATCACAGTTGTAATTGAGGAGCTATAGGAATTGAGAAGATGGAGTTGAGATTCTGGTCAGACAAAAGTGACTAGAGTATAGAGTGTAGAGGAAAACAGAGGAGTCAGCTGCAGAGAAAAATAAGCTTGGAGATCTCAAAGGTCTCTTATGTTTTCAACAGATACTGTTTTGCAAACACATATGAGGAAACTGCCCTACTGAAGGAAAATAGTAGTTGTTAAATATTGGCCAGGAATAGTGTATTTTCTCCACAGTCAAAAGGAACATCTCATAATTGAGAAAAACTGGGTAATCACAAGTTGGGAAAAATTAATCTTGGAATAAACAGTGATGTGGCTTATTGTTTTATTCAAATCTAAAAGAAGACATGAAAATATCAAAGCATTGCCACATAATTGAACTATGTATTTGAACAAATATTAAGCATATTAAAAGAAATAAAAAATACTGATAACAAAAAAAGTAAAATTCACATTATTTTACCAAGCAATGATTACTAGGCAACTTAAAAAGGATCAAATTACAACAGATGAGAAGATATCTTAAACAATTAAAACTGACCAGAAATTGAAGCAAATGGTACAAGTAGGAGGAAACTAAATAAAAAGAGTTATTACAGGGAAGCAGACTTGGCCCAATGGATAGGGCATCCACCTACCACATAGGAGGTCCACAGTTCAAACCCCAGACCTCCTTGACCCAGTTGGAGCTGCCCCATGCACAGTGCTGATGCATGCCAGGAGTGCCTTGCCACACAGGGGTGTCCCCCATGTAGAGGAGCATACAAGGAGTGTACTCCATAAGGACAGCCACCTGGCATGAGAGAAAGTGCAACCTGCCCAAGAATGGCACCACACACATGGAGAGCTGACACAGCAAGATGATGCAACAAAAAGAAACACAGATTCCTGGTGCCGCTGATAAGGATAGAAGCAGTCACAGAAGAACACACAGTGAATGGACACAGAGAAGAGACAACTGGCAGGGGAAGGGGAGAGAAATAAAAATAAATCTTTAAAATAAGAGTTATTATATTTGTTATATGTTTTGAAAAGTTAAATAGACATGTGGAGGTTATAAAAATTCATATGAAACTCTTAGAAATTAAAATTAAAATTATGTGAGTTGAAAGTTATTTAGCTTGGTATTAATGATGAGATAGACATTTTAGAATAAATTAATGAACTTGAGGATATAACACTAGAAAATAAAATTGGAAAATAAAACGAATTTCAAATATGAGAATATATCAATAACTTGGGGAAATCTTCAGCTGAAAGTGAATATGTAATTGATGAATGTGAAATAGAAAAGTTTTTAGGGGGAGTAAACATATATGAGGTTATAATGGCAGACATATTTTCATTTTCTAGGAAAAACTCTAATGTAACATATACAAGGAACTTCAACAAACATCAAGCATAAAGTTCATGAAGAAAACTCACCAAAGTACACTAAAAATACCTCACATCATATCTCATCTTCCCTCTCCCTGCCCTCAGCAACTACCATGGCCACTTTCTCCACATCAATGTTACAATTTCTTTATTACTAGTTACAATAGTTCTATAATAGAATATAAATAAGTTCACTCTAATCCATATTTTATTCCTCCATCCTGTGCACCCTGGGATGGTGATGTCCATTCCACCTCGATATCAAGAGGGGACTTAGATTCCACATGGTTGATGGGTGATTCTCCTGCTTGGAGTTGTAGGCACTCTCCAATCCCTGGTGTGGTGGCTGACCATCTTCACCTCCCTGTTAGCTGATCTGGGTAAATCCAATAAACCAGAGGGTAGGAGTTGCAGTTCTGCTGAGGCTCAAGACCCTCTATCATTTGTGATGCAGTATGACACTGTGTCTGTATCAAAAGGGCCAAGGGTAAATTTTTTTTTTTTGGTTAAACACATTTATATAGTTTGGAGTTTATGCTGAAAACTGTCAAATAGCCCTCCCAAAATTATACCTGTAAAATACACAAAAATATAAATTGCTCTCCTCCAAATATATATATATATATAAAAAGAACATTAAAATATCTTTGAAATAGTCTAATAAGAAAAGAATATGAAACTTCAAGCCTTCACTGAAGAGTTTACAGGATTGTCTTAAAGAAGATGTGGATAAAAGGAGGCTCATATCAACTGTCCCTACAAAGAGAAAATTATTTTCAAAGTATTACCTCTTCTCTAATTACTTTATAATTTTAATACCATCAAAACAAGCATTTCAAAAAATTATGTAGTGGAAAAAATTATTCTTAAGCTCCTCTGGAAGAATGTATATGTGAAAACTAGCTTGTATCAAAATTGAAACAACTGGTGCTAACACATACATAAACAAATAAATAAATAGTCACAAACAATTCTTATTATATAAGGAAATTTTATATGCATTAAAATATTTAAACCAGTAGATAAGCTATTATAAAATTTAATTTTAAAATTTTAATTTGTAGAAGATCAAGTTAGATCCTTCCTTATTTTCTGTATAAAAATGTATAAACAAAATATCCATAAATCATATAGGAAAATATTTAATTTATTTTATAATGGGGAAATGCAATCCAAACATAAAGAATTATATTTACATTTAGAGTAAAAATTTTACTAAACAATATTTAAATCTTTGGAATAATAACATCAAAAATTATTATAAATAAGGCCCTAATGGGAAAACTGTTTTCACGATAAATAACTCACACAAAAAAAGCATTAATATGTGGCAAGATTTACAAGTTAAAAACATTTATTCAATAGAATAAACAACAAGAGAGGCAATTAGGTAGAATAATTTAAAATGGCTAATGGGCATATTAGAGGGAAAAAGTTCAATATCACTCCCAATCACAAATTTGAAAATTAAAATAAAAATGAAGAAAGGAACACTCCAGTTATTTATTTATTTATTTATTTAGTAAATAAGGCATTTTAATGTATTGCCAGGCAAGATTATCTGAAGTTTCTGCTGGAAAGTTGGGAGTATGTTTTTGCAGACTCTGAAATTCCAACCATCCCCAAAAAGGAATGGAGAAAAATAACTGGCCAAGAAACAGACCTGGAGCCCCAAGACTTGGACATTAAGAATTTTCTTCCTTCTTCCTTAGCTCAGGAATTCTGGGGCACTTGGTTCATTTCCTGACTGGTTGGTCATTTCAATTCCATATTTTGCAATACTTGATTTACCCTGTTCTCCATTGGGTGAAGGTACTCCTTTCCCTTATTACATGCATCTCCAGAACATGGTTTCTAAGAGGGCAGATTTTGATTATTTTATTTGTATCACATATGAGTATGAAATTTTGCTCATGGAGGCTCAATGAGAAGAGAGGTAGGAAAAAAAAGTGAAATAAAACTTTTATTTAAAAGACCCACTGCCACTTACAAAAAGACATTAGATTTACTGTTCTTAGGGTTCCTAGGCTCCAAATTCCTTTAAACCAGCTCACACACTAAATTTTGAACCCTCCCATTCTTTGCAATAGCAATTTTGACTCCCTTCTGTGAGTTCTACAGATATTTACAATGCTTCACTTATTGTAGTATTTTCTTGTTATACACCGTTTTTATATTCATTTGGTGGTGGCCAGAGAAGTGGCATTGTGGATGCTTCAGCAGTACATGATTGGAGACATACTATACCTAAGGTTAACATCAGAGTGAGAGATCTCCAGAAGGCTAATGCTGTCTGAGAGTTATTTGTGCTCAAGGGTAATGAATGTGGGAGTGTAATGAATGTGAAGATCTCAGCCCACACTATTTTGACATGCTTTTGCCTTTGATCTGAATTTTACTTCTCATTCTAAATTGTTTGGGCTGCATTAACTACTGTAACAATTTATCAGGAAGCTCATATTGAGTGTCTACTGATACATCTGACATTGTGCTAAGGATTAGAGTTGCCAAAGAATAAAGAAATGACTGTGCCCTTTGAACGTCACTGTGGAGTTTGGTAAACCATCTTTCAGGTTGAGACTATTAGTTAAGTTGGTTAGTGTGCAGAGAGAAGTAGCAAAAGACACCACCAGTACAGGGCAAGGTACATAAACACTAATCTGGGGTCAAGAAAGCCTCCATCCAAAAAGAGAGTCCAGATCTTCGGTTTAACATTTGAAGGGAAATTGGATCATATCTTACTGACTCACCCCAGTTTCCAAATTTACTTTTACATAGGATTCTAAAGAGAAATAGAAATCTCATAACATAACATTTTGTAGAATTAAAGTGTACATGGACACATACATTCCAAATGGTTAATAGTTTTTTTTATTTGTATTTGCATTTGGGAATGAATGTTATTTCAAAAAGAGATTGAGTTGCTTCCATAACTATATAAAGAAATAAAATTCATATATTAAAAACACATTGGATTTTTAAAAGTGTAGGGGAAAACCTAAAGCAGAGAGCTCACAGGTTTGTAGACTTGAGCATCTTTGTGCACCTTCCTTTAGGGTATTTTTATGGATTGAGGAAGACCAAATGTGAGTCTAGGAACTCACATGGGGACACTGTTCAGAGTGGCTCTTTTTTTTAAAAGATTTATTTCTCTCCCCTTCTCCCCACCCCCCCACCCCCACCCCGGTTGTCTGTTCTATTTGCTGAGTCTTCTTTGTCTGCTTCTGTTGTCATCAGTGGCACGGGAATCTGTGTTTCTTTTCATTGCATCATCTTGTGTCAGCTCTCCGTGTGTGCAGCACCATTCCTGGGCAGGCTGCACTTTATTTTGCACTGGGTAGCTCTCCTTATGGGGTGCACTCCTTGCGTGTGGGGCTCCCCTATGCAGGGGACACCCCTGCATGGAAGGGCACTCCTTGTGTGCATGAGCACTGCACATGGGCCAGCTGCACATTGGCCAGCTCCGCATGGGTCAAGGAGGCCCGGGGTTTGAACCATGGACCCTCATGGAGTAGACAGATGCCCTAACCACTGGGCCCAGACTGCTGCCCAGAGTGGCTCTTGATATTCCAGCTACCACTGAATTTCCTGAATTCTTCCTGGGAAAATAACATGAACCTTTGATAAACTGTTTCCTACTCTCTGGATTTCTCAGGTTTTGTTCTGTCCCCCTGTTTCATTTTAGGCTAAGATTCCAATGGCAGCATAGTCAGTTTTCCTGTGTCATTCTTTCTTTTTGTATATCCCCCACACAGATCTTGCTGCATGGACAATTACTATTTCTTTGTCCACTCTAGTCCCCATCTCTCTAATGTCTAACATGGTTATTATTAAGTCCTGAGTCTTAGAGAATTCTCCGGGCATTTAATGGATAATTTTTCCAAAGTGGCTAACATATGACAGAAGCTCAATAAGAGAGAAGTAGTCTTCTCTTTTCTTTGCCCATTTCATTTTTATTGAAGATAGACACATTTTGCTGTCACTGCCACCAACTGACTCTACTCAATAGCAGTTAGAGCTGTCCATTAAGAATGTTAGGTCCTCTGTTTCTGGGGCATAATTACCAAACAAAATATGCATTAACTTGAAATGCCTTGAAATCCAGAAAGTAAAAAAAAAAAAAAATCAACTGCACAATTTTCAAGAAAGTAAATGGTAATGTTATATTTTTGTCATATATCTGATTCTTCATACTGGAGAAAATAAAATGGATTCCAGTTGAATGAAACATTCCATGCTGTCAATATTCTGAGAATGACCTTGGAGATATATTAACATCTGTAGAACTGGGAATTAGCAATGATTTTTAATAGTTTATATAAATAAGTTTGTTAAGCATGAAGTAGTAATTTTGTTATTCTATATAACTGACTATATACAGAGAGGAACTAGCAGAATAAGCATATAATTATTGTGATGTAGAAATACTCAACCTATTTTATCAAGGTCTATAATTTCTTGCACTGCAATATCCATTAAAGAAGTAGAGGTCTGGGGATAATAATTATAACAACAATCAGGTATGGATGATGTATTATTTTCATTGAAGGGGCCACATCAAGGCTCACTTGGGTTCCAAGCATATCCAGATGGTCAATATAAAACAGAGACTCCTGGGTCACCAAAGTAAGTATGGTGTCTGGTTAAGATAGTGCTGGAGAGGTGGATGCAGCTAGCTGCCTCTGTGTGCATGTGCATTAAGTATTGTGCAGGGTGGAACCCTGCCGCCCATCTGGGACCATGAGATATGATTATATGAGCTCTCTGGAGACCCCATTAGGGGAAAATCTTTGCTACCTATTTTTCCTACCTCTAATTATAGAGTGTTATTTCCAGAAACCATTATCTAAGACATTCTAGCCACCTTTTTATTCGTTTTTGGGAGAATTGATGAAGAACAGATTCTTAGGCAACAAGCAAGTTCAATTTAGTGCAAGTAAATGCAAATCATATTTACAAGAGAGGAAAACAATACAGAGCATTTAGACAATGCCAGAATAAGAGTTCATGAGGGCAAAGAGATGTTACAAGGGGAATACCTATAATTCAGTTAATGGTCATTTTTTGGCTTACTGTAATCTGTTATTTAATTTATACTTTGAGATTAAGTAAAGTTTTATGGAATTTAAAATACATAAATCATAAGTGTACATCTCCATGAATTTTTCCAATGTGAAGTTTCTTAAGTGGCCATAACTCTGTTTGAGAACATAAACAGTCCATCTACAGATGTTTGGATAAACACAATGTGGTATTTATGTACAATGGAATAATTTCCATCCATAAAAAGGAATGAAGTTCTAATACACTCTTTAATATGGTTGAACCTTGAAGACATCATATTTAGTAAAATAAGCCAGACTCAAAATGACAAATATTGTATGATTGAGGCAGGATAGGATAGGGAACTAAGGAGAAGAGGCAGAAGACTTAAAAAATTTCCACACAAATACTGCCCAACAAAAATATTGAAGCAAAATCCTGCTGGACTCACACAGGCAGATTGTCAATAGGCAGCTGGTACCTGCTGATGTGCACAAAAAAAGTTATGAGAAAGCTGCTTACAAGTCTCACAAGATGCACTAAGGAAACAATGGCAGCATGTGCCCACTGACTGCACAGACAAGGAGGTGCCCACCCAGCAGAAGTAGGAGAAAAACAGGATTTTCTACCCTACCCACTTATTTTCATAAGTCAATCATGGGGGCAGTAGCCAGGAACCAATCACCACTGGACACCAACCCCTTATCCCCTAAGAGAATCAAATCACTTAATGAAACTTCTCTGCTTTTGTCTCAAATATGCCAATCATCCTACACTCTGGAGTTCTGTACTCCCCAATAAAATAGAAGACCCCAGGGTAGGAATTTGCACTTCACTCTTTTGAGAATGTCCCCCTTACACTCTAAAGGCATATTTCTGTTCTCTTGTGTTACCTCCTCCCAATAAAATTTCTGCTTGTCTAATTAATTTGTGGTTCATCACTGAATTCTTTCTTGTGACAAAGAACCAAGACACTAGCTCCAATAACATGATCTAACTTATATATGAAATATTAGAATACACAAATTCATAAAAGTATAGATTAAAATACTGGGGTGGAAAGAGGGACATAAATGCCTAATTAGTGTGGAGATTTTGTTTGGGGTGACGGTTTTTGGTAATTGATGTTAGTGATGCTAGCACAACACTGTGAATGCAATTAAAACCTCTGCGGTATGTATTTGAGTGTGAAGCCTGAACATGATCTTGCTCACCTTTGGACTACTGTTCCTACCTTCTGCACCCTGCACTCACTGTTTTTCCTCTGCCATGTGGCCACATAAGTATAACCTGTGCATTTATCATGTATAATGGGGTATTGTAAATCAGCCATCTTTAACGCTTTTCAGTCCCTTCCTCTTCACCTGGGAACCATGGTCTGTTATTTTCTCCCATTTCTCATCCCTCCCTGCCTGAATAAATTATGGGTTTAATTCATCCAATATGCTCTTGAAAATCATTTCTGCAGCTAAGTCAAGAATCTAGACAAAATCTAGTAACACAGTGATGCTTGGGTATTCTGGAATTAATATTGCTTTTGAGGCAGTGCCTAATAATCCCTGAAATGTCTAATCATTTCCTTTTCCCCAATGCACAGTTAGTCAGGTAAAAGGCTGTAGGTCTCCTTGGGGAAAAGTGTGAGGAAGATTACCCATATAAATTTTTGGCAGTTTAACAGAATCCTTCACCATGGGGACCTGCCTTCTCCTCATTCAAGGAGCTCTGGATCTATAAAGTGTCTCAAGTCTGGGAATTGACTAAGGGGTCAAGGTGATTCTTTGCATCTGTAATTTGAGTTAGGTTTTGTTCACTCAACATAGAACTCTTCTGTTTATACAGATCCAGAAGAAATTTAGTAGATTGCCTATCTATTTCACTTCTAGGTACCCCATGATATATTAGCTAATGCCATAACTCTTGAGACTCAGACTATTTTGAGTGCTGCTTTGAATCTGTCTTTCACTGCAGTAGCCACACCCACCTTGTCTGTGGCAATTAACTGCAGATACTTGACTTTTACCTGAGATCTGATCATCCCCATGATGTCTAAGGATTCTAATTCCATTACAGTGCCCCGTGCAGTAATATCTGAACTACAGAGGAGAGCAACCATAGAGCTCTTCAGGGAAGATGGAGTTAGTCTTAAAAATTTATTCCTCACAATCCTGGTTAAAGGTATGTCCTCTGGACATTCCGGTGGTGGGTGGGCAAGTCTCAAATGGTAAATCCATTCTGACATTCCAATTCTCTAAGTCTTTGAATTCCCTTTTTTACTGAAAACCAGGGCCAATTGGGCACCTCATCCTTATATATGCTATGCCATCTTTTGGTCCATGTTTCAGTCAACCACCCAAAAGAACTGTTAGATTTTTTTCTAACCCCTCAAGCTACAGAGTTGAATCCAGACTTTCTGCTTAATAGGCCTGTATCAATAAATTCAACCAGATCAAGTTTTATATTCCTTCCACCATTATGCCATACAATTAGTATTCATTCCCATGCATATTTCCCTAATTTCTATCTATATATGTTGGAAAACACAAGCAGTTCTTTCAGAGTATATACCATATTTTCTCAAGGGTCACACTTTGTATTTCACCTTTGGGATCTTGTTGTGATTTTAGTCTAGTAATCTCAAAGACAAGAGTGGAGGTGAGGGTGGGTAAGAATAAGAATTAGAAATTCCTTGTAAGCTACTGACCTCAGGTCAGTCCTTTGCTTTTCTTTTGGTGAGACAGGATTAATCTTTCAGGAAGGGGTTGGATCATGATTCCTCAGTGCAGACTGGAGGCTAAGCAGTGCATGCCAAAGCTTATCTGGTAACTGCCTCAGGGCTGGGAGGAGGCCCAGACTCCCTGGGGCAGACCAGAAGCTGAACTGTGCAGGTTTCAGTTTGTTTGGTACCCACCTCAGGGCTGGAGGAGGTGTGGTTTCCCTGGGGCAGGCTGAAGGCTAGGTGATTCAGTGTTGACAAGATGTGGTCTCCACAAGGCAGGCCATCACAGTCCTGTCTGGTAAAGTCTGAGCAGAATTTAAGGTTCCAATAACCCCACCAGTATTATCATTATCCCATATGTCTGCATCTCAATCCTCTTTGTTCTACTCCTTTCCAATCAATGTCTTCACTTTAACTGTAGAAACCCTGCAGAGTTGTGATTTTAGGTTCATTTTTAGCTCCACTCCTCATATAATGAGAGTCTGTGTTTGATAATCATATATTTCAAGCCCATGGCTACAAGAGACAAGATTTTCTTTAAGAGCACACATAGAAACTTTTGCATCATTTTTTGGAATGTTTAAGTTTCAAATTTGAAGACTTAACTCATTTCTTTCTTTTGGAACAGTATCCAGAGTGTCTAGGAGGAACCAGCTAACATCATTATACCTTTTGACTCCACAAACCTCTGTTAAGTTGTTGAAAACATTCTCACCTAGATCCTTACTTCTTACAAGTGTGAAAGTAGGGGAACCCAGTGATGATATTTTACATATCTCCATTACCAACATGGACAGTTAGTGGCCTTTTCATTATTGGAAAGGGAGTCATTAGTATTCTTCAGTCCAATTAGAGCAGAGAGCCAATTGTAAAACTCCCAGAACAACATCAGACATACCATGTTTAAGACTCTGTTCCTCAAGAACAACTCCCAGTACTAAGCTGTATTAGTCAGGGTTCTCTAGGGAAACAGAATCAAAAGGAGATATATGTCAATAGTAAGAGATTTTAAAAGAGTCTCTCACATAACCATGGAGATGTCCAAGTCCAGGTTCTGCAGGCAGGCTGCAAACCAGGTGTTCTGATGAAAGTCCAATGAAGGTCCTTGATGACTTTCAAGGAGACATTGGCTTCTCAAAAACAAGCTGGGAAATTCTCTCTGAAAGCTGAAATCACTTCCCCTTTTAAGGCATTCAATTGATTGGATAAAGCATCACTCATTGCTGATGGCAATCTCCCTGATTGATGTACATATAATCAACTATCTATGCAGTAAAGTCACTGGTGACTAAAGTCCATAAATGTCCTTGTATTATAATTAGCCCAGTGCTTGCTTGAACAAATACCTGGGCACAATTACCAGGTCAAGTTGGCACATTAGCTTAACAATCACAGGTAATTTGTCCATAAACAAATTAGGTTTCCTCCAACTGACATTTTACTGCATAAAAAGTCTATATGCTGCTATTTACAAATAGGATATTTTATTTCTTTATCAGTAAATTGATGCCTGCATGCATAATATCCATGAGAAAAATCCAAACTGTACTAGAATCATCCATTTGCCCAAACAGCAAAAGAAAAATTCAGATATATTATTCAAGAAGAAGAAAAACTGGATAGAGGCAAGATGGTGGCTGCGTGAGCTTGCATGGTAATGTCTCTGCAGGGGGCGGCTGGGCCGCGTTGAAGGCTCTTTGGGACCACGCTGTTTCGGGGATTTTTGCTGATTGGAAGGTGTCTGGACGTCAATTCGGTGGGAAGGTAACAGAGAGGATACGTCTATAATATATAAACGGAGGTCCCAGCTGGGCACGGGAAATTCCCTCCTTGGGTGGGCGGAGCCGCGGTAGCGGGCGCTCCTGCAGCTCCGGAGCCTGAGCGGCCAGGGTTTTTGGTTTTTTTTTCCTTTTTCTGGAGGCTTTGCGGTGCTGAGAAATTCGCAGATACTGGGCTGGCTGGTGAGGGATTGTTGGGACAAGACTCCTTTGCAGATCGATTTGGGGAGACAGACGGTGTTTTGTTGTGAAGCGGGGGATGTTTTGTTCGCCGGACAGGGGGGATAGCGCTTCTGCCTGGAGCCCCATCCCCACAGATCCGGCTGCCGATCTGCAACGGAATTGGATTTTGGGCAATAAGGGGACACAATTGGGAGACTGTTGTAGGGTGCAGTGAGGGAGGAGGACACGTCTGGAAGCTTACTGGGGAATATTTTGCGAAGTTTGGGATTTCGGATCTTAGAGTCTGTTTTCGGCGTTTCCAGCTGAAGCCCATCCCACCCGGCGGGGCTTGGGATCTGGGTCATTGAACTGGCCGTGGTGTAGAGGCGCCCTCAAGTGGCTGTTGCGTGGGAGCACAGGGAGGGAGCTGTCCAAAGGCTGAAACCCTGAGGAGAAGGTGAATTTCAGGGATCAGACATTCAATATAGAATTCACGGATCTGGCTTCCCCCACGGGGCTGGCACCCAGCTACGGGGATCCCTGAGGGCTGTGTTGCACTGCGGGGCTCCTAAGCTTTCTGTGGACCAGATTTGAGGTTGCCAGGTCTGGGTCCCCTGGACTCTGGTGGTCCACACCCCAGACTCACACCTCTTGAGTCTTCAGTGTCTCAGACTTTCCACCCCTGAATCCATCATGCCCTGGGGTCTACCTGGGGTCCTTGAGTGCCCTGGACTTAACGTTTGCGTTTTATCTTTATTGGTTCATATTGTTTTGTTTTTATTTTCACTTTATCTTATTTTTTACTCTTTTTGACGCCCTGATTGCTAATATTGCATTATCCCCTAGTCTTTTCTCCTAGCGTGTCCCTCAAAGTCCTTTTTTTTAATACAGTTATTTAGGGGTTTTTTTTGGTTGTTGTTTTAGATAGTGTTGCAATTGTGACACGTGTATACCTGTATCTCTCTTCCCCAAATCTGTTCCCCACCGTTTGCCTATCCTCTTTTTCTTTCTTCCTTTCTTCTTGTCTTTCTTTTTTTCTTTATTATAATTAGTTTTTTTTTTCGGTTTTCTCTTTCCCTCTTGTCCCTCATTTTCCACTTATTTTATTTTAATTCAAGTACACAATAGGTGCTACAGGGAACACCTCACATTTGCTGGGTTTTCCCATCCTCCACTGCCTCATTTCTGTGTGAACTGATTTAGGCTACCTACACTATCCCCCTTCCCCTGCATCTTGATATCCACTATCATCTACTGTCTCTCCTATATTCCACCCCCCACCTCCCGTTCTTTGATCCACAAAGTGTCTAACTCTTAATATCTAATACCTTTGTTCTGTTTTCTGTCTGTTATCCACTCTTGAAACTATTACCTTTCTTTTCTTTTTCCCTCTCTCATGAAAACAATAGCTTTGTAGTTCATACCATATTCCGCCCATATTCAGTCATCTACTTCATAAAAGGTACTCTACCTACAGCTATAAATCTATACAATCTACATGAATCTAACCTCCATCCTCCCAGATCTCATATTCTTGCTTTGTTAACATACATTACCAATACTACTTTACACTTTTCCCTTGCTTACACAATTGCCTTTCCCTAACACTAATACTTTCTTCTAAAGTGAACTTAACCAACAACAAGTAACTAGAATAAGAAGAAAAAAGTGACAAAGAGAAGATATAACACCTATGCAAAAATAACAACTAATTAACCTCCAAAAGCAGACAAAGAAGCTAAGGAACTGATTAAATTCGTCAAAATAAAGAGATGACCAGAAAGCAACAAAAATCTACAAACCAAACCAATAATCAGGAAAACATGACTGAATCCAATCAACAAACCAATAATCACGAAGGGGAGCAAAACTTGGCACAAGCAATGAAAGAACTCAGAACATTTATCACCGACAAATTTGATGCAGTAATGAAAGAGGTTAACAACATGAAGACATCACTTGGAGGGGAAATTGCAGACATACGCAAAAACATAACAGATATGATGGGAATGAACACCACAGTTCAAGAAATCAAAAATACACTTGCAGCAAATATCAGCAGACTAGAAGAGACAGAGCAGAGAATTAGTGATGTGGAAGACAGTACATCAGAAATCAAACAGATAGTAGAAGGGGTCAATAAGAAGATAGAAAAAATCCAATTAGGATTTAGGGACCTGAATGACAATGCAAAACGCTCAAACATACGTATTATAGGCATCCCAGGAGGTGAAGAGAAGGGAAAGGGTTCAGAAGGAGTGTTGCAGGAAATAATGGCTGAAAACTTCCCAAATCTACTGAAAGAGACAGATGTACATATCCAAGAAGCACAGCGCACTCCACAAGTCATAAACCCCAACAGGCCCACCCCAAGACATATACTTATCAAATTATCCAAGGCTCAAGACAAAGAGAAAATCCTAAAAGCAGCAAGAGAAAAGAAAACCATCACATACAAGGGAAGCTCAATTAGATTAAGTGCTGATTTCTCTTCTGAAACCATGGAGGCAAGAAGACAGGGGTATGATATATTCAAGGTACTAAAGGAAAAAAACTTCCAACCAAGAATACTCTATCCAGCTAAACTAGCATTCAAACATGATGGAGAGTTCAAAATATTCACAGATAAACAGAAACTTAAAGAGTATACCAACAAGAAACCTCCCCTTCAAGAAATTCTAAAGGGAGTTCTGCAGGAAGAAAGGAAAAACCAGGAAAGGCAAAGTTGGAGGAGAGTATAAGACCAACAACAACAACAAAAAAGACAAAAAAAATATACAAACGAAATATGACAAACACAAATCCAATCAAAATATGGCTAACACAAATAATTCCTTGATAGTAATAACACTGAATGTCAACGGATTAAACTCACCTATCAAAAGATTCAGACTGGGACATTGGATAAGGAAATATGACCCATCCATGTGCTGTCTACAAGAGACACATCTTAGACCCAGAGACGCATGGAGATTGAAAGTGAATGGCTGGAAAACAATCATACAAGCTAACAATAACCAAAAAAAGGCAGGAGTAGCTATATTAATATCAGACAAAATAGACTTTAAATGTGAAACAATTGTGAGAGACAAAGAAGGATACTACATTTTAGTGAAAGGGAAAATCTGTCAAGAAGATCGAACAATCATAAATATCTATGCCCCTAACAAGGGTGCCTCTAAATACGTCAGGCAAACGCTGGAAAAACTAAGTGAAAGAATAGATACATCTAAAATTATAGTGGGGGATTTTAATACACCACTATCAACTCTGGACAGAACATCTCAAAAGAGAATCACCAAAGAAACAAAACATGGGAATAGTATATTAGAGGAGCTTGATCTAATAGACATATATAGATTGCTACACCCAAACACAGCAGGATATACATTTTTCTCAAGGGCACATGGATCATTCTCCAAGATAGATCATATGCTAGGCCACAAAGAAAGGCTGAACGAATTCAGAAAGATTGAAATCATACAGAACATTATCTCTGACCACAGTGGAGTCAAGCTGGAGATTTGCAAGGGACAGAAGCCCAGATTTCACACCACGATTTGGAAATTAAACAGCACACTCTTAGAAAAACAGTGGGTCAAAGAGGAAATCTCAAAAGAAATCAATGACTACCTTGAAACAAATGATAATGATAACACAACATACCAAAATTTATGGGATGCAGCAAAATCAGTACTGAGAGGGAAGTTTATAGCCATAAATTCATATATCAAAAAAG
The DNA here is from genome assembly GCF_030445035.2 of Dasypus novemcinctus. Taxonomy (NCBI): domain Eukaryota; kingdom Metazoa; phylum Chordata; class Mammalia; order Cingulata; family Dasypodidae; genus Dasypus; species Dasypus novemcinctus. The sequence goes on from NW_026688628.1 coordinate 2,441,087, forward strand.
AAGAAAGAGCAAAAATTGAAGAACTAACTGCACATTTGAAGGAATTAGAAAAACAACAACAAAGTAACCCAACAGGAAGAAGAAGGAAGGAAATAACAAAGATAAGAGCAGAACTAAATGAAATAGAAAATAAGAAAGCACTTGAACAGATAAACAAGACCAAGAGCTGGTTTTTTGAGAAGATTAACAAAATTGACAAACCTTTAGCAACACTAACAAAGAAAAAAAGAGAGAAGATGCAAATACACAAAATAAGAAATGAGAAAGGCGATATCACCACTGACCCCACAGAAATAAAGACTATAATAAGAGCATATTTTGAAAAACTATATTCCAACAAAAATGACAATTTAGAGGAAATGGACAAATTCCTAGAAACACATAAGCAGCCCATATTGACGAAAGAAGAAATTGATGATCTTAACAAACCAATCACAAGCAGAGAGATAGAATCACTTATCAAAAATCTCCCAACTAAGAAGAGCCCTGGGCCAGATGGCTTCACAGGTGAATTCTACAAAACATTCCGGAAAGAACTGACACCAATCCTGCTGAAACTATTCCAAAACATCGAAATGGAAAGAACATTACCCAACTCCTTCTATGATGCCAACATTACCGTAGTACCAAAGCCAAACAAAGACATCACAAGAAAGGAAAATTACAGACCAATTTCTCTAATGAACCTAGACGCAAAAATACTTAACAAAATATTTGCTAATCGTATTCAACAACACGTTAAACGTATTATACACCACGACCAAGTGGGATTCATCCCAGGTATGCAAGGATGGTTCAACATAAGAAAATCAATCAACGTAATACACCATATAAACAGATTGAAGGAAAAAAATCACATGATTATATCTATTGATACAGAAAAAGCATTTGACAAAATACAGCACCCTTTCTTGATAAAAACACTCCAAAAGATTGGAATACAAGGGAATTTTTTGAACATGATAAAGAGTATATATGAAAAACCTAAAGCCAATATTGTTTACAATGGAGAAATCCTAGACTCCTTCCCTCTAAACTCAGGAACAAGACAAGGATGCCCACTGTCTCCGCTCCTATTTAACATTGTCTTAGAAGTACTTGCACGAGCACTGAGGCAATAACCAGAAATAAAAGGCATTCAAATTGGAAAGGAAGAAGTCAAAATTTCATTATTTGCAGATGACATGATCCTATACATAGAAAACCCTGAGAGATCTACAACGAAGATTCTAGAACTCATAAATGAGTTTAGTAAAGTCGCAGGTTATAAGATCAATGCGCAAAAATCAGTAGCATTTCTGTACACCAATAATGAGCAAGATCAGGAGGAAATCAAGAAACAAATACCATTCACAATAGTAAATAAAAAAATCAAATACTTAGGAATAAATTTAACTAAAGAGGTAAAGAACTTATACAATGAGAACTATACAAGTTTGTTCAAGGAAATCAAAGAAGACCTAAATAAATGGAAGACTATTCCTTGTTCATGGATAGGAAGACTGAACATTATTAAGATGTCTATCCTACCAAAACTGATCTACACATTCAATGCAATCCCAATAAAAATCAACGCAACCTTCTTTAAGGAACTAGAAAAACTAACTATGAAATTTATTTGGAAAGGAAAGAGACCCCGAATAGCCAAAGACATACTGAAAAAGAAAAACGAAATTGGAGGAATCACACTACCTGACTTCAAAACATACTATAAAGCTACGGTGGTGAAAACAGCATGGTATTGGCATAAGGAGAGAATCATAGACCAATGGAATCGAATTGAAAGCTCTGATATAGAACCTCACATATACAGCCACATAATATTCAATAAAGCCACCAAACCCTCTCAACTGGGAAAGAGTGGCCATTTCAACAAATGGTGTCTGGAGAAGTGGATAGCCATACGTAGAAGAATGAAAGAGGATTACCATCTCACACCTTATACAAAGATCAACTCAAGATGGATCAAAGACCTAAATATAAGAGCCAAGACCATAAAAACCTTAGAAAGCAGTGTAGGGAAACATCTACAGGACCTTGTAATAGGAAATGGATTTATGAATATCTCACCAAAAGCACGAGCAGCAAAAGAACTAATAGATAAATGGGACTTCCTCAAAATTAAAGCCTTCTGCACCTCAGAGGAGTTTGTCAAGAAAGTAAAAAGGGAGCCCACACAGTGGGAGAAAATATTTGGCAATCATATATCTGATAAGAAACTTATAACTTGCATATATAAAGAACTCCTATATCTTGAAAATAAAAAGATAAACAACCCATTTAAAAAATGGGAAAAAGACTTAAACAGACACTTCTCCGAAGAAGAAATACAAATGGCAAGAAAGCACATGAAAAAATGTTCCAAATCTCTAGCTATCAGGGAAATGCAAATCAAAACCACAATGAGATACCATCTTACACCCATAAGATTGGCAGCTATGAAAAAAACAGAAGAATACAAGTGCTGGAGAGGATGTGAAGGAAGGGGAACACTCATCCACTGCTGGTGGGAATGCAGAAGGATCCAACCATTCTGGAGGACAGTATGGCGGTTTCTCAAAAAACTAGCCATAGATTTGCCATATGACCCAGCAATACCACTGCTGGGTATATACCCAGCAGAACTGAAAACAAGGACACAAACCAATATATGTACACCAATGTTCATAGCAGCATTGTTCACTATTGCCAAAAGTTGGAATCAACCCAAATGCCCATCAACAGATGAGTGGATCAATAAAATGTGGTATATACACACAATGGAATACTACTCGGCTGTAAGAACAAACACACTACAAACACATGTGATAACATGGATGAATCTTGAGAACCTTATGTTGAGTGAAGCAACCCAGACATTGAAGGACAAATACTACATGACCTCAATGATATGAAATAAACAAGCTGCCCTAGATAGCAAGAGACTGAACAATAGGCTTACAGGAAATCGGAGGGTGGAGGAAGGATATGAGCCGATGTCTGCAGCGGTGGAATTTAAGACGAGATGGTGGTAAGTATGAACACAAAGAAGAGATAAAAGGGGGCAAGGGGTTGCCTTTGGTTGGGGCTTTACGGGTTTGAGGGTGGCTGGGGAGGGACGGATGGGTAACGTTGCCCAAAAGTGGGGGGAGGGAGGGGTAGCATACGAACACAGGAGAGGGTCAGGAGGTGGTGGAGAGTAAAATGCCGAGAAAATCATATCAAAATATAATAAAGAGGGTTACCTGTTTAGAATGCTCGGAGGGGAGGGTCTGATGCAGGACGGGCTCCTGGGGAATGTCTAAATGCTCATTCTGCCAGAGTGGGTGACACCATGTGGTAGAATCCCAAGTAGTGAGAGTGGGGGTGGACCCACATCTTGGGGATGACTAATGCCATCAAATAGAGGGAACTGTATCCCTCGAGAGAAAGGGTGGCTCCCAGGGCATTGGGGCAGTTGAGCAAGTTAGGCCCTGAACACTATTCCATCTATCTCTGGAAGTGGCTCCTCAGGAAACGGAGGTTGGCTGTCACTGTGGGCACCAAGGTGGAAGGGAAAATGGACGTTAAATGTGTGGAACCAAAGTAAAGGGGGGGCAAGAGAGGAGTTTCTTGAGAGTATACAAGGATGGATATAAAACATGTAATATTACACCATAACATATAGGAGATGACAGACTGATAATGTAAACCATAATGTAAAACATAGGATAACTAAAAGTGTAAAGAACTGTGTATCCTAAAGTATGCACCATAATGTAAGCACAGATGTTACCTTGTTAGAAAGCTAATATCTCAGACTCTGTACATCACCTTAAGTAAATATGATATGAATAGGGCGTAAGAGTATCACTGTGGAAGGGAAAAGGTTTTCTGTTGGATGTGTGGGAGTGCTGTATATTATATATATGCATTGCTGTGGTCTAGGACTCCTGTGAAGAAATGCTGAATAATTAGGGGGGAAAAAAAAAAAAAAAAGATAGGATGTGGAATTTTTTCCAATCAACATTCTTTATCTAAGTTCTTTATCTAACTTTATCCAAGTTCTTTATCTATCCTTTAAACCCATCGCTATATGCCATTCCCTAGTAAGGGACCATGACATTATATTGGGCTTCAAATTTCGGGGAGTTCTGGATCACAGAGTGTTTCAACAATGGCAATGGAGGGATACTGGTATGGGATACCAATGACAGGTGATATATGGCTGACAGGGAGCTGTATAGAACATATGTCCAGGGTGCATGGTAATGTTTGGATATACTCATAGTGGCAACAATTAAAAACCACAGCAGGTGGGGTACTGGGTTCCTGGCCAGTGGTGCTCTGTCGTGGTCGCTAGGGGAGCAGCGACAGTCTCCCAGGTACAGCGGTGGGGACCGGGAGGGAGTGAGGGTTCAACAGTGAGCCCCTGATGCTAATGACGATGCTTGTGAGCTGATAAACCTAAAATAAGAACAAGGCCTAGAGCAACATTGTGCCTGGGAATTTCCTCCTGTCAGCCTTCATGTTACTCAAATGTGGCCAGTCTCGAAGCCAAACTCAGCATGTAAATGCAATGCCTTCCCTCCAGCGTGGGACATGACACCCGGGGATGAGCCTCCCTGGCAACGAGGGACCTCTATCAACTACCAACTGATGATGCAACTGGAAAATGACCTTATACGGAAGGTTCAATGCGGATCAGCAGAATATCCATGTCTACATAAAATAACATGACTTTAAAATGCTGTTTGACCTAAAGTAAGGGGGAAATGGAAAGGAGAAATGAGTTTATATGGCTACGAGTTTCTAAAAAAGAGTCTGGAGGCTGGCAGAAGGATTGCCCTCATGCACAACTGAGCAGAGTCAGAGAGACAGATACAGCAGATACAACCCCCAGATATTGGTTCCTTTGAAGGCTAAAGAGACCCATGAGAGTTATGGTCATGGCCGATGGGGTTAACTACCAGGACAGATGGCCCCTCTTCGGAAATGGTGTTTATGTGTGATGAATCTGGACTCAGATGGGATCTTCCTTCATAAGACTTTCATGCTAATGTGCTGGAGGTGCAGTTAATGTTGGAGTTTAAGATATATTTATGGGATTTGAATCTCTGGACTGACAATGTGATAGCCAGGTCCTGAGCCTCAACAGACTCCAGCACCTACAATCTGATTTATTGGACTTACCACACTCAGCTAAGATGGAGTTGAAGAAGGACAATCACCACACCATGGAGCCTAGAGTGATTACAACTGAAAATGGGAGGATTGCATCCAGCATCCATGTGGAATCTGAGCCTCCTCTTGACATAGAAGTGCAATGGACACAACCAATCCAATGTCCACATAGAAGAGGTGGCATTGGATTGGGAAAAGTGGACATGGTGGACGATGGGTATGGGGAAAGGCAGGAAGAGATGAGAGGTGGAGGCGTCTTTGGGACATGGAGCTGCCCTGGATGGTGTCTCAGAGGTAATCACTGGACATTGTAAATCCTCACAGGGCCCACTGGATGGAATGGAGGAGAGTATGGGCCATGATGTGGACCATTGTCTATGAGGTGCAGAGGTGCCCAAAGATGTACTTACCAAATCCAATGGATGTGTCATGATGATTGGAACGAGTGTTGTTGGGGGGGGGAGAGGGGGGTGGGGGGTGGGGTTGAATGGGACCTCACATATATATTTTTAATGTAATATTATTACAAAGTCAATAAAAAAAAAGAAAGAAGCACATAGGTATAATATATTATATGCTTTTTATTTTATTAACTTTATTTCAATATATGTAACTGCTTTCCTTTGTAATTTTATTTTATGCATTTAAAAACATTCTTTTTAATGTACTTAATGTTTAATGTTTAAAGGGGATGTGTTAGTGTGGATGTGATATACTTATTAAATAATGCAAGTATAAAAAAAAAAAAGAAGAAGTAGAAAAACTGAACTTCAATTTACTAATCAATAATTTAGCCAAAGGAATCTTGGAACTTTTTTTTTTTTAATCTTAAATCATCTTCAGTTCAAACATTACGAAAGTCATGATAAGTGGAAAAAATCCTACAGGTTGTTGTTTTGATTTGACAGGTGTTCTAGATAATGCCACTAACACCATAAAACTCTCTTTCAATAAGTACATGAAATTAGACAGATGCTGGTTTGAAATATCAAAACTCTAGATATAACCTGGAACATGTACAATTTTAAGGGGGAAATCTACTTACATCACTGCAGAATTTCTTTGGTTCCTTCTTTATTGCTAAGTGACCTAAAAATAATATTTTAGAACAAAAAATAGATAATTTATGTAACAACAATACATCTAATTCTCCTCTTTTGTTGCATTGGAAGTGGGATCTGTCCCCCTCCTAATCTGCTATGAGCATGCTTGACTCATGGATTATATGGAATTATAATACTAATGCTTAATACTAGTCCCTTAATTTTACTGTGTAGTCCAAAGTGTAATATTCAATTTTTAAATGTCATTGCATAGACACTGTTTCATTCAATCAATTATCCAACAAATAAATGAAAACCTGATATGTAGAGTGGTTTAAGTCACAATGGAAAACCTGATGTTCAATTAAGACATAAAAAACAGTAGTGCAGATCTGAATTGATCACTTTCCTAGACTGAGATTTTCTTTATTTAAGTTCATGCTGTCTACACTAAAAACTGAATTTTCTGCATAAACATAACAATGTGCTCATGCAAATCTTGATCAGGAATTTAAGACTGCAAAGCATAAATAACTTCATTGTTTGCTTTAGGAAGTTCTTATGACTCAGTATATCTGTACATACATCAGGTTCATCTGAGCAAACAGACATTTTTATGAAGAAAAGACTTCATGAAAACTTCCTATTCTCAGGGTACTGGTTTTAAGGGATAATCTCAAGATATTTGACTCTTTTGTCCTCCCATATTAACAAATTATGCTGTCAATATTATACAAACAAAACAAATCACTACTTTGAAAATCCTCTGTATATATAATTTAACTCATTCATGAACAAAATAAGGCACAGCAAGTATGCTAGTAACATCTCTTTTTAGTTATGCTACCTATATAATTGTCTAAAAAGAATGTTAACTGGTTGCCCATTTTGTGAAAATAGCACTTAGAATCTTTCAAGTAAATTGAGTTTGAAGGGGTAAGGGATCACCCACACATGTTAGTTATGTTGCTTGTAATCATTGCTCTTGTCAGATTTACTGTTCATAGAGCCTTGAAAGCTTCTGCACAACCACCAGCATGGCAGTTCATGTGTCAGTGATATAGCCTGTGCATGAATTCAAAATTGTTTCCAAGTGTACCTAGTCCCTAAAAGTCCAAAAAAGTAATATAGGCCCTACAGTCTTTGAATGTTCAGAAAGGATGTAAGACTGAAGGTGTATTCAAGGTTGCTTCCAGATGGAAAGTGGAAGATATGCTAAATCCAAGCTGGCTTGGAATGTGGGGAATATACAACTCACCTGGAGGAAATAACCTATCTGATATTCAGATCAAACACTGAAGAAACTAACCAAAGGTCTGTTTGCATACCATCACCTTTTGTCTCTTTAGTCTTAAACCTCTGTATAAAAGAGACCAAAAAATGCTATTTGGGGCTTGGTTATTATTAGGACAAGAGTCCGCCGAGTCCAGCCAGTGGAAATAAACCAACTTCCTTCTCAGAGTTCTTGTGTTCTAGCCTTCAATACCATGCACACCCCATTTCTCTACAACATTTTGGGGGCTCATCTGGGATTTCCCTGAGAGGGTCAGAGGTGGCAACAGTTGTTTGTCCCTCCTGGACATCTCCGAGGAGGCTGGGAGGGTCCAGGTGAAACCCAGCCCTGGGCACCCCTAGACACCCCATTTGAGTACAGAAAGAGGTTGCAGTCTTCGCTGGAGTCTTCCCAGATGAACCAGAGGCACCAGAAGGTTTGAGAGACCCTGAAAATGAAGCAAGGAGCTCCGAATGTCAGACTGGTAAGACCCCTGGGGGCATAGTGCAGGAAAAGCCTAATTCTAAAATTAGGAAGGAGCCTGATCAACTCTCAAAGGGGAGGCCCTAGTACTCCTGAGAATACAGGAGGAAGTCATTTCCTCTACAGGTCTGAGGAAGGGAAAGGGGGGTGGTTGTGTGCATGTGCTTGTGGCGACCAAGTGAGATGCAGAAAATCACTTCTGTGGGGCGAGTGCGGAGTCCTGATCCGTGGATCTGTGGTGACCTCATATGATCAAGGGCAGTCTGGTGGGTCCCTGCAAAGGGACCCTTTTCCATATTGGGGGCTTATACCCATCCACTAAGGTCAAGAGACACTGAAAGTTCCCACAAGGGACACAGACAGAGACGGACAAAGCGTAAGGCTTGAGTGACTGTTGTGCACCATCAGCACAGGGTGGAAATAGGAAACACACACAGTAAAACCCCATTAGGTTGTATGCTGAAAAACTTCCCCTGTGCATTCCATGAAGATGTGTATGGCATAATGTTTCAGCCAGGAACACTTAGGGTGCTTTGTGAATTAGAATGGCCAACTTTCCGCATGGGCTGGCCCCAGGAGGGCACTTTGGAGCCCCAGATCATCTGTAAAGTCCATGATGCAGTAACTGGAAATCCAGGGCATCCACACCAATTTCCCTACATCAATGCTTGGGAAATTGCTGTGAGCCAAAACGCACCTTGGTTAGGGAAGTGTGTGACTAAGGAAGCTAGAATTTGCTTAATATAGAAACTGAGGAGTGCCGTCCCAGGGACCAGACCAAACAATCAACGTGCAAAGGGCCCAGAGAAAGTGCATCCCAAGTCCAGTGCTAATCCACCCATTTTAGAAGAGCCATATGAACATGAATTTCCACCGCCTTATGTGATGACTCCCGCTCCGGCAGTCCTGAGGAATGAAAATGAGCTAGTCTCCCTAAGCAGTGCCCCATTGTCGTTATCCACGTGGGGAAGTATGATGCCCACACCATCCCCTCTGCTGTTTTTATCACCATCAGAGAGGGCACCTATACCATCCCCGCAGTTGCCTTTATTGCCATCTGCACCTGAGAGCCCTACACCATCTCCACAGCAGCTTTTACCGTCTCTGCAGTGGTCTTTGGTACCTTCTGCAAGGGAGGATGCAGATCAGCTGCTTTTACAGCCAGTTTGCCCCTGGCAACACCACTGCAGCACTGCCCATCAGTCAGGAAGGAGATGCTGAGAAGCGGCAACTCAAACCACAGGGAGCCCCAGGGGCAGAGAGAGCAGAGAGAAGGGCTGCCTTCTAGCTACCTCTCCGTGAGGCCCAGACCCCAATCTTTTACAATGCAGATGGCCAGATTCTAGGGGGAAACTGGACATTCATCTATCAGCCCTTTACAAGAACGGATCTCTTTAACTGGAAAAGCCACACCACACCATTCTCAGAGAAGCCTCAGACCATGACAGACCTTTTCCAGTCCATCATACAGACCCACAAACCCACCTGGGCTGATTGTAAACAACTTATAATGACTTTATTGAACTTTGAAGAGAGAATGCGTGTCATGCAGGGAGCTCTAACCTGGCTTAGAGAGCACTCACCGGAGGGAACTTTGGACAGTGATCAATATGCCCACTTGCAGTTCCCAGAGGAGGACCCCCTGTGGATCCAAATAGCCCTGTCAGGTTCAACTGATTAGAAACATTCCATAGGGCCTTAGCTGAAGGATTCAAGGTGGGGATACACAAGACAGTGAATGTGGCAAAGACCAGTCAAATTCTACAGGCTCTGGATGAGAGTCCTGCTCAATTCTATGAGAGACTGTGTGAAGTATTTTGTGTATATATGCCCTTTAACCCAGATGCTCCTGAGAGCCAAACAATGGTCAATGCTGCATTTGTTGCCCAATCACAAACAGACATCCAAAGAAAGCTGCAGAAGTTGGATGGGTTTGCTGGAATGAATATCTCTCAGCTCATAGAAGTAGCTACTAGGGTCTATGTCAACTGTGATGTAGAAACAAGAAGGGAAGAAAATAGAAAAATGAAAAAAAAAGGCAGATCTTCTGGCAGAGGCAATTGTGGAAAAATCCATTCCTGTGTCAAGGAAAGTAACCTGGCAAGCCCCAGCCCCAAGGAGAGGGAAAGGCCCATGTCTAGGGTGAAATCAGTGTGCATACAGCAAAGAAGATGGGCATTGGAAGTGAGTGTCCCAGTTGGCCATTTGATCTGGCCTCTGCAGCCAAAACCTTAGCCAGAAAAGCCAGTGGGGCATCACAACCCAAACGCTGGGTCCAAAGAGGTTCAGAAAGAAAACCTGTAGATCAGATCATTGGGCTGGCAGGAATGAAGGACTCTGATAGAGATTATTAGGACAGACCATGCTCCTATTCTCTTAGCTCCAAATTGGGGGCCATGCTATACATATGATGGTTGACACTGGGGCTCAACATTCTGTAATGACCAAGCCAGTTGGGCCTCTATCTAAAAGACAAGCCACTATCGTAGGGGCAACTGGCAAAAGTGCCCAACGACCCTTCCTTCAAGCCAGGACCTGCAACCTTGGGGGAAAGGAGGTCACTCACAAATTCCTTTATCTTCCAGAGTGCCCAGTCCCCCTCCCGGGTCGAGACCTACTGTCTAAACTGCAGGCTCAAATTATCTTTGATGCCACAGTACAATCCACACTGACACTGGGGCCATAAGACCCTCCAAAAATAGTGCTAACCCTTCCTCTGCAGGAGGAATGGAGACTGTTTTGCCTCAGTGAGACTGGCCAATCCATGGCCAGGCAGCTCCCCTTTAAAGATGTATGCCCCTTCTGAAGTATGGGCAGAAGGTAACCCAATGGGGATGGCACTTGACATTCCTCCAATTATTACTGAAATAAAGCTTACAGCCTGTCCAGTAGGCATAAGGCAATATCCAGTTCCACACGAAGTGCAAGAAAAGGTCCAGCTACATATTCAGAGATTACTGAATGAGGGCATATTGAGGCCATGCCAGTCTCCGTGGAACACCCCACTCTTCCCAGTTAAAAAGCCTGATGGAGATTACTGCCCAGTCCAGGACTTATGAGCAGTTAATTCGGCAGTAATAACCCTTCATTCTGCAGTTTCTAATCCATTTAATCTTCTCAGTTTAATACCCTCATCGGTAATATACTTTTCATGCCTAGATCTAAAGGATGCCTTCTTCTGCATTCAGGTAGTACCCCAGAGCCAACCAATTTTTGCCTTTATATTGGAAAATCCAAACTCAGGTGAAAAGCAGCAGCTGACATGGACACGATTGCCTCAGGGATTTAAAAATGCACCCACTATTTTTGGACAAGCCCTGGCCAGTGATCTCAAATCCTTTAAAGCAGAAAGCCATAACTGTTTTCTCCTTCACTATGTAGATGACCTCATTCTTGGAAGTCCCACCTATCAAAACTGTGCTGGTGGAACCCATGCTCTTTTAAAACATCTACAGCAAAAAGGCTATTGGGTGTCTAAGCAAAAGGCCCAAATCTTTCTACCTCAAGTCAAATATCTGGGTTATAAAATAATGCAGGGGCGCTGTGAATTGGGACTTGAAAGAAAGAAAGTGATCTGTAGTCTCCCTGAGCCTAATATCCCACCAGAAGCTGTGAGAGTTCCTTGGGGCAGCTGGATTCTGCTGCAATTGGATCCCCAATTTTGGGGTCATCACGTGCCCTTTATATGAAGCCACAAAGGAGGGAGAGTGTGATCCTCTGCTCTGGCAAAGCCCACAGAAAAATGCTTTCACTGCTCTCATACAAGCCCTAATGGAAGCACCGAGCCTCGGACTTCCAGACCTCACTAAGCCGTTCTACCTCTATGACCACAACTGCCAAAGCATCACAGTAGGAGTACTCACTCAATACCTCGGTTCCTGGCAAAGATCTGTAGCGTAGCTATCCAAAAAACTGGACACTGTAGCCCAGGGATGGCCCTCATGTTTGCAAGCCATAGCAGCTGCAGCCATGCTTACAGTAGAAGCTACAAAATTAACTCTTGGGCAGCCTATAATTGTCCAGGATCCGCATAAAGTAATTACAATCTTAGAAGCCAAAGGAACACATTGACTTACTAAAAGCCACCTGGTTAAATATCAAACCCTATTATGTGAAAATCCATCCACCAAGCTGGAACTTGTAAAAACCCTAAATCCCACCACCCTTCTACCCATGGAGCCAGGGGTTCCAGCCCATAACTGCCTGGAAACATTGCAAGAAGTATATTCCAGCCGGCCAGACCTCCAAGACCAGCCACTGGCAAATCCTGACATGGAGTTATTCACAGATGGGAGTAGTCTTATGCAGGGCAGCAATCAGCGAGCAGGATATTCTGTAGTAACATATGAAACCACAGTAGAGGCCCAACACCTCCCAGATAACACATCAGCACAGAAAGCTGAACTCATTGCCCTCACCCAGGCCCTGCAACTTGCAGCTGGAGTCAAAGTTAACATCTACACAGACTCCAAATACACCTTTCTTACCCTGCATGTGCATGGAGCCTTATACAAACAAAAGGGACTCATTAACTTGGGAGGCAAGAACATTAAATATGGCACACAGATTCTGGAGCTACTAGAAGCAGTTTGGGAGCCTGTCAAAGTGGCTGTAAAACCCTGTAAGGGACACCAGACAAGCCACAGCCCCATTGCCCAGGGAAATCGGAGGGCAGACACTGAAGCAAAAAGAGTGGCATCGGAAAGATCCCTATCTGAAAACCTGGCCACTGCTCTCATTTCTCAACCTCTTAACTATGAGAGCCTCCAATATACACATCCTGCTCTCATCCCACAGCCTCAGAGTCACCAAGAGCCACAATATACTCAAGCAGAGAGAATGGATACTCTCTGAGGGTGGGACACAAGGAGAAAATGGATGGTGGACATTGCCTGATCACAGAATAGTTGTGCCACAAATATTAGCAGCAACTGTAGTTCACGACTAACATGAGAACACACACTTGGGAAAAACCCATCTTAAAGAAGTGTTAGAAAGATTCTTCTACATCTGAAGACTAGTTGCTATCACCCACGCTGTATGCCAATGGTGTGTGACATGTGCAAAGAATAACCCTTGCCAGGGGCCCAAAGGAACCCCAGGAGCTCAGAGAATTGGTAGTATGCCTCTTGAAGACCTAGTAGTTGATTTCACTGAAATGCCATGATCCAGAGACTATAAGTATCTCCTAGTCCTTGTTTGCACGTTTTCTGGCTGGGTGGAAGGCTTTCCCACTTGAGCAGAAAAAGCTGAAGAAGTAGCTAAGGTTCTCCTCAAGGAAATCATTCCTCACTATGGGCTACCGCTCTCGATTGGCTCTGACAATGGACCTGCCTTCGTCTCCGAAATCACTCAAAAGATTGCAAAGGCACTGCACATCCAATGGAAACTGCACACTGCTTACCATCCTCAGAGCTCAGGAAAGGTAGAGCGAATGAACCATACAATAAAGACTTATATTGCCAAGATTTGCCAAGAAACTGGGCTGACATAAGTGCAAGTACTTCCAAGTGCTCTCCTACAAGTTTGAGCCAGCCCAAGCCAAAAACTAAGCCTAACCCCTTATGAAATCCTCTTTGGGAGGCCTCCTCCCTAATCAGAAATATAGAAAGGGATCTCAGAGAAAGAGGAAACTTATCAATATCTCAGCAGATGATCAGCTGAGGAAAAACCCTACATAACTTGCATCGCTGGGTCCAAGAAAGGGCCCCCATTAGCTTAAGCAGCTCTGTACACCCGTACAAGCCAGGAGATGCAGTTTGGGTCAAGGACTGGAAGTCAGATCCACTAACCCCTCGATGGTGGAGGACCCTATCTTGTCATTTTATCCACCCCCACTGCAGTTAAAGTAGCTGAAATCACCCCATGGATACACCATAGCTGAGTCAAGCGAGCTGCCCCAGAGTCCTGGACCTGTATTCCAGATACCCATAGCTCAACCAAACTCAACTTGTGAAAAAGGGGAACACCAACCCCTGCTCCAGTCACACCCTGGAAGCTGACTGGTCCATGCACGACAGAAGATTGACGATGGAATACCGAGCTCTCTCCAATCACACCCTGGAACTGATTGGTCTATGCACAGTAAAAAATTAGGAATCTGGTTTAATCTGTTACAATTCCCCATTGGCTATTTTTCCTACTTCTAGCCCTAACCCTCCCCTGGTCCCAGGTCAACACCACATGTATTCAAAAGGTGCGTACAGGGGCCCATGTCAACACCACATTAATATATCATAGTCATTACACCTGCAAGGGCCAGATAACCACCTGTCAGTTTAAGGGAATCTCCTATAGTGTCTGTAACACATCTGGCCAAATAACCTGCTATGACTCTAGACCCCAACAGTCTCCCATAAATGGGAAAAAAGAGTGCTTGATCAAAATGGGGAGCTACTTTCCTCCACCCCAGTCACTAGCCAGAACCAATAAGAGTCCCTCCTATTTGACGCTTGTCAAGTTATAGATTCCAGGATACCATGGAACAGAGATTGTGGAGGACTCAGTTGGGAGCAGACATATACTCATAACAATAAGTATATGTGTGCTTCAGAAATGGGAAGTGCAGCCCAAGGGGGGGGACTTTTGGTGCAAATGCATAGGTGCATACTACTGCCCCTACTGGTCTTGTGTCACCTGGGCCACCTGGAACACAGACACAGCTAAACAAACAGCTATCCTCACCAAGGGTATGGCCCCAGCTAACTGTCCATGTGGTCAATATAACCCCTTAAACCTCACCATCCTTAAACCTGAATCCTGACAGATGCAGGGAGTCCAAATGGGCCTCTGCATTGATGGTAAAGGAATAGACCCAGAAGTCTACGTCTGGGTTGGGTATCAGGAATACCCACTCACAAATAAAGCCCATTCTGTGTTCCACTCCTTCTATGAAGAAATGGAAAAACCCTTTTCCATCCCACAAGCAGCAAGAAACCTCTTTATAAGCCTGGCTGAAGTGGTTGGGGCAGCCTTAAATGTCTCCTCATGCTATGTATGTGGAGGTACTAATATGGGAGACCAATGGCCCTGGGAAACCAAGGAATACAATTACAGCCAACTATATAATGCAACTGACCTCCCGGCTGTCCCCCAAGATAGTATGTGGCCCTTGCAAACTTCTGTCATAGGAAAATATTGTGCTTCAAGGGCCTGCCTAAGCTCCTCTATAGCTGTTGGAAACTTAACATGTACAGGAGGAAAATTCCAGAATTATACCAAAAATACAACAGAGCCTTGGGGAACATGGAATGACTCTGACCTCGTTCTCATAAATCATACTTTTCCCAAATTAATCACAGTGTGGAACTTCACCACAAAGGGTCCCTTTACTCCCCAAATGGTTTGTACTGGATTTGTGGGAAGGTTGCATTCCAAGAACTTCTGCAAAACTGATGTGGAACTTGTATGCTTGGTACAATAAAACCCTCCCTCTTCCTCATTCCCTTAACAGAAGGGAAAGAGCTAAGCCAGCCAGTATATCAAAACATAAAAGGAAAAAGGGCTGTCACTACCTGGGGAGGTGAAGAATGGCCCCCTGAGCATATAATCCAATACTATGGGCCAGCAACTTGGGAAGAGGATGGCATGTGGGGTTATCAAACCCTTATCTATATGCTAAACCAAATCATCCACCTACAAGCTGTGGTAGAGATAATAACTAATAAAACTGCCCATGCACTAAACTTACTAGCCCAACAGCAAACTAAATTCAGAAATGCTATCTATCAAAACCGTCTTGCCCTAGACTATTTCTTGGCAGCTGAAGGGGGAGTTTGTGGAAATTTCAATCTCTCTAACTGCTGCTTTGAATTAGATAACACTGGAAAGGTTATTGATGAAATTACAAGAAAAATAGTAAAAATTGCTCATGTCCCAGTGCAAACCTGGAATTTAAATAATCCCTTTGGAAGCCAGCAGTCAATAGTAAACAATTTTAAGCTTCTACTGGGAATAATTGCCTTCTTCATAGGAGCATGCACCATCCTTCCATGCCTCCTCCCTTTCATCATAAACAGAATGCACACCCTAATAAATGGTATAGTAAGAAGGCAAACAGCTGCCCATCTCATGGCTCTATATACATTCCAGTCAGTCCAGAGGGACTCAGACAATAGTGATGCCAAAGCTTAATAACTTAAGCTTGGCCTCAAAAGGGGAATATGATATAGCCTATGCATAAATTCAAAATTGTTTCCAAGTGTACCTAGTCCCTAAAAGTCCAAAAAAGTAATATAGGCCCTACAGTCTTTGAATGTTCAGAAAAGATGTAAGACTGAAGGTGTATTCAAGGTTGCATCCAGATGGAATGTGGAAGATATGCTAAATCCAAGCTGGCTTGGAATGTGGGGAATATGCAACTCACCTGGAGGAAATAACCTATCTGATATTCAGATCAAACACTGAAGAAACTAACCAAATGTCTGTTTGCATACCATCATCCTTTGTCTCCCTAATCTTAAACCTCTGTATAAAAGAGTCTGAAAAATTCTATTTGGGGTTCCGTTATTATTAGGACAAGAGTCCACTGAGTCTGGTCAGTTGAAATTAATAAACTTCCTTCTCAGAGTTCTCGTGTCCTGGCCTTCAGTACCATGCACATCCCACTTCTCTACAACATCAGAAGTAGACTAAGTCTTGAAAAGAGCATAATGGAATTCCTTGAAAATGCCACTTGAAACCAACATGGTAGTATAGACCTGAATATCTAAAAATTTACATTTCTTTGTGAGATTATCCTGCAACTCCTGAAAACAGAAAATCAAGAGAATATTTATAAAGAAAATGGTGCTTCAGGGGCAATCACCTGACATTGTAAATCCTCACAAGGCCCACTGGATGGAATGGGGGAGAGTATGGGCCATGATGTGGACCATTGACCATGAGGTGCAGAGGTGCCCAAAGATGTACTAACCAAATGCAATGGATGTGTCATGATGATGGGAATGAGTGTTGCTGGGGGGGGGGGGAGAGGTTGGGTGGGAGTGGTGGGGTTGAATGGGACCTCATATATATATTTTTTAATGAAATATTATTACAAAGTCAATAAAAATAAATAAATAAATAAATAAAAACACACACACAAAAAAGAAAAGAAATCCATATACTTAAGCACTTTCCTTAAAGATGTAAAATCTGATCATTACTTTTTTCTCTATTACAAATTACATTCCTTTATTTTCAAAATTCCTCCATTAAAAGAGTGGCTTCACTTTCCATCCCTATATCCAACCCCTTAAAATCCTCATTTAGTTTTTTTGTTTCTTCCTTTTTTCTATTTTTTAATGTTACATTAAAAAAATATGAGGTCCCCATATACCCCCCACCTCTCACCCCACTCCTCCCACATCAACAACCTCTTTCGTCATCATGGGACATTCACTGCATTTGGTGAATACATTTAGGAGCACTGCTGCACCACATGGATAATGGTTTACATTGTAGTTTACATTCTCCCCCAGTCTACCCAGTGGGCCATGGCAAGACATACAATGTCTAGCATCTGTCCCTGCAGTACCACCCAGGACAACTCCAAGTCCTGAAAATGCCCCCACATCATCTCTTCTTCCCTCTCCCTACCCTCAGCAGCTACCATGGCCACTTTCTCCACATCAATGTTACAATCTCTTCCATTACTAATCACAATAGCTCCACAGGCCACAGAAATGATCATTACTTTTATCAAAAGTTCTAACCAACAGAAGCAAATAGAATTATGCAATTTGTGTGATCCCCAGGTCCAAAACCATCAAAAGACCCAAATGAAGTCATCCTTGTTGAACAAAAACAATAGGACTTGTTTTATCTCACAGTGACTGAATCTCTGGAATTAATCCATTTTATCAAGGAAAGTTTGTTGACTCAAATATCTCAGAATTTTTTCTCCCATTGGGCACCACTCAGTAAATTTCTCCACTGGAAAATATTTTCTTGCCTAAGAAGTCTCAAAATATATTTATTTTCCTTTTATTTAAGTTATCTTTTAATTATTCCTAAATATTAAGTTTATTGATTTTTCCTATTTTTTTAAGAAATTTGTTCCATTGAGTGACAAAATTTCTTTCTTTAAACTAGTGTTTCTTATGAACGTATTACTTTATATAAGCTGGTTTCTTTCTCATTTTGTGATATGAGAATTTCATAGGTAACTGGATCTCGAGCATATCTTTATCAAAGTTATGAATTAATTAGGTAAAAATGTATTCAGGTCGGAAAACTAAAATTTTATGGAGTTCTATCTTTTCCACCCAATGCAGGGAAATATTTACACAGTCTTTAGGTCACACATACAGATGTAACTTATACTAAATTAAAGTTAAATTAAATATTGGCATGGATTGATATTTAGGCTCATAATCAAACGGCCAGATCTTCATGTCATACATAACCATTTATTTCTAAAAAATGTGTGAGAAATAACATTTTTGAGAAGGAAACATTGAGACATATAGCTGTAACCAGCAACAAGACTTCAGTTTCTGAAAATGGATCATTCAACCTGTCATTTAAAATATAATGACAAGCTCAGTCAATGGAGTTACAAGATGGTTCCTCTCAATGAATAGAAAATTCCCTCACCATGGAAATAAGTAGGCTTACACTATTCTCATTTTTGTGAACATATTTATTTTTTCTTTCTCACTTTCCATGAATTACTGGTTTAGATTACCATTTCTTTATATTTCGTTTTTAATTTTTAAGCACTTAAATTGTTTTGATAGCATCCCCATTTTCCACGACTGCTGTGACAATCTCTCCATGTTGTTTGGCTTACAACCCAAATTTGTTACCTCAAATTTTGGAAGATTGAAGACTGACTTCTACAGAGTTCAAACTTTGAACATCTACAAACTTTGGAGATCCTTGGCTTGTATCTCTGCTCCTATCACATGGTGACTTCTCCCTCTTGTGTATGCTCTTTGACTTTCCACTGAATTCTGCCTTCTCTTGACTTTGACTGGCTTTTTTTTCTTATAAGTATCCGGTGATATCGATTAAGTCTCACCATGACTGATTTGCCTATTCTAAATGTGATCTTCAAAGATCCTATTCATAAATGAGTTCATATCTTAAATAATGACAATGCCTTCAAAAGCCCTATTTCCAAATAGGTTCACTACTCCAGGAAAACAGATGAAGACTTGAATGTGTCTTCATGTGAGATATGATTCAATCACAACTGTCTGCCTCTAGTTTCCTAAACAACATGTTGCCAAAAGCAAAGCATACTCACCTTACCCCAACATCCCAAGAAAGCTATAGAGAAAGCTAAGCAGAGTGCTGCGAGGAGGGTTATGGGGCCATCAGGTGGGAGGACCTGGAATGACACATTGAGGTGACACATTGGGACCAGAATGACAAGAGGGAGAAACCCTACCCACGATGTGGAAAGAGGGAGCCTGGGAAAAGCACAGCAGGGGAAGAGTCAGAGCCAGAGGGAGTCTGACCAGAGAGGAGGATAGAAGGCATATATTAAGCACAGTGCCTCAACTAAGGCTCAACTGGGGGAGAGCTGCTTCCTAGCCCTGTTGTGTTGATCTGCAGGATTCATGCTAAATGGGAGACAGACTGAAAGAGAGAGTTCACTCCAAGAGAGTGGTGAAGACAGAAAAACATTTAGTGTAAGTCTTAGGAGGGTGGCCTGACATTTAGCCATATTATTTTGTTTAGCAGCAAATGACTAGGTCAGGACTCAGTCGAAGGGGGATTATCTGAGGCTGCTTGTACCTGGAAGCAGAGATGGCAGGGACCCAGGGAAAAGGCAGCCTACCACAGAGGTTGAGAGGAGGCATTTGCAGCTGAATCTAACTACAGTGGGAAGACTCTGGAAGGATTCCGACTCAGCAACAATGGCTGAACTTCATATCATTTCAACCTCATCACAGTATGGAATGAGACAGCAATCAGGAGTGAAAGTGAATTTCCTAGACTCATACAGTCCTACCCAGCCCTGTTTTGAATTTTATTGGGTATTACACTCATCCCTAACTTTTTTTATATGTCTGCCTGTGTATTACCTACATGAGAAACAAGACTATGGGATTTACAGTGTTCTCCCCACTTAGGCTTGATGATTTCCCCAGGAACCAGGTGCTAGAATGATTCCCACTGTGTCAGTGAGGAGACTAAGGAGGCCTTGGTGACTAGTCTGGGGTCACAAAACTGAAAAGAGGGAATAGCTGGTTCTGAATCCAGCTGAGTCTCCTCATAGCTGGGGCCTGAACTGCACACAGGCCTTCCCAGATAGCTGTGGGGAGGGACATGCTGGCAGAACTGTGTCCAGTTATAAGGTGATCTAGGTAAGGAGGATAGACAGATGTACAGATGGACTTTCATGGAGTTCTTACAGTTGAGGGACCCAGGTAAGTGGACCTAAGGAGGTGACCTCAATTCCTTGGTGAGAGGCCCCAACAGAACTTGGAACTCTGGTAACCAGGCACCCAGATTCCAAAGGCAACCCATTCTCAGCTCACTTGGCAGGAGACACCTGAGAGAGAACCATGTTGTTCTCCTGCTTTGTTCCTAGTTCATGAAGCTCCAGCATCAATCAAACCAGAAATGAGTCTCTTTTCCATTGTTTCCAACATTTGCTCAGGCCTCAGCCACAAAGCCCTTGGCCACCATCCAGGAAGTACCCAAAGGTAATGGGGGGGGTGGCCCAGGGACAGCCAATTCAGTACATGCTACTACTGTGCTCCTGCCTGGGCAGCCCCATGTCCATCCACCTCCCAGTGAGTAGGAGGCATGAGAAGTGGGACAACCCTGGGAAGGAGCAGGTGTCAAGGATGGGACCCAGTAGGTCCTTCCCTATCACCTGCCAGGTCATGGTTGGAAGGGTGGGAAGGCTAATCTTGGTGGTGGCACCCACGTGTACCAGTATTAACCCTGAGCTCTCAGTTGTCACCTCCTCTCAGGAGGGGCTGGAGAGGAAGGCAGGCATCCATCTGGGTCTGATCTGGGTCCCAGCCCAAATAAGGAGTAGCTTCCCTTGTGAAGTAGGGCAGTCCACCCTCTGATGCCACTTGGCCCAGCTGCTGGGCACTGTGTACACAGAGCTCCAAGCAGGTAGAAGGTGAGGAGCTGGAGGATGTCCTCATCTATGCCATCACTCTGCAGAAGGTGCAGGTCCATCATGGCCCCAGCCAGAGCCAGCACTGCTTTCAGGTGGGAGCAGGTGCCAATTGGGGTCCTGCAAGAGTGGGGGAGAACCCCAGGGCCTATATCCCACCCTGGCCAGTCCCTTGCTCCCTCTCCCAGGGCTTTCACCCCTGAGTGGCCTAATATTCCATTTCCTGGGGAACCTGGGTCCCCAACAATCACCAACCACACTGCCATTCCATAGGCCCTGGAGCAGGTCACTTCATATGGTTAAAGGAACAGCAGAGAGGAGTCTTTTCCATGGGTTTCCCTTCAGGGTATGCTAAAGGGTGGGTTCACTTCAGGTATGTGCGGATTTTGCTGTATTTCTGTTTCCACTCCCTGGCCCCATGTCCCCAGCAGCAGTCTTCATGACTGTCCTTCAAAACCTGCTGCAAGCCATACAGCTCCTCTCACTTAGGAGGGTTCTTCTCATCTCCCATAACCTTCCCCTTCACTTTTCCAGGTCAGGAGCTGAGGCATTACTTGGCTGCCCAAAATTCAATAAGAGAAGCAGCTTAGAACAGTGATTTGGCCTTCAGTACTGCTGGATCTTGAATGGTCCTTCCCTGTGGCCCTGTCAGCACTGCTGCCCTGAACACCTCCCACAAGCCCCAAGGCACTGATCCCTTCTGACCCTGGTAGAGGCCCCAGGAAAGGGATCGCTGAACAGAGGACATGCAGACATCACTTTCAAGAGTGAGGGACAGGTACATAAGACTGGAGCAGTTCAGTTACCACCTGCTGCCTGTGTGGACAGGATAACCCCTTCACCCTGCCTGGAACTGGCTCTTTTCATTTTCCTTCACTTTCCTGATATGGGGTCAGGGTGGGAAGTGGCATAGCCTAGTGGTTCTGGTCCCATGAGCAGTGGAGTACTGAAAGTTGTTTACTGACCAGGTGCGTCTGCTGTTCCATGAGGCATTTGTTGAGATCCTCAGGCTTGCCAGGGACTTTCTCTGCACCCCACCCCCAGGGACTCTCCTGGCATCTGTCCTTTTCTGGATTTAGGATCTCATCTTTCAATTATTTCCTCACCTCAAATTCAATCTTAAGGCAAGGACCTTTCTCTGTTAGAGGCACACATGTCACCCTTGGCCTCAAGTCACTGAGGGCCTGGGTGCAGCAGGTCTGTCCACAGCCCCAGCCTCACCTAGGGGTCCACAGTTCTTCCTCCGACAACATGTGCTTCCTCTGTCACACCCTACAGGAAGAACAACTTGACCCTCATGAGGGAGGAGAGCAGCACAGTGTGGATGTTCAAGGCAGGCAACTAGGAGAAGCTGGTGAAGCACCTTGTGCCCGCCTTCCAGGAGGGTGACATCATGTATCACTACATCTTCTTTGGAACATACCGGGTCTTCACCACCACTGAGCAGGTCCTGGACTGGTTGTTTCAACAGGTAAGAGCCAGCCTCATCCCTTGCCACTTAAGTGCTCTGCTCCCAACTTGCTTGCACCTCAGAAATGTCATTTCATCCACTGGCCTCAGTTTCCTCCTCGGGAAGGGGAGCAGTTAAAAGGAAAATGTCCAAGACTGATTATAAGGTCTAACTGGGAGAATCCATGGAAAGTGCTTCCCCAATCCTGGTTCAGTGGACAGGGTGGTTGGAGGGGCAGAGTGTTTCCTAGGCAGGATTTTCTTCTTCCCAGTGAAGAAGCTCTCAGCTTCATCCCCTTAATGACCCTAGTTTTCTCATTTCTAAAGGAGTTTTGAGATCCTTTTCAGGGCCTCCTACCTTGGTGTGGTCAGAGCAGGGATCACTGTAGGCTGTCAGAGAGGTCCGGACTCACCCTAGGTCTGAGAAGGTATTGCTTAGGACTCATTCCTTAACCAAGTGTCTACTAGGTGCAGACACTTTCTGAAGCATGTAGCTGCATGCAGTGAATAAAGCAGATAAATTTCCCTGCTCTTCTGGGTTCCATTTGACTTGGGGATACAGGCAGTAACTGAGTCATCTTAAGCAGGGGGTACACTCAGTAAGTTAGCTGTGACATATTCACAGTCTCTCCTAGATATGGATGTAAATGCCATGGCAGTGGTGGATATAACTTATACCTTGAAATGAAAAAGTGAGTGTACCTTGGGAGAAGGTCAGGGGCTCTCCTCACCTGAGACCAGTGTGGGAGTTGGGTGGTAGGTGGCAGGGAAGGATTAGACAAAACACTGGGCTCCACTCATCCTGTGAGCCCGCTGGAGGGCTGAGCCAGAGGGCTTCCCCCTCCAGTTGGAAAGGAGTCAAAGAAAGACGGGGCGGGGTCCTGTGGCACTGGCTGTAGAGAAACCTAGGGACTCATTGTCAGTCTCTGAGACAGCCCTTCCTCACCACAACCCCATCACAGCCCCAAGACGCCCAAACACCATTTCATGCAGACCTATGAGAGAAGGTGGTGAGCAGCCTACTCCTAATCTGCCATGAACCTCAGTCCTGTCTGCCTCCTGCAGGGCTGGCAGGGCTGTCTGTGCCCCTATCATTTGGAAGAGCAGTGTCAGTGGGAAGAGGAGACACACATGGCACATAGTTTCCTCATGGTGGGACCATTACTCTGTAATGAAAATGAAAGGGGAGTTTTCTAGTCAACCTCTCAAGATTAAACTTTCCTACATCAGAATCCTTCCCTTATCTTTTTCTACCTCTAACAGCTCACGGGTAAAGTAGCTCATTAAAATCCTTTTCATTTTTTCCACAACTCAATCTCCACCCCTGTTTTGTTTGTGTTGCTACATTTATTTTTTTCTGGCAAAAATTCAAATTTGCACTAAAAGGCAATAAATCAACTTGCAGACAATATTCGATTTTTGATATAATTCAGTTTGGTGATGTTTTATCAATATTAAAATTTTAGTTGCATTGTAACAAAACCAATTGTTTGCTTCAATTTATGAATAAAATCCAGCAATATTTATTTTTTAAAAAAGTAGATTCCATTTTAAAAACAGAAATAGCAAGGATGAGCAAGGAAAACCCTCATGTGGGTATCTCAGGAAGAAATGCTGCTTTTTCAAATTATAATTCATAAACAAAACAAAACAAAACCCCAAACGCTAACCAGTTAGATCTTACAACAAATCGTATATTTATAATCTAATATGAAAAAAGGGTAAACAAATTACTAACCAACCTATATCTTCATTCTAGAGAAAAGCAACAAACTTCCTAGTTGGCTTTCTTGGCTATTTGTATTCGGAAGTATCAAAAACTATAATCCTTTTTACTTAGGAATTTTTAGTAGATGGGACTTGTTTCCTTCGTCTCACCCTATCAAAATGATCTACATTATTCCAGAATATAATAATTTCGATTGAGACCATACATCCAAAAAAACCTCACAGCCTCAAATGCCCATTCGTGGTTTCTCAGGAAAGAAATGCTCAGAAACTGCAAATTGCAATCCCAGGGCAAACAACTAACTAGTTTACCGACAGGACTTCTCCTACCTCTAAGGTTCAGGAAACATACTCAGAAACAGTGCACACGATGTCCCTTCCGTCACAACCTTCTATCAAGGTAGGGCCTTGCACTTAGAAAGGAGAAGAGGACTCCCCCTTTCCCTGAAGTTAAAATCAGGCAGAGCAGCTTAAATGAGCAGGAGGGACAGAGGAGCTGCTTCCAAAAGAACGCCTTAGGGATGGAGTCTCCGTGCTGCCGCCACTCCCCTTACCCAGAGAAGATCTGGGGAGGAGGAGAGGAGGAGAAACACCGCAGAATCCCGGAAGAAAAGCCCCGGCCTCCAGTGGGGCTTCAGGAGACAGGGGGCAATTCCGTGTGTGCTGACTTTGTGGTAAACGCGCACTGGGGTGCATGGGTCTCCCGGAGCTTTAGGGGAGCGGGTTCTGGGGGCACAGTGTGGCCAGAGGCAAGAAAGCTGTGGCACTTCGAGGGCCAGCTACAGGAGCCACAGAAGCCGCCTCGCGCCTCCGCAGGCTCTGGCCTGCCCTTCTCCCCTGCCCAGGCAGCTGCACTCCAGGGGCCGCAGTCCTCGGACTCAGGCTCCGGCCGCGCGGGGCTCTTTCCTCAGAGTCTAGATTTACTTTTTTTTTTAAAGATTTATTTATTTATTTAATTTACACCCCTCCCCTGGTTGTCTGTTCTTGGTGTCTATTTGCTGCGTCTTGTTTCTTTGTCCGCTTCCGTTTGTCCGCTTCCGTTGTTGTCAGCGGCATGGGAAGTGTGGGCGGCGCCATTCCTGGGCAGGCTGCTCTTTCTTTTCACGCTGGGTGGCTTTCCTCACGGGCGCACTCCTTGCGCGGGGCTCCCCCACACGGGGGACACCCTTGCGTGGCACGGCACTCCTTGCGCGCATCAGCACTGCACCTGGCCAGCTCCACACGGGTCAAGGAGGCCCGGGGTTTGAACCACGGACCTCCCATATGGTAGACGGACGCCCTAACCACTGGGCCAAAGTCCGTTTCCCTAGATTTACATTTTATGTAAATGAAATCATACAATATATAGTGCCATTTCCCTTATTTTTTTCATTTAACATGATGTATATTTTAATTTTTTATTAGAGAAGTAGGTTTACAAAAATCACGTCAAAATATAACGTTCCTATATATCCCCCTGTTGGCACTTTGCGTTCGTGTGAAACCTTTGTCATGATTGATGAAAGAATATTTTAAAAAATACTATTAACTATAGTCCATAATTTACATTAGGTGAATTTTCTCATAAACCACCCTCTTATTAATACCTTGTATTACTGCCGTCTGTTTTGTTATAATTGATGAGTAAACATTCATATACTTGTAATATTTACCACAGTCCATCATCCACAGCAGGGGCCATCATTTTATGCAGTCCTATGTTTTCTCTTCCAACTTTCATTCTAGTAAGATACATCACACTTGGAAAACTAGGAAAAATCTCACTTGACAATAGTGTACAATTCTTTTAATGTGTTGTTGGATTATGTTTGCTTGCTTGTTTTCAGGATTTTGCAGCTATACTTACGAGAGATATTGACACAATTTTCCTTCTGTTTGATTTGAACAATGCTGGCTGCATAGAATCAGTTCTTTTCTATTTAAAGTTTGGAAGATTTCAAGCAGTATTGGTGTTAAATCTTTAAATGGATAATTCACCACTGAAGCCATTTGGTCCTGGGATACTCTTGGGAGCTTTTTTGTGCATGTCTGTTTGACAGAGTTTATTTTTCAAGTATCCATTTACGTTCAGTGTAATTATTAATAAGGTAAGGTCAACTTCATAATTACGGATAGGGTAAGATTAACTTAAGTCATTTTTTTTTTCTTTTTCTTTTATATTCCACTTTTTGTCCCACTTTTTCTCTTTGCCACAATCCTTGTTTATGATTGTTTATTTTTTATTAAATTTTTATTTAAAGACCCATAGATCACAAAAAAATGTTACATTAAAAAATATGAGGTTTCCACATACCCCACCACCCACCTCCTCATTCCTCCCACATCAACAACCTCTTTCACTATTGTGACACATTCATTGCATTTGGTCAATAAATTTTGGAGCACTGTATGGATTATAGTTTACACTCTCCCCCAGTACATTCAGTGGGTTATGGCAGGATATATAATTTCCATCATCTGTCCCAGCAATATCATTTAAAACAACTCCAAGTCCTGAAAATGCCCCCATATCTCATCTTTTATTTCCTCTCCCTCCCCTCAGCAGCTACTGTGGCCACATTCTCCATGCTACAGTTTCTTCCATTACTAGGCACAATATTTCTACAGCAGAATACCAGTAAGTTCACTCTAATTCATATTTTATTCCTCCATTCTGTGGACCTTGGGTTGGTGATGTCCACTCCACCTCTATATAGATATGGGGCTTAGATCCCGCATGATTGATGGATGTATTCTCCTGCTTGGAGTTGTAGGCCCTCTCAGTTCCCTCGTGTGGTGGTTGACCATCTTCATCTCCCTGTTAGCCGACCTGTGCAAGCACAAAAAAACAGAGATTAGGAGCTGCAACTGCTGAGGCTCAGGATCCAGCTGCCACATGGCCACACAGAGATTGAAGTCTCCTGAGTATATAAACCCCAGCACCAACCACAGGTTCAGTAAAATTGACAGAAGAAGCTTATGTAGAAAGTTCACATCTGAGTCCAACTCCACCACACTGAGGAACACAAATTCCAAAGTAGGGCCCACTGACAAGGGACTGAATTCCAGAGCCAACTGCCATAATTGTAGAATCTGTGTGTCTCTGTAGCCCTCAAGAACACCACTATCTGGGGTTGTATCTATTTTTACTGTCTCTGGGATCCTGCTGAGATATGCATAAGTGTGACTCCTCTTGATGACCTCCTGAGTCCTTTTTGAAGACTCTTAACCATATAAAGTCTTTTCTCTTTATTATTTCCCCTCTTCATTCAAGGCCTTTTTCTAATTTCATCACCAGTTACTGATGGGTAGTAATCCCTTAGCACCATGGAAGCTCATCTTTGGGAGTCATGTCCCATGATGGGGAGAAGGTAATGCATTTACATACCGAGTTTGACTTAGAGAGTGGCCACATTTGAGCCACATGGAGGCTCTCAGGTGTGAAATCTTAGGCACCCTGAAGCTCTAGGCCCTCTTCAAATTTCAGACACACAGGTTCATAAGTATAGTCATCAGTATCAAGGGCTCATTATTGAGGCCTACTTCTTCACTGGTCGTTGGACTGTCAAATGGGGGATTGTTGCTATTCCATTGGGTAATGTGACAGAGCTCCCCTGGCAAGAAACTCAGCACTCCCTTAGTTGTCATTTGTAACTGTAACTATTATGAAAATACCCAACATATATCTGAACATTTTTATATACCCTATATACATGCCCTGGAGAACTCCCTCCCAACAATGTGTTCCCCCTCAAAAACACCCCACACCAGTGATCCTCCACAGCCATAGTTGAATCCCTCTGTGGCCCAAACTTCTTCAAAAATGAAACCTAATATATTGCCAAATTCAATTAATAGGAAAGTGAAATAATAGTGATAGGCTTAAAATTAGAAATAGAATACATACTAATTTAGAAAACTTAAAGTAAAAATAAATTGGTATATTAAAAAATGAAAAATATCATAAAACTGTTTTACATTTTGCTTTTCATCATTGTAATAGTTGCCCTGTGTGTAGAGGCAAAGCAATTTCTTTCATTTCTTCCTCAATGTCTACAACTTTTTTTTCTTTCTAATTTTTTATTTTGTCTTCAAAAAGTTTTAGATCACAGGAAAGTCACATATACAATATAGGGCACTCCCACATATCCAACACCAAACTCTTCCCCTTCCCCAGCAATCATCTTTTAACATGTTCATGTTATATTTGCTGAAGCTGATGTACAGATATTGAAATATAGCTATCAAACATGGTTCTATTTGGGTTTACATTATGGTTTATATTTCAGACTGTACAATTTTCTAAATTTTTAGTTACCTTCTGTTTTACATTATGGTTTACATTTTAACCTTTAGACTTTTATACATTTTTGGTGTAATTTAACATGTCTTATAAACAACACTGCATGATCTTGTGGAATACTTCCATTGCTCCCTAGTTAATCTGCTTCCATCTAGTATATTCCTCTCTCCCCCTCCCTTCAGGACCCACAGTGACAATCAATCTTCATTGCTTCAAGGACCAGAATCACAGAAACTGCCAACAAATGTTGAGGGCAGGACTTATTAGACTGTCCACCCCCATTGGGAGCCTCCAATTCTCTCAAGACACACAATTCCCTCTATTTCAGATTGGGCCTCCCTGGGATGTGTGTACACCTTCCCACTCCTTGTCTACCCAATGATATAACACACTATGACAAGATGAGCACTCATACATTCCCTAGAAGTCTGCCCCATGGCAGATACCACCCCTTAATCATGTTAAACAGGTAATACTTCCTTATAATATTTCCAAAAGAGTTTTCTCACATGATAGCTTCAACCACATACCCAACATTCTCCTATGTTCATCAGTTACCCCCAATTTCTTGGGCCATCTGACCCATCCTACCAACCTTAGCACCCCTGAAGCCAGCAAAGCCCCAGCCAAAGTTATCCCTATGCCCCCATCTTATCCCTTCCATATAAAGTACTTGCCTCCACTTTATCATATATTTCACCCATGTAGGTGTCAGCTCACAACATTTCTCTACCCACCCCAATTTCCTGTAAGCCTATCATCCAGTCTCTAGCTCTCTGAGACAGCTTGGTTTGCTTATTTCCTATCAGAGAAGTCATGTAGTATTTATCCTTCAGTACCTGGCTTGCTTCACTCAACATAAGGTCCTCAAGATTCATCCATGGTATACCATGCTGAGTAGTTATACAACATTTTGTTTATCCATTCATCTGTTGATGGATATTTGGGCTGATTCCAACTTTTGGCAATAGTGAACAATGCCACTATTAACATTGGTGTGCATATGTCTGTGTCCTTTTTTTCAGTTCTTCTGGGTATATACCCATTGATGGAATTGCTGGGTCATATGGCAAATCTATAGCTAGTTTTTTGAGAAACTGCCAAACTTTCCTGTAGAATGGTGGGATCCTTCTGGAATCTCACCAGCAGTGGATGAGTGTTCCCATTCCTCCACATCCTTTCCAACACTTATAGTATTGTTTTCTTGATACCCACAAGTATTATGGGAGTAAGATGGTATCTCATTGTAGTTTTGACTCGCATTTCCCTAATACCAGTGATTTGGAGCATTTTTTCATGTGCTTTTTAGCCATTTGTATTTCTTCTTTGGAGAAGCATTTGTTCAAATCCCTTGCCCATTTTTAAAATGGATTGTTCGTCTTTTTATTTTGAGATATAGGAGTTCTTTATATATGCAGGATATTAGTCTCCTATCAGATATATGGTTAACAAGTATTTTCCTTCATTGAGTAAGTTGGCTTTTCACTTTCTTGAAAAACTGCTTAGAGGTACAAAAGCCCTCAATTTTGAGGAGGT
The DNA here is from genome assembly GCF_030445035.2 of Dasypus novemcinctus. Taxonomy (NCBI): domain Eukaryota; kingdom Metazoa; phylum Chordata; class Mammalia; order Cingulata; family Dasypodidae; genus Dasypus; species Dasypus novemcinctus. The sequence goes on from NW_026688628.1 coordinate 2,471,092, forward strand.
CACATTTCTCTATTTTTCTTTTGCTGCTTATGCTTTGGGTGTGAAGTTCATGAAGACATTTCCTATTATGAGGTCCTGTGGATGCTTCCTTACCTTGTTTTCCAAGGTCCTTATGGTCTTGACTCTTATATTTAGCTCACTGATCCAACTTGAGTTGATTTTTGTATAAGATGTGAGAAGGCAATTTTCTTTCATTCTTTTGCATATGGATATCGGATTCTCCAGGCACCATTTGTTGAAGTGGCCATTCTTTCCCAATTGAGAGGGCTTGGTTGCCTTGTCAAATATCAGATGAAGATCTATATCAGAACTCCCAATTTGGTTCCATTGGTCAGGTGTCTATCCTTATGCCAGTACCATACTATTTTCACTACTGTAGTATTGGAGATTTGGACCCGAAGGGTATCAGGAATGAAAGAAAGGGAAAAGCGGGAGGGAACGAGTGAGAGAACTGGGATCAGGGGGTCTGCGAGTAATAACTCCTCAGACAACTTTATTGTTTACAAGGGACTCTCTATATACCCCAGTGTATGTGACAATAAGCAGGAATACGTAGCCTACATGCCAATAAGCAGGAACACGTAGCCTACATGTCATCAAGCAGCAACAAGTGTAAACTATCAGCATTACCCATAGTCTAAGGAATTTTAAAAAATCTATCTTGAGGTACAAAATCTAAGTGCTCTATTCACTACAAAAGGTATATGCTCATCTTTTCTTTCAGCCTTTAACAGCTTCATCCCATTTGCAGGGAACTCTTAATTACCGCACTCCTTAGGGTGCAAGTGTAGCCATGGAGACAGCACTAGCATGGAGACAACACGTCTCTCCTTGTGAGGCCACTGTGCCTCAGTTTCCAACACTGTAGCTTTGTAGTATGTTTTGAAGTTAGCTAGGATGATTGTTCCAATTTAACTTTTCTTTTTCAATATGTCTTTGGCTATTTGGGGCTTCTTTCCTTTAAAAATAAATTTCATAGTTTGTCTAGTTCATTAAAAAATGCTGTGTGGAATTTTATTGGGATTGCATTGAATCTGTAGATCAGTTTGGGCAGGATAGATATCTTAATGACATTTAATCTTCCTACCCATGAACAGGGAATATGCTTCCATTTATTTAAGTATTCTTTGATTTTCTTGAACAGTATTGTGTTGTTTTCTGTGTATAAGTCTTGGCATCTTTAGTTAAATTTATTCCTAGGATTTGATTTTTTATTAACTATTGTAAATGTTATTTGTTTCTTTTTTTTAAGTTTTATTTATTTATTTCTCTCCCCTTCCACCCCCCACCCCAGTTGTCTGTTCTCTGTGTCTATTTGCTGCATCTTCTTTGTCCACTTCTGTTGTCATCAGCGGCACAGGAATCTGTGTTTCTTTTTGCTGTGTCATCTTGTTGTGTCAGCTCTCAGTGTGGGTGGCACCATTCCTGGGCAGGCTGCACTTTTTTTCGCACTGGGTGGCTCTCCTTATGGGGCACACTCCTTGCACATGGGGCTCCCCTATGCGGGGGACACCCTGCATGGCACAGCACTCCTTGCATGCATCAGCATTGCACATGGGGCAGCTTCACACGGGTCAAGGAGGCCTGGGGTTTGAACCACGGACCTCCCATGTGGTAGACTTAACCACTGGGCCAAGTCTGCCACCCGTGTTATTTGTTTCTTGATTTCCTCCTCAGATTGCTCATTATTGTTGTACAGAAATGCTACTGATTTTGTGCATTGATCTTATAACCTGTGGCTTTTCCGAACTCATTTATAAGTTCTAGAAGCTTTGTTGTAGACTTCTCAGGGCTTTCTATGTATAGTATCATGTCATTTGCAAATAGTGTAATTTTGTCTACTTCCTGTCATATTGGATGCCTTTTATATCTGGTTCTTGCCTCAGTGCTCGAGCAAGTACTTGTAACACAATGTTAAGTAGAAGGTGTGATAGTGGACATTCTTGCCTTGTTCTTGATCTTGGAAAGATTTCAGGATTTCACCATGGTAAATGATGTTACCTGTGGGTTTTTCATATATATCCTTTATCATGTTCAGAAAGTATTCTGTTCCTTTATTTTGCAGTGTTTTTATCAAGAAATGTTGCTGTATTGCATAGCAGGAATGAAACCCACTTGGTCATGGAGTATAATTAATTTAATGCGTTGTTGAGTATAATTGGCAAGTATTTTATTGAGGATTTTTGCTTCTAGGTTCATTACAGAGAATGGTCTGTAACTTTCCTTTCTTGTGCTGTCTTTATTTGGGTTTGGTATTAGGGTAATTTTGTCATCATGGAATGAGTTAGGAATGCTCCTTCTATTTAGATTTTTTGGAAGAGTTTAAGCAACATTAGTGTTAGTTCTTTCTGGAATGTTTGGTAAAATTCACCTATGAAGCCATCTGGCCCAAGGTTATTCTTAGCTGGGAGGTTTGTAATGACCAATTCTATCCCTTGTGACTGTTTTGTTGAGATCATTAATTCATTATTTTGTCAATGTAGGCTGCTTATGTGTTTCTAGGAATTTGTCCATTTCCTCCAAATTTTTTTTCTTGTTGGAATATACTTTTTCAAAGTATCCTCTCATGACAGTGTTTATTTCTGTGGGATCAGTGATGATATTCCCTTTCCCATTTCTTATTTTGTGTATTTGCATCTTCTCTCCTTTTTCTTTGTTAGTCTAGCTAAAAGTTCATCGATTTTATTGATGTTCTCAAAAAAGCAACTCTTTTGTTTATTTTTTCTAGACATTTCTTATCTTCTGTTTCATTTAGTTCTGCTCTGACCTTTTTTATTTCTTTCTTTCATTTTCCTTTATGGTTAGTTGGTTGTTTTTTATTACTAATTCCTCCAAGTGTGCAGTTAGGTCTTGAATTTTAGCTTTCTTCTTTTTTGATGTTTGGATTTATGGCTATGAGTTTCCATCTCAGTACAGCTTTTGCTGCATCCCATATGCTTTGATATGTTGCATTATCATTTTCATTAGTTGACTTATTTTTAGATTTCCTCCTTGATCCATTAAACAGTGGGTCTAGGAGTGTGCTGTTTAACTTCCATATTTTGGTGCCAAATCTGGGTCTCTGGCCCTTGCAGATTTCCAGCTTCATTCCACTATGGTCAGATAAATTATATTGTATGATTTCAATCTTTCTAAATTCATTGAGTCTGTCACTGTGGCCTAACATGTGGTCTATCTTGGAGAGTGATCATTCTGTGCTTGAGAAGAATGTATATCCTGCTGTATTTGGGTGTAATGTTCTGTATATTTCTTTTAGGTCCAGCTCCTCTAATATATTGTTCAAAGTCTTTGTTTCTTTATGGATTCTCTGTTGAGATGTTCTGTCTCTTGGTGATAGTGGTGTATTGAAGTTCCCCACTATAATTACAGAGGCATCTATTCTTTCACTTAGTTTTTCCAGTGTTTGCCTTGTGTATTTTGAGGTGCCCTGATGAGGAGTATAAATGTTTATAATTTTACTTTCTTCTTGAAAGATTACCCCTCTCATCTTTGTCTCTCACAATATTTTTTAATTTAAAGTTTATTCTGCCTGATATTAATGTAGCTACTCCTGCCCTTTTGTGGTAATTATTTGCATATAAAATTGTTTTCCAGCCATTCACTTTCAACCTCCTTGAATCCCTGGGTGAAAGATGTGTTTCCTGTAGACAGCATATAGATCAGTCATATTTCCATATCCAATCTTCCAATCTGTGTCTCTTAACAGGTGAGTATAATCCATTGATATTCAATGTTATTACATTCAAGGAATTACTTGTATTTGCCATATTTCCTTTGGATTTCTGCTTGTCATTTTATTTTCTCTTTTTGTCTTTTTAGTTGTTCTTATACTCTCCTCCAACTCTGTGTCTCCTGTTTTTTGGTTTTGTTTTTTTTTTTTAATTCCTCCTCTGCAGGAACTACTCACTTTAGTAGCTCTTGAAGGGCAGGATTCTTGTTGGCATACTCTCTTAGTTTCTGTTTATCTGTGTATGTTTTGAACTTTTCATCATTTTGAAATGTTATCTTTGCTGGATAGAGTATTTTCCGTAGGATTTTTTTTTCTTTTACTACCTTGACTATTTCATACCACTGTCTTCTTGCCTCTATGGTTTCAGATGAGAAATCAGCACTTAATCTTATGGTACCTCCCTTGTATGTGATGGTTCTCTTTTCTCTTGCTGCTTTCAGTATTCTCTCTCTTTTTTTGAGCATTGGATAGTTTGCCAAGTATGTATCTTGGGGTAGGTCCTTTGGGATTTATGGTGTTTCATGTGTGTTGTGCTTCCTGGACCTGTAAATCCATGTCCCTCAATAGGTTTGGGAAGTTTTCAGCCATTATTTCCTTCAATACCCCTTCTGTCTCCTTTTCTTTCTCTTTTCTTTCTGGGATTCCTATAATGTGTATGTTTGTGCATTTTGCATTGTCATTCCGGTCCTTAAGTCCCTGCTGGATTTTTTCTTTTCATCAATCAATTCTATTATCTGTTTTAAATCAGATGTACTGTCTTCCACATTACTAATTCTTTCCTCTGCCTCTTCTAATCTGCTGTTATTTGCTGAGAGTGTATTTTGGCTTCTTGGATTGTGCTGTTCTTCAACATCATATCTGTTATTTTTTGTGTATGTTTACAATTCCTTCTGTATGCTCTCCCAGTGTTTTCTTAATATCCTAATCTCTTCCTTCACTTCATTAAATTGGTCAATGAGATATGTTTTGAGAGCTTTCATTATTTGTTCATTGTTCTTGTCCCTTCCTTGTTTTTAGTTTGTTCATTGAACTGGGCCATATTTTCTCCTGATTATTGGTATGGTTTGTAATTTTTTGTTGCTTTCTGTTCATCATTTAATCTTGATGAGTTTATTCAGTTTATTACCTTCTCTCTCTAGTCTCAGGGACTATTTAGGTTTTGTTTTTGTGTGCATGTTAAGTCTTCTCTTTGACACTTTGTTCTTATTATTCTATTTCCTTGTTGTCTAAGTTCCCTTGAAGGAAAATATTAGAGCCAGGAAAATCATAAGGGTAAGAAAAGAAATGGTATAATAGTAATATTGACAATAAATGTTAGCAGAAGTGCCATGTGAGATCTAGGAGAATGGATATTAGCCTCATGTAAGCTGTGTAGAGTTATAATAGTAAAAGAGTGGAGTACCTGAAATTAGATGGTAAACTGATTATGGGGAAGAATATAGTATGAATTAAAAGACCAGTGTGGTCAGGAGAAATGGAAAGAGAAGAGAAAGGGCAATAACATGAAGAGTGAATAAAAGAAAATAGAATAGAGGTGTTGGAAATAAAAGGTCAGAAAAATTGGGGGCTAAACAAAGAGAGGTGGAATGGAAGAGAAACAATAGATGATGGAGGATAGAAAGATGTAAAGAAAAGGGGATAGCATTGGTAGCCAAAATCAGTACACACAGAAAAAAGGAAATCAAGGATGCGGAAGCACAGCAAATAGGAACCACTGCCTGCAGCATTAATAGAAAAAAAGGAAAAAAGAAGAAAAATAAAAAGCAAGCAAGAAAAGGGGGGGCATGCTGTGCACCTGAAATAAGAACAAGGCCTAGAGCAGCATTGTGCCTAAGAGTTACCTCCTGAGAGCCTCCGTGTTGCTCAAATGTGGCTAGTCTTGAAGCCAAACTCAGTGTGTAAATGTGTTGCCTTCCCCCCAGTGTCAGACATGACTCCCGGGGATGAGCCTCCCTGGCACCGAGGGATTACTACCAAGTACCAGCTGATGATGTAACTAGAAAATGACCTTGAGTAAAAGGGTCAACTCGGACCAGAAGAATATCTCAATCTATATATAATACCAGGAGTTAAAAATGCTTTTTGACCTGAATCAAGGGGGAAATGGAAAGGACAAATGAGTTTATATGGCTATGAGTCTCCAAAAAGAGCTGGGATGTTATCAGAGGAGTTGCCCTTATGCACACCTGAGCAGAGTCCCAGAGACAGTTAAAGTAGATACAACCCCAGGTACTGGTTCTCCTGGGGGCTACAGAGACCCACAGTTTCTATGGTCATGGCAGATGGAGTTCAGTTCTATGCCAGTTGGCCCTACTTTGGAGTTTTTGTTTCTGTGTGATGGAGCTGGACTCAGATGTGACCTTTGCTCACAAGCCTCTCCTGTTACTTTTACCAGAACTGTATTTGGTGCTGGAGTTTAATGTATACCCAGGGAACCTGAATCTCTGGACTGACCATGTGATAGCCAGGCCCTGAGCCTTAACAGACTTCAGCTCCTACATTATGGTTTATTGGACTTATTCCACTCAGCTAACATGGAGGTGAAGAAGGTCAACCACCACACCAGGGAGCCAAGAGTGCCTACAAATGAAAGCAGAAGAATTGCATCCAGCATCTATGTGGAATCTAAGCCCCCTCTTGATATAGATGTGGAGTGGACACAACCATTCTAAGGTCCACAGGATGGAGGAATAGAGTATGGATTAGAGTGGACTTACTGATATTCTATTCATGAACTATTGTGATTAGTAATTGAAGAAAATGTGGCATTGCTGTGGAGAAAGTGGCCATGGTGGCTGCTGGGGGTAGAGAGTGGGAAGAAGAGATATGATGTGGGGGCATTTTCGGAGGTTGGAGTTGTCTTGGGTGTGCTGCAGGGACAGTTACCAGACCTTGTATGTCCTCCCATGGCCCACTGGGTGGACTGTGGGAGAGTGTGGGCAATGGTGTGGACCATTGACCATGAGGTGCAGTGGTGCTCAAAGATGTATTCACCAAGTGCAATGAATGTCTCATTATGATTGAGGAGGTTGTTGTTATGGGGGGAGGATTGGTGGGAGGGGAGTGGGGGTATATGGGGACCTCATATTTTTTTAATGTAACATTAAAAATTAAATAAAGACAAAAGATATTTAAAAAGGGGGGCATGGCATTATAAAGAGGAAGGAAAAACAAGAAAAGAAACCAAAAAAAAAAAAAGGACTAGACAAGGCCTCAAACAAGGGATCCTCTTTGCAATTAAATAAACTGTCTAGGAATCTGAGCTTACCCCTTTCTCCCTTCCTCACTTCCTTCTCTCCCAGGGCTGCAGGGAGGCTGAGGGAAGGCTCCCCTCAAAGACTGAAATAGGACTCTGGTGAACCAGCTCACCACAGAAAAATAAAGACTCTTAGTTTCTTGAAAGAGAGCATTATCTTGCCAGGACCCCTAAATATGCTATTGGAAGCCTACAAAGCATGTTCTACTGTCCCTCTCCCTTAGGTGTGCTACAGGGGGCTAGTTAATTTTCTGACTCCTCCTTCTCCCAGACCAAGTTTCACTATCCCAGGAACTTTAGGTTATTCAGACTCTCTCAGCAGATTCACTTCTCACTCTTCCTAGCCTCTTCCTAAGTTGGTATGCTCCTCCAAGCTCAAAAAAAGAAAAAAGAAAATTGAACCTGCACCACTAACAAAACCCTCCCACTCCTGGAGTTTGTTTGAGGCCAGAGGGCTAGGGAAATGCCAGAGTTCAGGGAGTGCTGAGTTCAGGGAACATCGGCCTGGTAGAACATGGGCTAGGGGTATGCAGGTTTGGAGAATGTGTGTTAACAGGAATGTGGCATTTGGGAAAAGTGAGATTCACAGAACATGGATTCGGGGAACATGCATTTGGTGAACATGGGGCTCAGGAATGTCCCTACACAAATGGCCATGTTCATGAAATGCTGTGGCTCTCAGCCCTAGGGAAAGGGTTTTGCATTCCCACCGCTTACAGCTTCAGTGTCAGAAACCTGCAGTTTTACCTTGAGCAAGCACTACCTTTGTTACAGTCTCTCCAAATTGATGTTGAGACACCTCCTGCTTTGTAGGTTCACAAAACTGCCTGCTTGGACAGCATTCTGTCCCCACTCAGCCAGTTTTTTTTTTTGCAGGAGAGATGATGAGGATGGACTCAGATGCCAACTTGCCCTGCCTCCTATGTTTGATTGTTTATAATGTTACTGTTCTTCTTCTGAGACCTCCATATTGGTATGCTTCTTCCTTCTTGCTCCACAGGTTCCTTATGCTCTGTTCAGTTTTCATATATACCTATAATCATGTTGAGGAAGTTTCCATCTATCACTATCTTTTGAATTGTTTTTATTCAAGAAAGGGTGCTGCATTTTGTCAAATGCTTTTTCTGCATTTATAGAGATCATGTGATTTTTTTATCTGTTTATGAAGTGTATTACATTGATTTCCTTAGGTAGAGACATCCTTACATAACAGTGATGAAATCCGCTTGGTCATGGTATATAATTCATTTGTTGTATTGTTGAATATGGTTAGCAAGTATTTTGTTGAGGATTTTGGCATCTAGGTTCATTAGAGAGATTGGTCTATATATTTCCTTTTTTGATGTCTTTTTGCTTTGTTACTGGGGTAATGTTGACATCATAGAATGAGTTAAGCAATGTTTCTTCTACTTCTACTTTCTGGAAGAGTTTAAGGCAGATTGCAATTAGTTCTTTCTGGAATATTTGGTGCAATTCACTTGTGAAGCCTCTGGTCCTGAGCTCTTCTTAGTTGGGAGGATTTTGATTACTGATTCTACCTCATAACTTGTGATGGGTCTGTTGAGTTCATCAATTTCTTCTCTCATCAATTTAGGTTCCTTGTGTGTTTCTAGGAAATTGTCCATTTCCTTTAAATTATCCATCTTGTTGGCATTTAATTTTTTCAAAGTATCCTCATGATACACTTTATTTCTATAGGGTCAGTGGTGACATACCCTTCTTTGATTCTTATTTTGTGTATTTGCATCTTCTTTCTTTTTTTCTTTGTTAATCTAGCTAAGGGTTTGTCAGTTTTATGGATCTTCACAAAGAACCAGCTTTTGGTTTTCTTTGTTTTTTCCTAGTGCTTTCTTATTTTTTATTTCATTTAGTTCTGCTCTAATCTTACTTATCTTCAACTTTCTACTTCTTTTGGGGTTAGTTGGTGGTTCATTTTTTAATTCCTCCAGGTGTACAGTTAGGTCTTCAATTTTAGCTCTTACTTCTTTTCTGATATATGAATTTATGGCTATGAATTTCCCTTTCATTACAGCTTTGCTGTTTCCCATATGTTTTGATATGTAGTGTTATATTTCCATTCATTTCAAGGTATTTAATGATTTCTTATGAGATTTCCTCCTTGACCCACAGTTTGCCTGAGAGTATGTTGTTAAACATTCATATCTTTGTGCCTAATCTGTGTCTCTGGTCTTAGCAGATTTCCAGCTTCACTCCACTGTGGTCAGAGAAATTATTTTGTATGATTTCAGTCTTTCTGAATTCATTGAGACTTTCTCTGTGGCTTAGAATGTGGTCTATCTTGGAGATTGATCCATGTCCACTTGGGAATAATGTTTATCCTGTTGTATTTGGGTGTAATGTTCTGTATATGTCTGTATATGTCTATTATATGTATAGGTCCAGATCATCTAATACATTATCCAAAGTCTTTATTTATTGATTCCCTGTTGAGATGCTCTGTTTAATGGTGGTGATGGTGTATTAAATTCTCCCACTATATTCATTGAGGCATCTATTCCTCCACTTAGTTTTTCCAGTGTTTGCATCATATACTTGGAGGCACCCTGATTAGGTGCATAAATGTTTATGATTGCTCATTCTTCTTACACATTTTATTAATATGTAGTGTCCATCTTTGTCTCTCACAATAGTTTTATGTTTAAAGTCTTTTTTGTTCAATATTAGTATAGCTACTCCAGTCCTTTTTTGGTTTATTGTTTGCTTGTAAGATTATTTTCCAGTCATGCACTTTCAACCTCCTTGAATCACTTGGTCTAAGGTGGATTTCTTGTAGATAACATATAGATGGGTCATATTTCCTTATCCATTCTGCCAATCTTTGTATCTTGACTGGTGAGTTTAATTCATTTATGTTCAGTATTATTACTCTCATGAAATTACTTACATTTGCCATATTTTATTTGGATTTGTGTATGTCATTTGTTTTTATCCCCCCCCCCCCTTTTTAGTTGTTCTTACACTCTCCTCCAACTCTGTGTCTCCTGTTTTCTTCTTTCCTCCTGCAGAACTCTCTTTAGTTTTTCTTGAAGGGGAAGTTTCTTATTTGCATACACTCTTAGTTTATGCTAATTTGTGAATATTTTGAACTCTCGATCATTTTTGAATGCCAGCTTTGCTGGATAGAGTATTCTTGGCTGCAATTTTTTTTTCTTTTAGTACTCTATGTCATACCACTGCCTTCTTGCCTCCATGGTTTCAGATGAGAAATCAACACTTAATCTTATTAAGCTTTCCTTGTATATGATGGTTCTGTTTTCTCTTGCTGTCTTCAGTATTTTCTCTTTGTCTTGAGCATTGGATAATTTGACTAGTATATGTCTTGGTGTAGGTCTGTTGGGATTTATGCAATTGGGGTGCATTGTGCTTCCTGGACATGTACATCCATCACCCTCAATAGGCTTGGGAAGTTTTCAGCCATTATTTCCTCCAACAACATTTCTCTCCCTATTCCCTTCTCTTCTGCTCAGAGATGCTTATAAATGGCATGCTTTTTCATTTTGTATTATCATTCAAATCCCTAAACACTTGCTGGTTTTTTTTTTTTTAATCTTTTTATCTATCAATTCTACTATCTGTTTGATTTCAGATGTACTGTCTTCCACATCACTAATTCTTTCCTCTGCCTCTCCAAATCTGCTGTTATTTGCTGAGAGTGTATTTTTTATTTCTTGGGTTGTGCCATTCATCATCATCATATTCATTATATTTTTGCATATGTTTACAATTTCTTCTGTATGCTCTCCAAGTGTTTTTTAACATCCTTAATTACTTCCTTCACTTCATTAAGTTGGCCCATGATATTTGTCTGGGGAATTTGATTAGTTGTTTGAAGTTATGCTTTTCTTCATGGTTATTATTTTGTTCATTCAATTGGGCCATTTCTTCCTGATTATTCGTATGGTTTGTAATTTTTTGTTGCTGTCTGGTTATCATTTTATCTTGATGGTTTTTTTCAGTTGATTATCTTCTCCATCTAGTCTCAGTTTTTATTTGGGTGTTGTTTTTTTGCGTGTTAAATCTTGTCTTTGACACTTTGTTCTTATTTTATTTCTTTCTTGTTGTCTAAGTTTCCTTGAAGGAAAATCATTAGGCCCAGGAAAAGCAAAAGAGGTAAGAAAAGAAAAAGTATAATGGTAGTATTGGTAGTAAATTTTAGCAGAAGAACCATATATGACCTAGAAGAATGAACATTAAACTCATGTAATCTGTGTGGAGTTATAGGAATAAAAAAGAGGAACACCTTCAAATAGATGGGAAATTTGAATATGGAGAAGACTATAGTATGAATTAAAAGGCCAGTGTGATCAGGAGAGAAAGAAAAATACAGGACAATAACATTAAGAGTGAATAAAAGATAGAAAACAGAATAGAGGTGTTAGAAATAAAAAGCCAGAAAAATTGGGGGTTAAACAAAGAGAGGTGGAATGTAAGAGCAAAAACTGAAGATGGAAGATGGAAAGATGGAAATGAAAGGAGAGAGCATTGGTAGCCAAAATTGGAAGCCCACAGAGAAAAGAGGAAATTGTGGTTGAGTAAGCACAGCAAACAAGAAAACTGCCAGCAGCATCTAATAACAGAAATGAAAAGGGGGGGGGGGGTTGGGGGGATAACGGGGAAGGAGAGACAAGAAAACAAACAATCATAAAATCAGACAGTCCCTGAAGCAAGGAGACCACTTTGCACTTTTATAAACTGATTAGAAATCTGTCTGTCCTGTCTCCCTTCCTCACTTTCCTCTCTTCCAAGGCAGCAGGAAGTAAGTGTGAGAGTTCCCTTCCAAGATTCAAATGGGTCCCTGGTGAACCAACTCACCAGAGAAAATAATGACCCTCAGTCTCTTTGAGAGAGAGTACCCACATCTTGCTGGGACCCCTAAATATGCTATTGGAAGCCTACCAAGCACTTTCCACTGTCCCTTCCCTTAGGGGTGTTGCACAGTACTAGTTAATTGCCTGACTCCACCTTCCCTCAGACCAATTTTCCCTATCCCAAGGCATTTAAGTAAATCAGGCTGCCTCAGTAGATTCGCTTCTCACCTCTTCCTAGTTTCTTTTTAAGCCAACTGGTATGCTCCTCAAATCTCAAAAAGGAGGGGCCAGGCAATTGAACCCACACTCCTTGGGACCCTCTTCATGCTTCACCAGAATGCTCCCACTCTCAGAATTTGTTTGAAACTGGTGGGCTAAGGAAATTCTGGGAATTTCAGGGAACATGGGTTTGGGGAGCATGGATTCAGGGAATGCAGGGTTCAGGGAATGCGTGGTTCAGGGAACAAAGGTTCATGGAATGCCATTTTTGGGAACACAGGGTTCAGGGAATGCAGCAGCTTCCATCACTAAGGGAAGGGCTTAGCCGTCTCACATCTTTGGGCACAAGCACCAGAAACCCATGGTTTTAACTTGAGCAATTACTTTTTTTGTTGCACTCTTTCCAGATCAATGTACAGAAGCCTCCTGCTTTGTGGGTTCCCAAAACTGCTCACTCAGGCAGGATTTTGTCCCCCCTCAACTTTTTTATTTTGTAGAAGAAATGATGAAGGTGCACTTACTCCAATGCCATCTTGCCCTGCCTACAACCTTGAGTTTTTTATCTTTTAAAAATGCTGTATTTACTTGATGAAACCGCAGAGAAATTATAATTCCTCAAACTCACTGGATGTGGTCACTTATCTTGCCTTTTTTTTCAGTCATTACATTTTTGTTTGGAGGAAAAGACATGTATGGCATTTGGGAATTTCATCCATTTTAAAATCTAACCCCAGACTATTTCAGCTGTTTAATTTCCATATCTTGGTGTGAAATCTGGGCTCTGGCCCTTGCAGATTTCCAGCTTCACTCCACTGTGGGCAAAGAGATATTATTTTGTATGATTTTCCCCATCTTTCTGAATTCATTAAGCCTTTCTCTGTGGCCTAGCATATGGTCTATCTTGGAGAATGATCCATGTGCACTTGATAAAAATTTATATCCTGTTGTATTCGGGTGTAATGATCTGTATATGTCTATTCAATCCACCTCCTCTAATATACTGTTCAAATATTTTGTTTTTAGTTTTATCAATTCTACTATCTCTTTGATTTCGATGTACTGTCTTCCACATCACTAATTCTCTCCTCTGCCTCTTCTAATCTGCTATTTGCTGTGAGTGTATTTTTGACTTCTTGAACTGTGTTCATTCCCATCATATCTGTTATCTTTTTGCATATGTCTGCAATTTCCTCTCCAAGTGTTTTCTTCATATTGTTAAACGCTTCCTTTACTTCATTAAGTTTGTCTCTGATATATGTTCTGAGATCTTTAATTACTTGTCTGAAGTTCTGCTCCCCTTCCTGGTTTTTAGTTTGTTCATTGGATTCAGCCATGTTTTCCTGATTACTGGTTTGGTTTATAGTTTTTTGTTGCTGTCTGATCATTATTTTTATCTTGACAGGTTTAATCAGTTCTTTAGCTTCTTTGTCTAATCTTGGGGATTAGTTAGCTGTTGTTCTTGTGTAAATGGTATATCTTCTCTCGGTCACTTTTTTCTTCTTCTTTTTTTTTTTTATAAAATTTTATTGAAGTATATCACTCATACATAAACTCACATAAGCAATAAGTGCACAGTAAAAGTTGTGAACTTACAAAACCATTGTGCCTAACATCATACAGGGCTCTTCATGGTTCTATCTAATTGGCTTCCTTGCCATCTTTTTTTTTTCTTTATCTTTATCTTTTTTTTTATTTTATTTTTTTAATTGACTTTGTAATAATATTACATTAAAAATATATATGTGAGGTCCCATTCAAACCCCCACCCCCCAACCCCACCTCTCCCCCTCGCCAGCAACACTCGTTCCCATCATCATGACACATCCATTGGATTTGGTAAGTACATCTTTGGGCACCTCTGCACCTCAAGTCAAAGTCAATGGTCCACATCATGGCCATTACTCCCTCCAGTGGGCCACCAGTGGCCTTGAGGATTTACAATGTCCGGTGATTGCCTCTGAAGCACTCTGAAGCACCATCAGGGCAGCTCCATGTCCCAAAGATGCCTCCACCTCTCATCTCTTCCGGCCTTACCCCATACCCATCAGCCACCATGTCCACTTTTCCCAATCCAATGCCACCTCTTCTATGTGGACATTGGATTGGTTGTGTCCATTGCACCTCTATGTCAAGAGGAGGCTCAGACTCCACATGGATGCTGGATGCAATCCTCCCACTTTCAGTTGTAATCACTCTAGGCTCCATGGTGTGGTGGTTGTCCTTCTTCAACTCCATCTTAGCTGAGTGTGGTAGACCAATAAATCAGATTGTAGGTGCTGGAGTCTGTTGAGGCTCAGGACCTGGCTATCACATTGTCAGTCCAGAGATTCAAATCCCCTAAATATATCTTAAACCCCAACATTACCTGCACCTCCAGCATATTAGCATGAAAGTCTTATGAAGGAAGATCCCATCTGAGTCTAGATTCATCACACATAAACACCATTTCCAAAGAGGGGCCACCTACCTGGTAGTTAACCTCCCATCAGCCATGACCATAACTCCCATGGGTCTCTTTAGCCCTCAAAGGAACCAATATCTGGGGGTTGTATCTGCTTTATCTGTCTCTCTGACTCTGCTCAGTTGTGCATGAGGGCAATCCTTCTGCCAGCCTCCAGACTCTTTTTTAGAAACTCGTAGCCATATAAACTCATTTCTCCTTTCCATTTCCCCCTTACTTTCGGTCAAACAGCATTTTAAAGTCATGTTATTTTATGTAGACAGGGATATTCTGCTGATCCGCATTGAACCTTCCATATAAGGTCATTTTCCAGTTGCATCATCAGTTGGTAGTTGATAGTGGTCCCTCGGTGCCAGGGAGGCTCATCCCCGGGTGTCATGTCCCACGCTGGGGGAAGGCATTGCATTTACATGCTGAGTTTGGCTTCGAGACTGGCCACATTTGAGTAACATGAAGGCTGACAGGAGGAAATTCCCAGGCACAATGTTGCTCTAGGCCTTGTTCTTATTTTAGGCTTATCAGCTCACAAGCATAGTCATTAGCGTCAGGGGCTCACTGTTGAACCCTCACTCCCTCCCGGTCCCCGCCGCTGTACCTGGGAGACTGTCGCTGCTCCCCTAGGGACCAAAACAGAGCACCACTGGCCAGGAACCCAGTACCCCTCCTGCTGTGGTTTTTAATTTTTTGCCACTATGAGTATATCCAAACATTACCATGCACCCTGGACATATGTTCTGTACAGCTCCCTGTCAGCCATATATCACCTGTCATTGGTATCCCATACCAGTATCCCTCCATTGCCATTGTTGAAACACTCTGTGATCCAGAACTCCCCGAAATTTGAAGTCCAATATAATGTCATGGTCCCTTACTAGGGATTGGCATATAGCGATGGGTTTAAAGGTTCGATAAAGAACTTGGATAAAGTTAGATAAAGAACTTAGATAAAGAATGTTGACTTGAAAAAATTCTACATCCTATCTTTTTCTTTTTTTTTTTTTTCCCTAATTATTCAGCTTCTCTTCACAGGAGTCCTAGACCAAAGCAATGCATATTTATAATATACAGCACTCCCATACATCCACCACAAAACCTTTTTCCTTCCACAGTGATACTCTTATACCCTATTCACATCATATTTACTTAACGTGATGTACAGAGTCTGAGACATTAGCTTTCTAACAAGGTGACATCTGTGCTTACATTATGGTGCATACTTTAAGATACACAGTTCTTTACATTCTTAGTTATCCTATGTTTTACATTATGGTTTACATTATCAGTCTGTCATCTCCTATATGTTATGGTGTAATATTACATGTTTTATATCCATCCTTGTGTACTCTCAAGAAACTCCTCTCTTACCCCCCATTTACCTTGGTTCCACACATTTAACGTCCATTTTCCCTTCCACCTTGGTGCCCACAGTGACAGCCAACCTCCGTTTCCTGAGGAGCCACTTCCAGAGATAGATGGAATAGTGTTCAGGGCCTAACTTGCTCAACTGCCCCAATGCCCTGGGAGCCACCCTTTCTCTCGAGGGATACAGTTCCCTCTATTTGATGGCATTAGTCCTCCCCAGGATGTGGGTCCACCCCCACTCTCACTATTTGGGTTTCTACCCCATGGTGTCACCCACTCTGGCAGAATGAGCATTTAGACATTCCCCAGGAGCCCGTTCTGCATCAGACCCTCTCCTCCGAGCATTCTAAACAGGTAACCCTCTTTATTATATTTTGATATGATTTTCTCGGCATTTTACTCTCCACCAACACCTGACCCTCTACTGTGTTCGTATGCTACCCCTCCCTCCCCCCACTTTTGGGCAATGTTACCCATCCATCCCCCCCAGCCACCCTCAAACCCGCAAAGAACCAACCAAAGGCAACCCCTTGACCCCCTTTTATCTCTTCTATGTGTTCATACTTACCACCATCTCGTCTTAAATTCCACCCCTGCAGACATCGGCTCATATCCTTCCTCCACCCTCCGATTTCCTGTAAGCCTATCGTTCAGTCTCTTGCTATCTAGGGCAGCTTGTTTATTTCATATCATTGAGGTCATGTAGTATTTGTCCTTCAATGTCTGGGTTGCTTCACTCAACATAAGGTTCTCAAGATTCATCCATGTTATCACATGTGTTTGTAGTGTGTTTGTTCTTACAGCTGAGTAGTATTCCATTGTGTGTATATACCACATTTTATTGATCCACTCATCTGTTGATGGGCATTTGGGTTGATTCCAACTTTTGGCAATAGTGAACAATGCTGCTATGAACATTGGTGTACATATATCGGTTTGTGTCCTTGTTTTCAGTTCTGCTGGGTATATACCCAGCAGTGGTATTGCTGGGTCATATGGCAAATCTATGGCTAGTTCTTTGAGAAACCACCATACTGTCCTCCAGAATGGTTGGATCCTTCTGCATTCCCACCAGCAGTGGATGAGTGTTCCCCTTCCTTCACATCCTCTCCAGCACTTTATTCTTCTGTTTTTTTCATAGCTGCCAATCTTATGGGTGTAAGATGGTATCTTATTGTAGTTTTGATTTACATTTCCCTGATAGCTAGAGATTTGGAACATTTTTTCATGTGCTTTCTTGCCATTTGTATTTCTTCTTCGGAGAAGTGTCTGTTTAAGTCTTTTTCCCATTTTTTAAATGGGTTGTTTATCTTTTTATTTTCAAGATATAGGAGTTCTTTATATATGCAAGTTATAAGTTTCTTATCAGATATATGATTGCCAAATATTTTCTCCCACTGTGTGGGCTCCCTTTTTACTTTCTTGACAAACTCCTCTGAGGTGCAGAAGGCTTTAATTTTGAGGAAGTCCCATTTATCTATTAGTTCTTTTGCTGCTCGTGCTTTTGGTGAGATATTCATAAATCCATTTCCTATTACAAGGTCCTGTAGATGTTTCCCTACACTGCTTTCTAAGGTTTTTATGGTCTTGGCTCTTATATTTAGGTCTTTGATCCATCTTGAGTTGATCTTTGTATAAGGTGTGAGATGGTAATCCTCTTTCATTCTTCTACATATGGCTATCCAGTTCTCCAGACACCATTTGTTGAATAGGCCACTCTCTCCCAGTTGAGAGGGTTTGGTGGCTTTATTGAATATTATGTGGCTGTATATGTGAGGTTCTATATCAGAGCTTTCAATTCGATTCCATTGGTCTATGTGTCTCTCCTTATGCCAATACCATGCTGTTTTCACCACCGTAGCTTTGTAGTATGTTTTGAAGTCAGGTAGTGTGATTCCTCCAATTTCGTTTTTCTTTTTCAGTATGTCTTTGGCTATTCGGGGTTTCTTTCCTTTCCAAATAAATTTCATAGTTAGTTTTTCTAGTTCCTTAAAGAAGTCTGTGTTGATTTTTATTGGGATTGCATTGAATGTGTAGATCAGTTTTGGTAGGATAGACATCTTAATAATGTTCAGTCTTCCTGTCCATGAACAAGGCATAGTCTTTCATTTATTCAGGTCTTCTTTGATTTCCTTGAACAATCTTGTATAGTTTTCGTTGTATAAGTTCTTTACCTCTTTAGTTAAATTTATTCCTAAGTATTTGATTTTTTTATTTACTATTGTGAATGGTATTTGTTTCTTGATTTCCTCCTGATCTTGCTCATTATTGGTGTACAGAAATGCTACTGATTTTTGCGCATTGGTCTTATAACCTGCGACTTTACTAAACTCATTTATGAGTTCTAGAATCTTCGTTGTAGATCTCTCAGGGTTTTCTATGTATAGGATCATGTCATCTGCAAATAATGAAATTTTGACTTCTTCCTTTCCAATTTGAATGCCTTTTATTTCTGGTTCTTGCCTCAGTGCTCGAGCAAGTACTTCTAAGATAATGTTAAATAGGAGCGGAGACAGTGGGGATCCTTGTCTTGTTCCTGAGTTTAGAAGGAAGGAGTCTAGGATTTCTCCATTGTAAACAATTTTGGCTTTAGGTTTTTCATATATACTCTTTATCATGTTCAAAAAATTTCCTTGTACTCCAATCTTTTGGAGTGTTTTTATCAAGAAAGGGTGCTGTATTTTGTCAAATGCTTTTTCTGCATCAATAGATATAATCATGTGATTTTTTTTCCTTCAATCTGTTTATATGGTGTATTACGTTGATTGATTTTCTTATGTTGAACCATCCTTGCATACCTGGGATGAATCCCACTTGGTCGTGGTGTATAATATGTTTATTGTGTTGTTGAATATTATTAGCAAGTATTTTGTTAAGTATTTTTGCGTCTAGGTTCATTAGAGAAATTGGTCTGTAATTTTCCTTTCTTGTGATGTCTTTGTTTGGCTTTGGTACTAGGGTAATGTTGGCATCATAGCAGGAGTTGGGTAATGTTCTTTCTGTTTTGATTTTTTGGAATAGTTTCAGCAGGATTGGTGTCACTTCTTTCTGGAATGTTTTGTAGAATTCACGTGTGAAGCCATCTGGCCCTGGGCTCTTCTTAGTTGGGAGATTTTTAATAACTGATTCTATCTCTCTGCTTGTGATTGGTTTGTTCAGATCATCAATTTCTTCTTTTGTCAATATGGGCTGCTTATGTGTTTCTAGGAATTTGTCCATTTCCTCTAGATTGTCATTTTTGTTGGAATATAGTTTTTCAAAATATCCTCTTATGATAGTCTTTATTTCTGTGGGGTCAGTGGTGATATCGCCTTTCTCATTTCTTATTTTGTGTACTTGCATCTTCTCTCTTTTTTTCTTTGTTAGTGTTGCTAAAGGTTTGTCAATTTTGTTAATCTTTTCAAAACACCAGCTCTTGGTCTTTTTTATCTTTTCAAGTGCTTTCTTATTTTCTATTTCATTTAGTTCTGCTCTTATCTTTGTTATTTCCTTCCTTCTTCTTCCTGTTGGGTTACTTTGTTGTTGTTTTTCTAATTCCTTCAAATGTGCAGTTAGTTCTTCAATTTTTGCTCTTTCTTCTTTTTTGATATATGAATTTATGGCTATAAACTTCCCTCTCAGTACTGCTTTTGCTGCATCCCATAAATTTTGGTATGTTGTGTTATCATTATCATTTGTTTCAAGGTAGTCATTGATTTCTTTTGAGATTTCCTCTTTGACCCACTGTTTTTCTAAGAGTGTGCTGTTTAATTTCCAAATCGTGGTGTGAAATCTGGGCTTCTGTCCCTTGCAAATCTCCAGCTTGACTCCACTGTGGTCAGAGATAATGTTTTGTATGATTTCAATCTTTCTGAATTCGTTCAGCCTTTCTTTGTGGCCTAGCATATGATCTATCTTGGAGAATGATCCATGTGCGCTTGAGAAAAATGTATATCCTGCTGTGTTTGGGTGTAGCGATCTATATATGTCTATTAGATCGAGCTCCTCTAATATACTATTCAGATGTTTTGTTTCTTTGGTGATTCTCTTTTGAGATGTTCTGTACAGAGTTGATAGTGGTGTATTAAAATCCCCCACTATAATTGTAGATGTATCTATTCTTTCACTTAGTTTTTCCAGCGTTTGCCTGACGTATTTAGAGGCACCCTTGTTAGGGGCATAGATATTTATGATTGTTCGATCTTCTTGACAGATTTTCCCTTTCACTAAAATGTAGTATCCTTCTTTGTCTCTCACAATTGTTTCACATTTAAAGTCTATTTTGTCTGATATTAATATAGCTACTCCTGCCTTTTTTTGGTTATTGTTAGCTTGTATGATTGTTTTCCAGCCATTCACTTTCAATCTCCATGCGTCTCTGGGTCTAAGATGTGTCTCTTGTAGACAGCATATGGATGGGTCATATTTCCTTATCCAATGTCCCAGTCTGAATCTTTTGATAGGTGAGTTTAATCCATTGGCATTCAGTGTTATTACTATCAAGGAATTATTTGTGTTAGCCATATTTTGATTGGATTTGTGTTTGTCATATTTTGTTTGTATATATTTTTTTTGTCTTTTTTGTTGTTGTTGTTGGTCTTATACTCTCCTCCAACTCTGCCTTTCCTGTTTTTTCCTTTCTTCCTGCAGAACTCCTTTTAGAATTTCTTGAAGGGGAGGTTTCTTATTGGAATACTCTTTCAGTTTCTGTTTGTCTGCAAATATTTTGAACTCTCCATAATGTTTGAATGCTAGTTTAGCTGGATAGAGTATTCTTGGTTGGAAATTTTTTTCCTTTAGTCCCTTGACTATATCATACCACTGCCTTCTTGCCTCCATGGTTTCAGAATAGAAATCAGCACTTAATCTAATTGAGCTTCCCTTGTATGTGATGGTTTTCTTTTCTCTTGCTGCTTTTAGGATTTTCTCTTTGTCTTGAGCATTGGATAATTTGACATGTATATGTCTTGGGGTGAGACTGTTGGGGTTTATGACTTGTGGAGTGCGCTGTGCCTCTTGGATATGTACATCGGTCTCCTTTAGTAGATTTGGGAAGTTTTCAGCCATTATTTCCTGCAACACTCCTTCTGACCCCTTTCCCTTCTCTTCACCTTCTGGAATGCCTATAATACGTATGTTTGAGCGTTTTGCATTGTCATTCAGGTCCCTAAATCCTAATTGGATTTTTTCTATCTTCTTATTGACCCCTTCTACTATCTGTTTGATTTCTGATGTACTGTCTTCCACATCACTAATTCTCTGCTCTGTCTCTTCTAGTCTGCTGATATTTGCTGCAAGTGTATTTTTGATTTCTTGAACTGTGGTGTTCATTCCCATCATATCTGTTATGTTTTTGCGTATGTCTGCAATTTCCCCTCCAAGTGATGTCTTCATGTTGTTAACCTCTTTCATTACTTCATCAAATTTGTCGTTGATAAATGTTCTGAGATCTTTCTTTGCTTGTGCCAAGTTTTGCTCCCCTTCGTGATTATTGGTTTGTTGATTGGATTCAGCCATGTTTTCCTGATTACTGGTTTGGTTTGTAGATTTTTTTTGCTTTCTGGTCATCTCTTTATTTTGACGGATTTAATCAGTTCCTTAGCTTCTTTGTCTGCTCTTGGAGGTTAATTAGCTGTTATTTTTGCATAGGTGTTATATCTTCTCTTTGTCACTTCTTTCTTCTTATTTTAGTTACTTGTTGTTGGTTAAGTTCACTTTTAAGGAAAGTATTAGTGTTGGGGAAAGCCAATTGTGTAAGCAAGGGAAAAGTGTAAAGTAGTATTGGTGATATATGTTAACAAAGCAAGGATATGAGATCTGGGAGGATGGAGGTTAGATTCATGTAAATTGTGTAGAGTTATAGCAGTAGGTAGAGTCCCTATTATGAGGTAGATGATTGAATATGGGAGGAATATGGTATGAGCTAAAAAGCTATTGATTTTGTGAGAGAGGGAAAGAGAAAAGAAAGGTAATAGTTTCAAGAGTGGATAACAGACAGAAAACAAAACATAGGTATTAGAAATTAAGACTTAGACCCTTCGTGGATTGAAGAAAGGGAGGTGGGAGGTGGAATATAGGAGAGCCAGTAGATGGTGGCGGATATCAAGATGTAGGGGAAAGAGGATAGTGTAGGTAGCCTAAATCAGTTCACACAGAAATGAGGCAGTGAAGGATGAGAAAACCCAGCGAATGTGAGGTGTTTCCTGCTGCACCTATTGTATAATTGAGTTAAAATAAACTAAGTAGAATATGAGGGACAAGAGGGAGAGAGACAACAGAAAAAAAAGGGGAAAAAAAAGGGGGGGGAGGAAGGGACGAGAGGAAGAAAGGAAAAGAGGGTGGGCAAGGGGTGGGGAACAGGTAGGGGAAAGAGAAAAAAAAAACAGATATACACGAACCAGAATTAAAACACCCACTACACAGCACCTACCAAAAAAAAAAAAAAACCCTTAAATAACTGAGTAAAAAAAAGACTTTGGGGGATACGCTGTGAGAGAAGACTAGGGGATAATGCGGTGTTAGCAATCAGGAAATTGAAAAAAGTAAAGAATAAGTCAAAATGAAAATAAAAACAAAACAAAATGAAACGATAAAGAAAAAACACCAACGTTGAAGGCTAGGGCATTTAAGGACCTCAGATGGACCTCAGTGCATGATGGATTCAGGGATGGAAAGTCTGAGATATTGAGGACTCAAGAGATGTGAGTCTCTGTAGTGTGGGCCACCAGAATTTAGGGAATTCAGACCTGGCAGCCTCCAATCTGGTCATCAGGAAGCCTGGGAGCCCTGCAGTGTAACACAGCCCTCAGGGATCCCCACAGCTGGGTGCCAACCCTATGGGGGAAGTCAGATGCGCAAACTCTATATTGTGACTGAACCCTGCAATTCACTTTGCTGGGCTCATTAGTACATTATCCTTCAGTTCAGCTTTTGGACAGCTCCCGTCCTGTGATTCCAAACCTCTGCCACTAGAGGGCGCCTCTACACCACAGCCACTTTGCTAGTACAGATCCGAAGCCCGGCCAGTGACGCGGAAAACAGATTCCAATACCAGAATTCTCAAGCTTCTCAGAATATTCCCTAATCGGCTTCCAGACGTGCCCCCCCCCTTGCCGCAGCCTAGAACAATTTTCCAATTACTTCTCTTTATTGCCTACAGCCTATTTGGGTTGGAGAACAGTTGCCGGGCTTTTGGGGGCGGGGCTTCAGGCGGAAGCGTTATTGTTTATATTCGCACTCAAAAGTTTCTCCCACTTCACAACAAAACACCGTCTATCTTCTGAAATCGATCCACAAAGGCGATCTGTCACATCAACCTGTCAACAGCTCACCCAGAGCTCCCGAACTCCTTAGCCCTTCAGAGCCATCCAAAAGCAGAACCCCAGGACAGGACCGCAGTTCCCCCCACCCCCAACAGGGAGGAGCCCATGCACGGGTCTCACCTGCAGGCAATAGAACCCAAATTATATCTACTAGACAATTCCTCTCCATTACCTTTCCACCCAATCGATGTCCCGACACTTCTGCCCTGCAAAAATCCCGAAAAAGCCTCGCCTTGGAGAACCTGCCGCCGCGCCCAGCCGTCTCTTCCTGGGACAGACCACAAAGGCAAGTTCACTCAGCGACCATCTTGTCTCCTCCACTTTTTTCTTCTTATTCTAATTTCTTGTTGCTGGCTGAGTTCACTTTGAAGGATAATATTAGGGCCAGGGAAAGGCAATTGTGTAAAAAAGGAAAAAGTGTAAAGTATTATTGGTAATATATGTTAACAGAGCAACAATATGAGATCTGGGAGGATGGATATTAGATTCATGTAAGTTGTGTAGAGTTATAGCAGTAAGTAGAGTGCCTATAATGAGGTAGTTGACTGAATATGGGAGGAATATGGTATGAATTTAAAAACCAGTGTTTTCATGAGAGAGGGAAAGAGAAAAGAAAGGCAATAGTATCAAGAGTGAATAAAAGACAGAAAACAAAACAAAGGTATTAGAAATTAAAAGTTAGACAACTTGGGGACCAAAGAAAGGGAGGTGGAATATAGGAGAGACAGTAGATGATGGAGGATATCAAGATGTGGGGGAAAGGGGATAGTGTAGGTGGCCAAAATCAATTCACACAGGAACGAGGAAATGGTGAATGAAGAAACCCAGCAAATGTGAGGTGTTCCCTGCAGCACCTATTGTATAATTAAGATAAAATAAAATAAGAAGAAAACGAGGGAAAAGAAAAAAAAGAGAAGAAAAAAAGGGGAGGTGGGCAAAGAAAAGGGAGGGAAACAAGCAAGAAAAAGAAAAGAATTAAGAGAAAAACAAACAAACAAAAAACCCTAAATAAATGAAAAAAGACCTTGGGGGATACAATGGGAGAAAAGACTAGCAACCAGGGCAATTTAAAAAAAAGAGAGAGAAAAAGGAAATAGAGAATAAAAGGGGGGGATGCAAATGTTGAGGGCTAGGACAATCAAGGACCTCAGATGTACCTCAGGGCGTGGTGGATTCAGGGATGGGAATTCTGTGATATTGCCGACTCAAGAGGTGTGAGTCTCTGTGGTGTGGGCCACCAGGGTTTAGGGGACACAGACCTGGCAACCTCAAATCTGGTTAACAGGGACCCTGGGAGCACCACAGTGCAACATAGCCTTCAGGGATCCCCGCAGCTGGGTACCAGCCCTATGAGGGGGGTCACATCCGCAAACTCTGACCTCTGTGTCAGAAACCCAAAATTCCCCCTCTCACAAGAGTCTCTTCTGTTGCTACCTCACCAATTCGACTTCAGCCCCCGAAACAGCCTGTTGGGGCGCCTTTATATTTCAACCAATTTAAGGATGCTGCAGATTGGCAGTCAGGCCTAGGGGGTGGAGCTCTAGTCAGAACCACTGATCTCCATGTCAGAAACCCAAAATTCCACGCCTCTCAAAAGACTCCTCCATCTCTGTTTCACCTAATCAGCTTCCAGACACCTCCCACCCTGCAAGACCCCAAAACAGCCTGTTGGTGATGCCTCTTTACCATGACTGATTTAAGGACCGCTGCAGATCAGCAGCCAGGCCTGGGGGGCGGGGCTCTAGCCAGAAGTGCTTATCTCCGTGTCAGAAACCCAAAATTCCATGCCTCGCAAAAAACTCTGTCTCTGTCTCACCAAATCAGTTTCCAAAGACCTCCTGCCCTGCAAGCCCCTGAATAGCCCACTCAGGGCTTATAAATTCCCCAGCACTGCAGAGCCTCCAGGAATTGCCACTGCCATGCTGCCCACCCCAGGGGGGAGCAACCCCTATCTCCATGAAAGAGATCCTCAATTCTACATTTTACACAAATCTTCTCTGTCACCGTCCGACCAAATCAATGTCCAGACACCTCCTGCCTTGCAAAATCCCGAAACAGCCTGGTCCTGAAGAATTTCCAACACTGCCCAGCCGCTTCTTTGCAGGAGAGACTATAAGGTGCACTCACTCAGACACCATCTTGCCCCGCCCTCAGAATTTTAAATTAGAAAATTTTATTTTTTAAAAAGATAAATAAATCACAAAAAATATTACATTAAAAATGTAAGAGGCAAATGGGCAGTCCCAAGATTCAATTCCCCTGAGTATGCACCATCCCTAGCACCAACCACAGGTAAATAAAAGTGACAGAAGAGGCATGTGTAGGAAGGTCACATCTGAGTCCAGCTCCATCACACTCAGGAGCACAAATTCCAAAGTAGGACCCTCTGACATGGCACAGAACTCCAAATCCATCTGCCATGACCATATACCCTGAGGATCTCCATAGCCTTCAGGAGAACCAGCACCTAGGGTTGTAACTACAGTGGAGGAGTTGTTGGTGTGGGAGTAGTGGGATGGGGGTTTTGGGGTATACGGGAACCTTTTATATTTCTTAATGTAACATTTTTTGATGTATATATCTTCAAAAAATACAATTTACAAGAATGATGGGGTGAGGGGGGAGTGGGGTATATGGGAACCTCATGTTTTTTATGTTTTTTTAAAATGTATTTTAATGTAAAATTCTTAGTGATTTATTAACTTTAATTTTTAAAAGTGTAAAAAATAAAATAAAATCTTATCACATATATATATGAGGTTCTGTATATCCCACACCCCCACTCTACTCATATCAAAAATCTCTTTCATCATTGTGGCACATTCATTGCATTTGCTGAATCCTTCTTGGAGTACTGCTGTACTGCATGGATTATAGTTTACATTATAGTTTACACTCTTTCCCAGCCCATTCAGTGGGTTACAGCAAGATATATAATGTCCTGTATCTGACCCTGTAATATCACTTAGGGCAACTCCAAGTCCCCAAAATGCCCCCCCACACCACACCTCTTCTTCACTCTCCCTGCCCTCAGCAACTCCCGGTGCCACTGTCTCCACAATCAATGCTACAATTTCTTCCATTACTAGGGTCACAATATTTCTCTAATAGAATACCAGTAAGTCAACTCCATCTTGTAGACCCTGTGATGGTGATGTTCACGCTAACTCTAAATTGAGAGAGCACTTAGATCCCACATGGCTGATGGATGGGATTCTCCTGCTTGCAGTTGTAGACACTCTCGGTTCCTGGTGTGGTGGTTGACCATCCTCAAGTCCCTGTTAGCTTATCTGGGTAGGTCCAATGAACCAGATAGTAGAAGTTGCAACTCTGTTGAGACTCAGGGCCCAGCTGGCACATGACCAGTCCAGAGATTCAAGTCTCCTGAGTATATACCAAACCCAGTGCTAACCACAGGTTCAGTAAAAGTGATAGAAGAGGCTTGTGTAGAGAGGTCACATCTGATTCCAACTCAATCACATTCAGCAGCACATATTCCAAAGTAAGACCCACTGGCAAGCCACTGAACTCCAGAGCCATCTGCCATGACCATAGAACCTGTGTGTCTCCACAGTACTCCAGAGTACCAGTACCTGGAGTTGTATCTACTTCTGCTGTTTGAGATCCTGTTGTGACATGAGTAAGCATGACTCATCTGATGACCTCCTGACTCATTTTGAAGTCTCTTAGCCATATAAATTCATTTGTCTTTACCATTCCCCCTTTTATTCAAGGTCTTTTTCTAGTTGCATCTTTAAACTACCTTATCAAAGAATGCCCAACAATATATTCCCTTGTCCTCTTTCATTGTTTTTCATTCCATAATCTGTAATTTCATGGAGTGCTCACATGTGGGGACTCTACGGCAAAAAAAGACACTATCCAGAACTTCCCTGATTTCATTCCCAGAATTTAATTGGTAACCCAGCTGACACTATTTCTCTTTTTCAAATTCAGAAACATTTTGCTAACTGTGAGCCAACTTGTTTGGAGAGGTCTTATGAGGGACATTACACAAGGAAAAAATGTTGTCTCCACAATTTGTTTTGAGATGCTAGATTGGCATTTTTCTTATCCTCTCATTCAGTATTGTGAGTATGAGCTTTCATTTGTATCACAGCAATTTTTCTTTGTTTTATCTTTTTCTTAGGTAATAGAAACACATCTGCTAGTTCAGATACTTATTTATCATTTTTAAAATTTCATTCCTAATGACTTCAGAATGCCCTATTTTTTTCATAAATTTCCAAAATCATGAATTACTCCAAATATGTATCTATTGTCTGTATAAATATTAAATGATTTTCTTATAATGAAATGACTGCCTCAGCTTGCTAGATGATGGTGAGGTCATGGGCTTATCGACCTTTAATTGCTTCTACTGTAATGGTTACTTCATAGTCTGCCTCATAATTATCTGTTTCTGTTTTAAGGGTAAGGCACGCCTAAAAATAAGCCAGGTTTACCAAGGATTTTTGTTCTTGTTATTGTTGTTTGTTTTGGTTTGCTTTTATTTGTGCATGCTTTTTTTTTTTCTTTTCATAAGTCTGGTCCTGGGGATAATAACTGAGAAACATGATCCTCAGAATCTTGATTCTCATCTTCTTCAGGTATGGACAACAGAGTACTGCATTTAAAGTATTACAATGGAGGATTTGGATATTTTAGGAAGAGAGCAGCATGATTTCAAGAAAGGTCAGCCAAAAAAATAGTCAAATGCAATTAATAGGAGAATGAAATAATAATGATAGGTTTAAATATAAGAAATAAAATACATAAAATGTAATGAAAACCTAAAAATACAATGAAATTAAAAGATTGGGGTATTAAAATAATGAAAATATTTAAAAAAAAATTTTTTTGACATTTTGCCTTTCATCACTAATATCTATTGTCCTTTTGTAGAGTGAAATTTTCTTCCATTTATTCCCCAGTGTCTTATTTATTTTCATTTTGTTTTTGAAGAAGTTTTAGGTCACAGTAAAGTCATATACAGAAAATAGGGGACTCCCCTATGCCCAACATTCTCCTTCTTTTCCCCCTTCTCATATTAAAAACTTTTTATATATGGATGGTTCCTTTGTTACCATACACATATACAAATAGTGAAACATAGCTACTAATCATGGTCAATTGTTTACATTATGGTTTAAATGTTAGGCTGTACACTTTTATAAATTTTGGTCACATTTAACATGGCGTTTGTCCATCATTTCAAGATCATATAGAACACTTCCACTGCCCACTAAATAGCCCCTGTTCCATATATTCTATTTCTCCCTTTCTCTCCCTTTGTACCCATGGCGACCTCCCAAGATTCACTCCTTAGATGGCAAGATTCATGGTTACTGCAGCAACACTGAGGTTGTGATGCACTGGTTTGTCCTCCCCTATTAAGAATCACCTATGCTCTTGAAAGACTCCCACCCCTCTGTTTGTGAGCATATTGGTCCTCCCCAGGATGGGAGTCCAACTCCTTCCCACTCATTATGTGGGTCTCCACCCATGGATACAACACATTGTAACAAAATGATCACTCACACACTCATTAGAAAACCTGCTCCAGTTGCACCCTGTCCCAAATGCCTCCCCATCAAACACCTTAAACCAGTAACTCTTCCTTGTCATATTACTCTAAGAACATCCTCAAATTTGTATTTTCAACTATATATCCACCAATCCTCAGTGTTCACCTTGTCCCTCTCCCAACCCTTCCCCCTGTTCCATGGGCCTTCCAATCCAGCATCCCCAATCTACTGACCTGTCAAACTTGATTACAGAAGGGTTACAACTGGGGCAGGGGAGGATCTTTAGTTTGGGGTGTAAGTGATGGGGCATACATAGGAGGAATTTCACCTGGGCATACAGATACGGTATATAAATGTGTTCAGATTTTCACAAGGCATTGTCACAGTGGATGGAGACTCACGCAATAACCAAGAGAATATTGAATGCCCATCCTGGAGAGCTCTGCTATGTTCTCTAATGGAGCAGCAACAGTCTCCCAAGTGCAGGGGCAATGACTGGTGAAAGAAGATGGTCCATTGATAAGCCCTTGATATTGATGACAATGCTTGTGAGTCTTTGTTCTTGAAATTGAAACTTAGCTTACTTTTGTGGGTTGTTTAAGAATTGCCTCCTGAAAGCCTCCTTGTTGCTCAAATGTGGCCTCTCTCTAAGCAAAACTCAGCATATAAATACATTCCCTTCTCTGTGGCAAGGAACATGACTCTTGACGATGAACTTTCCTGGCACTGAGGGATTACTACCAAGCACAAAATAGCAATGCTACTGGAAAAAGACCTAAAATACAAGGGGAAAGTAAAGGCAAATAAGTTTATATGGCTAAGAAATTTCAAAGTGAGTTGGGAGGTCATCCCAGAGATAATGCTTATGTACATCTCAGCAGGATCTCATAGACCACAAAAGTGGATACTACCCCAAATAGTGGGAATCCTGAAGGCTCTGGAGACACCCAGGTCTTATGTTCAAGGCAGATAGCTCCAGAGTTTGGTGCCTTGCTAGTGAGCCCTACTTTGGAGTTTGTGCTCCTGATTGTGATGGAGTTGGACTCAGATGTTACTTCTGTACACATGCCTCTTCTGTCCCTTTTATTTGAACCTATACTTGGTGCTAGAGCTTGTATTAGTACATCCAAGAGACTGGAAACTCTGGGCTATCCATGTGCCACCAGGGCCTTGAGCCTCAGCAGAGTTGGCACCTACTCTCCAGTTTATTGGACTCACCCAGGACAACTAATAAGGAGGTGAGGAGGGACAACCACCAAACCAAGGAAATAAGAAAGCCTACAACTCTAAATAAGAGAGTCCCATCCACTAGCTATATTGGGTCAAAGCCCTCTCTCAATTAGAGATAGAATGAACATCACCATCCAGAATCCTCAGGATTGGAGAATGAACTATGGTCTAGAGTTGACTTACTGGTATTCTATTATAAACTTATTGTGATTCTAGTAATGGTAGAAATTACAATATTTATGTGGGGCAGTGACCACTAGAGGTTCTGGGGTCAGGAAAGGGAAAAGCAGGTATAACATGGGGTTCTTTTGGGACTTGGGAATCATTCTGAATGACACTGCAACCACAGATATAGGCCATTTTATATCTTCCCATAACTTGCAGAATTGTGTGGAAGAGAGTGTAATCTACAATGTGAACTATGGCCCATTCACAGTGGCAATGTCATAAGATGAGTTTATCAATAGCAATGAATGTGCCACACTAATGAAGATGTTGTTTATGTGGGATGGGGTGGGAGCTATGGGAAGTGGGTCATATGGTAATTCCTATATTTTTGTGTAAAGTTTATGTAATCTATGTATAAAATATATATATATAATATATATTATATATTTAAATATATATATAAATATTTTTAAAAACAGTCAGCCTGTGAGCCTATATATTCTGGGTTTTTATTGAGATTTGAAACTGGCAAATGGTGAGTTCCATTAATTACAATGTATGCCCCCTGACCAAGTCAGCTGACACCTCATATGATTTTGCAACAGCAGCTCCTACCCTTGCACAGATGGGTATGCTCTAGCCACAGCATCCAAATGCAGACTGGAATATTCTATGAGCTTCTCTCCATGTCTCCAGTGAGAACTCTAATAGTTTTATCTTGATTTTCAAAAACTTTCAATGATAAGTTTAATTGTAATTGGGTAAAAGATTAAAGTTGGAGGTGGTGGAGATTGTATAAAGTCCATTTAAAGATGTTTAAACGGCCCTTTTGTCAAGGTATTTGGCTTGAGTTTTCAGTTTTACAGATGTTGTGAAATTGACAGATGGAGCAAAGTTTATATACTAACGTTACTTCCCATTTAAAGTTTTTTTTTCTTTCTGTAAACAAAGCTCTGATCTGTAACTGATTGCAAGCTCCCTCAGGAAAGCACCAGAAGAATATGATGTAAATGACCAGGAAACTTGTTTATTTTGTGGTGTGTAGCATTTTATAAAGGATAACTTAAGTTATTAAAAATAACACTAAACTATTGTTTAATATCTTGCAAATCCATACCAGAGCATATCATGGACAGCAAAGATCTTGACAACTCTCTAGGAACTTCATATAATTTCTTAAATATTTATATTTATAACTTTTTTTAGCCACTCAAATTTAACCAACAGAAGGTTAGAAAATTCCTTTTAATTTGATGGTACATTCCAAGCAAGCCCCATGTATAAGCCTAAGGTTTAACATATCAAATAAACCTAGCACCTTATATCATTTCTCTGCTTATAGGATTAAAAAATAAATTTTTAAAAAATTTTCTAGGACCCCTGCAGAAATCTCTGATCAAGGAGACATACTTAGGGTTTGATTGAGGGAATGTAAAATGTAATGTATGTCAAATAAGGTTATTGATCACTGTGAACAAGATTTGGCTTCTTATGTAGCCAAAGTGACAATGAAAGATTAAAACAGTATTCTGGAGGTAGGATGATTCTTACAAAAATAGTTATTTTAAAGGGATATGTATTAATTCCCTTAAGAATTGCATTTGTATTAAAGATCACATGTGGGACAATGTATCATTGTGATAAGACACAGAATAAATGTTTTCTATTCCAATTACTTAGAAGATCATTAAAACTTCTTACAAACTCTTACTAAAGCAGACCAATAATCCTAGAATATGTTGTCATTTTAACAGGGGGGAAACCAAATTTCAAATTTGCATGTATATACTCTTCATAAAATCTTATTAAAAACCCCATTATATCTTATCCAGCAATGACCATAAAAAACAAAATTATTTTTCTGCAAACCATTTGCAACTTTACTATTCTTTCAGGTTTTATCCTATATTTTTCTCTTTCTAAAATTTTGCAATAACCAATGATTTTTCTTTAGGAAAGAACTATTATCTCTTATCCTCTCAGCAAATCATATCCTGCATACCATACAAGCTCAATTTAGTATAAACCTAAGGTTTTAAGATATCAACAGATCTTGGACTCTATCCTTAATTTGACAACTTACACAAAACTCAATTACCATTGAATCAATTTTGTCAGAATTGACTGAATTTTGTTGTTAAAACAACTTTTTCTACCCTAAACATCTAGGAGCATGCTATAAGGAATCTTTTAAAAAAGTTATATTAGAACCATTACAGCTTTTAGAACCTCTTAATATCAATCAAAGAATGCATTCCACAATTTAGTGGAGACCAGGGGCTTCTTTTTCAAGCTCAAATGGTCATCCTTAGTTAATTCAAATATTCCTCCAGGTAGCCAGTGCAAACTCAAATCATCCTTGGTAAGATTCACCCATTTATTCAAAAACAAATATGAACTGGTATCATAGTGATGAGAGGCAATTAGAACTTTTTCAGGAGAGGAGATTTAGACTATGATGTCCCCATGTTCAAATAAAGGTTCCAGAAATGAAAATTATTTAGGTTTGTATTAAAATGTATGAGGTTTCTCTAGGGAAACAGAACCAACAGAAGATATCTGTAAATTGCATGAGGTTTTGTAAAATTGTCTCACATGACAATGGGGATGCACAAGTACAGATTACACAGGGTAGGCAGCAAACCAGGGGCTCCAATGAAGGTCTTTGGTAAATTCCCAGGAGATACTGGCTGTGCCTAAATCAAAGGTGGGAATACTTTATCTGAATGCTGAAATCGCTTCCCCTTTTAAGACCTTCAATTCATTGGATGAGACATCACTCAGTGTTGACGTCAACCTCCAAATTTGATTGTAGATGTAAACAGCCATCTAGGCAATAACTCACTGATGATTAAAGTCCATGAAATGCCCTTGTATTACAATAAGCCCAGTATTTCCTTGACCAAACAAGGACACCATCACAGGCTGGGTTGAAACACTAGGCTAAACATCACAGGTCCCCCAAACTGAAAAGCACCTGAATTAAGGTGTGTTAAACCTTCTGTACCATGTCTTTCCAACCCCAAGAGACATAACTAGGAACTTACAAACTAGGCATTGGGAACAGAAAGAAAAAAAATCCAACAATAAATCTGCTGAGCTCTTCTAGAGAAAACACTCAGCAACCATTGCCCATCACTTGTTTATTCCCCTCCTTTCCCCACTTGATTGCATGTGTGCAGATATTTTACTAGCATTATATAATGAACATTTGCTGTATTTTTAATCATTCATCTTTCTATCCATTCAATCCATTTTGTATCTGTATTTTTAAATATATATTTGGTTTTCAACTTAAATTGCACAAATCATTACTCTTCATTTCTACACATAACAGTTGATTATTTGACTATGACCCTTTTTTTAAGGAAAATTTTACAGCTAAACACATTCATCTTAAATTCCTGTGTTGCACTTACATTTGTCCAAAAGTACCATTTAAGCAAAATGTGCCTTATCAAATAGGGCACATTACTACCATAACAGTGATTTCTCTCTCTCCTTCCTAGATAATTCTAAGAACATTCTCCATTCATACAGAAGTAACTACTAGGCAATTATTTTTCTCCTCATTGGTTAATGTTTCATACTCTAGAACTTTACGTAATTTGCTTCATGCAATAAGCAAACTTTCATTCACAGCATCTTTGAAAAACCTCAAAATAATGTTTTTGAAATACATCATATTTGTGTGTATATAAGGAGTCTGTTGGTTTTAAAATTTTGTACTAATCATTTTATAAATGCATTGCATATTATTTATCATTTTTTCTTTGATGGACACCTACACTGTCTCTACTTCTTGGTTAAATTGTACAAAGCTACTATTAACATACTTCTACAAATCAATTTTGGAACTAGTAATGCAGTTCTCTGGAGTACATGATGAAGAGTTGAGTTGCTGGTTAAAGTTTTAAAAGAAACCACTCAATTTTTTTTGCAAATTATCATAGCATCTTAAATACCAATAATATGCAGGAGAGGTTTGTTTAGCCATATCATCACAATAATTGAATGTTGCTGGAATTCTTTATTCTAGAAGTTCTGGAGTTGTGTAGTAGCAGATTATTGTGGTTTTCATTAGCATTTTCCTTGAGAATATACAAAGATGAACACATAAGGGCCATTAAACAGATATCCATGATTTTAAAGAGACTTATTTTTACATAAGATGTTCTCTAAGAAAAATGGAATTAAATCAGTTGTCAACAACAAACACATATTTGAAAATTTAACATCATATGTTTACCAAATATGTGAGACAAAATAAATTAGAAGGGAAAATAAAAATAGATTATATAAAAATAAATATTTTATTAAATAAATTCATATTTATTGTTATATATGCCTTAGATAAATGAATAAAAATATAGCAGTACATAGACAGAAGTTTACATCTGTTAGTGCTTATTCTGGAAAAGGAGAAAGTACAAATGACCAATATTTCCCTCACATTAATCCAAGAAATGAAGAGTAAAAAATTCCCAAGAAAGAAAATTCCAGGACCTGATGATTTCTCAGGGGAGTCCTATCAATCATTCATCAATCTTTCAAAGAAGGTTTAACTCTAATTCTTCTCAAAATCTTGCAAAAAGTGAATAGAAGGGAAAAGTTACTAATTAATTCTATGATGCCAAGATCACCCTCATACCAAAATCAGAAGAACTTAATAAAAGAAAATAAAACTGCAGACCAATATCTTTTCTAAATAAGGATGCAAAACCCTTAACAAAATCCTAGTGAATAGAATCTAACAGCATTTTAAAATAATTATATAGCATGATCAAGTTGTTGTGGGAAACTGACTTACCTGTTTCTTATTGTAAATGTTATACCTGTTCTATTGTAGATGTTGCAGTTGTTCCCTGTTGTTGTAAATGATATTGCAGTTCTAATAGCAAACAGATGCTTGGTAGTTTCCATATTAATGTGATGGGAAAATTAATGTTGGGGCTCTCAGTTCCAGAAGCTGTGAGTCCTCTGGTCCCAGGTGTATCTCCTCTCTTGTGTCTCTACCTTTATTTCTGCATTGCCTTCCCTTTGAGCCAAACTGTTGCGAGCTGAATGCAGCATCAAGTGAAATTTATCCCTGAGATGCAAAGTTGTTCAACATAACAATATCAATTAGGGGAGTGAATTTGGTTCAAGAAATTGAGTGACTGATTCCAACATGGGATGTCCTGGATTCAGCCCCTGGTGCCCCCTAAAAATTAAAAACTACAACAACAACAAGCAAATAAACCAACTTGTGGGAGCTGATGTCAGCTCAATGGTTGAACAGCTTTTCATATACTAGGTCCTGAGTTTAATCCCCAGCCCTGATACCATAAAAAAAAGAATATCAACTAATAAATTAAATCATATTAACACAGTGAAAGACAAAATATAAACAGAACCCATTTCATCTCAATTGACATACAAAAGTATTTGACAAAATCCAGCAACCTTTCTTGATAAAAACTCTTAGAAAAAATAGGAAGATAAGGAAACTTCCTCAACACAATAAATAGCAGTTAAGAAAACCCACAGCTAGCATCCCACTCAATGATGAATGATTGAAATATCCTAAGATCAGAAAAAAAAAAAAAAGGATACCTACTGTCATCAATGTTATTCAACGTCATCTTGGAAATTCTTCCCAAAGTGAGTAGGCAAGAAAAATAAAGACATCTAAATTGGAAATGATGAATATTTTCTCAAACTACAGATGATGTGGTTGTATACACAGAAAATTCTCAACAAATATGCAAGGAAGCTTTTAGAGTTAATAAATGAATCCATCACAGCAGTGGTATACCAAACAAAATAGCAACAAAAATCAAATATCAATGAATAAATCTCATAAATGAGATAAAGAGCTTGTACATGGAAAACTACCAAACGTAGCTGAAAGAAATCAAAGAAGATGTACCTCAATGGAAGGACATTCTGAACTCATGGAATAGAATAGTATTGTTCAGTCAATCCTACCCAAAAGAATTTGTCAATTCAACACAATCTCAGTAAAAATTCCAACACCCTTCTTTACACCAATGGAAAAGCCAATCAAATTTATATGGAAGTGTAAGGAGTCTCAAATAGCCAAATTCAATGATAAAAAGAGTAATGAAGTTGGAGAACTCCCACTTCCTAATCTTAAAAGTTATTATACAAAGAAACCAGCAGCCTGTGTTCAATGTCTGCCCTGGAAGGAGTAGAAGCAAGGGTGATTGAAAAACACACCAGAATTCTGTGATGATAGGGATTGGGTTCAGTGCACCAGGTTGGAAAGCCAAGAGCAGCCTTGGCTTGGGCCTAGGCACCCAGCAGGATTGGAAGTTGGCTGCACTTTGATCACTTTCTTGGTGCACAGCAGGTAGACTCTTTTAGTAAGCTTTGGTTTGGAAAACCCCAGGAGGATGGGGCAACTGGCAAAAACCTGAGGCTGCTGTCCCTTAATCTGCCTTCATAATACTGCCTCCTTCCCCCAGCTCCTCCTTGACCTGATGAGTCAGCCCTCAGAACTTTCAGCTAACTGCTGTCCATGAGCCGCTACTCTGTCAGCCTATAACCAAAGGAGCTTGGGGTCCAAGCCAAGTGATGAACCCTTAGCCCACTCAATCATGATGTTCCCCACCTGCAGGCAAGGGGCAACACCCTATTCTGCTACCATCAACCCCTTCCAGAGCCTACCTGCCCCACCCTGCCCTGCTCATCTGGGGATGCACAGCTCAGGGGCAGACCAGCTTCCCAGGTAATCAGGACTCAAGAGACCTCTGGGGTCATGTTTTCTGATCATATGATCCTAACTGTGCACAAAAGTCCCTGGGGGGTCTGAACAGAAGGGCATGGGTGGGAGGGCCACACCCCCTGCCGTCCTGTTCTACTGGTGTAGCAGGCAACTGCCCACTCCCACCCCTCCCTGCACCATGGGCTTCTGAGTCAGCAGATTAAGTCTTTTACAAATTGTATTTTAAATACAAGTTTTAAACTTGTCAAAAAAAAATAATGTTATGACAGTCTTGATCTCAAGTTGCCCCAGGAGGGAAGGAAGCAAGGCTCAGTCTGAGCACTCTCTGGGGGTATCAAGTACAGATTCACCCCACCTGCTTTAAAGGGCTATGGTACTTCAGGTTCCAATGTGCCCCAGGAAGAAGAGAAGGACCTGCATATCCTGAACATTCCATCTCAAAACAGCACAGGCAGATTCAACCTTACCACCTGGAGGAGGCATCAGCACAGGTTGTTGTAGTTGATTGAAGAACTCAATCTCGGGGCCTGGGAACTGTGTAAAAGTTTCCTCTCAGCAAGGCTGGCAGCCTCAGTCCCAACCACATCACCATCAGGGGTTATGTCATCTGAGAATTAAAATCACAGCCACACCATAAGACAGCAGGGAAAAATGAGATGAAGGGCACTGTGTGTTGGGAAAATGTCAAAGAGAAAGTTATTAGAATTTCCTCCCACTGGATTCAATCTACACCACCTCCATGAGTTGCAGGGCCTGATTTGATTGAGAAATCTGATACAGAAGGGTTGAAACAAAGAGGACACTCCTACCAAATTTAGTTCTCCAGGTACCAGCACCTAGAGACAACCAAAGGAGGATTGAAAACAAACAAAGGCAAAACAAAAACAAAAATATTTTTATATTCCTAGAGGAGAAACAGGGGAATGAAAGCTTGTTCTTGGAGATGTAATAAGTGGACATTTAGTGTAATCTCAAAAATTGCACTATCATTAAAAGTAAATATCAGATGAACAAGAGCTGAGATAATATGATTTTCTAAGAATGTGCTATTATAAAGTGCCAATATAACTTGAACCATTTGCCAAAAAGGAGTTTTAGCTAAGCCAATCAAATAAGAAAGCCATAGGCTTAAGAGGGTAACTGAGCACAGAATAAACATATCAAAAAGATCAGATGCCAAGACACCAAAAAACTTATACGACATACAAGCAGGAAAATGTGGACCAGCCAAAGGAACAAATAAAAACTACAGACAAAACATAGAATATTAGACAACTAATCACTGATATCTTATCAAATCTCCTTAATAAATTCAATGAGATGGCTAAAGAGTTTAAGGATATTAAGAAGACACTGGGTGAACAGAAAGAACTTGAATGTTTTCAAAGAAAAATAATAGATCTTGTGCTAATGAAAGACATGACTGAGAATGAAAATACATCAGAATTATATAACAGCAGATTTGAAATAACTGAGGAATGAATAAGTGAATTAGAAGACAGAGCACCTTAACTTGAAAGGACAGAAGACAAGAGAGAGAAAAGAATATAAAACATTGAACAGGTTCTCAAGAAATTGAATAACAATGTGGAACATGCAGACATACACATTACAATGTCTGGAAGGAGAAGAGAAGGGAAAGGGTGCAAAAAGAATATTTCAGGAAATAAAGGCAGAAAATTCCCCTATCCATATGAAAGACAAATATATCAATATCCATGAAGGGTAACATACTACATACAGAATAATTCAGAATAAAACTACTCCAAGACACATACTTTTAAAAATGTCAAATGCCAACAACAGAGAGAAAAATATGAAAGCAGCAAGAGAAAAGAAATTCATCACATACAAGAGACATTTAATAAGACTGATTCAATTTCTCATCAGACACCATGGATTTAAGATGGCAGTCATATGATATAATAAAGATTCTGAAAGAGAAAATTTTTCAGGCAAGAATTCTATACCCAACAAAACTGTACTTCAAAAATGAAGGTAAGTTTAAAGTCTTAATATATATACAGAAACTGAGAGTGTCACCAAGAGATGAAACTTAAAAGAAATACAAAATGGGAATGTTACAACCAGAAATGAAAAGATGGGAGAGAGAATTAGAAATGATTATTAGATAGGATAACTAAAAAGGTAAACAGACAGACAATAATGTGTTATGACAATTGAAAAGTCTAGGTATGAATTGGATGAATTAAATAATGCCTTTACAGTAAAAACATTGAATGTTACTTGAATGAACTCACCAATCAAAAGACAAAGACTGACAGAAAGGATTTAAAAAATCATCCATATATGTGTTGTCTGCATGAGACTCATCCTAGAAGAATGGATACAAATATGATGAAAGTGAAAGCTCGTAAAAAAAAAATTCCACACAACAGTAACCATATAAGAGTTAGAGTTGCTAGTCTAACATAGGACAAAATAGAATTTAAATTAAAAACTGCTAAAAAAGATGAAGGGCATGTTATATATTAATAATATGTGCAATTCACCAAGAAGAAATAATAGTACACATTTATACAGCTAACCAGTGTGCCCAAATATATAGAGGCAAACACTGGCAAATCTGAAAGGAGAAATAGATGTCTCTACAAGAATAGCTGGAAATTTGAATACATGACTCCCATCATGGGATTGATCAGGATAGAGGATCAATAGGACAAAAGAGAGCTTTAATAATATTATAAATGTACTTGACCTAAAAGACATATATAGGATATTGCACCCTAGAGCAGCAAGATATACATTATTTTCAAGTGCTCATAGATCCTTTTCCTGGAGAGACTATATGTTGGGTCACAGAACAAGTCTCAACAAGTTTTAAAAAATTGAATTTATACATGAAACTTTCTTTGA
Source organism: Dasypus novemcinctus (assembly GCF_030445035.2). Taxonomy (NCBI): domain Eukaryota; kingdom Metazoa; phylum Chordata; class Mammalia; order Cingulata; family Dasypodidae; genus Dasypus; species Dasypus novemcinctus. Next base: position 2,510,783 of record NW_026688628.1, read on the forward strand.
ACATAATAGAATAGAGGTAGAAATCAATAATAGAGAAAGGGAAAACTCACAAATACATGGACATTAAATAATACATGCTTAATCAGCATTCAAATAGAAATTACAAAAGTGATCAGTAATTATCCCTAGGCAAGTGAAAAAGAAACACAATATATTAAAACCTATGGGATGCATGGAAGGCAGGGCTGAGAGAATCCTAAATGTTTACATTTAAAAAGAAGAAAGAGATAAAATAAAAGACCTAACTGAATCCATGGAGGAACTATAAGAACAGCAAATTAATAAAAAAATAAACAGAAATAAAGAAATAACAGATAGTAGGGGGAACTGAATAAAATTGAGAAAAATACAATTAAAAAACAATTATTTCTTCAATAAAATCAAAATTGATAAAAACCCTTTGCTTGACTAAGAAACAAAAAACAGAGTGAAGCTGCAAATAAAATCAGAAATGAGGGGAAGACTGTAACTACTGACCCTACAAAAATAAGAGATACCATAAGAAATCTTAAGAGATAACTGTACCATATTAGACAACATAGATGAAATGCACAAACTCCTTAGAATCACATGAAAAATGTACACAGGCCCTAGAAGAAATACACCTCACCAAATCAATCACAAGTAATAAGATAGAAATAGTGATCAAATATCCTCTTGCCCCAGGATGAAACACCCAGGACCAGATGGCTTCAAATGTTAATTCTAACATTCATTCAAAGATTTAATACCAATCTTGCTGAGAAACTTCCAAAATTTTCAACAAGAGGGAATGCTACCAAAAACATTCTATGAAGCGAATATCACCCTAAGGCCAAATCCAGACAAATTTGCTAGGAAAAAAGAAAATTTCTGACCAATTTCTCCAATGAATTCAAATGCATTAATCCTTTACAAAATGCTTGCTAACTGAATCCAACAGCACATTTAGAAAATTATGGATTATGATCAAGTGGGTTTTAAACCAGGTATACAAGTGTGGTTCAACACAAGAAAATTAATGGTAATAAATTGCAAAAGAAAAATCACATGGTAGTCTCAATTGCAGAAAAGGCATTTGACACAATCCAGCATCATTTCTTGATAAAAAACACTTGGAAAATTAGGAATAGAAGGAAACCTTCTTAATATGATAAAGTTCATATATAATAAGTCACAACTTTTTTTCAACAGCGAATAATTGAAAGCTTCCCCCTGATATCAGGAACAAGATAAAGATGCCTACTCTCTTCAATGGTCTTCAATATTGTGCTAGATTTCCTAGCTAAAATAAATAAAAATCATCCAATCAGGAAAAGAACGAGTAGAATATTTACTATTTGTTGATGACAAGATCTACTATCTGGAAAATACCAAAAATTCACAACAATATTACTAGAGCTAATAAACAAGTTGAGCATATTAGCAGGATACAAGTTTAATATGCAAAAATCAATAGTGTTTGTATATGCTGCTATGAGCATTCTGAGCAGGAAATCAGGGGGAAAATTCCATTTATAATAGTGACTAAAAATCAAGTATATAGAAATAAATTTACCCTAGGACATAAAAGGAATTCTATTTAGAAAACTATAAAACTTTACTAAAAGAAACTAAATAAGACCTAAATAATCATTCAGTGTTCATGGATTGAAAGACCAAATACGAAGATATCAATTCTACACAAATAGATTTTCAGATTCAAGACAATTCCAATTAAACTTCCAATTTCAACTTTATTTGAAATGATAAAGTGCTCTGAATAGTCAAAAATATCTTAAAAAGAAAATCAAATTTGGAGGACTCTCACTTCCTGACTTAAAGCACATTACTTAGCTATAAAAGTAAAAACATCATGACACTGGCATAGGCATAAAGATACACATTGATGAATGAAATTTAACTTAGAGTCAGATATGGAGTCTCATATTTTAGTCAGATGATTTTTGACAAGGCTGTCATGCCCACTCAGACAGGCCAGAAAAATCTATTCAGGAAATGGTGCTGGAAGAACTGTATATACATATACTAAAGAAAGAAAGAGGACTTCTATCACACACCTTACACAAAAATGAATTCAGAATAGATAAATGACATAATATGTAAAAGCTAGAAACAAAGCTCTTAGACAGAAATGTAGGAAAACACCTTTAAGAATTTGTTGTATGTGGTGGTTTCTTAAACCTTATGCTTAGAGCATGAGAAAAAAAAATACATAATTGGGACATCCTCAATATGAAACACTTTTTTTTGCTTCAAAGGCTTTCATAAAGGTAAAAAGGCAACTTACTTCATGGAAGAAAATATTTGGAAGCCACATTTCTGACAAGAGTTTGATGCCCATATTATATTAAAAAGTCATATAAATTAAAAATAAAAAGACAAGCAATCTTTTAAAAGTGGAAATACAAATAGTCAAAAACTCATTAGAAAATGTTCAACATCATTAGCTATTAGGGAAATGCAGCTAAAACTACAACTAAATATCATTTCACTCTTATAGAATGGCCATTATTGAAAAAAAAGAAAAACCCAAAATCAGAAAACTACAAGTGTTGGAGAGAGTGTGGAAGAATTAGGACATTCATTCACTGCTGGTGGGAAAGTAGAATGATGCAACCTTTTTGGACACAGTTTGGTGGTTCCTCAGGGAGCCAAATATAGAACTAATGTATGATCCAACAATCCTGCTACTAGTCATATATTCAAATGAACTGAAGTCAAGGATGCAAAGAGACATTTGCACACTGATGTTAATGACATCATTATTCATAATTTCTAAAAGATGGAAAAAAACAAGTGACCATCAATAAATGAATGAATAAACAGAATGTGGTATATTCATAAGAAGGAATACTGTTCAGCTGTAAGATTAAACAAAATTGTGATGCAAATGACAACATGTATGAAACTTGAGGAAGTTATGTTAAGTGAAATAAGCCAAACACAAAAAGACAAATAATTATAATGAGTAAGCTCAAGGAGTTAAAATATAGAATATAGGTTACTAGGAGATAGAATGAGGGTTGAAAAGGGGAGCTGATATTCAATGTATGTAGAATATTCAATAGGGTTGACTGTAAATATGTACAAATGAATAGAGTAGATGGTAGCACATTATTGTGAATATAACAAATATTGATTTTTTTATAAATATAATTCTGGACAAAACAGTAGGTTAGGGACATAAATGGCTATTGAAAGATTGCTAGAGTGTGAACTTGGGTCTTATAATATATTGAACCAGTGGTGGATGATTGTAGTTAATAGTACAAACACAGAAATGTTCTTTTATAAACTAGAACAAATATACATCACTATTATAAGATGTTAAGACTATGGTGGTACACGGGAAAATACACCTAATATAACTTATGGACTATAGGTAATGGTAAATTTTAATATTCTTGCATCAATTGCAAAGCAGGTACTATATCAAAGCTAAGATTTAACAATCGGGGAGTATAGTGATGTAGTAGATTTTTCCTTTTGGAATTATGAAAGCATTCAATAAATGATAACACAACTCTGTGATGAAACTGCACTGACTATACAATTTGAATGGAATATTCAATGCATGGGGATATATAACACAGTGAACCCTGGGGTAGCTAATGGACTATGGCTTACAGTACAAATATGAGAATATTCCCTCATGAATAATAACAAATTTCCAATGCATAGTGTTAATAGTAGGGTAGTCTATGGAAAAAAATGTAAGCTATGGAATATAGGAACAATAATATTTGGAGGATATTCTTTCATCATTTGTAACAAGTGTTCCACAAAAGCAATCTGCTGTTGGTGCAGTGATGTATACGAGTCCTGTATGTTTTGCATCAATGCTTTTTAAGCTCACTGCTTTTCTAATTAAAAGTCATATGAATAATAAAGTTATTATAAAGCCTGTTAAGCAAAACAGAATGTCACTGGTATAATGACAGAAATACAGGCCAATGTAGTTGAATTGAGACCTTAGAAATCCAACCTCAGTTTTATGGCCAATTGATTTTTGACAAGGAAGCACAAGTAATTAAAAGGAAAACCTACATAAATCGGACCTCATTAAAAAAGTCCTTTTGTGCCTCAAAGGAATTTTCATGAAAGTAAAATGACAACCTACAGAATGGGAAAATATATTTGGAATCCACATATCTGATAAAGAATAATATTCCAGAATCAATAAAGATGACTTATAACTTAAAAAGAGAAAAACAACCCAATCAAAAAAGGGCAAAAGCCTTGAACAAACATAACTCTAAAGAAAATATACAAATGTCCAGAAAGCACATGAAAAGATGCACAACAGCATTACACATCAGGTAAATGCAAGTCAAAACCACAATGAGGTACTATTTCATGCCCATTAGAATGTGTGGTATTTAAAAAAAAATAAAGGAAAATAGCAGGTATTGGAGAGGAAGTTGAGAAATTGAAATACTCAAACACTGCTAGTGGAAATGTAAAATGGTACAGCCACTGTGGGACACAATTTTGTAGGTCCTCAGAAAACTTAGCAGAGAATTACCCTATGACCCAGCAATCCTACTACTTGGTATGTACTCAAAAGAATTGAAAGCAGGGTCACATATGATCATATATTTGATTTTTGATGTTCATATTGGCATTATTCACAAATTCCAAAAAATAAAAAATAAAGCAACCCAAGTGTCTATCAACTGTGAAATGGATAAAACAAAATGTGATCTTTACATGCAATGGAATATTATTCAGCTGTAAGAAGAATGAAGTCCTTATATATGAGACAACAGGGATGAAACTGGAAGACAGGTCGAAAGAAATAAGCGAGACACAAAATATATTATCTCGTTGCTTTTAAACAATTAGAATAAGCACATTTGTAGAGACATAATCTAAAATATAGGTTATTAGGAGATGAAGTAAGGATATGGAATGTGATGTTAAAGCTTAAAATGTACAGGGTTCCTCTTTGGAATGATGAAAATGATTTGGTAAAGGATGGTGGTGACAGTAGCACAATTTTGTAAAACTAATTACCAGCACTGATAAATATATATATCATAAATATATGTTTTTTATTTTAATTTTAAGTATATTTTTTGAAGATAAATAAATCACAAAAAATGTTATATTCAATAAAAAATAAGAGGTTCCCATATACCCCCCACCCCACCTCACCCCACTTCTCCATCAACAACCTCTTTCATCATTGTGGTATATTCATTGCACTTGGTGAATACATTTTGTAACACTACTGCACCACATGGATGATAGTTTACATTATAGTTTACACTTTCCCCCAGCCCATTCAGTGGCTTATGGCAGGATATATAATGTCCAGTATCTGTCCCTGCAATATCATTTAGGACAACTCCAAGTCTAGAAAATGCCCCCACTTCACATCACTTCTTTCCTCTCCTTGCCCTCAGCAACTACTGTGGACACTTTCAACACATCAATGCTACAATTTCTTCCATTACTAGTCACAATAGTAGATAGTAGAATATCGCTAAATCCATTCTAATCCATATTTTATTCCTCCATCCTGTGGACCCTGGGAAGGTGATGTACACTCCACCTCTATATTTAGAGGTAGTGTAAATGCATTACCTTCCCCCAGCCTGGAACATGACTCCTGGGGATGAGCCTCCCTGGTGCTGAAGGACTATTAACAAGCACCAACTGGTGATGGAACTAGATAAAGAGCTTTAATAAAAGGATCAACTCACAACAGCAGAATACCTCAGCCTGCATGTAGGATGATGTGTGAAAAAGTGCTTTTTGACCTTGAATAAAAGGGGTAAATGGCAAAGACAAAAGAGTTTATAGACTTTTTATGTTAAGAGTCTTCAAAAAAGAGTCAGGAGGTCCTCACAGGCATTGTGCTTACACACAGTTCAACAGAGCCCCAGAGAGCTAAAGTAGATACAACCCCAGGTACTGGTTCTCCTGAAGGCTATGGAGACCCACAGGTTCTATGGTTATGGCAGATGGCTCTGGAGTTCAGTATCATGTCAGTGGGCCCTACTTTGGAACTTGTGTTCCTGAGTGTGATGGACTTGGACTCAGATATGACCTCTCTACACATACCTCTTCTGTCATTTTTACTGAAAGTGTGGTTGGCACTAGGGCTGGTGTATACTTAGGAGACTTGAATCTCTGGACTGTCCATGTGCCAACTGGACCCTGAGCCTCAGCAGAGTTGCAAATCCTACCTTCTGGTTCATTGGACTTACCCAGGTCAGCTAACAAGGAGGTGAAAATGGTCCACCACCACGCCAGGCAACTGAGAGTGCCTATAACTGCAAGCAGGAAATTGCATCCATCATCCATGTGGAATCTACATATATGATTTTGATTAAAAGAGGAAATGTTGTTTTTATGTATGATAACAGAGTAAAAATTAAAAAAAATATATCCAAAGTGCTACATTACACAGTAAACCATAATTTAAACCATAAACTATAGTTAATAGTACAATTATAAAAATGTGCTATGATCAATTATAAAAAATTTTCTGCATTATTACAAGGCATTAAAACCAGAGTGGTATATGGCAATCTTGTAATTTATGCATAATTGTTCTGTAAGCACACAACTTCTCTAAAAAAGGGAAACAAAGAGGAAAAAGAGAAAAAAGCAGTAAAATATCCTAACAAAATCATTTACTAATTAAAAAAATTGAATTTCACATGTTTTGGTATTTTAGAGAACTAAGGTCCTCAACATGAGCATGAAAGTTTCCCAAAACACAAAGTCTTTTCTGATAGGATTGTTGGTGATACTAACAAACGTGAATTATTTTGGTATTATGTAATTGATTATATCATATTTGGATGATATGAAAACACTTTGTGAATCCATAATTTCCAGAAGAAATTTTGTGTATGAAATCATGCATATGTAAACATCTGCTCAAATGTCTAATTATATCAGTAAATTTAAATGTAACAGAGTATGGAAAGTTCATTAATATGGTGGCAGATTACAATTTGCAAGTCTTTAAGAAACCACTATTTGTTGAAATTTGGTGTAGGATCATAGAAGAATAATGATGGTTATCTGAAAGTGCTATTAATACACTCCTTTCCTATTATAACCACAATTCCCTTTTTGTGAAGCCATATTTTATTCTAACGCTTCAACCAAAAAATCATGTTGCAAAGTTCAAAAGAAATAAAAAAGATTTGTGAATCCAGCTCTGTTCTATTAATCCAGACATTAAAGAGGTTTTCAAAATGTGGAAGGGGATTTCTATTTCCTAATATTTGACTACTTATCTCCACTCTCCAAATCTCCGAGCTGAATTTTATAATTATGTTGATATGTTTTAGGGGTAAGTAGAGTCTTCTATATTTTAGTGTTCATTTCCTTGGAGCTTCCTAGCCTCTCCCATGTTATGTTTCTTTCCAGACTGGCAGTCTTCAATGAAAAGTTTAAGAACAATTAAAAATTGTGTCCTTTTCTAAGAATTTTTTTGAAATGTAAAAATTGACTTTCTGAATGCAACCTAACTTTATTGTTCACATCACAAGTGGGAGAATTGGTTCAAACCACTTTTGGCAAATAAGTCTTACTCTATGCCAAACCTCGTTTTTTAAAGAAATGCCTTTACCTTTTAAAATCAGTTCTTGAATATTGCCTGTACTTACTCATTTATTTTTAGTTTAGTAGCTGCTGGTCAATTATTGGTTTTTAATTTTTCAGTTAATTTTAATCTGCATATGAATATTCTCAATGCCATGATTTTAGTTCAAAATCTTAAGAAAATGTGTTTTTACTAGGGGTAACACACTTTTATGGATTTTCTATATGTAAATAATTTAAATTTACAAACTGATATAAAATTAAAATCATGAAATTTACTGTAAATTGAGAAACATTATTGAATACAACTTTTCTTAAGTTTAACAAACAAAAAAGATTTTTTTCAAAGAAACAACCGTACAAATTTAATTAATCTCAAGGATCCTTGCCCAGCAGTAGTTGCAGGAAAGCTGGCCTCTTGACAGTTAACCAGGGCTCATGAGAGGTGTGATCCATTCTTGTCCATCTGAAAGAAAGAAACAAAATTTGTAAAGAATCTAGAACCAGAAGCTTATTAAAATTGTATCTACCTATGCGGTGGCTTGCTCGGTCGGTAGAGGTGGGGTCTGCTGCGGACGAGGGGTCGGTCCAGCTCTGGACGAGGGGTCGGTCCCACTTGGGATGAGGGGTCGGTCCCACTTGGGACGAGGGGTTGGTCCGGCAGCAGACGAGGGATCGGTCTCACAAGGGGTTGCACGGTTCGGCTGACGGGGTCGCCCGGCGAAGCCGGCGACGAAGGGGTCGCCCGGAGAAGCAGGCGACGAACTGGGGACAAGGGAGGCCAGGCCCTTGTCGGGGGCTCTTAGGACTGGAGGGCGCACGGCAGAAGAACTACCGCATAGACAAGGTAAACACGCAAGTCCACTTTATTGAGGGAGAGGCAACAGTTTTATAGGGGCTGGGGAAGGCTGATTGGTCGAAGCCATGCCCTGTTCTGATTGGTTGCCGGCAAAAGGTCAGTGGGCGGTACTGGATGGGGGAGGGGTGGTGGTTAGGGATTGGCTGTTGCTGTTGCTGGGGGAAGGGGCAGGGTTTAGGGATTGGTGGCTGCTGTTGCTGGGGTGGAGGGCAGACTTGAGTTTCCCACCCACGCCTGGCTGTTGCTGCTGTCAGGGGAGGGGAAAAGGGCAGACTGGAATTTTCCACCCTGCGCAGGGAGAAAGAAGAAGAAGGGTACTGCCCCACAGGCATTGTGTGGCGCCACCTGGGAGGAGGGGCGGCCGCGGAAGCATGGCTGCCGAGAAGGGGAGACCCGAGGGCACTCTGCGCCCATGCCGAGCTCCCTTCAGGGGTGGCGGTGAGTCCGACCAGCCACCCTATTATGGGGGCAGCGGCTTGGCCTGCCGTGGCCGCTCCCCCGCCAGGCCAGCAAACCACACTTCAGCCCAAGGGGTGACCGCATTTCCCCCTTCTTTTCAAATAAGGGCCAAGATGGCAGCAGTAACAAGTAGCCAAGGCCCAAGAGGCAGTAAGCAATGAGGGAAGTGGGGCTGAAGAGGGAGGTGAGTATGACGGGGATATAAATGTACAATTTAGGGGGCGGTATCTTGCCATTGCAAGCAAGGGTGGCCAATGTCCAATTCTTGTTGATCTCGGTGGCTATAAGATCCATCTGTTGTTAAAAGTCCAGGATGACAGTGCGTTGCAGGTAGTTGATCTCTCCTTGGCAGCGAAGACATTGTAGGAGAGGATTACTTTTTCCTGCCAGAGGCTTACTGTCCAATTAAAAGGCTGATGGCTGGGGTTGGTGAGTGCAATGGGGAGTGTGAGGAAAAGAAGAGTGATGGTTTTGGACAAGAGGAGGCTTGGTGAAGTCATTATGGGAGGAAGATAAGGAGTAAAGCATAAAAGAGGATAATAAACAGAAAGGCGATGGAGAGTAGAATTCGTTGGCCGAGGTTCCAATCTTCTGGGGCGGTAGCGGCTAGACAGATGGTGGAAAATATTATCAAGAAAGCAAAGGTTGTGAGGAAGAAATAAAGTATTAAAGGCTGTGGGGGATGTGAGAAGATCATTTAGAGGATAGGGTTGAGAATGGTATGTTTAAGACAGAAGCTTTGTGGTTTGTAGGAGACTGCTTTATAAACGAAGGAGAATGAGGGCAGTAAATATAGTAACAATAGATAGGAAGATGACAGTGAGGAGGACTCTTTGTTTAAGGTTCCAATCGTCCGGCGCAACAGTGGTTAGGCCGATAGCAAGGGGTGTTGCTAAATAGACAATGGCTGCAAAGGCAAAATCATCTTCTGTTTCCTTAAGAATAACTTTTTTAAAAATACTTAGTAACATGCAATATTAGAAACCGTTTCCTAAAAGCAAGTTGGCAGGGGAGCTTGGTTGCTGTTAATCTTTCCTGTTATAAAATTACCTTTTATTATTATTATCATCAATTCAGTTTTATATATATATATTTAAGAATGACCTTTTGGAATTAGCCATTTAATACCTTAATGTAAGCTATTGAAGATAAATTTTATCTTTACAGAACACATGCCCTTACGTAAAGTTATCACAATACCTTTTACACTTGCCGCATGCAAATTAAGTTTCAAGAGTTTATGAAAAATTAGCCATCCTACTTTAGGACAAAATACGTCTTTTTGCAAAACTTATTACATTTCCGTTAGCATTTTTACAAACTTTTAACCTTTTTAATATTCATATAAGTTTTACATTCTTTATATTGTCCTGTGAAGAAAAATAAGTTATTCATTTTAATCTAGGCAAGAACAACTTTTTATGAAGACGTACAGTTAATTTTGTTAATTAAGACTTACAATTTTTTTAAAAATTGTAGATATCTTATTAACATTTAAACTTATGTATTAATATAATAAACTTAAGTATTAATATAAGCGCTTATTTAATTTTTGGCCATTTGAATAGAGCTCTTTTAAAGATTTCTAGTAATTTATATTTACCATCCGGAGGTATCACAATATACGTTGACATTGAACGAACAGACAGACAAACACAGAACAATTACAACACATTAACAGAAATATATAATTTATTTACAGTTGACTCATAATTCTTACTTTCTTGGTATAGCTGCTTTTAAATCCTTTTTTATATAGCATATCATAGATTATACCCTTCAAGATTTCTTCTGGACTTCATGTTGCCTGTAATAAGCCAGGAGGAAATCTTTTACCTTCCTGCTCCACAGTAAAAGTGACCCTATCTATAAGGCGAGTATAGGTGTCCGGGTCCCAAAGCTGACACGTGGTAAGCCACGGATTAAAGGGGAGAAGAAGGTCCCAATATACTTGAAGCTGTTTGAAAGAGATCTTACACCAGTGAGTGTCTAGGAGACCGGCAAGAGCCCAAACTTGCGGGGCTTGCTTAGCAGATAGGATGTTACCCATTGCTAATGGCCTTTTGGAGCCGATAAGAAAAGGGGCCCTTACCTTGAGAGCGCGGCGATGGGAGCCGAGGTGCATGGTGAGACAAGGGGTCGGAGCCGGTGGGGCTCCGACGGTGGTCGCGGGCCAAGAGAAGGCCCCAATGAGGGGAGGGCGGAACAACGAGCAGTGGAGCAAGGCAAAGGGGAGCAAGCACGGAGGGGAGGAGGCAGAGGTGAAGGCAGGGGTGGAGGTGCTCAGGCATGCGCTCCTGAGAGTTTTATTGGTGCCTCTTAATCATAGCAGGTCGGTATAAGCCCCCGACATGGAAGGAGAAAGCCATCCAGCAATTCTCCCGGACCGCGGTGGATCATAGGAGGTCACCAAGGTTCAGGAGCAGCAATGCAGAGCGAAAAGATAGGGGTGAGAAGAGAGGAGAGCGTAGGGCTATGGTAGGGTTACTTCAGACGTGCAAGCGCGTGCTCCCGAGAAATCCAAGGCTCCTCTTAATCATAGCGGGTCGGTATAAGCCCCCGACATGGAAGGAGAAAGCCATCCAGTGATTCTCCCAGACCGCCGTGGATCGTATGAGGTAGCTAAGGCTCAGGTAGCAGCAATGTTGCACGAGAGAAGTCCCAAGGTAAGAAGAGAGGAGGGCGTAGGGCTGTGGTAGGATTACTTCAGACGTGTAAGCGTGTGCTCCCGACAAATCCAAGGCTCCTCTTAATCATAGCGGGTCGGTATAAGTCCCCGACATGGAAGGAGAAAGCCATCCAGCGATTCTCCCAGACCGCCGTGGATCATATGAGGTAGCCAAGGCTCAGGTAGCAGCAATGTTGCATGAGAGAAGTCCCAAAGTGAGAAGAGAGGAGGGCGTAGGGCTGTGGTAGGATTACTTCAGACGTGCAAGTGCGCACTCCCGAGAAATCCAAGGCTCCTCTTAATCATAGCGGGTCAGTATAAGCCCCCGACATGGAAGGAGAAAGCCATCCAGCGATTCTCCCAGACCGCCGTGGATCGTATGAGGTAGCCAAGGCTCAGGTAGCAGCAATGTTGCATGAGAGAAGCCCCATGGAGAGAAGAGAGGAGGGGGGGGCCGCCAGGTTATGGAGTCAGGCTGTGGTGGAGTTGCCTTGCCCCACGTTGGGCGCCAGCTGTGGCGGCTTGCTCAGTCGGTACAGGTGGGGTCTGGCTGTGGACGAGGGGTCGGTCCAGCTCTGGATGAGGGGTCGGTCCCGCTTGGGACGAGGGGTCGGTCCCACTTGGGATGAGGGGTCGGTCCGGCAGCAGATGAGGGATCGGTCTCACAAGGGGTTGCGCGGTTCGGCTGACGGGGTCGCCCGGCGAAGCCGGCGACGAAGGGGTCACCCGGAGAAGCAGGCGACAAACTGGGGACAAGGGAGGCCAGGCCCTTGTCAGGGGCTCTCAGGACTGGAGGGCGCACGGCAGAAGAACTACCGCGGAGACAAGGTAAACACGCAAGTCCACTTTATTGAGGGAGAGGCAACAGTTTTATAGGGGCTGGGGAAGGCTGATTGGTCGAAACCACGCCCTGTTCTGATTGGCTGCCGGCGAAAGGTCAGTGGGCGGTACTGGATGGGGGAGGGGTGGTGGTTAGGGATTGGCTGTTGCTGTTGCTGGGGGAAGGGGCAGGGTTTAGGGATTGGTGACTGCTGTTGCTGGGGTGGAGGGCAGACTTGAGTTTCCCACCCACGCCTGGCTGTTGCTGCTGTCAGGGGAAGGGAAAAGGGCAGACTGGATTTTTCCGCCCACGCCTGGCTGTTGCTGCTGTCGGGGGAGGGGAAAAGGGCAGACTGGAATTTTCCGCCCTGTGCCTGGGCAGGGAGAAAGAAGAAGAAGGGTACTGCTCCACAGGCATCGTGTGGCTCCACCTGGGAGGAGGCCAGCCACAGAAGCATGGCTGCCAAGAAGGGGAGCCCCAAGGGCACTCTGCGCCCATGCCGAGCTCCCTTCAGGGGTGGCAGTGAGTCCGACCAGCCACCCTATTATGGGGGCAGCAGCTTGGCCTGCCGTGGCCGCTCCCCCGCCAGGCCAGCAAACCACACTTCAGCCTGAGGGTTGACCGCATACCTAAGAGACTCCATGAATTTTATTCAGTGATGGTAGTGGCAGGATCACAGATTTTGTCACTCTCTTTAAATATTTCAAAAGATATATCCATATTGGCAAAGATTATCTCACTTTTCAGGTATATTTGTATATTTTATTTAATTTGTTTCTTTGTTATTACCAATGAATCATTCTCTGAAACAGCACCAATATGCCTCAGGATCACTTGCATACTTATTTATATCTTCCCCATATGGAAAATTTTAGCTTATAAGATAGGTTGGGTGTGGGACGGGTAGCCATGGTGGCTGCTGGGTTTGGGGAATGGGAGGAAGAGATGAGATGTGGAGGCGTTTTCGGGACTTGGAGTTGTCCTGGGTGGTGCTTCACGGACAATTACGGGACATTGTAGATCCCCCCAGGGCCCAATGGATGGAACGTGGGAGAGTGTGGGCTATGATGTGGACCATTGACTACGGGGTGCAGTGATGTTCAGAGATGTACTTACCGGGTGCAATGGATGTGTCACGATGATGGGAGAGAGTGTTGCTGTGGGGGGAGTGGGGGGTGGGGGCGGTGGGGTTGATTGGGACCTCATATTTTTTGAATGTAATTTTTAAAAATAAATAAATAATTTTAATTAAAAAAAAGATAGGTTGGATTTTTCTAACTCAAATGGTATTCATGTTTTAAGGTGGTATCTGAATATCTGCCTGTGAATATTGAGTTTGACAGAAAAGATAAGGAATATACTGATACCAAAATTCCCTTAACTTTGATGTATTGATAGCAATAAAATTGAGATAGTTCTTTAGATTGATTCTAAAGCAGTATTAAGAAATTTATAGGCAAACAAGAGTTTTGAGAGAATTCTGTGAAAATCTGTCAACAAAAATGAAAATAATCATTGCATCAAATAAACATAAAGAGTTCCAGTGTACTTTTTACAATGAACAATTTCTGATATTTATTTGCTTGATTTTATCATAGAGCACTACTTAGTGATAATCATTTTAATATAATGCTATATATCATGTTTTTAACAATAGACAAGGAATTAGGAACCCTACTCACTCTGTTATTGTCCATATTTTAAAATTGTGATATCCAGGAGGTTATTTAAAAAACAGGGGGAAAATCCTGAACTCCATCTTGTAGTCAAAAATATTCATTTTATATTCATTTAATCATCACTTAATATTTATTAATCATCATTTTATATTCATTTAATACATTTTGAAGATGTGCGGTAAATTTAGCAGAGTGAAACTTGAGATTTTCTATAGACTGAGTAGAGAGATGCAATCTGAAGACTGGAAGGCAGGAAGGAGACTCTAATAATTGAGTTAATGTATGATTCTGATAAAACAAATATTAAAAACAAACACAACAGATTTAAATCTGGTTCAATTAATAACAGGGACCATAGGTCAATTTTATCAGCTTAATCACAAAGTAATGTTTTTGTAGATAATACAATTATCCACCTAATATAATTTCTCTTCTTTGAAAAATGAGAACATTACAAGAAAATACATATGATAGAAAGGATATTATAGAAAACAATTTGCACAAAATATTTTGTAATACAATAGAAATTCCTCTGGATATAATCAACATAAGCAGGTCAAATTATTATTATTATGATTTACTTAAGTTGTTAAAATTGTAAAATATATTTGTAAAGACAAAGGGTTATGCATATAGAAATAAAATTTTAATAAAATACAAATTCTAAATTATTATAATTATAGTTTTTTATTCTAGATTTTCCACACATGAAAATTAAACTGTACTAATAAAAATCCACTTTGACAAAACTAATTTTAGCACTAAGACAGTAACATTGAGATGAGATATGTTTATGCTCTGAAATGCTTCAGGAAAACACAATAAAATAAGTCCAAGTTAGCACAATTATTTATGAATAAACATACTACGGCAACCTAGAAAATCATATATGTGAGAGAACCATGTAGTGTATTAACCCTTCATTAAATATTAGAATTCTTGCCTGATGGTGAAAGGATGCTTTTGGAGGAGTAATGTTAGGTGGAATGCTTTTCTTAGAGAATGTGTATAAGTGAGTAGATTAATTAGAATGACAGTAAAGGAACTCTGGATTCACACTGCCATGAATAAAATGCAATGTTTAGATTCTGAATCAAATATAATTGCTACAGAAATTTTTAGAAAGGAAAGAAAGGACTCATCTGCATTTCTTATTAAGCAAGTAAAATTAAAGAAAAATTAGGAATTGTATGTGGTATTATTTGGAATAAAACAATTCTCAGTAGATACTCAACTAGTCATTAACTTTAGTACAGAAAAAAAATTTCTAGGTAACTCTACCATAGATGGGGAGATATAAGTAGTCATCTAGTTCCCTGGTACATGAAGAGAATCATGATGTATATATGTTCAAACCCACTGGTGGATATAGAAACTTTTTTCAAGAGCATGTCTGGTTTACTATTTAATATTGTAGAAAATGAGAAAATAATTACTGGATGTGTTTAGGCAGAATTTTAAAATACATTTAAAGAAACATTGTAAGAGTGGCTGAATGACTGAAAATTTGCTGGACTTTGATCACATTAAAAACAGCTATTTGCCGAGATTCCATTTTTCTGTGAATGCTGAAGTAATATTTATGTCCAAATGGATATGGAAATATGTACATTCATTGATTTTTAAAGACTGTCATTTGTCAATTTCCTATAAACTAATATCCAGTTTAGAAGCCTTACCTAGAGACCAAAGTTTGCATATTATTTGGTGATATTATAGATTTACTTCATTTTGTTCTTAACATTATCTTAAAGTTTTATACTTTTTCTCCCCGGGAAATGGCAGCATATAATAAGATATGAACAACTTCACCATCATCACACAATTCATCCTCATGGATATCTCCAGCTCCTGGGACCTACAAGTTTTGCAATGTCTGCTGTTCTTAGTGATTTATCTGGGAGCATTGACTGGGAATCTTCTAACTATTGCTGTCATTGTGACCAACCCACGACTACATTCTCCAATGTACTTCTTTATAGGTAATTTATCCCTGATAGATCTTTGCTCCATTTCAATTACTGTTCCCAAATTAATTGTGAATTCTCTGGTGGGCAATAAATCAATTTCTCTCACAGCATGTGCTGCTCAAATTTTCCTGTTCATCTTCTTTGGATCCACAGACTTCTTCTTCCTTGTGGTGATGTCCTATGATCGCTATGTTGCCATTTGCCACCCTCTGCACTATGGGCTCATCATTACCCCACGTATGTGCACACAAGCAGCTGGTGGCTCCTGGGCAAGTGGATTGGTCTATTCTGCCATCCACACAAGCACCATGTTCAGACTTCCCTTCACAGGGTCAAATGTGATCCATCAATATTTCTGTGATATACCTCAAATTTTGAGGACTGCATCCTCAGATGTTCAGTATTCTGAATTTGTGGTCCTAGCTATAAGTGTATGCATAAGCATAATAGGTTCTGCTTTACTGTTTCTATCATACATTAATATATTTTCAATGGTGCTTAGCATGCATTCCTTGGAAGCCCGTAATAAAGCCTTATCCACCTGCACTCCACAGTTGGCAATTCTACTTATATTTACAACTTCTGGAATTATTGCTGCCTTAGGTCCCATTGCAGATAAAGCATCTCTGAGCAATCTGCTCACAGGCATGTTCTACACTATGGTGCCTCCAATCATAAACCCCCTTATATACAGTCTGCGGAGCAGAGAGATTAACACTGCTCTATGTAGAATGTTCAACAGGCATTGAAATTTCCCACCCAGGATTTTCCATGATTAAAAAATACTTAAAGACAGACTTTCAAAGAGTGTGATTTATAAGTATTATATGTTTTAAAGTTTGAATCTTCCCTTGTAAAATATAGAGAGTTCTCTTGTTTAGTTATATTTTGTTTTCTACATGTGGCAGTCAGCTATATATCTCTGTCAAAGTTTTTCTTACTCTGTTCTTTATTTGTGTAGCTCATGTATTCTTCTTGAAAAGGCTTTCTACATTGTCAAAATGTTTTGAAAAATTGTGGTGGTTTAGAGGTTAAAACAATATATGGCATTATATAAGGCCATGCCTCATACATCAGTAGCTAAACTGATCCCTGTGCTTTTTATATAATTTCATGGTGATGGATACTTCTACCCTGGAAGAAAATATTGAGTGTTTGTGTTAGGTAAGCATTCTTTTCAAATTCTTCTTCTTGCATTCTCTTATGTACAGGTGATTGGTCTAAGTAATAAAGTGATTACAAAAAAATAAAGAATTATGGAATTGATGATTTGATATGGATATAGCACTTAGAACTCTACTAAAGCTGGAACTCTAGTGGTGATTTCAAGGGGGCCTATAAAAACCCTGAACACTAACATAGAATATAGTTTGCAAGTCATAGGTCTTTCCTCAGCTCTGTATGAAAAGATGTGTGCCACTCTTGTTTCATGCAAGCTTCTGCATGAAGAGTAACAGGATTCCTTTGTTATAGAATGGAGTGAAGCATTGGCCTGCAGAACAACACTCTTGCTAATACTGTGATTCACCTTTTCCAAAAAAAAGTTATACCCCAAAGAGTGAGCTTTATTTTTCTGATTCCTAAAGGATTAGTCAGCCTTCCTTATAGCATTTTTATCTCTCAGAATTGAATTCTTTGAAGTGCTCCTGTTTAACTCCAGTAAATCATTACTTTTTAGGAACTTTTGCTCATTTATATTCAGCTGTAACTTGTGCAGTATGTAAAATAGTTTCATTATAGATCAGTTTACTAGAATTAGAGGAAAGAAGCTGATGAATACAACTCTCCCGTCATCAAAACTAACAATCCTAGTAAAAATTTAAATTTGCTTATATTCTTCCAATGTCTGAGATATATAAATATATTTTCAATGGTTTGACAATTAGGGAACCCATCATCATCTTTTTAAAAGTCATTTGTTCCTACCCGAGTTTTCTTCATTTTTGTTTCTTGGATAAAGACATCACTGACTAAATTTATACTCAAGTAACATTGCACAGATTAGATATTAATATTCTGAATGTTTGCACGTATGAATATCTATATCTCGTCATCTCTAATCCATATTTAAATTCATATTCACATGTAGAATTACTTTCCAAATTATTTCCCTCCAGGTATTTGAACATCAAGATCAATTTTATTCTTATTGTCATGGGACCCTGATAAAAATCAAATACTTCCTGTTTCTATGTATTTTATTGATATTATTTGATAATGTATTTTATTCATTTTTTGATATTTATGAGTGTATTTTTAATTAACATGCCTAGAAATTAATACAATGTATTAGTCAGAAAATTAAGCATCATCTTTCCATTCTCTACCATAATTCTATTTCTGGTGATCTATATTCTAATTATTATTTCCATGAGTTTAAATAATATATTTAGTTCATAATATCACACTCATACAGTATTTGTCCTTTTGTGTCTTGCTTGCTTCACTCATCGTAATGCCCTTTGGTGTCATCCATGATGTCATAGGCTTCATGACTTCATTTATTCTTACTGCTGCATGATTTTTCATCGTGTTTATACACCAGAATTTGTTTATCCCTTCATCAATAATTTATACATTTGGCTATTGTGAATAGTGCTGGTATGACTATTGGGTGCAGATGTCTGTGTCACTACTCTCATTTCTTCTGGATATATACTTAGCAATGGTATTGCCAGACCACTTGGCAAGTCTATAGTTAATTTCCTTAGGAAATGCAAAAAGTCCTTCTCAGTGGTTGTACAATTCTATATTCACACCCACAATGAATTAGTGGTCATATCTCTCACATCCTCTTGAACATTTAAAGATCCCCAGTCTAATAGGTGCAAAATGATATCACATTGTAGTTTTGATTTTCATTTCCCAAATCCCTAGTGATGTTGAACATTTTTGATGTGTTTCTTTGCCATTCATATTTCTTCCTTGAACAATTGTCTTTTCAAGTTTGTTGCCCATTTTTTAATCAGACAGTTTATCTTATTGTTGATTTGTGTTATTTCTTTATAATATCATAGATATTAAACCCTTATTGGATATGTGATTGACAAATATTTAAGTCCATTGTGTCAGCTGCCTTTTCACCCTTTTGACAAAGTCCTTTGATGTGCAAAACTATTTAATTTTGATGAGGTCATATTTATCTTTTCTTTTTTGCTTATGTTTTGGATGTAAGGTTTAAGAAACTACTGCCTACCACAAGGTATTTTTTTTTATTTAATTTAAATTTTGAAGGAAGCTTTAGATTATATAAATGATACATCAAAGATATAGGGAGATTTCCATAATCCCACACACTCTCCCTCTGATTAGTGTAGCACATTATTTACAATTGATGAATACATATTGAAGATTGCTACTAACCATGGTCGATAATTTATATTATAGTTTACACTTTGCATTGCACACTTTTATAGATTTTGACAAAATGTATAATGACCTGTATCCATCATTGCCCCAGAAGAATTCCAATGCCCCAAAAATGCCCCATGTTACACTTATTCTTCCTTCTTCTTCCCGTCAGAACCTCTGGTACCCACTGCCTTTATTTCAAACATTATAAGTTCTTTCATTCTTAGAATAGTTATGTCTACATTAGTCCATATTTGTATTCCCCCCATATGTTTGTTCATTCTCAATCTTGAGGATTTTAGGATGGTCATGCCCACTCTGTTTCTGATTGAGATGGGGCCTAGGTCCCATGGGGCAGATGGATGGAACTATCTTACTTGAAGTTGTAGAACCTCTCTGTTTTTTGGGATAGGCATTTTCCATCTTCATCATTTTGTTAGTTGTCTTGGGTGAGTCTCATGAACCAGACACTGTTTTGTTTTTTTTGTTTTTTTTGCTTTTTTTTGTCTTTATTTTTTTAATGTTACATTAAAAAATCTTTATTTTTTAAATGTTACATTAAAAAAATATGAGGTCCCCATACACCCCCCCACCTGCCTCACCCCACTCCTCCCATATCAAAACTGGGTTTTGACTGCAGCTTTGCTGAGATTCAGGGATTGACTGGCATATGAACAGCCAGAAGATTTAAGACACTGGGAAATATATTTAATGGTATAGTTCTATTTATAGGTTCAAATAAAAAAGGGTAGAAGTGTGATGTATAGGGAAATTATAAATGAGACTATGTTACATTGGGGAACATATATTCCAAGGTAAGGTTCACTACAGGGTAACGGATTCCTGAGATTGTCCTGCTTTTAGAGTATAGATGTCTCAAGAGACCACAAGAGTACTTCTGCTTGACACACTTTACTGTGGCATTCAATGAAATCTTCCTGAAACATGCCTAAGTGTAATCTCTCAAATGACCTTCTGACTCACTTTTAAATCTCTTAGCCATAAAGTCTTTTGGTTAAGGTCTTTTTCCAGATGCATTGCTAGTTAGTACTTGGTAATAATCCAAGGTGTCAAAGAGGCTCACCCCCAGGAGTCATGACCCTTGCTGGGGGGAAGGCGGTGAGTTTATATGTTGAGTTTGGCTTAGAGAAAGGCCACATTTGAGCAACAAGAAGTCTTTCAGGAGGTAGCTCTTAGGCAATATATAATACTAAGCTAAGTTTCAATTTCATAAAAGCAAGGCTTGTAAGTACAAACATCAATATCAAGGGCCTGGTGTATTAGGCTGTCCTCCTCCACTACGAACTGCCTTTTACTCTAGTGATTCTTCACACTCTATTAGTGAATGTAGCAGGATTCCCAGGGTGGGAATTCAATTTACTTTCAATTATTTTGTGGGTCTCCATTCACAGATACACCTCCTTGACCACTTGAACCTATACATATTCCGTGAAGCCATGCCCAAGGTGTACCCCTCCCCACACATCATCCATCACCAACACCTTCACCAGTGATCCCCCCTGCCACAAAGGCAACATTTCTATAATCCAAAACCTCCCCAAAAACAAAGCCAAAAAATGAATTAAAAAAATAACATGTATAAAAATTCATTGCATCTTTTATCACCATAAAATAAATGATCTTATATGTACAGTAATAATTTATTCTCTCTGTCCCCCTAGTGTCATTTTGTGCTTATTTTTCAAAGAAAGTTTAGGCTACAGAAAAGTCACATAGAAAATATAAGGGATGCCCTTATATCTCACACATTCCCTTTCTCAGATTTTCCCCTATTGATAACATCTTGCATGATTATGGTACATTTGATACAATTGATGAACAAATACTGGAGCATTGCTCTTAACCATGGTCAATGGTTCACATTATGAATACATTTTGCACCTTACACTTTAATAGGTTTTAACAAATATAATGATGTGCCAGATAATGCAAAAACAATTCCACTGCTCTAATAGTACCCTGGGTTACATCTATATTATTCTTCCCTTTTGTGGGTCTCCACTCACTGAAAAAACACACTGTGACATGATGAACACTTTCATATTCCACAGAAGCTTGCCCCAGGTGTGCCTTATCAAACATATCCCCTCACCCTTGACACCCTGCTCCACTTAACCCTCCCCTGCCATATTTGCAAAAAGAACAATCCTGTCACTGTAGTTTTAAAAATATGCCTGCAAATTCACAGAGTTCCCCTGTTCCTTCCACTTGCCCTTTTCCCAGTTCCATGGATTGGCCAATCCAACCCTGTCACTCTGCTCCCCCTCACATTCCAGTTCCATCAACCTCACTCATATTCCCTGTACCCAAATCACCTTATCCACTGCCCAACTACCCCTTCCAACTTAATCATATACCTTTCCCTTACTAAGCATCAGCTCATGACACTCTTCTCCCTTTCTCTCTCCTGATAACCTGTTTTCCAGACCCTAGCACTATGAATCTGCTCAATTTGCTTAAGTTATATCAGGGAGTTCATGTAATATTTGTCCTTCAGTGACTGGCTTATGTCACTTAACATAAGGTCTTCAAGATTCACCCATGTTTTTTCAAGTGTTAATACTGCATTCCTTCTTATAGCTGAGTAATATTTCATTGTATGCATATACCATAAATTGCTTATCCATTCTTCTGTTGATGGACACTTGGTTGTTTTCAACTTTTGGCAATAGTGAACAATGCTGCTTTCAACATTCGTGTGCATACACCTGTTCATGTTCCTGCTTTCAATACTTCTGGGTACATACCCAAAAGTAGGATTGCCAGATCATATAGCAGTTGTATAGTTAGCTTCTGAGGAACTGCCAAACTGTCTTCCATAATGACTGCACCATTATACATTATCACGAGCAGGGAATGAGTTTTGCCTCTCCTCCACATTCTTTCCAACATTTGTAGTTCTTTGTTTTTTCAATAGCCACCAGTCTAATAAGTGTAAGTTGATATCTAACTATAGTTTTGATTTACACTTCCCTAACAGCTAGTGATGTTGAGCATATTTTCATGTGATTTTTAGCCATTCGTATTTCTTCTTTGGAAAAGTGTCTATTCAAATCTCTTGCCCATTTTTAAAATGGGTTGTTTGTCTTTTTATTTTCAAGGTGTAGGGTTTCTTTACATATGCAGGATATTAGGCCCTTATTGGATAAATGGATACCAAATATTTACTCACATTGTGTAGGCTACCTTTTCACTTTATTGACAAGCTACTTTGAAACTGAAAAGTTCTTCATTTTGAGGAGGTTCTATTTATCTATTTTTTGTTGTTGCTCACACCCTGGATGTAAAATTTAGGAAACCATTTCCTACTACAATGTCTTGGAGATGCTTCCCTACATTTTCTTCTAGGAGCTTTATGGTTTTGGCTCTTATACTGAGTCCTTTGATTCATCTTGAGTTACTTTTACATATTGGGAAAAAGATGGTAATTCTTCCTCATTCTTTTGTTTTGGATATTCAGTTCTCCAAGCACTATTTTTTTAAAAGGTCATTCTGTCCCAGTTTTGAGGGCTTGGTGGTCTTGTTGAAAATTGGTTGACCATATATGTGACTATCTATATCAGAACTCTCAATTAAGTCCCATTGTGTGAATACCAAGCAGTTTTTACCACTGTTGCTTTAGAGTATGCTTTAAAGCCATGTAGTGTGATTCCTCCATTTTTTCGATACATTTTTGTCTATTCAGTGTCTTTTGCCTTTCCAAATAAATTTCTTAATTAGCTTTTCCAAGTCAGTAAAAATGCTATTGTAATTTTATTGGAATTATGTTAAATCTGAAAATCAATTTGGGTAGGACAAACATCTTAATGATGTTCAGTCTTCTGATCCATGGACATGGAATATTCTTCCATTTATTTATGTCTCTTTTGATTTACTTCAACAATCATAGTAATATTCTGTATAAAATCCATTACATATTTAAATTTATTCCCAGATATTTGAGTACTTATTTGCTATTGAAATTGAAATTTTTTCTTGATTTTACTATCAGATTGCTCATTATTGGTGTACAGAAATGCTATTGATTTTTGCATGTTAATCTTATATCCTGCGAATTTACTAAACTTGTTTATCAGCTCTAGTGGCTTTGTTGCAGATTTTTTTCAGGGCTTTCTACTTACAGGATCATGGCATCTGCAAATAATGAGATTTTTACTTCTCCCTTTCAAATTTGGATGACTTCTATTTCTTTTTCTTGCCTAAGTACACAGTCAAGTTTTTGTAACACAATGCTAAATAAGAATGGTGACAGTGGGCATCTTAGTCTTTTGTCCAGATATTAGAGAGATAGCCTTTGGCATTTCACTATTGAATATGATGTTAGCTGTGGATTTTTATATATACCCTATATGCTTGCTTGGCTTGTTTTGGGATTGGTTTGTTGTTCCTTTGCTAGTTACTCCAAGTGTGCAGATAGATATAAGCATTTTTAAATTATTCATTTCCCTTTCAGCACTGCTTCTGTTACCTCACATAGGTTTTGATAAATTGTGCTCTCATTTTCATTTGTTTCAAGGTAGTTACTGTCTTCTATTGCAATTTCCTCCTTCACCCCCTGATTATCTGAGATTGTGTTGTTTAACATTCATATATTTGTGCCTATTCTGTTTCTATGACCCTTATTAGTTTCCAGCTTCATTTTATTTTGTTCTGAGTAATTTCTTTGTGTAATTTCAATCTTTCTGAATACATTCATACTTGTTTTGTGCCTAGCATGTGGTCTATTGTGGAAAGTGATCCAAGTGCCCTCAAGAAGAATGTATATCACGAACTATTTGGGTGTAATGTTCTGAATGTATCTGTTAGACCTTGGGCCGCTAATGTCCTATTCAAGGGCTGTGTTTCTTTGGTGACCCTCTGTCAAGATGTTATGTCTAATGTTGATAATGGTGTATTAAAGTCCTCATTATAATTTTAGAGGCATTTATTTCTCTACTTCATTTTTTCAGTGTTTGCCTCATGTATTTTGGGATCCCTGTATAGGTGATTTAATATTTATGATGGTTCTTTCTTATCAATTACCTCTTTTATTAATATATAGTGTCCTTCTTTATAGTTTTGCATTTAAAGTTTATTTTGTGCATTATTAGCATAGCTACTCTTGCCCTTTTTGGTTACTGTTTGCATGTAAGATAGTTTTTCCAACCAGTGACCTGAAAACTACTTGCATCCTTGTGTTTAAGGTGAGTTTATTGTAGACAGTATGTAGATGGATCATATTTTTTTATCCTTTCTGCAAATTTGTGCTTTTTGATTCAAAGTACTGGAAAGGAACCAGTACGTTTGACCAAAGGGCTATATAATTAGAATATATTAATTGTAATTATTAACTGAACATTTTGAAATGTAAAGGTACTTGTGAAAACCAGTGAAGTGAGAAAACATTGGGACAGACTCAGAATTGTGAGCAGGTACTTTGGGAGTGAGACTCTGAAGATGGACACTGGACCCAGCTATGAAGTGGATGGTTGACAGACATCTGTAGCTAAGTAATATTCTTTAAACTCTGGAAGTGAGACTACTCCAACTTCATTCTTCTTTTTAAAAACATTTTTAGCTCTTTGGATACCCTAACTCTTCCAAATAAATTTGATAATTTTTCCATTCCTGCAGAAAAGGCTAATGGGATTTTTATTGGGATTGTGTTGAATCTGTAAATCAGTTTGAGTAGAATTGACATTTTGACAATATTTTGTCTTCCAACCCATGATCATGGAAAGTCCTTCCATTTATTTAAGTCTTCTTTGGTTTCTTTTAGCAATGTCTTGTAGCTTTCTGAATACAGGTCCCTTGTATCATTGGTTAAGTTTATTCCTAAATACTTGATTATTTTAGCCACTATATAAATGGTTTTTTTTTCTGATTTCCTCCTTGAATTGCACATCAGTAGTATATAGAAACTCTATTGATTTTTGCATATTAATCTTATAGTCTGCTACTTTGTTGAACTCTATTCTAGTAGCTTTGTTGTGAACTTGTCAGGAGATTCTCAGCAAATAGGGAAAGTTTTATTTCTTCCTTTCCAATGTGGGTATCTTTACTTTCCTTATCTAGTCTAATAGCTCTAGTTAGAACTTCTAGCACAATATTGCATAACAATGATGACAGTGGGCACCCATATCATATTTCTGATTTCGGCAGGAATGCTTTCAGTTTTTCACAGTTAAATACAATGCTAGCTGTAGGTTTTTCATATATACACTTTAGCATATTGAGAAATTTTCCTTCTATTCCCATCTTTTTGAGAGTTTTATCAAGAAATCGTGATGCATCAATTGATGCCTTTTCTGCATCAATTGAGAGAATCATCTGATTTTTCTTTTTCAATTTGTCAATGTGGCTTATTACATTAATTGGTTTTTGTGTGTGTTGAAAAGTCCTTTCATATCTGGGATAAAACCACTCAATCTTGGTGAATAGTTCTCTTCTTTTGAAATCTGTTTGCAAGTATTCTGTTGAGGAATTCTGCATCAATGTTCAGAAGAGATATTGATCTGCAATTTCCTTTTTCTGTACTATCTTAATCTCATTGTGGTATTAGGGTATTTGGGCTTCATAGAATGAGTTTGGTGGCTTTCATTCCTGTTCAATTTTTTGGAAGAGTTTGAGCAAGATTGGTATTAAATCATCTTTCACTGATTGGTAGAATTCACCTGTGAAGCCATCTCTCCCGTTCTTTTCATCTTTGGGGGGTTTTTGATGACTGTTTCTAACTCTTCCTTGTGATTGCTTTGTTGAGTTCTTCAATTTCTTTAAGGTCAATGTGGGTGGTTCTTGTGTTTCTAGGAATTTGTCCATCTCATCTACATTGTCTAGTTTTTTGTCATGCAGTTGTTCATTGTATCCTCTTATGATCTCTATTTCTGCAGACACCATGGTAATGTTCCTCCTTTCATTTCTGATTTTATTTATTTGCATTCTCTCTTTTTTTTTGGTCAGTCTAGTTAAGGTTTAGGCAATTTTTTTTGATCATCTCAAAGAACGAACTTCTGGTTTTATTGATTCAATTGATTCATTTTTTTTGTTCTCACTTTCATTTATTTCAGTTCTGATCTTAACATTTTTCCCCTTCAGCTTGGTTTTTGCTTAGTTTCCTGTCCTTTTTCTAGACATTCCAGTTAGATCTTCAATTTTAGCTCTTTCTTCTTTTCTAATGTAAGCATCGAGGCTATAGTTTTCCCTCTCTGCACTACTTTTGCAGTGTCCCATAGGTTTTGGTATGTTGTGTTCTCATTTTCATTCTTCTCAAGATATTTGCTTAATTGTCCTGCTTTTTTTTCTCTTTAACCCACTGTTTGTTTAACAATGTGTGGTCTAATCTCCATATATGTATGAATTTACCTTTTTCCATCCATTTTTTATTTCCAGCATCATTATGCTATGATCAGAAAAAGTTTTATGTATAACTTCATTTATTTTTTAAGTTTATTGAGACTTTTCTTTTTACCCAACATATGGTCTATCTTGGAGAAGGATCCATAAGTGCTTGAAAAACATATCTATCCTGCTGCTTTGGTGTGCATTGCTCTATAGATGTCTGTTGGGTCTAGTTCATTTATCACATTATTCAGGCAGTATGTTTCTTTATAAGTCCTCTGGCTAGATTTTCTACCCAATACTGAAAGTGGTGTATTGAAGCCTCTAACTATTATTGTCAAGATATCTATTTCTTCCTTCAGCTTTTCCAGTGTTTGCCTCATGTATCTTGGCCACTCAGGTTAGGTGCCTAAATATTTAGTGCAGTTATTTCTTCTTAGTTAATTACACCTTTTATTAATATATAATGACCTTCTTCATTCCTTAATAAATTTTGCATTTGAAATATATTTTGTCTGATATTAGTATAATTTCTCCAGCACTTTTTTGGTTACTATTTAAGGGATAACTTTCTAACCTTTCCTTTTTAACCTGGTTGTGTACTTACATCTGTCTTCTTAACTCTTTAGTTTACCCTTCCTTGTAATTGTCATGACTACACTATTCTCTAGCTCTTGTTCTTGTTTTCCTTCAGAATGCAGCACTCCCCTTAGTATCTCTTGTATTTCAGGTGTTTTGGTAGCATAATCTATCTGTTTTTGATTGTCTGTGAAGATTTGAACTCTCCCACATTTTTGAAGGACACTTTTGTTGGATACAGAATTCTTGTCTGTCAGTTTTTCTTTTTCAGTACTTTAAATATGGCATACCACTTTCTTCTTGTCTCCATGGTTTCTGATAAGAGGTTGGTACTTGGATTTCCCTTATAAGCGGTGCTTTGCTTTTCTCCTGCTGCTTTCAGAATACTCCCTTTATCTCTGATATTTATCATTCTGCATAGTAGGTGTTGGGATAATTCTGTTCAGACTTATTCTGTTTAGGGTGCATTGTCCTTCTTGCACATTGATATTTATGTTATTCATAAGGGTTGAGAAGTTTTGGTCATTATTTCCTAAAATATTCTTTCAGCCAATTTCCATTCTCTTCTTCTTCTGGGTTAAGAATAATGTGAAAGTTTGTGCTTTTTGTGTTGTCATTCAATTCCCTGAGACTCTTCCATTTCTTGCATTATTTTCTCTTTCTTCCTCCTGTCTTTTCCAGTTCAGTTGTTCTGTGTTTGAAATTGTAATTCTGCCTTTGAGCAATTCAAATCTGCTTTTATGTGATTCTATTTTTTTTAAACCAATACATATTGATAAAACATACAATCATCCAAAGTGTACAATTGGTGGCTTTTGTTATAATCACATAGTTATGTGTTCATTACTTCAGTCATTATTACAGCATTTTCATTGTTTTAATAATAATAAGCAAAAAAACAGACAAAAAATAAACAAGAATATTCCTCAGCTGTCAGTATCACTCTCTTTCTCCTGCTGTACATAGCTGCTATTTCTGGTTATTCTTGAACAATTATTTGTTTATAAATCTTTTTTACTGAGATATGTTCACATACAAAATGATCTATCCAAAGTGTATAATCAGTGGCTTTTAGAATAACAACAATGTTCTACATTCATTATCTCAAAATTTTTAGACCAGTTTCATTCCTCCAAAAAGACTCCACACCCCTTAGCATTCCTTCTCCAGCACTAAATAACTACTAATGCAATTTCATCTTTATAAATTGATTTATGTTTACATTTTATATAAATGGAATCAAACAATATTTAGTACTCTGGCAATGTGGATGAACCTGGAGGACATTATGTTGAGAGAAGCAAGCCAGACATGAAAGGACACATATGGTATGACAGTGCTATTATGAACTAAATATATTATTTGAAACATAAATATATTATGTGAAATATGAATATGGATAAAATTGCGTATGTAAAAACATTTTTCTATGTCACTGAAAAATGTAGGCTAACACTACAAAATGTTAATATCAGACAAAAAAAACATATTAAGTGAGGGGATCTACTGTATTTTTTAAATTTATTGAAATATATCACTCATACATAAATACACATAAACAAGTGTATAATAGTTGTGAACTTACAGAACAAACATACATAACATCAAACAAACATATATAACATTTCACCCTACCACCAATAACTTGAACTGTTTTTAAACCTTTTTAACTAATGATTAAAGAGCATTGTCAAAATATTACTAGAAAACAAATCGTTTTTTCCCCTAACCAATCCGATTATTATCTTTATATAATTTGTATATGAATATACATAAACAAGTATATGTTAAAAGCTGTGAAATTACAAAGCAAACATGCATAACATCATACAGTCTTCCTATACATCAACCTTCCACCATCACCTTGCATTGTCATGAGACGTCTGTTACAAACTATGAAAGAACACTGTCAAAATCTTACTACTAATCATAGTTCTTGTATTTGGTGTGTTTTCCCCCAACTCACGCTATTATTATTTTTTAAATATATTTTTATGACAGAAGTTGTAAACTTATAAACCAACCAGGCACATGTAAAGAATTCCCAAACAACACCCCTCCATCAACACACCACAAAGTGGTGTGTCATTTGCTACAGATAAACAATATCATCTGATTATTACCATGTCCATAGTGTACACTTGGCTCACATTTTCCATACTGCCTCATTATCAGCACAGTACATCTTTTGCATAGCTGGAAGAATATTATATCATTACTACTAACCACACTCCATAGGTCACTCCAGCTGTATTTTATCCCATGCTTCTCCACATTCCCAACACCTACAGTAGTAATATACATTTGTTCTAGCTAACAAATGATACTCTTGCATCTATACCATCAACCACAATTCTCACTCACCTCTTGGTTCAACCGTGCCATCCAGTTTCTAGATTATTCTCAAGCATTCTATCAATTGACATTTACATAACTAGGCTACCATTTTCAGTCACATCCCCATTTATAAACTAGCTGTTACTCACTGTATGTTACATGCACTCTATACATTTCCACAATTTTACAGTAAAGCTAATTAAAACTTCTCCATACATTAAACATCAGTAGTCCACTCAGACCTTCTCTTATCTCCTTTAAAAATCCACCACTTACCACCAGGTCTTGAAGATATTTTCCAAAAATTTCTTCTAGAAGTTTTATGGTTCTTGCTTTTATTTTTAGTTTTTTATCCATTTTGAGTTAGTTTTTGGGTAAGGTGTGAGATAGGGGTCCTCTTTCCTTCTTTCAGCTATGGAAATCAAATTCTTTCAGCACCATTTGTTGAATGGATTGCTCTGCCTGGGCTGTGTGAGTTTGGCAGGCTATTCAAAACTCACTTGACCATATCTGTGAGAATCTGATTCTGAACCATACATTTGATTCCATTGGTCTATTGTTTCTGTCTCTAGGCTAGTACCATGCTGTTTTTACCACTATAGGTAGGAATTATGATTTGAAGTCTGGAGATGAGGATTCATTTTTCCTTTTTATGATGTTTCTGGCTATTCAGGACTCCATACCCTTCCGAATAAATTAAATGGTCGTGTTTTCTATTTTTTCTTTAATGCTGGTGGAATTTTTATTGGGATTGCATTAAATCTGTATATAAATACGAGTAGAATTGACATCTTAATGATATTTAGTCTTCCAATCCATGAGCATGGAATGTTTCTTCCAGTTGTTTAGGGCTTTTTTAATTTGTTTTACCATTGAGTTGCAGTTTTCTGAATACAAGTGCTTTACATCATTGGTTAAGTTTATTCCTGCCTATTTTATTTTATCTGGCATATTTTATTTTCACCACTCTTTTGATAATTTCAGTTAATTTTATTGAAACAAACTTCACTTCTAGGCTATCTTCCAGGTCCCTCTTTCCTGTCTTCTTTTCAGGCTCTAGCACACCCTTTAGTATTTCCTGAAATTCTGGTCTCTTCCTTATAAATCCTCTCAGTTTCTGTTTACCTGTGAATATTCTAATTTCACCTTCATATTTGAAAGACTATCTTGCTGGATATGAGATTCTTAGCTGGAAGTTCTTTTCTTGTAGTACCTTAAATATATCAGATCACTGTCTTCTTGCCTTCATAGTTTCTGGTGAGAAATCAGTACTTAATGTTATTGGATGTCCCTTATATGTTATGCTTTGCTTTCCTCTTGCTGTTCTCAGAATTCTTTCTTTGCTTGGCCTTTGACATTCTGATAAGTATGTGTCTTGGAGTTGGTCTATTTGGATTTTTTTTGGGGGGGGAAGTACCTTGTGCTTCTTGGACAGGGATATCTTTGTCCTTCAATAGGGTTGGGAAATTTTCTACCATTACTTATTTAAATATTCCTTCTGCTCCTTTTCCCTTGTCTTCTCCTTCTGGGACACTCATGACATGTATGTTTGCACATCTTTCACTGTCATTTAGTTCCCTGAGACCTTGTTCAATTTTTTCCATTCTTTCCTTCATCTGTTCTTTTGTATGTTCACTTTCAGAGGTCATTTTGTCAAACTCACCAATCCTTTCTTCTGTCTCCTCAAATCTGCTATTATATGATTCCATGCTTTTTAATTTCATTGATTGCTCCTTTCATTCCAAAAAGATCTGTTTTTTTAATGTATGCTTTCAACTTCTTTGTGCTAATTCGGTGTCTTCTTAATATCCTTAATCTCTTTACCCATTGCATTGAATTTATTAAGGAAATTTGTTTGAACATCCATAATTAATTGTTTCAACCCCTTTATGTCATCTGGAGGCTTATCTTGTTCCTTTAACTGGGTCAAAGCTTCCTGTTTCTTGGTGTGGATTGTAATTTTTTTGTGTGTGTCTTTCCATCTGGGTTACTAGAGTTTTTTTTCTTGGTGCAGCTTTTCTTTGTAGTTTAGGGCTTCCTATCATTTCTCCCTTGCTTGTTATGCAGTAGGAGACAAGCATGTAGTTGGTGCTGTAATCTGTGGAAGCTCAAGCTGTCCTCATTGCACCAGAGACCAATGAAGCTTCTTCCAACTTTCATATTTTCCAGGCTTAGGGACAGAGTCATAGCTATGTGGAATAATCCAAGTGCAGGCCTAGACTGTAGTTGCCCAGAGAGACTGATGATGCTTCATATCCCTTTCTCCCCTACCTGGGGCAGGAATGGAGCTGCAGGTGTGGGCAGCAATCTATACTGTGCAGGTCCAAGATGACCACAGTGGCCCTGGAAGACTTCTGATTTTCAGTCTATGCCAGCGAAAGTTACCTGCAGTTACCTATATAGGCTGGTGCAGGACTCCTCAGCCTCCTCCCTGCCAGAGGCGGGGCTGAAGCCTAGGTGGGATGCAGGCTGATCTGCATGAAAGAAACTGGTTCCTGCCAACACTGAGAGTTTCAGTCAGCTTGGCTTCCCATCAGGCTGGGGGCAGAGTCAGAATGGTGACTACTGGCCTCTTTCTGACTTGGGTTGGTTCTCACCCCAGCTGTTCCCAGGGTTATCTCTTAGCCAGCCAGGTCTCCCATTTAGTAGCCAAAATCAGCAGCCAACCAGCTCCTCTTCCCTTGTTTCTGGGAAATGGAACTTCCAATTCCCATTGCAGATCAGCTCCTGGGTGGCTCGTGCTTCCAGAACAGGATGATCCCTGACCTCTGAAGCTTGGCTGGTAATTTCCCAGAGAGGCTGGTGCAGGTCCCTGCAGCTTCCTCCCTGATGGAGGTGGCATTGGGACCTAGGCTTGACCTGCAATATGATCTGGATAGGAAGAAGCCATTCCCCAAAAGCACTGGGATTTTCACTCCACCCTGCTTCCCCTCGTGCCAGGTGCATAGTTAAGATGACAGCTCCCAACATTTTTCTTACTTGAACAGGCTCAAACTTTAGCTGTTCTCAGGATTATACTGAAGCCCCTGCATTTCCTCATCATAGCTGAAATTGGTACCAAACCGTGTCTTCCTCCCTTAGATGGGCACTGGCCTCTGTGGTGTGGAACAGTCTATTTATGAGTCTTCTCTGCAGATGGGCAGTCTTCTCCTTTCACTCTTTCAAGGATGTTGCAGGATGCTCTTGGTCTCCTGGAACCTCCAAACAGCTAGCTTCAGCTAGCTCCAGACATCTCTGGGTGTTTGCTAACTGCCCTGTAGCAGGAACTGACTCTAGGAGCTCCTTACTCTGCCTCCATCTTGCTGGTTCTCTCAATCTAATGTATTTTTTTTAATTTCTCTCCCCTTCCACTCCCCCAGTTGTCTGCTCTTTGTGTCCATTGGCTGTGTGTTTTTCTGTGACTGCTTCTATCCTTATCAGTGGCACTGGAATCTGTGTTTCTTTTTAGTTGCTTCTTGATGTCTTTCGGTCCCATAAGGTCTGTTACTTTTCTCTGTAGGCCTTAAAATTATTCTTTATGCTCACTCAGTGCCTTCTTAATTTCCTTCATTTCTTTAGTCATATTTTCTTTAAATTCCTTGAATTGGTTTAGGACACTGAGTGATTATCATTGATTAATTGTCTTAAATCATATATCTTTTCAGAATATTTAAATTGTTCCTTTGGCTGGGCCATCTTTCCTTGTTTCTTCATATGGCTTGTAATTTTTTGCTGATGTTTGGGCATCCGACTATATTGGTGAATTTACTCTGATGGCCAATTTCTCTCTCTTGCCAATGCTTTAATTTTCATAGCTTTTCTTTGATATTTGGCTCAACTTGTTCTAAGTCTTTAAAGTTGCCCAACTTATGTTAGTTGGATTACAGAGAAAACTAAAGTTTTTGTCCATGCAATTTCCAAACCAGGCAGCAGATGGCACTCATCAGTGCAGCTTTCCATGGAGGTGTTTCAGTCTCCATTTTCTTGTATTCCTGTGTTGAATCTCCAGGGCAGACATCCAAAGTGGGCTTTGCAGGCTGAATTCACTGAACAAAAGATCCCTGATTCCCCCACCATTCTCCCTTGAAACAGCTAAAAAGAAGGATGTCTGTTCCCCTCAGTCAGCTTCATTGAGCCAGGGGTCTTACTTCAGATTAATATCTTAGGAGTGGGGCAGGAGAACCTTTCCTGGCTTTCATGGGGGCTTGATAATTAACATTTGTTGTTTTAAGGCTTTTGTCTCTCAGTCCCTCACCGTCATGGGACTTCTGTACCACTATACTGGTCTGCTGATCCCTAACACAGGTCCTTGAGACATCTTTTGGCTCTTTTTCCATTGTTTTTGTGAGAATATTGAGCCCTGCCAGCTAGTCCAATGCCATTTCTAAAACAGGAAAATATTTTTATAAAACTTAACTATATGCCAAAAGAATATTCAGTTTCCATCCTGGGAAGTCCTGCTCCATTCTTGAATAGAGCAGCAAGAATACCATTCATGAGATCTCGGGGCGGCTGAGGAGCGCGGCGGCTGCTCGGTGGCTGAACGAGGGGGATGGGCGGAATGGCGGGGGAAGGGAAAGTGACTGTGCCCCAAGGGCCGAGCCCCCCGGCCTGGCCAGCCCGCCGCCGCCTCAGCGTTGGGCCGGGGGCGGGGCCGCAGGTGCGTTATTTGAGGGGGAGGGGCGCGGCCGGAGGGGTAGGGTCGGGGTCTCTACCGGGCCGAGGGCTTTGCTGGGCCGCCTAGGGCCTACCCGCGCCCCCTGACGGGATCGCGGAAGGTGACTGGCGGCTCGAGGTCTGGGGTCCGCCAGCAGGCGGGCGGAAAAGGGCCGGGGGGGGGGGAGGGGTCAAGGGTCAAGGGTGCAGAGGGGGAGGGGCCGCTCATTTTCTGGGTCCGGCGGCTGAGCCGGAGGAGCGTGGCTCCCCGCAACCTCTGGTCTTCTGCCGCGGCCGCCTACCTGCTGGCTGCAGTCCATCCTCTTGAGCCCCTTCCCCTCCGGCAGTGGCCACCGCAGCCCTTCGAATAAATAAGTTAAAAAAAAAAAAAAAAAAAAAAGAATCCCATTCATATTTGGGCAGTGCTTAGAGAGGGAAAACTGACCATTATGCCAGGCCCTTGATATTGCTGATTGTACTTATGAAACATTTCTAGTGAAATTGAAACTTTGCCTAGTATTACATATTGCTTTAGAGTTATCCCATGAAAGCCCCCTTACTGCCCAAATTAGGCCACTCTCTAAGCCAATCTCAATATGTAAATTCACTACCTTCCCCTTGGCCTAGAGCATGACTCCCAGGGAAGAGGCAATGAGGGATTATTACCAAGCACTGACTAGTGATGCTTCTGGAAAAAGACTGTGACCAAAAGGGGGAAATATTGAATAAAAATGAGTTTTTACAGCTAAGAAATTTCAAATTGAGTTCAGAGGATATTCCAATGGTTACTCCTATGCATGTCTCAGTGGGATCTCATTGACTGACACTCTAAACATTTCTTCAAACAGTAGGGCTCATGAGGGGTCTAGAGACACCTAGACACTATAGGCAGGGCAGAAAATCTCAGGAATTCAGCACCTTGTCAATGGGTCTTACTCTGGAATATATGCTCCCCAGTGTTACAGGGAGCATATAATTTTAATTTCCCTACACATGGCTCTTCTGCCCCTTTTATTTGAACCTATAATTAGCAATATACTTCTTAACTATATTCCCCAGAGACTTAAATCTTTGCTCTAATCATATGCCAGTTGAGCCCTGAATCTCAGCAGAGTTGCAATACCTACTTTCCAGTTCATTAGACTCACTCAAGACAACTAAAAAAGGGATGATGATAGACAATACCTATCCCAGTAAGCAGAGAATGTCTTCCACTGCTAGTACAACAGTTACATCCATCTGCTCCAAGGGATCTAATCATTCTCTCAATCAGAGACAGGGTGGGCATCACCATCCCCAAATTTTCAAGATTGAGGAATGAATAAACATAAGGGTGGAAAGCAACTATGGACTTAGTAGACTTATAATTATTCTAGCAGTGGAAGAACTTTCATCATTGACATAAATGTAGTGGCCACCCCAGTTAGTGAAGGAAGGGAGAAGGAAGAATAGGTGTAACATGAGGATATTTTGGGACTTTGGATTTGTCCTGCATGACATTGCAATCATGGATAAAGGACATTACACATTTTGTCAAAACCTATAAAATTGTGAGGGGCAAATTATAAAATATAATGTAAACTACAGTCCTTTGCTAGTAAAATGCTTCAATATGTGCTCATCAATTGTAACAAATGTACTACACTAATAAAAGATGGGGTTAATGTGGGAAAGTTTGGGAGGTGGAGGGGTCGGGTATATGTGAATCCCCTATATTTTTAATGTAATATTTGTGTAATCTAAATATTCTTTAAAAATAAAAATAAAATTGACAATAAATTACCTGGAATTTCAAATCATGTTTAAGAATAATTCAGCATAAAATCATGAATTTTATAAAATATTTTACAATAGGTTTCCCTAACTTCCCATCACTTGATTATCTTAATCTTCCAACTCTTTGAGTCTTTACTGAGGTATTGGAAGGGACAGCAATGGCACTGTAAGCCCTCATGGAGACCAAGTTGTCAATAACTATAAAGAAGGTTTGGAAAATGAAGGAAGGAGACAGAGAACCTGATCAAATGTAAAGAACAGGTGGGAAATTGTCCTATCAGGTAGATGCTACATTGAGATCCCACACTGACCACCTGAGTCTTGAAATCTAGACTTTCATCTTTTTTCTCCATCCATCAACCACTTAGCCTTGTAATTAATGGTTCATTAAATTGCTCTATCATCTCTGTGGCTTCAGGATGATATGGAGCATGGGGAGTTCATCAGATGCCCCATCAAGGGCTAGTGATATATCATTGGGTCACAGATTTCAGGCAATTATCATCTGCTATATATTCAATCAACCCAAACAGGAAAAAGATGTGGCCATGTAGCACCTGGGTAGTGTGGCCTGCATAAGTGGAATACACAGGAATGGCTAGAGCAAATCTGGAAGAAAAGTCAAGTGCAATAAGGATCTAGCAAGTCCTACTGGAAGTGAGAAGAGGTCCAATATGATGTTTCTGTTTAAAACATCCTGGGATAATGGCTTGGAAATATGTCTATGGGCAGCACTTTTAGCCTTAGTCAGATTCTGGCAGGTGGGACAGCTTTTTCCTGTTGTACCAGCATGTTCTGATGACTGTGGTGCTCCATGCATGCTGGACCAGTCAGGATGGTGTCTGAATCCAATGGATCATCATATCATGGTTTCACATGGCAGTAGGTCATAAATTTCTTTAGTCTGGAACAGAAGACTCTTCACTCTCTCCATTTAACTGAGAAGTATGGTCTGTTGGCAGTTATGTTCCCCCTAATCAGCAGAGAGGTCTTTGTGGTGAGCATATACCTGGGTAACAAAATGCTTGTTTACAAGTAAAATTTATATTTATCCAGATACCACATCACCATGGAAGGAACTGCCAGTTTTCCATTGGCCTAAATAAATGGCCAGGCAAAGACAGCCCATGAGTCAGTGTAAACATAGCTGAGTAGGTTTACAGTCTTTCATATACCCCTTTAAGTGTGCCCTGATCACAGCAATTCCCATTAGTGCTGGGAGGTCAAGCTAGCAGGGGTGCACATAGACAATACATCAGTATCAATAGAACATTTAGTGGTGGAGGCCATGCAAGTGAGGTTTGTGGGTTCCTGGAGGGATGCTCCCATAGCTGAACTTGAGCATGAGTCCCATTGATGGTGGCACTGGACCCAAAACAAGAGAGTACCATTTGTTCTCTCCCCATCCTGCTGCTTAGGAGTGGTAGTTATCACTATCAATTGTAAACCTGTATCTAAAAGGCCTAAGAAATGCAAACCCCTCTCCCCCATTTCCCAGCTGATCTCTAACCTTTACACACAGCCTGGAGAAAATAGGTTTTCAGTGGAGAAATTCTAAGAAAATCCTGTGGGACTCTGTTCCAGCCAAGTTTCAAAGGGAAAAGAGGATGGAATAGCCCATGAGTCAGTCACAGAGGACACCATAGTGGGGATCCTAATGGCATCATCTTTTTTCTTTCAAGAGGATGGGGTCAGAGGGAGCAGAGAGTATGGTTGAGCTGCTATTTTCCAGCCAGAGCTCCTAAGGCAACACAGGGCCAGGCACATCAGACTTCAGACTTTCATATGAGAGAAAACACCTTGAAGTCTATGGCAGACAGCATGGGCATCTCTCCTTCTGGTGACGACATTGCTTTTGAGGTAGAAGCAGCTTGGCCATGGTAGTGAATGACTGACCTGGTCATGGGAGCTTTTTGTCACTTTTGGCTGCTATCTCTATTGTTTTATCTTGGAAAGCCTCATTGTGACACCTGGGCACACATGCAAAAGAGGCCACACCATTGCCCACCATGAGGCTGAGCATTTATGGCATGGGCCACATGACCCTGTGGCTACCAGATAGCAGTCTGACAGGGACAACACCACCACTGTAGTCACCTTTGATTTGGCTGTTACTCAATTGTGTTCAGGAAGGGGCACCCTGGGTATGGGACAATGTGTGGGTGGACAAACCCTACCACCTCTGTGGCAACCACCATTGCTGTTGGAGCTTGTCACTTTCAGGGCACTCTCATGGTGATAGAGGTTGTAATTTCCCCCTCAAAATAAAACTCTCCTTTACTAATTTTAACAGGATTAAATTTTTTATTGTGGAGTTAAACTAAGTCTATAAGTTCTATTTGGGCCTTGTGAAAGTGATCCAGAAGGGCCTTACATTCTTTTTTAAAGATGTTTCAACACCTTCCTGGCAACATGATATCTACCAAAACCATGGACTTCTTATTCTTAGTGTTGCTCAGCTAATGGGCTCCACTGACTTTCTGTGATTCCACTGTTTGGGGGATCATAATGAGCTGAGGGAAGAATTCCTTCAACAGACTTTCTCAAACCCTTCTGTTAGATGGATATCCAGACCAATCTCCATGTTCTGCCAGGATGTCGAGGCTAAAGATCTGGTTCAATATTCCCCAGGAGAACCTCAAACTTATATCCATACTTTACAGCATTTCCAAGAATGTCAGTCAGTTTCTGCAATCATTTCCCCAGACACACTCGCATGGCTGGAGAAATGTCTTAGGATACTCTGGCATCCATCCAGAGAGCTCCAGGAAGAATTCTGCTAATTTCTCCCATAGGTCCCTTATAGGATCTCCAGTCCTTCTGCTTTTCCACATCATGCTCAATTGATGATCCTGCTCAATGAGCCAATTTTATCAAGAGCTGAATGGAGATAACAGGTTTCAAAGGCGGACAATTTATAAAAAGTCAAAATGGAAGTAAGCAGTCATACCTTTAGTCACTTACTGTGATAGTACAAACTAGAGGGCAGTCCAAGGAAAGACTCAGATGCTGTTACAATATGATATGGAAGGGTGCCAGTGGGGTGGGGCAGATGGATCAGCAGTCATAGGGATCAGCTTTTTGCTGAAGGAGCACCTGACAAAATGCTCCTGCAGGTTTTTAAATTTTTAAATATAAACACATTTGTTGCAGAGAAAAGCCAGCAATAATTTATTATAATTATGAAAATCCCTAACTTCATTTATAACACAATTGCTAGGAATTTACAGATATCATTGGGAGAAAATATTTTGACAGCAAATAAGAGACATTAACTACTTAATAATAAAAACAAAATACTGGATATCAGACTACCTCATGATTCTAACCATTACAGAAATATTTGGTAAAGAGCATTCATAACATGTCTTTATACTTTAAGTTTGTATTTACTTCCAGTCATTTAGTTACTTATAGGGCTATTAGTATCTTTAGACAGACTATTTTACTTAACTACTACTGAAGTGTTTTGGTCTCCTGGGCTAGGGTTGTAAAATACTGGGTAATGAGGAGAGAAGAAAGTGCCCTCAAGGTTTCCAGTTCCCTCAGATAAGTTCTCAGCTGAGGCACCTGAGGAAGACCTGGGTTTTGGGCCCAGGATCAGAGGCTTCTAATGGAGGCACCTGGAATTGGAATGCAGAAATGCTCAAAAGCAAGATGGGCCAGGGGGCCCTGAGTCCTTAACTGCAACCCCTTTAAGGATTACAGTGCACTGGCTGGACATCAAGTCTGATGAGGTAGGGCAGCTTTGCTATGTGGACTGTCAGGTAAAGCCTTTGTAATTGCCTATGGGCAGGCCAGAACAGAACACTCACAGGTTTAACCAGGAGTTGGAGTCCTCAGAGATATCAAATATTGATGAAATTGGAATGAATATATTTCAGGAATCATGAACAAATATTTGTTTTTATATTAACCTCAAAGAAATTAATATTAATGGACACATGGTGACTCTGTTGAATAAAATTTGACACTAAATTTAATCCACATTTAGCAGGGGATTTGTAAAGGAAGAATATATTATATTCCAAGTCACATTTAAAGTTAAGCCTATAATTTTTAAAAAGTCCAAATATAATCACATCAGAATCCTGGAGATTTACCACGTTTACCTCCTTTCTCATGATTGTTTCTTCCATCATACAGTTAACTGCAACCTTGACTGGAAATGCAAGGTCATAGCATGTGTAGTTGAAATTTAATAAAGCTGAGTTTGGGCCATTATTCAAAATACCAGATACCTCTTCTATAATGTCCCTTTCTCTAGAGCCCTTGTGAAGTTGGGGAAAGTGGAGGATGATAGATTCCTCAGGTTCTTGGCTATGTTACATGAAAGAAATTAAGAACATGCCATAGGGTAGGCTAGGAAAAGGAGTTTATTGAGAAATGGGGAAAAGTAGAGAATTACACACCTCCGGTTGTAGGTATGTGCTCCTTACACAGGAAGAGAGAGTGTTTGAGTTTGTGGGCTACACTTATTAAGCCATTATTCATTCTTCTCCTTCCTAATGTTGGGGTAAGTGTCCCAGCTGTTTGCTGTTCTGATTGGTTACTCCACCAGTCAGTTCTCAGGGGGCCAACACTGAGGCCTTTTGAGGGCATCCAGGGTTCCCCTTGAACCAAATGGGACTTTGTGACAGGGGCTCTCTGCCAGGCCTCAGCTGTGACCCATCTTCCTTTTCCCTAAACTATCCTGCCTCACTTTTAGGAAGGAATTATTGTGTCCCAATTCACTACTCAAAGAATGGGCCACATGATGTACTTTGCCAGTGAAATATAAGCAAAAGCAAGGAACATGAATTTCAGAACTAACTTGCTTCATTCAGCTTACAATAGGTTGGCTTGAAGGGAAGGTGATGCAGAAATAAAGGTAGAGACACAAGAGGGGAGACAAAACTGGGACCAGGGGACTCATCTTCTGGAACAGAGCCTCAACTGTAGTTTTCCCATTACATTTATTGGGAAACACCTAAGCAGCTGTTCACTATTTGAACTGCAACATCATTTACAATAACAGGGAACAACTGCTACATCTACAACTGCAACATTTAACAGATGTAACATTTACAATAACAAACAGGTAAGGCAGTTTCCCACAACATTTCCCCATTTTGTTTTTTACAAAGTCTATGCAAATGATGCTTTACTGATTAATAAAGCTTTTTGCATGATATTTTAACTTTTAGGTTTGAACAATACTTTTTCTTTTTCCAAATATATTCAGTGTCAGGATTGTTCAAACTTAAAACAAGAGATTTACATCAAGACCCATTTATATATTACTTTACAGTTCATCAAATCACTTAAGTATACTATATGTTTCATTATTAAAGTTCTGAGTGGTAGTCAAGCATTTTATACATAGCCCATAACTACCATAGATTATACAGCCACAAACAATAAGACTTCCAACTAGCAGACATTTAATGGCTAAACTTTCATTGCTCATTGGCTTAAGATTTCCTACCAGCAAGGCTATATAGGTCAGTACTTGATCAAAAATGACCTCATTTTCCCCAATTTGCATAGGCAAATGTTCCCCAATTTGAGGCATAGGCAATGACAAATTCTTACTTCCCCATTTTGGGCTGTGGGGCAGCTGGAAATTTATGACATAACCCCAATACCTTCCTTGGTCCTGCTCTTAGCCTCTTCACTGGACCTGGGACCACAACTCAGTGCTGAATATAAACTTAGTCCATCATTGTGAGGGCTCATTTTTCAGGCAGAAAACAATAGCTGCCTTGTTCTGAGTCCCGATGAAGGGTCTGTAGCAGTGAAAGCATATTTTGCCCCTTCCAGGAGCAGGAGGGTGCTGATGTCAGTCATTGATGGAAGCATTAAAGCCATAAGCTGTTGGTGAATAGCAGGCAGCAGGAACTGCTGCACTAGGCACCCCAAGTTCTGGTACTCATGATGTTCACTTTTCCAGTGGAGTCACTCTGCTTCCTTTCAGGTCCCAATTTCATGGTTCTGGATCTTCATGAGGCATCTGCCTCAACAGTCCTGAGAGGGATGTTAGAGGAGTGGGCAGGGACATGACAGACAGTTGCCTGTCACTGCTGGCAGGTGTCCCAGATGTTCTTCCACAGATCTCTCCCCCATGGAGAGTGATTCAAAACAGTCCATTGTTTCTGTCTGGTTTTTAGCATTTGTAATCCACCCCTGGATAGGGATGGCAGTCTTCAGAGTAACCAGACACTATTGGGTTAAGCCTTTCACTTTCAGCAGGGCTTCCTATGCTGCACACAATTACTTTTTTATATTGTACTTATAGCCCATTCTCACAATTGTGACTAAAATCGGAGGGGTACTCAATTAGAATCTTGCCTTTGCCATAAACCCCACCCAAAGCCAATATTGGTACTGGCCACATCCAATTCACAGGCTGCATCAATATCCACGTTATCCCCCCCCCTTTTTTTTTTAAAAAAAGCCTGCTGGAGGTCCTCCTACTCCCATGAAGGACCTTTCCCAATGAACATATCTCAGTGAGGGATAAAAGACTTTTAGTATTCCAACAATATTACAAATTATTTTAACATGAGGAAATATTGTACTTTATCACTTACAGCAGAGAGTATAGTTTTGTCTTACCCAACCAAACAACATTTAAGAATTTGATAGAGCAGCAGGGACCTTAGAGCTTGTCTCAATTGTTTGCCTCTTCCAGGCTTTTAAAATACCATTGTCTCTGATGTTTCTCAGTAGAGTCACTGCCACAGGTTTCTTCTATGCAGCAGGATTCATTGCCATCAGTCCAGGGCAGAAAGTCTTAAAGAATTGCAAAAGTCCACTGTTGACCTTTTCACAGTTTTTGCACTTTTTATATTCATTCAGGTTTGTTTTACTTTCACAAAACACATTATCTCACTGAATGCTACCACAATACTTTTACAACTTGCTATATGCATACTAGTTCTGTTCTGCATATCTCCATTTTTTGATTTTA
The DNA here is from genome assembly GCF_030445035.2 of Dasypus novemcinctus. Classification (NCBI taxonomy): domain Eukaryota; kingdom Metazoa; phylum Chordata; class Mammalia; order Cingulata; family Dasypodidae; genus Dasypus; species Dasypus novemcinctus. The sequence goes on from NW_026688628.1 coordinate 2,553,754, forward strand.
TAAAACTAACCATTTTATTTTAGGACAAAATACACCTTACTAAATTTCAGATAGCAATTCCACTAACTTCTTACCTTTTTCAATATGTTGTAGAATTTGAGAGGTTCAATTATTTGCACACAGAAAGGCCAGGTCTCAGGAATGATTTTGAGAAGGAAAAGGGGTTTATTGATGGCCAGCTGGACTCAGGAGCTTTCTGTCTCAAACTCAAGCCCCGAACAAGAATTTTGAGTTCCTTTTATACAGAGGAAGGGCTAAATCATTCTTTGTTTCAGAGCTCAATAGGTTTGAATTAGCATATATATCTTCCATATCCTAGGTAAGCTTTTAGCATGGACTTCATACATTCTAGATAAGCTTTTATCACATTTGGATTGCATTGATAAACTGTTTCCTGGGACTGGAGTCATTGCCATGGTTACCAAAGGCAGGGCTGCAGCCTCTCAGCATCCCACACCCACAAGTCAGGACAGACAGCTTAGGTTAAGATTATCTCTGAAGAAACAAAGAGCCTTCCACCTGTAGCCCACATCATTTCCCCCTTATCCTGAAGCTTAACTTGCTAAACTTTGGCATAATTATTATTGGAGCTATGAGGTGGATGGCTGTTTGTTGTTTTGATTGATTACTTATCAATTTTTAGTGTAGCATCCAGGACCTTGTTTTTAGAAGTTTAGAAGTTTTTGTTCTGTACAGCAGAATCCTGGGGCAGGGGTCCCTTGCAGTTATCCTGGGGCCACTGGTGCTCATGTGGATTTCCAGTTAAGCTTCAGATCCATCTATTAATTTTGTTTTACCCTTAAAGAGTTTACACCTTTAATCTTAAAGGGGTGCTGAAGGGAGATGATCTCTTTTCTGCAAGTGCTTCCTGCTGGCCATGGACTGTAGTCATTACCTAACAAGGTGTGAAACTTTTAATTTTATTTTAACTGGAGGAAGATGGATCTGGCATTCTGTATGAAGTTGTATGAAGTTTTCATATGGTTAATAAGATGTTCATGCTGAAAGAAACAAACTTATTTAAAATTTTGGAATACCCATTTTTAAAAGAGGACATTGTATTACAGAGGTAGACAATGTTACGTGCGTATAAAGATGGCACACCTTTTTAAAAGCTGGTGGGAACAGTGTGTATATATATATATATATATATATATAAAGGTATTTTTAGAGATAAATTGCAATAGATACTTAGCTTTGATTTGAAGATGCATTTCAGGCTGTTTAATAATTGGCACTCATGTGTTCTGTTAGATGATCCTGGTGAACTGCTCCTTTTGCACAGTTGGTTTCATTCAGGATTAGTGCTCTAAGATAGAAATTTTCTTAGATTTTAGCTGTGGGAGTGGATCAGAACTACAGAATAAAGTTTTTCACATTTTGGTTTTAATAGTACAATTTCTGGTAATTTTGACTGTTTAATAGGTGACCCATTATTAGCAAGCAAGCCTCATTTTTGCTACACAGTAGAGTACAGTAGAATAGTAAGTTGGCTGAGCCTGGCTAAGGCCATGGCCTTATTTTATAGACATGTTTATTAACTGTTTAGAAAATAAAGTTACCAGGAATTTAACATGTTTAATATACTTTTGTACCTAATCCAGAATAGAAATGATAATGTTATAATTATTAGGCATATATTTAGTACAGGATAAAAGTATAGCACTTTAATATTAATTAATGTATTACTTAATGCATAAGGATTTTGAGTTGCAATTAATAGTTTTAAGTTTCAGGTTTGTAATACTTCCCATGTTATCGCTTCATGGGAACAGGCCATAATGCCAATTGTGTTTAAGTTTTACTTACAGTATCCTGGTATCATGGCTCCACTTAGTATGTTCTTCACACAGTGAGCAAGTTGCAGCATTGTTGATCCTAGAGAGAGTTTCTAGTATTCTACCAGCCTGGTGCATAGTGCTTTCTGGCACTATAGAACAGTGCCAGTCTGGAGGTGCTATCCACTGTACACTTGGCTGTACTGAGTCATCATTGGTTGTTGCAGGAGCTTGAAACTGCAATGTAGTTTCCATTAACTTCAGGAGCAGAAACAGATGCTGATATAGCAAATATTTCTAATTGAGGGGTCAGTGACCAGCCTACCCAATAAGTCACATGGAGAGGCAACCTGCAATGTATTCAAGGCCTGGTTTGAATGCGCAGAAGAGTTTGACAATGTTCAAGTTTATTCCTTATTTATATATATATATTTTAAAAAATTTAATGCAACACATCTTATATTAAATGACTGTTTACTTATATAATTTTACCATTAAGTTAATAGTAGGTATTTTACTTTAGTAATAGAGGGAAAAACTATTTTTTATTGTTAAAATGAAAACAGAAGATTCCCAACAGACTCAAGATAACTTTTTATTACCATTTACTTAAATATGCACCTTGTGGTGATCTTCAGACAGGTTTTATTAACATGAAGTTATTCTTTGCCACCAATACCAAGCCAAGTTTTAGTTAACAATGACTTCTAGAACTAGAACTATTTAAACATTTTCAGTTTGAAAGATGTTTTACAAACTCTTTATAATTGACTACAACCTCACTGACTAGTTACCTTATGTTTAAATAAACTTATTAAATTACAATCACTAACCAAAGAAATTTACTTTATTTATTTAAGAGAGCATATCTACAATCTTTTGTTTTAGGTTAATTTCATTAACATGAACTTACAATTTTTATTACTCTAAAGATTTTGTACATATAATGTTAATTTAGTTAATGGGTAATTTATAAACTATGGGAGATTACACTCAAGCTAAATAAATTGAATCCATTATAGTTTATACAAGGAATGTTCTCCTTTTTTCTTTACAGGAAGCTAAAACTTCTTCTCCTTAAGTTATGAAAATGAATAATTTTTAAAAACATACTGACTACCAGGCTTCAAAACACAATACACAATCACTTAATTTGCTTAATCATAATCCAGGAAAGGTTTCTCCATAGTTTCATGGGCTTTTTTTACTTACTGAAATTTTTCAACGGAGCCACTAATTACCCTTATTTTATGGCTGTCAGAAAGTTTAAATGGTGAAATTACAGGGCAAACTGATTCTTAATTCCCCAGCCTAGTAGATATGTTTAATCTGCCACACATAGTCCTGCCCTCAAAGCTCTTGCAAAGAGGAAGCCCTTTCCCAATAGTTCCTATAATCAGATATTTATATGACTTTTCCATCCTACTTAGTCTAATTTGGGTTCCAAGTATATTTATTCATATATATAACTGCATATTTAATTTTTGACAACTTGAATAGAGCTCTTTTAGGAATTCTCACTTGTTAATTTGATAATATCATCCTGATGTATGAAGACATACACTGAGCAAATGGGCAGACACAAATACAGTTAGACACAGAAACACAACTCATTGATGTTACTTATAATTTGCATTATTTTATATACTCTTTAGCTTAATTTGGATTCCAGAAATATATATTACTTTATAACTGCATATTTAACCTCAACAATTTGAGCAAATAGGCAGACATGAATAGTTTGACACAAGAACACAACTTTAGTTACTTAAACCTTCTATTTTTTTACAAAATAAGTGTGACTGCAAAACATTTCAAAGACTCCTGAAACTTCTCTTAATTTGCACTATGACTGTGCAATTTTGCACAATAATTTTGTCTCTTTACTAATGGCTTGTAACCAAAATGTTCCCAATGCTTTAGCACCATTTTCTTTTGTTTCAGAATGTTATATTTTACCTTGAATTTAGCAGAATTTTGATAAACAACAAGATTAATTATATGTATACTTACTGAGGCTATTTGAAGCCTCAGGGAGATTGGTTTCTCTCATGAATTGCCACTTTTAGGAACACTGACAGTCCAGGCAGGAGACTTCCTTTTCCCCCCAGTCCTTGGGAGATAATAAAACTCCAGTGGTCATTTAAACCCAAGGACTGAGTATTCCACCAGGCAGCAGTTTAGTTTACACTTGGATTCATGAGAGAAAGCAGCATTACTAATAGCAGTAGTACAGGAGACAGGGATGTCCCCAAGTCCATCTTTCCCTGGACTATAGGGACAGAAGCTGTTATGACATAACCATAGGCAGAGGCAAGGGAAGGGGTGAGGCTAGGCCTGAAGTAACCATAAACTAAGGTAAGATTAGTTTAGAATTTACACTTATAACAACAGATTCAGGCTAAATTCATCCAGTTTTAATTTGTTATCTTTCCACTGTTTTATAATATAAATGCATCTATAAATGATCTTAACTCTTAGTTACAGTTTTTATTAAGTTTTAACCTTAAGGTGAAGTGAATAATTTTATTAATGAAGCTATAATAATTTTATTAGTAAAATCTTGTGAAGTTCTGCATTTTCCTAGTACCTGAACAAATTCTCATTTGTGAGTTAAGCATTTAATTCACCAGCAAGAGAGTATTGGCATTTAAAGATTCATTTTAAACTACGTTTTTACCTTTCTACCATGAATTCTTAGGCATCAGCAACTGACAAAAGTGAAACACAGATTTCAAAGTGGCATTTCATTCCTTTTATTCTTTTCCCTCTGTAGTCTTATAACCCCGAATTTCCCAGCCAGACCACTGAAAAGGCTATCAAGTGATTAGAGGTCTATTGTTTCAAGTGGTACCCTCCTTTCTTTAGACAAGTTTACAGTTCTAAAACATTTCAAGGTATTTCAACTGTTTTACAGAGAGAGAGATTTGGAAAAGTAAAGAACCTGGGCAGAATGCAAATGTATTTTTGGCCTTGACACCCTAGGGAGAGAACTTTATTGCATTTATTTTGATTCTGCTTTTCACCCCTTTCACCTTCCCCCTTCCAGGCATTCAGGTGCACAACAATCAAATAGGAATGAGGCTTATGAATAGAAGGTGTGGACCCACTGGAAAGGGGCAAGCTGCTCCCCCCTTTCCAGCTTTCTGCCAAGATGGGTGGGCAGAGCCTACTCAAATTCAGCACCCCTCCTGGGGACCCAGCCACCCTGACTGGGGCAGCCCCAGCAAACCTGGGTGCATGGCACAGACACAGACAGCCTTCAAGCCCAGCAAAGGGGCAGATCAGAGATGAGGCAGCAGAGCATGCACAAACATCCAGACTCCGCAAACATCCAGACTCAACAAATATCCACACTCCTCAGTTTTACCCCATAATCAATTTACCCCCTTGCCGATGGCAAAGGAGGGTTCCAGCTCAGTTAAATTCCACCACTTTACATAAGCACACAACTCCAACACCAGCATTGAGCTGACACAGACAGAAGCAAAATGTCACTAATCTGACCCACAAGTTCTATATATATATGTTTTTTTTCCAGCATGGCTGCCCCCACAGCCATCATAAACCTTAGAGAAAACACTTAACTTTAACATCTGGTATAAAGTGAATTCATTCACAATTCAGCACCTTAACAAAAGATTCCAGCTAGACCTTTTTCACTGTTTAACTTTACACCCAGACCAAGATTCACTATAAAAGCTGATCCATTTTCCTGTAACCAAGTATTTTAAAATCCAGACCAATTTCCAGGACATTAGGACTCGAACTTATAAACAGCCCTTCCTATTAAAATCAAGTCTCCACTCCTTCGGTGGATAGAAGACCAGTACCAGATTCTAACATGCTGTTAGATAAACCCAAAACATGAGGCTTTTTCCTGTTTTTTCTCCTTTTTCCAGACCTAGAAAGATCAGATTTCCCCCAATTTTCTGGGGCTACTAGGGTTTTCTCAGGAGGTGATCAGCCTCCCTCCCTAGCAATTAAAGCTAGGGTTCCCCAGACTGTGCTCACCCGGGGAGTCTTACCTTCTTCCACGTTCAGAGTTCTTTCTCATTCCCAGAATCTTTCTCTTCAGACCTTACATTACCCTCAATTTTTGTTGGGAAGATTCTGGTGGAGCCCACATCTTTTTTGGATTAAATTTAATCCAGGGGCACCCAGACTTGGGGTTCACCCAAGTCCTCCTGGCTTCCTTGGTGATTTGGAAGGGGTAGCAAAATGTTACCATCTCTGGCCTTCATTTGCAATCCTGGGAGAGCCCCCAAAAATGTTGTAGAATTTGAGAGAGGTTCAATACGATCCACGGCGGTCTGGGAGAATCACTGGATGGCTTTCTCCTTCCATGTCGGGGGCTTATACCGACCCGCTATGATTAAGAGGAGCCTTGGATTTCTCGGGAGCATACGCTTGCACGTCTGAAGTAACCCTACCATAGCCCTACACTCTCCTCTCTTCTCACCCCTATCTTTTCGCTCTGCATTGCTGCTCCTGAACCTTGGCAACCTCATACGATCCACGGCGGTCTGGGAGAATCGCTGGATGGCTTTCTCCTTCCATGTCGGGGGCTTATACCGACCCGCTATGATTAAGAGGCGCCAATAAAACTCTCAGGAGCGCGTGCCTGAGCACCTCCACCCCTGCCTTCACCTCTGCCTCCTCCCCTCCGTGCTTGCTACCCTTTGCCTTGCTCCACTGCTCATCGTTCCACCCTCCCCTCATCGGGGCCTTCTCTTGGCCCGCGACCACCGTCGGAGTCCCCTCGGCTCCGACCCCTCGTCTCACCGTGCACCTCGGCTCCCATCGCCGCACTCTCAAGGTAAGGGCCCCTTTTCTTATCGGCTCCAAAAGGCCATTAGCAATGGGTAACATCCTATCTGCTAAGCAAGCCCCACAAGTTCGGGCCCTCGCCGGTCTCCTAGACACTCACCGGTGTAAGATCTCTTTCAAACAGCTTCAAGTATATTGGGACCTTCTTCTCCCCTTTAATCTGTGGCTTACCACGTGTCAGCTTTGGGACCCGGACACCTATACTCGCCTTATAGATAGGGTCACTTTTGCTGTGGAGCAGGAAAGTAAAAGATTCCCTCCTGGCTTATTACAGGCAACATGAAGTCCAGAAGAAATCTTGAAGGGTATAATCTATGATATGCTATATAAAAAAGGATTTAAAAGCAGCTATACCAAGAAAGTAAGAATTATGAGTCAACTGTAAATAAATTATATATTTCTGTTAATGTGTTGTAATTGTTCTGTGTTTGTCTGTCTGTTCGTTCAATGTCAACATATATTGTGATACCTCCGGATGGTAAATATAAATTACTAGAAATCTTTAAAAGAGCTCTATTCAAATGGCCAAAAATTAAATAAGCGCTTATATTAATACTTAAGTTTATTATATTAATACATAAGTTTAAATGTTAATAAGATATCTACAATTAAAAAAAATTGTAAGTCTTAATTAACAAAATTAACTGTACGTCTTCATAAAAAGTTGTTCTTGCCTAGATTAAAATGAATAACTTATTTTTCTTCACAGGATAATATGAAGAATGTAAAACTTATATGAATATTAAAAAGGTTAAAAGTTTGTAAAAATGCTAACGGAAATGTAATAAGTTTTGCAAAAAGACGTATTTTGTCCTAAAGTAAGATGGCTAATTTTTCATAAACTCTTGAAACTTAATTTGCATGCGGCAAGTGTAAAAGGTATTGTGATAACTTTACGTAAGGGAATGTGTTCTGTAAAGATAAAATTTATCTTCAATAGTTTACATTAAGGTATTAAATGGCTAATTCCAAAAGGTCATTCTTAAATATATATATATAAAACTGAATTGATGATAATAATAATAAAAGGTAATTTTATAACAGGAAAGATTAACAGCAACCAAGCTCCCCTGCCAACTTGCTTTTAGGAAACGGTTTCTAATATTGCATGCTACTAAGTATTTAAAGAAAAGTTATTCTTAAGGAAACAGAAGATGATTTTGTCTTTGCAGCCATTGTCTATTTAGCAACACCCCTCGCTATCGGCCTAGCCACTGTTGCGCCGGACGATTGGAACCTTAAACAAAGAGTCCTCCTCACTGTCATCTTCCTATCTATCGTTACTATATTTACTGCCCTCATTCTCCTTCGTTTATAAAGCAGTCTCCTACAAACCACAAAGCTTCTGTCTTAAACATACCATTCTCAACCCTATCCTCTAAATGATCTTCTCACATCCCCCACAGCCTTTAATACTTTATTTCTTCCTCAAAACCTTTGCTTTCTTGATAATATTTTCCACCATCTGTCTAGCCGCTACCACCCCAGAAGATTGGAACCTTGGCCAACGAATTCTACTCTCCATTGCCTTTCTGTTTATTATCCTCTTTTATGCTTTACTCCTTATCTTCCTCCCATAATGACTTCACCAAGCCTCCTCTTGTCCAAAACCATCACCCTTCTTTTCCTCACACTCCCCATTGCACTCACCAACCCCAGCCATCAGCCTTTTAATTGGACAGTAAGCCTCTGGCAGGAAAAAGTAATCCTCTCCTACAATGTCTTCGCTGCCAAGGAGAGATCAACTACCTGCAACGCGCTGTCATCCTGGACTTTTAACAACAGATGGATCTTATAGCCACCGAGATCAACAAGAATTGGACATTGGCCACCCTTGCTTGCAACAGCAAGATACCGCCCCCTAAATTGTACATTTATATCCCCGTCATACTGACCTCCCTCTTCAGCCCCGCTTCTCTCATTGCTTACTGCCTCTTGGGCCTCAGCTACTTGTTGCTGGTCCTTATTTGAAAAGAAGAGGGAAATGTGGTAACCCCTCGGGCTGAAGTGTGGTTTGCTGGCCTGGCGGGGGAGCAGCCACGGCAGGCCAAGCCGCTGCCCCCATAATATGGTGGCTGGTCAGACTCACGGCCACCCCTGAAGGGAGCTCGGCATGGGCGCAGAGTGCCCTCGGGTCTCCCCTTCTCGGCAGCCATGCTTCCGCGGCTGCCCCTCCTCCCGGATGGCGCCACACGATGCCTGTGGGGCGGCACCCTTCTTCTTGTTTCTCCCTGCGCAGGCGCAGGGCGGAAAATTCCAGACTGCCCTTTTCCCCTCCCCCGACAGCAGCAACAGCCAGGCGTGGGTGGAAAAATCCAGCCTGCCCTTTTCCCTTCCCCCAACAGCAGCAACAGCCAGGCGTGGGCGGGAAACTCAAGTCTGCCCTCCACCCCAGCAACAGCAGCCACCAATCCCTAAACCCTGCCCCTTCCCTCAGCAACAGCAACAGCCAATCCCTAACCACCACCCCTCCCCCATCCAGCACCGCCCACTGACCTTTCGCTGGCAACCAATCAGAACAGGGCGTGGCTTCGACCAATCAGCCTTCCCCAGCCCCTATAAAACTGTTGCCTCTCCCTCAATAAAGTGGACTTGCGTGTTTACCTTGTCTCCGCGGTAGTTCTTCTGCCGTGCGCCCTCCAGTCCTGAGAGCCCCCGACAAGGGCCTGGCCTCCCTTGTCCCCAGTTCGTCGCCTGCTTCTCTGGGCGACCCCTTTGTTGCCTGCTTCTCCGGGCGACCCCTTCATCGCCGGCTTCGCCGGGCGACCCCATCAGCCGAACCGCGCAACCCCTTGTGAGACCGATCCCTCATCTGCTGCCGGACCGACCCCTCGTCCCAAGTGGGACCGACCCCTCGTCCCAAGCGGGACCAACCCCTCGTCCAGAGCTGGACCGACCCCTCGTCCGCAGCCAGACCCCACGTCTACCGACCGAGCAAGCCACCGCAGTAAATGTGGTCACCCCTCGGGCTGAAGTGTGGTTTGCTGGCCTGGCGGGGGAGCAGCCGTGGCAGGCCAAGCCGCTGCCCCCATAATATGGTGGCTGGTCGGACTCACCGCCACCCCTGAAAGGAGCTCGGCATGGGTGCAGAGTGCCCTCGGGTCTCCCCTTCTTGGCAGCCATGCTTCCGCAGCCGCCCCTCCTCCCGGATGGCGCCACACGATGCCTGTGGGGCGGCACCCTTCTTCTTCTTTCTCCCTGTGCAGGCGCAGGGTGGAAAATTCCAGACTGCCCTTTTCCCCTCCCCCGACAGCAGCAACAGCCAGGCATGGGCAGAAAATTCCAGTCTGCCCTTTTCCCCTCCCCCGACAGCAGCAACAGCCAGGTGTGGGTGGAAAAATCCAGCCCGCCCTTTTCCCTTCCCCCAACAGCAGCAACAGCCAGGCGTGGGCGGGAAACTCAAGTCTGCCCTCCACCCCAGCAACAGCAGCCACCAATCCCTAAACCCTGCCCCTTCCCCCAGCAACAGCAACAGCCAATCCCTAACCACCACCCCTCCCCCATCCAGCACCGCCCACTGACCTTTTGCTGGCAACCAATCAGAACAGGGCGTGGCTTCGACCAATCAGCCTTCCCCAGCCCCTATAAAACTGTTGCCTCTCCCTCAATAAAGGGGACTTGCGTGTTTACCTTGTCTCCGCGGTAGTTCTTCTGCCGTGCGCCCTCCAGTCCTGAGAGCCCCGGACAAGGGCCTGGCCTCCCTTGTCCCCAGTTCATTGCCTGCTTCTCCGGGTGACCCCTTTGTTGCCTACTTCTCCGGGCGACCCCTTCATCGCCAGCTTCGCCGGGCGACCCCGTCAGCCGAACCGCGCAACCCCTTGTGAGACCGATCCCTCGTCTGCTGCCGGACCGACCCCTCGTCCCAAGTGGGACTGATCCCTCGTCCCAAGCGGGACCGACCCCTCGTCCAGAGCTGGACCGACCCCTCGTCCGCAGCCAGACCCCACCTCTACCGACCGAGCAAGCCGCCGCAAGAGAGGTTCAATTATTTGCGTATAGAAAGGCCAGGACCCAGGAATGATTTTATAAAAGAAAAATGGTTTATTGATGGCCTGCTTGACTCGGAAGCTTTCTGTTCAAACCCAAGCCCTGAACAAGAATTTTGAGTTCCTTTTATACAGAGGAAGGGCTAAATCGTTCTTTGTTTCAGAGCTCAATAGGTTTGAATTAGCATATATATCTTCCATATCCTAGGTAAGCTTTTAGCATGGACTTCATACATTCTAAATAAGCTTTTATCACATTTGGTTTGCATTGATAAACTGTTTCCTGGGACTGGAGTCATTGCCATGTTTCCCAAGGGCAGGGCTGCAGCCTGTCAGCATCCCACACCCACAAGTCAGCACAGACAGCTTAGGTTAAGGTTATCTCTGAAGAGACAAAGAACCTCCCACCCATAGCCCACATCAAATATTTGCTTAACATTTACATCTTTCGTTTTATCCTATGAAGAAAAATAAGTTATTCATCTGAATTTAAGCAAGAACTATTTTTTTATGAAGAGACTTATAGTAATTCTATTAATCAACTATATACATATTCTATTATACAATTATAGAGATCTCATAAACATTTCAAACTGAGGTAATAATATGTGTTTATTTAATTTTTTGGCCATTTGAATAGAGCTCTTTCAGAAGATTTTATTTATTTATACCATCCGGAGGTATTAAAATGTACATTGATATTGAACAAACAAACACAAAAATAATTACAACACATAAACAGAAACAAAGTTTACAATTTGACTCATAATTCTTACTTTTCTGGTATAGCTTTTTTTTTATGCTTTCCATTTCACATCTTAGATTTTACTGGTTTTAGGATTTCTTCTGGAATCATGTTGCCTGTAACATGCAAGCTTGTTCTTGGAAACACTTATTAGTAATCAGCAGCCAGTTAGGATAACCTGAGCAGCATAAATACACTTAAGTTCTTATTTAACAGTTTAGACAGACAGTTAATACATATTTTTTGTATTACTACTCTTTAAGACTACACTAAGACTTGAAGTTCAGGAGTAAGCTATTGATTCAAACCTGAAAATTCCTTTTAACATCTTGATAAAAATTTTGTACTAATTTGATTAATTTTGCTAAATAGGCCCTATCAGAACTAGCATGAAAACAAAACAATCTCTCCTTGATAGTCACAATCAATTACTCCTGTATGCACTCTAACTCCCTGTGACTTAAGACTGCTTCTCTAGAGAAGTCCAACCATGCCAATTGTTAAAGGTCCCTTTATTCCCATTTTTACATGGGTGGGGGTGTCTCTTGGAAGGAGTACAATGGGTTCTGCCATAGTATCTATGGCTGCACTTACTGTTGTGGTGGGGTATAAATCCAGGGCACTGTGGAGAATCGGGGAGTGCCGGGATTGCTCTGCAACCAGGAAAGCCCCCTTTATGACTGGGGCTGGGAGCCTGCTGGTTGGAAGTTTCCCGACAATGGGGTGCCATTCTTATGATAATTAGACCGACATAGGCTAGATCAATGATTTCCTCTACCACAGCGTAGACACAGCTCAGGTTGTTTCTGAACAGAAATATTCTGTCCAAGCAGTATTGTCTTTCCCTCCAACCTTTTCTGACAATCTTTTCTCATGTTAATATAGCCTGTGCATAAATTCAAAATTGTTCCCTGTAGCTAAGCGAGAGGGTTTCGTCCTCGCTCAGGCCCAAGAGTCGGGGGGGCTTGCTCCTGCTGAACCACCGGCAGGGGGTGTCCCAAGAGGGAGCACTGGTTCTCCAGGCGTGGGGGATGCGCGGTTGGGGAAAAACCACGGAGACTGCTTGAGCGCAAGAACAGGTCTGCTTTATTGCGGAAGTACACTTGGTTATATAGGGTTGGGTAGAGGGAGGGGATGGAGCTAGGGCGGGCTAGCTACGGGGTGGTAGTGAATAGGTGGGAGTGGGCGGGACTGGCGGAAAGGGCAGCAACGGCTGGAGGGGGAAGATAACAATGGCTGGGAGGAGGGGTGGAGGGAGGCAGTAACAGTTCCCTAGTGTACCTAGTATCTAGAAATCCAAATAAGTAATATAGGCCCTACAGTCTTTGAATGTTCAGAAAGGATGTAAGACTGAATGTGTATTCAAGGTTGCATCTGGATGAAATGTGGAGGATATGCTAAATTCAAACTGGCTTGGAATGTGGAGAATATGTGTTAAATCAAACTTACCTGGAGGAAATAACCTATCTAATACTCAGATAAAACACTTGAAGAAACTAACAAAAAGTCTTTTTGCATACAAGCACCATTTGTCTCCCTACTCTTATTTCCTTTGTATAAAAAGGACTGAAAAATTCTATCTGGGTCTCAGTTTTTATTAGGATAGGAGCCTGCCGATTCTGGCCAGTCAAAATAATCAACTTCCTTCTCAGAGTTGTCGTGTCCTGGCCTTCAATACCACATACACCTGACTTCTCTACAACAATGTGACAAATTTTTCCACAATTAAAACATTTTCCAGAGAATCTCTTATTGATTTTCATCCCTGCCATAGCCTGAGTCATCATTGTAGCACAGTGGCCCACTCTCCCTACATTCTGGCACAATTTAATATATCCAGTCAAATCTGCTTTAGCTTTCATAATCCCAATAACTTTCTGACAATCCTGATTGGCATTTTTGTAAGCCATTAGCTCCAAATATTATCAGCAGCTTCTAAATTATTGACCTGTTTTTTGATAGCCTCTTGTAACCATGTGATAAAGTCAGGGTAAGGTTCTCTAGGTCCTTGTAGTATTTTCTGACATGACACCAGAGGCTTGCCTTTAGCCTCAATTTTTCCCCATGCCCTTAAGCAACAGCAACAAACCTGTGCAATGGCTTGATCATCCATTGTTAATTACTGTTCTACTCCCACCCAATTCCCCACCCCCACTAACAATTAACAATTAACTAACTGATCCAAGGAAATGGGGATATTATAGATTCTATTATGAGCAGCCCGAGTCTCTGCATGATCTGTCCACCAAGTTTTGAACTGTAAAAACTCTCCAGACCCTAGGTGATGCATGCCAACGTGGTCCAGTCAGCTGGAATCAACCTAGAGCCTTCAGTAAGACCTTGCACTGCATCATAGGTAAAAGGAGAATTTGGACCATATTGTTGCACTACTGCTTTTAACTCTTTCAAAATTTTAAATGGGAAGGGATCATGAGTGAATTCAAACTCCATTCAGGTTTTGGAGATCAACTCCAGGAGCTACTCTTTCTTGTATGGTAATCGGAAAGGCCATTTGAAGTGCCTCCAAGTCACCCTCCCTTCTAGCCTGTAAAATGCCTTGTTGTAAAGCTGACAACTTTGGCTGAGCATCTATGGATATAGGAGGGGAGGAGGTGTTGGTGGGGAGAAAAATGACTTTCTAAAGTCAGTTAATGTAGGAGCTGAAGGCAAAACAGCTTCAGGTTTAGTATCATCAAAAAATTCAGTAGGAGAAACTTCCTCACATTCCCTTTTTTCATTTTTCTCTTCCTCATCTTCCATTTGTAAGGGTTCCAAAATAGATTTAACAATAGTCAAAGTGGTTTCTATAATCTGTAAAAGTTCTGAAATACAAGGCTCACTGACCTTGGCTTCTCCTGCTTTAAGGAGCTTTTTTAGGAGACAGACATACGGGTGATATTTTGTTGAACTGTCTCCGTTTCCCATTGTAACTCTGCTAAAATACCTAAGAGTGTTCTTACTCACCTAGGACTTGTAAAGGCCTTCCAAACCACTCAGCAATCTGCACCATAAGAACACCTTTGCTTTCCTCAAAGCAATTCTTCTTCCCCTTGAGCTCCACATTGGGTTCCACTTGCTGCATTCAGCTCACAATAGATTTGCTCAAAGGGAAGGCAATGCAGAAATAAAGGTAGAGACACAAGAGGGGAGACAAACCCAGGACCAGGGGACTCAGCTTCTGGAACTGAGAGCATCAACCCTAGTTTTCCCATTTCATTTATTGGGAAACACCTAAGCAGCTGTTTGCTATCCGAACTTCAACAACATTTACAATAACAGGGAACAACTACTACATCTAACTACTGCAACATTTAACAGGTGTAACATTTACAATAACAAACAGGTAAGCCAGTTTCCCAAAACACTAACTGATGTGTATGTCTTCATAATATCTTTTCATTTGGCAACAAGAACCAGTGACATTCCATATACAAGCCATTCCAGTTGCCTGGACAAAGAATGTGGTTAGTGTGTAGTAAATTCACAGCCAACACACATGGAACATGTGTAATAAGTAGAAAATAATCTTTCTTGCTCTCATCATCAAAAATTAAGTTATTGGCAACTGCAACCTAACATGGTCATAGCTGCTGAAACAGTATCAAATGGTACTCCACAGCTCCTGTAACAACGTTTACACACACCAATAATATATATGTAGTTCCTTTGCTCTACTTACCCACTAACAATTGGTGTTTCCAGATTTTTTTGCAACCTATTGATTTTTTAAAATTCTATCTAGATATAGGTACTTTATTTACAAGTATTTGAATTAATAGCATTTTTTAAAAGATTCATTTATTTCTACCCCCTCATCCCCTCATTATTGTTTGCACTCTCTGTGTCTGTTCATTGTGTGCTCTTTGTGTGTGCTCATCATCCTTTAGGAGGCACTGGGAACTGATCCCAGGACCACCCATGTGGGAGGCAGGTGCCCAACACCTTGAACCACATCCACTGCCTCTAGATTAATAACATTTTGTTACATCAGATGAAGAGTATAGCAGTCTGAATAAATCCTTCTGCCATAAAAACAATAAGATCCACTGTAACTAACTTTGGGAATCAGGATATTGCACCTAAACAAAAAGCCATAATCTTGAGTTTGAGATTGCTAATTTATATGCCAATGGGTGGGTGGTTTGTTCTGTTTTTGTAAATATATACACCTTCCCACAGGTCATGGTCCCTGGGTGAGTCCCTTGTGATACAACAGTGTAAGCAAAATGGATCAGTATCAGTCTTGAACGGAATATACCAATCTACTTCAGGAATCTTGTTTTGTAAAAAGCTGAACAAAGACAAAAATAAAGATGAGTCTACAAATGAACCAAATCCCATTTTCTGCATCTTCCAGTTGTGGCTTTTACTTATCTCCAAATATACAATAAAACCCAGAAAAATATGCTTTTACTTTAATGTCTTTCTTTTTTTTTTTTTTCAACCTACTCAATTTGTGGCAGTACCTCATTAGGGTTATGCTTTTTATTTTCCTTCACTATGAATGGTGTAGAGCTTATTGTCACATGGAAATGGGATAATGATTTAAAAAATTTATACAGAATATCTGTAATCCATCATTTTAGTTTATATTGTAAAATGAAGTTGCTATACAACTTTTAAGTAATTTTATCCTCTTCTTTCCATTAATTAAACCATCATTGTTTCTTTGTGTATTTTTTTAATTTTTCTTTGCATTTAGTATTAAGCTGCAAACATCATTTTTCACTCCTAAACCCATAGGAGTGCTTATCAATAATTGAAGTTAATTATTTGAGTATGGTTCTTATTGTTTTAGGCAAATTCTACAACCAAATGCATGCATCATAAATTCTTATGTTTCATTTAAACTTGACAAAAAACACACACACTATAACCTAAACCCATATCAAATAAAGCATTTTTTTAAACCAATATTCCAGTGTGTTTCCTCTCTCCTTCCTAGTTAATCCTAAAAAAAAATTCCCCATTACTCAGGGACAACTATTAGTCCATGATTTAACTTATTTTATTTTATTTTTATTTACCTATTTTATATTTTATTTATTTTTTTATTTGCCTACCGGATGTTTATTCCAGTGCAATAAGAACAGAACCTGCTTCTGCACTGCCCCCAGGATCAAGACCAGGGATCCTAGAGGAGGTTCTGGAAGGCTTCCTGGAGAAAGAGCCATCAGCACTGAGGCTTTAAGGATGAGGCATCTGCAATCTGGGGAAGCCAATCCAGGCAGAGGGAACTGGAAGAGCCAAGGCCAGAGCTAGGAAACTTTAGGGGCTGGAGGAAGCAGAATGGAGACACCCTGCAACCCTGGTATGTCCCTCTACCTGGCTGCCAGGGAGCTCAGAAGTACAGAGAGATTTGCTGTCCCTTTGATCATCAAATTTCTGTATCTGCCTCTTGAGGTGCCTTAGTTTACCCTTCAGGTAGTGGCAGAGAGCCTGTTTGTCCAAGAAGCCAGGGTCCATCCACTTCTCAAACTCTCTCCAGACACAGGCTGTCACCTGGGCTTCCTTCTGGCTCCAGGGAGGGGGCAGTGAGCTCAGTAGGGCTTGGCCCAGGAGGGCCTTGGTGGCCAGCTTATCTGCAAACACAATCTTCTTGGGTCTTGACCTGTGGGCTCCATTTAATTTTTCTGCCATAAAACTTTACATAAATTAAATCATGGTATAGTCATTTTTTGATGCAAGGTGCTTTATTTTTGAAATACATGCATAGTTTTGGTTGTGTTAGTTGTCTATTACTTTTTAAATTTTTGTATTATTCTGTTGCATAAATAAACCAGCATTATCTTTCAGTTTTTCTGACACGCACACCTGTATCACCTGCACATTTTAGTTAATATGAACAAAGTAACTATAAAAATTCTTGTACAATTTTCCTTTGCATGTATTCATCCAGTAATCTTGAGTATATAATTTTATGAGAAACTTCCCAATCTTTTGTAAATTATTGTAAGATCTTGACTACCAACCAAATGTATGAGATGCTATGTTGAGCAATATCATCACAATCACTTGGTTTTGGCATGATTTTTAATTTTATAAGTTCTGGAGTTGTGTATTAACATACCATTATGGTTTTCATCAGCATTTCCCTTGAAAATATGCAAAGACAGAACACATACTGAGCCATTAAACAAGTATCCATGATTTTAAAAGACTTAATTTGGCATAATATGTTCTCTAACCAAAATGGAATTAAATTAGACATTAAAAACAACAAAAAATTGGAAATTTAATAACATATATTTACCAAGTGTGTGGGTCAAAAATAAATCAGAAAGAAAATTTCAAATATTTGTATATATATTTTCATGGAATGATAGTAAAATTAAATATAGCAAAAGACTTGAAATAATAATAAGTCAATCCCTAGAGAGAAGTTTACATCTGTTAGTGGTTATTCTTAAAAAGGAGAATGTCTAAAAGTAATGGTCTACAATTATCTCTCATAAATCCAGGAAGAGGAGAACAAAGTGAAACTCAAATGAGTATAAAAAAGATGAAAATAATAAAAAATAATAATAAAGGAAAGAATCCAAATCAATGCTATATAAAGAAGATAAAGAAACAATGAAAAAGTGACAAAAACAAAAGATTTTCTTTGAAATGATCAACCAAGTAGATTACCTCTTTCCTTGATCTATGAAGAATAAAAGAGAATGGAACAAATTACAAATACCACTAATTAAATGTGGGCTATTAGTAAAAGACAGTCTACAGGAAAATATATTTACTGCTTGGCAGGCCTTTTCTAGAAAAGGAATGTTATAGAAACAATTAAAAAATATTTGCTAATGATAAAATTTGAGTTTCAAGGGATTTTAGAATTTTAGAGAACTTGTGTTCTCCATATGAGCATACAAGTTTCCCCAAACTTGAGGAACTTAACGATAAGATTGATGTTAATATTGAAGGGGATCCCTGTGGCTTCTCTGGGTCCTTGACCAGTACAAAGAATTAAAGTCCAACCAACACCTGATCACAGAAGGGAAGAAGTTTATCCAGAAGCCAGTGGAGGTCAGGAGAGCAAGTCTCAAATCTGACTCCCTGAAGAAAAGAGGCAACGGTGTTTGTTAGAATTAAACAGAGGTGGGGATGGGTGCTACTGGCTGAGTCCACCTGCAAAGTGAAGTCTACAACATGGATATCAGAGGAGGGGAAGAAGGGTAAGTGCATAGCCTCTGTTTGCCCACCTTGACTGTGCCCTTTAAAGTGCTTTTGGTCTCAGGCTTCTCCATCCAATGTTTGTTTTATTAGGGGGAGAAGAAAAACAGGAACTTATTAGGGAGCAAGAAACAGGAAATTGCTAGGAAGTGGAAACCAGGAACCTGTTTTGTAACTAAAGACACTTTTCATGAATAAGCAAAAATGCATAGCTCCATGCAAGAAATTACAGGAGTGAGATTATGAATTTAAAACTAAAATTGCATTTGTTAGCTCAACCTAAAAATTAAAGTTCCAGTGTAACCTATATCATATGACTGCTTTTGTTCCTTTCAATTTTAATAAATATGACTTATTTTTTGTAATATATACTGAAATACATGGTTATTTGGAATATCTGCAGCACTCTGTGAACCAATATTTTCCAGTTGAATTTTCATCATATCATGAAATAATGCATGAGCAAAAGATATACTCAAAATGCCTTAATAGAGCAATGAAGTTAAATATTACAGAGTATGAAAAGTTGTTAACATGATTTTGGATTCTGGATAAAAAATTATAAGCCTTCTTTAAGAAACCACCATTTGCTGACTTTTGGAGAAACATCAAAAGAATATGACAATTTTCTGAAAGTGCTATGAATATAGTACTTAATTTTGTACCCATATATTTTTGTGAGAGCATATTTTCTTCATATTTTTCAACCAAGAATATATTGCAATAGTTTAAATGAAAAAGCCAATATGAGAATCTAGTTCAGTTCTATTAACTCAGAAATTAAAGAGTGTGTGAAAATGTTAAGGGCAATTTCTGCTTCTATAGATTTGATTTCTAATCACTACTCACCAAATCTCAGCCTGCCTTTTATAACTCTGGTGATAAACTGTAAAAGCATAGAAAAACATTTGTTTTTGAGCCTTCATTTCCAAGATTTTCCACAGAGTTTCTTAGCCTTTCACACATCATACTTCTCTCCAGATTGCCCAACATTAATAAAAAAATTCAGAACAAAGACTATGACCCCTTCCTTAAGAAAGTCTTCTTAGGGATAATGATTTACATTGTGAAGGAAGCTTAACTTTAGTGCTCAAATCCTATGTGTGAAGACTTGTTAAAAAAAATTTGGTGAGTTCCACTCTGTACCTCAACCACTTTTTAAATTTATTTTTTTACCTATATTCCTTTTAAAATCAATTATAGAGTATTTCCTTTTCTTAAATTTAATAGCTTGTTCAAATAAATTTTTATTTTTTCAGTAATTTTAATCTGCATATGATTCCCTTAATGCCATAATGTTGGTACTCAATTGTTAGAAAATGCATTTTTATGGTTAACAAGATTTTATGTATTTTCTATATGAAAAAATGACATTTATATTCTGATATAAAATTGAAAATCTATTGATATGCATGCAAGTTTGGGAACTATAGTGAATAGTTTGTTAAAGCTAACAAAGAAAGTTATTAATTTTATTTCAAAGAAACACTACTACAAATTTAATTTACCTCAAGGGTATGGAGAAGGAATTCTTACCAAGCAGGAGTTGAAGGAAAGCTGGTTCTCCTGAAATTGAGATTGACAGTTAATCAGGTCTCATGGGAGAAACAACTCATAAGTATCCTTACAAAAGAAAAAAAGATACATGTACATAAAGAATTCAGAAGCAGAATGGTTGTTAAAAGTATATCTACCTGATAAGGAATTCCATGAATTTTATTCGGTGAAGAAAGAGGCAGAGTCATAGATATTATCCATCTTAAATATTTCAAGATATACTCATGTAATGGAAGATAATCTTCTCTTGCTTTTCAAGTATATTTGTATATTATATTTGGTTTATTTCTTTGATATTACCAATGAATAATTCTCTGATATAACACTGTTATTCCTCAAGATCATTTACACATTCAGTTATTTCTTCCCCCTCTGACACATTTTTGCTCATAAGGTAGGCTGGATTTTTCTGATTTATTTGTTAACTTTATGTCATTTTTAATATGGTAACTGAAGATCTGTCTGTGAATACACAGTTTGACTCAAAATAGTGGAAATATATTGATACCAAAATTCCTTTGATATTGCAATAGTGGAAGCAACCAAGCATGAGATATTTCTTGAGGCACATTTAAAAATAGAGCTAAGAAATTTACAGGCAAAAAAAGAGTAATGGTGGCATTTCATGGAAATCTATCAAAGTAAATAAAAATCAATATTAAAATATCAATGGAAATGTAGATTTCCTGTGTAGTTGAGCAATTTCTGATATTTATTTGCTGGATATTATGAAGGAACCATGCTCTATGCTCTATGCTGATCATTTGAATACATTACTATATATCATCTTTTTAAAAATAGACAAGAAATCAGCAATCCCACTCATTATGCTATTGTCCACATTTTAAAATTGTAAAGTAAATGCTTTCTAAAGACTCCTGAGGTATTAAGGCATAGAGGAAGAACCCTGAACTTTCAAGTGTGGCCATAAGTTCATTTGACCATTGCAGTACATTTTAAAGGAGAAGTTGTATGGTAAACTTAGCATAATCAAACTTGAGAATTTCTAAAGACCAAGGAGAAAGATGCAAACTGAAGAGATGGAAGATAAGAAGGAGACTTTAATTATCAAGGGCTAATGCATGACTCTGATAAAACAAACATTAAAAAATATAAAAAAGCAGGATGTACATCTGGATTAATTCAGTAACAATCAATTTCATTCACCTTAACCATGGAGTAATGTTTTCATAGTTAGTTTAACATAATTTCTTTAGATTATGAATTGAAAATATTAAAAGAAAAATCACATATAATTGAAAGGATATTATAGGAAATAATTTGCACAAAATATTTTGCAATAAACTAGAAATTCATCTGAACAAAACCAATGTAAGCAAGACATGTTTATTACTATATGTAAAAATGGTTACAAAAATTTAAAAATACATTTGTAAAGACAAGGCATTTTCTATAAAGAAAATATCAATAAAATACAAATTCTAAGCATGTATAATTATAATTCCTTAATTCTAGGTTTCTGACAAATGAAAATTAAATAGTACTAAAATTCGACTTCAGCATAACTAGTTTTAGCAATAAAATATGTTGAAATAAGATTTCTTTATGCTTTGAACTGCTTTGAGACAAGCACATTTTAATACATTATAGTTAGCATAATTATTTATGAATAGGAGATTTCTGCAACCTAGAAAACATATGTGAAAGAGACTTGGCCAAAATGTGAACCCTTCACTAAATATTGGAAGTTCGTGTCAGATGGTGAAAGGATGCTGTGTTTAGGAGTATTGTTAGTTGGAATACGTTTCTTAGATGCTATATACAGAGGAGAAAGTTAACTAGAGTGAAGACAAGGGAGCTCAAGATATACACTCCCATTTAAATCAAATATAATTTTAAGGACAGTGTCACCAAGAAGAACTGAAAGAATTCATCTGTTTCCTATAAAGCATCTACAATTTTAAAATGTTGAGGAATAATCATTTGTCTCATTTGGAATAAAATCTCAGCTGATCCTCAGAGCTATTCATTAACTTTGTTAGAGAAACAATTTCTATGTTATTTTTGCTGTAAATGGGGGAACAAAAGCATCCTTGTTCTCTGGTACATGAAGAGATTCAGTAACGTCTGTGTAGTGGTACAATCCTCTGGTCTACATATAAACTTTCTCACAGGGCATGTCTGCTTTAATGTTTGGTGTTGTAGAAAATAAGAACATAATCACTGAATGTTTTCTGGCTTGGTTTTAGGTATATTTTAAGAAATACTGTAAAAGGGGCTCAATGATTGGAAGATTGTTCAACTTTAAATCTCAGGAAATATTTATAATTGCTTAGATTCTATTATATTGTGAGATATCGCTCAGCAGAGGTGAGGTAGGGTCGTCGTTTCCGTGCTTCTCCCCTCAGGGTACCCAGCCGGGATGAGTGCGCTGGAGCCGAGGAACCACACACAGTGAACACTCCAGGGAAACAGACTCGTGGCACATGTCTAGTTTATTTAAAAGAGTGCAGTGGTATATATGGGTGAGTGAGGGGAAGTTGGGTGGTGTGTTAGTACTGGATTGGCTATGTTAATTTGATAAGGCTGATTGGCTCCAAAGGTCTTGTTACTGAGGGCAGGGGCAATTTAGGCAGCCTCGGTGGTTGTTTACTTGAGCACTTCAGCGCCATCTTTGAGGAGTGAGTCTTTTGTTTCACTCACAATTCCCCCATTTTTGTTTTTTAAAAGGCGTAAGGTAGCTGCATTGGAATTTGTGATTAGGTAGACATCAGGGTGACTGTGCCTGTCTTAGGTTGTCACCATCTAAAGAGAATCTTAGGTTGATTTCTCCTGTAGGTGATCTTACCCATCATTGACTACCAGCCAGGTGCACTGACGTGAATATCAAGGGTGACTATGCCGGACTTAGGTTGTCACCATTT
Organism: Dasypus novemcinctus; assembly: GCF_030445035.2. Taxonomy (NCBI): domain Eukaryota; kingdom Metazoa; phylum Chordata; class Mammalia; order Cingulata; family Dasypodidae; genus Dasypus; species Dasypus novemcinctus. The sequence goes on from NW_026688628.1 coordinate 2,576,702, forward strand.
AAGGAGAACCTTACCCATCATTGGCTAACGGACAAGTTAAATGGCTGCTCCTGTCTTAGGTTGCTTCTTCCCACAGGTGATCAACCTGTTATGGACTGCTAATCATTATATCAATGCTGTTCTCCAATCATGTTGATAGGCTCACTATATATGCCTTATATTGTTTTCGGTGAAGTTGTGGAGCACATATTACAGCCTGTTATGAAGGTTGAGAAGTACACAACTTGTGAGGGGAAATGAGGAGTGGGTGTATGAGGGGAGAGAGTGCAGGGTAGAATGAATGCTGGTGGTGGAAGGGGACGCTCTTCGCATAGTGGTCTTGCGTTTGGGGTCTGCTTGTGGGAGTTGTTGGTTGGAAGCAAGCTGTAACTGAAAAAAGGTTAGTCTGGAGATGTCTTGCAGCTTCTTTTGAAGGAATTTAATGATACAGGGTGCTATAATGAGAAGAAACATGATTAGAATGAGAGGACTGAGTATAGGGGCAACCATGGGCAATTCATGCCATGAGAGGAGAGGAAACTCAATCGAGGAAGGTATTTTGACTTCGTTGTTGTTTGATTAATTCATTGCATAGTTTAATTTATCAATATTTTGTTCTATGATTCCAGATTCATTAACATAATAGCAGTACTCCTCTCGGAGGAAAAGACAGGTTCCTCCTTTTTCAGCTGTGAGTAAATCTAAAGCTCTTCAATTCTGTAGGGTAACTTGGGTGAGAGAGGTCAACTGGTGTTGCAAGGAATAGAGAGAATATGTTGTGGGTTCTATTAACAATTGCAACTGACTTTCAAAGTTTTGGGAGGTGATAATGTTATGGCCTAGGGTGCTTCCAGTGGTTGCAGCGGCTGCAACTGAGGCAGTGAGGCTTAATCTTACTAATATAGGGAGGAAGGCAGCTCTCTTTGACACAGATGGGGATAGTAAAATTTCTAGTTTGCCTTCTCCATAGTATGTTAGTTGCGGGGTAATGGCTACTAGGATGCAAGGCCCCACTTTTATAAAATAGAGCATTCTTGCTGTCATAGGACTAGGCAAAGAGGTATGAGAGTGTATATGAGTAATGTAAATAGGATGCTGTCTTAATCTAATGAGATGTTGTAAGTCAGTGAAAAGTTGAGATAACTCATCAGTAGCAAAGATATGAGCTGTTTCAATATGCTTGACAGTAAGACATACATATTCAGAGTCAGAGACAATGTTCAAGGGCTCTCAAAACATTTGTAAAACTTCAATGATGGCTGAAAGCTCTGTGCATTGAGCAGATGAATAAGGAGTTTGCCAAACCTGTTCTTTTTGAGAAGTAACATATGCTGCTTTTTTATTACTATTACTATCAGTAAATACTGTACAAGATGATTGGACTGTGCACATAGCCCTGAAAAGCACTGCAAAAGTTTATTGTTGGGTTTTTTACAGATAGAGGAATGTAGCTGGCTTGATTTATCTAAGAAGACACTAAAGAAAGTTTTAGCAAGTTTTAAAGCAAAGTGATAGTAATACAGCTGGACGTTAACTTTTTGCAACAAACTAGCAGTGTTTGGGATTGCTGCATACTACAGTGTTGTTACTTTAATCTATGATAAGAGGTTGTTTCTGTGACACATACTCTTATAATAATTAAAACCATAAATAACTACTTTGTACTTCTCTTCAATATTATGCTGAAATATTGGTAACTTTATACACTTTTAAGCATTTATAGAAACCTTTTACTCATACAACTTTAATTAACAGAGGGTTAAAGAAAAGAAAAAACTTGTTAATTTTATAACACTTTAAAACACCTTCTATTCAATTTATAACATATTAAATGAACTTAATTATTACTTTAATTTTTCTTTCATGGTAAAAGAACAAATCTTTTATAATTAGTTTGGAATAAAAGGCTATTTGTTAGGATTTGGTTTTGAGAAAGCAGTTTTGACTGTTATGTTCTTTTAAAAGGGATAAACTTTTCTTTCTTGGAACACTGAGGAAATGACAAGCACAAGAAGCACAAGAAGCTATTTTAAAGCACAAGAAGCTATTTTGATAAAAGACTTTCTTTGTATACTGATTAATAATTTGAGAGGCTTTGAGAAAGAACAAAATTTTTAACTTTCTATCAGTATACTACTTGATACTAAAGCCTTTAAAATTTTATAGATAGACCCATCAAATCTTTTTCAACTTTAACCATAAAAATTCCTTTTCCACGAACCTTCTGCACTTTCAGTATTCACTCAGGTTTTGTTTTATATTTTACTCTTTCTTAATAACCAATCATTTTTTCTTAGGACAAAATCATCTTCTATTTCCTTAATAATAAAAACACATGCCATATAGCCCACATTCGAAGTTATCAAGCAAACTTCTTATAAAATAATATTATCAACACTAAACAAGCTTGTTAAAATAATAAACTTTTCTTTACTTTAAATACTTAGTAGCATGCAATATCAGAAACAGTTTCCTAGAAGCAAGTTGTCAATGGAGGTTGGCTGCAGCCAAGCTTTTCTGTTATAAAATTACTTTTATTGTTATTATTATTATTATTAATTCAAGTTTGTTTAATAATGACCTTTTGGAATTAGCCACTTAAACACTTTAATTTAAACAATGCTTTATAAAACTTTTTATAATTATTTATAACCATATAGACTATAATTATATTATTTTAAGACAAATTTTACTTTCACAGAACACATTTCCTTACTTAAAGTTACCACAATACCTTTTACAACTTGCTACATGCATTTAAGTTCCAAGAATTTATGAAAATTAGCCATCCTACTTTAGGACAAAAAACACCTTTTTGCAAAAACTTATTAAATTTCAGTTAGCATTCCCACAAACTTTTAACCTTTTTAATATTCATTTAAGTCTTACATCCTTCATATTATCCTGTGAAGAAAAATAAGCTATTCATTTTAATCTAGGCAAGAATAACTTTTTATGAAAAGACTTATAGTAATTTTGTTAATCAAGACTTACAATTTTTATCATTGTAGATATCTATTAACATTCAAACTTAGGTATTAATATAAACACTTATTTAATTTTTGGCCATTTGAATAGAACTCTTTTATAAATTTTTATTAATTTATATTACCATCCAGAGGTATTAAAATATACACTGACATTGAACAAAAAGACAGACACAAAACAATTACAACACATTAACAGAAACATACAGTTTACAATTAACCCGTAATTCTTACTTTCTTGGTATAGCTGTTTTCAAGTTCTCCATTATATCACATTTTTAGAGTTCCCTTTTTAAGATTTCTTCTGGAATCCATGTTGCCTGTAATATGCAAGCTTGTACTTGGAAACATTGTTATTGGTTTAGTTATGGTTAACCGTTGTTCAAAGTATGGGGGTGGTACAACCAGCCTGAACCTTTAGAAGGGTCCATTGTCCCTCACGTTTTAAAGCATGAGAAATGCTGTTTAATAACATCTGAGCATAGGGGCTATTAAGACCATCTTCTTGAATGGCTTTACGAAGGTTAGTAATGGTTTTATGATCCTAAGGAGCCCAAAAGGGAGGGAAACCATCATTGTGGTAATTTACCAGAAAGAAGTGAGGAGGAGTGAATGGGTGGTGGTTAAGGACAGTTGCAGTAAGCGGAGCTGAAAGAGGAGGTGTAGAAGGCATGGCAGTGAAAGAGTCAGTAAGCAAAGCTGAAAGGGGAAGTGTAGTAGGTGTGGCAGTGAGAGAGTTAGGCTCCGGCAGTTTCAGCCAGTGTCTAGTGGGACACCCGTAAGGCAGCCATGAATAGCTAAAAGAGTGGGTATGAGACCAAGAGGGCAGGTTTTGCCTTCATGGGCCTCAGCAGATTTGACTCACCTGAGCAATTTAGTCCAAGTGGCAGGATCCCATATTGCAAGTGGTGGAAAGCCTCGGGTTAAAATGGACAACTATGTCCCAGTACTGACTTAATTCCTTTTCAGTGATCTTAATGAGTTTGCTGGCTAAAAGGCATGTAGGGGGCAGGCTTGAGATGCTTTCTCCAATGAGGAAAGTTTCCCCATCTGGAGCTCACTCACCGATTACAAAAAGAGGTCTGGCCTCACTGAGAACATTGGCTGGGGTCAAGAAGAGCTGCACGGAATGGGGAATGGGTGATCAGGCCACCCCACATTGGGTGTCAATTGTTGTAATTTCCATGCTTCTCCCCTCAGTGTGCCCAGCCTGGATGAGTGCACCAGAGCCGAGGAACCACACACAGTGAAAACTCCAGGGACACAGGCTCATGGCACAGGTCTAGTTTATTGAAAAAGTGCAGTGGTATATATGGGTGAGTGAGGAGAATTTGAGTGGTGTGTTAGTACTGGATTGGTTATGTTAATTTGATAAGGCTGATTGGCTCCAAAGGTCTTGTTACTGAGGGCAGGGGCAGTTTAGGCAGGCTCAGTGGTTGTTTACTTGAGCACTTCAGGGCCATCTTTGAGGATTGAGTTTTGTTTCACTCACAGGGTAAAAAATGAAAAAAGGAATTTTTGCATTTATTGATTTTTTAAAGACTGCCATTTCTTGATTTCCAGCATCCTGATTTCTAGATTAGAAACCTTAACCTGATGCCAATGTTTGTATTATTTGTTGATATTGTGGATTGGCATCATTTTGCTCTTTAGTGTTATCTTATAAATTTATACTGTGATTCCGGGTTGACTTTAGGGTATAATTACACATGAGCATCCTCACCATCTTCACAGAATATGTCCTCATGGATATCTCAAGCTCCCAGGAGCTACAAGTTGTGCAAGGTCTGCTCTTTTTAGTAATTTATCTGGGAGCATTGACTGGGAATCTTGTAATTGTTATGGTAATTGTGACTGACCCTCATCTACACTCTCAAATGTATTTCTTTATATGAAATTTATCCCTCATAGATCTTTGCTGCATTTCAGTTACTGCTCCCAAATTCATTGTGAATTCTCCAACAGGCAGTAAACTGATTTCTCTCCCAGCCTGAGCTACTCAGGTTTTCCTGTTTATGTTTTCTGCATTCACAAAGTTGGCTTTCCTTGTGGTGATATCCTATGATCGCTATGTAGCCATTTGCTTCCCTCTGCACCATGGACTCACCATCACCCCACGTCTGTGTAAACAGGCAGCTGATGACTCATGGGCAAGTGGGTTGCTGTATTCTACTATTCACCAGGCACCATGTTCAGACTTCCCTTCACAGGGTCCAATGTGATCCATCACTATTTCTGTGATGTGTCTCAAATTTTTAGGCTCTCATATTCAGATGTTTGGTTTTCTGAGTTCATTATCCTAGCTATAAGTATAGGTGTGGGCTTATTATGTTCTGCATTATTGCTTGTGTCATATAGTAATATATTTTCAATGGTGCTTAGCATGCATTCCATGGGAACCCATAATAAAGCCTTATCCACCTGCCCTTCATAGCTGGCAGTTCCACTTATATTTACAATTTCTGGAATTATTGCTATTTTAGGTCTCATTGCAGATAAAGCATCTCTTAGCAGTGTGCTTACAGACATGTTCCAAGCCATGGTGCCCCCAGATATAAAGCCCCTCATCTACAGTCTCCAGAACAGAGAGATTAATACTGCTATGAGAAGAATGTTCCACAGATATTTTGAGTTACCAAATAGGGTTTTCTTTGAGTAAAAAAACCAAAATTAAAAATACAATTTCAAAGAAGCTTAATTTATATTTTGTATGTTTTTAAATTTGAATCTTTCCCTATAAAATGCTAAAGCTTTCTGGTCTGTACATATCTTGTTATTAACATGTAACAATAAGCTAAAAAACTCTGCCATAATTTTTCATTCTCAGTTCTATATTTGTGTAATTCATGTATTCTTCTTGAATAGATTTTCAAATTCTAAGAATGTTTTAGAAAATTTTATGATAATTTAGAGCAAAAAACAATGTGTGGCACACTAAGGGAAAGACCATGTCTTCCATATCAGTGCCTAAACAGGTGCCGATGCTTTTTATGTATTTCCATGATCCTGGACACTGCCACCCTGGAATAAAACACTGAGTGTTTTGCTTTAGAGAAACATTCTTTGCAAATTACGCTCCTTGATTTACTCCTTTGCATGTGTCTGCTCAATGTAATAAAATGATTAGAACTAAGAGACAACTATGGGATTGAGGAATCAACCTGGGTATAGCACAGAGACCTTTATTATTTGAATACTGGAGATTTGTTTTCTTCATTCAAAAGGGAGCATATAAAATTTCTGCCCTTTAACAATATAATTTGCAAGTATCAGGTTTCATTTATCTCTGTGTAAAAAATGTATGCTACACTTATTTCATTCAAGCTTTTGCTTAAAAATAAAACAGCAGGATTCATTAGTTATAAAAGAGTAGTTAAAGCAATAAATGATATTGGATTTGCCTGAAGAACACCAATCTTGCTAATACTGTGTGATTGACCTCTCCCATAAGTAAGAAATAAACATTAGACTCTCAGCTTGCATGAGTTTTATTTTTCTGATTCTTAAATGCTTAGCCAGCATTCTGATAGCCTAAGAATATATTAGCGCCTTTATATCTAAGAATTTAATTATTTGACAAATTCCTTTTTGACTCCAGTGCGGTCACCCCTTGGGCTGAAGTGTGGTTTGCTGGCCTGGCAGGGGAGCGGCCGTGGTAGGCCTAATTCTGCTGCCCCCATAATAGGGTGGTCGGTCGGGCCCACCGCCACCCCTGAAGGAAGCTCGGCATGGGCGCAGAGTGCCCTCGGGTCTCCCCTTCTCGGCAGCCATGCTTCCACGGCCGCCCCTCCTCCCAGATGGCGCCACCCGATGCCTTGTGGGGCGGCACCCTTCTTCTTCCTTCTCCCTGTGCAGGCACAGGGTAGAAAATACCAGTCTGCCCTTTTCCCCTCCCCCGACAGCAGCAACAGCCAGGCGTGGGCAGAAAATTCCAGTCTGCCCTTTTCCCCTCCCCTGACAGCAGCAACAGCCAGGCGTGGGCAGAAAATTCCAGTCTACCCTTTTCCCCTCCCCCGACAGCAGCAACAGACAGGTGTGGGCGGAAAAATCCAGTCTGCCCTTTTCCCTCCCCCCGACAGCAGCAACAGCCAGGCGTGGGTGGGAAACTCAAGTCTGCCCTCCACCCCAGCAACAGCAGCCACCAATCCCTAAACCCTGCCCCTTCCCCCAGCAACAGCAACAGCCAATCCCTAACCACCACCCCTCCCCCATCCGGTACCGCCCACTGACCTTTCGCCAGCAACCAATCAGAACAGGGCATGGCTTCAACCAATCAGCCTTCCCCAGCCCCTATAAAACTGTTGCCTCTCCCTCAATAAAGTGGACTTGCGTGTTCACCTTGTCTCCGTGGTATTTTTCTGCCGTGCGCCCTCCAGTCCTGAGAGCCCCCGACAATGGCCTGGCCTCCCTTGTCCCCAGTTGGTCGCCTGCTTCTCCCAGCGACCCCATCGTCGCCGGCTTCCCCGGGCGACCCCTTCATCGCCGGCTTCGCCGGGCGACCCCGTCAGCCGAACCACGCAACCCCTTGTGAGACTGATCCCTCGTGTGCTGCCGGACCGAACCCTCGTCCCAAGTGGGACCGACCCCTCATCCCAAGCGGGACTGACCCCTCGTCCAGAGCTGGACCGACCCCTCGTCCGCAGCCAGACCCCACCTCTACCGACTGAGCAAGCCGTCGCAGTTGGCGCCCAACGTGGGGCAAGGCAACCCCACCACAAACTCACTCCATAACCTGGCGGCCCCCCCCCTCCTCTCTTCTCACCGTGGGACTTCTCTCGTGCAACATTGCTGCTACCTGAGCCTTGGCTACCTCATATGATCCACGGCGGTCTGAGAGAATCGCTGGATGGCTTTCTCCTTCCATGTCGGGGGCTTATACCGACCCGCTATGATTAAGAGGAGCCTTGGATTTCTCAGGAGCGCGCGCTTGCACGTCTGAAGTAATCCTACCACAGCCCTACGCCCTCCTCTCTTCTCACCTTGAGACTTCTCTTGTGCAACATTGCTGCTACCTGAGCCTTGGCTACCTCATACGATCCACGGTGGTCTGGGAGAATCGCTGGATGGCTTTCTCCTTCCATGTCGGGGGCTTATACTGACCCGCTATGATTAAGAGGAGCCTTGGATTTCTCGGGAGCACACGCTTGCACGTATGAAGTAACCCTACCATAGCCCTACACTCTCCTCTCTTCTCACCCCTTTCTTTTCGCTCTGCATTGCTGCTCCTGAACCTTGGTGACCTCATATGATCCACGGTGGTCTGGGAGAATCGCTGGATGGCTTTCTCCTTCCATGTCGGGGGCTTATACCGACCCGCTATGATTAAGAGGCGCCAATAAAACTCTCAGGAGCGCGTGCCTGAGCACCTCCACCCCTGCCTTCACCTCTGCCTCCTCCCCTCTGCGCTTGCTCCCCTTTGCCTTGCTCCACTGCTCGTCGTCCCGCCCTCCCCTCGTCGGGGCCTTCTCTTGGCCCACGACCACCGTCGGAGCCCCACCGGCTCCGACCCCTCGTCTCACCGTGCACCTCGTCTCCCATCGCTGCGCTCTCAAGGTAAGGGCCCCTTTTCTTATCGGCTCCAAAAGGCCATTAGCAATGGGTAACATCCTATCTGCTAAGCAAGCCCCACAAGTTCGGGCCCTCGCCGGTCTCCTAGACACTCACCGGTGTAAGATCTCTTTGAAACAGCTTCAAGTGTATTGGGACCTTCTTCTCCCCTTTAATCCGTGGCTTACCACGTGTCAGCTTTGGGACCCGGACACCTATACTCGCCTTATAGATAGGGTCACTTCTGCTGTGGAGCAGGAAGGTAAAAGATTCCCTCCTGGCTTATTACCGGTGCTTTTTACCATCCGCTCCTGCCTTCAAGGTGCCCCTACCATCGACTCCCCCCGGCCGAGCCACCGCCGCCGCCGTGATTGTCAGGACGGCGACTTTAACAGGGACCCTGATTGGAATTCTGATACCGACTCCGATTCTGACTCTGAGTCACTTGTTGGGCGCCTTAATAACGCGCTCGAAAATTGTCCCCCTAAACAATGTAATCTAGCAGTGCCGAGCGCCGGTGAAGATAGCGAACTTCTGCCTTCTTCCTCGCTCGTAAAGGGGAGGTCCCTTAGCCCCTCCCTCCCCCCGATGACTTCCTGCCTGGGTGGGCCGGAAGCTCCCTCCCCGCCATTTTGTAGCACCGCTGGGGACGGCCCACAGCCATTTTGTAACACCACATGGGCAACGGCTCCTCTCGTGCCCTCCGTGCCAGCGGCCCCCCCCGACTCCGCCTCCCCCGGCAGCCCCCTCCATCCGATCCGTGCCAAGCTGCCGCATGCGCGGCCCCCTCTAGCCTATTTTTGGACCCGTATTCCTCCCCCGTCGGGGCACCTCCGCCTACCTCCCTGCCGCCTCCTACCACCTGCTTTCCCTTAACGTAACTCCCACCCCTCAGTGCCCCTTTCCATGGTACCCACATGATGCGGAAAGTGTTAAACAGCTCCGCAAGGCCGTTAAGGAGGACGGGTTAGGCAGCCCTTATGCTCAGCATTTGTTAGAGGAGATGTCCACCCTTCTGTGCATCCCCCTCAATTGGCTCCAACTGGCCCATGCCATCCTCACGCCTGGCCAGTTTATAAATTGGCGCACCCATTTTCATGCCGAGGCTGAAAAGCAGGTTGCGGCCAATGTCGCAAGGGGTGTTAATCACCCACCAGAAGCCTTCACTGGCACCAGTCAGTTTAGCCAGGCTGCGGCCTACTACCGTGCTCCGGCTGGCTTCTGGCTTCAGATTCGTGAGGTCCCCTACGGGCCTTTCATGCCTGCACTGCCAGTAGTGCTGACAAGTTCACTAAGCTCACACAGACCAAGGATGAGGACTTTTCTACCTATGTTTCCAGAGTCCTCCGGGCATGTGAGTGCAGGGTCCACGATGAACAGGCTCAGTGCGCCCTCGCCCGTGAAATTATCCTTGAAGGGGCCAGCCCCATTTGTCGACAGGCGATCACTCCCGTGAGAGAAAAGTCGATAGACGATTGGGTAATTGCCTGTAACAGCCTTGACCAACAGGCTGCTTCTTTCGCCAAGGCTGTCACGACAGCCATGGCACTTAACTCCTCTTGTTTTAGATGTGGCGAGCCAGGACATTTCGCCCATGAATGCCCGGCAGTCTCTGCACCACCGGGCCCTCCTGTTCCTCCCCCCCCACTGCCCCGATGGGGCCCTTCTACCCCCTGCCCCCACTGCGGCTGGGGGTACCACTGGGCTCGCGACTGCCGTATGCAGCCTCCCCTGCAGTGGCAACAGCCATCTTTAATCTCCAGGAGAGGCAGGCCTCAGCCCCACCCCAAAGAGGCTCCCCGTCCCAACCTTCCAAAGCCCTGATGTGGACAGTCCCCATCACGTCCACCAGGCCTACCATGAGGTTTAAGATTCACCACCGCTGGTATTCTGGGACCCTTGACTCGGGTGCAGAGGTCTCTTGTTTCCCCGCTCATTTCGCCACCCAGTGGTCTGTTCAAGAAGGCCCTTCCGTCCAAGGGGCCACTGGCTCCTCTACCTCCCTTCGCGCCAGTCACCCTATTGCCTGGGAGGATGGTGAGGGATGTGTGGGCACATTCTGGCCCCTCTTCCTTAGCACCCTTGATACTATACTTTGGGGGCGAGATGTCCTGGAGGAGTGCGGTGTTCAGTTAACCACTCAGCCCCCCCAATAGTTTGCGCCACTGCTCAATTAACACCTCCCACACCCACTCCTCTGTGGTGGGATACAGAGGAGCCTATTTGGGTGGAGCAGTGGCCCTTGCCATCCCACAAACTCCAAGCTCTTCGTGAGTTGGTTTGAGAGCAGCTTGAAGCTGGACATATAGAACCATCCACAAGTCCCTACAATTCGCCCGTTTTTATCATTAAAAAGAAGGCCACTGGCAAATACCGCCTCCTACATGATTTGAGAGAGATTAATAAGCATATCCTCCCCATGGGAACTCCCCAACCGGGACTCCCTCACCCAGTGGCCATTCCTAAACACTTTTTTGTGGCCACTCTAGATATTAAGGACTGCTTTTTTTCCATTCCGCTTCACCAAAAGGACCGCCTGCGCTTTGCCTTTACTGTTCCTGTCCCCAACCACCGAGGGGCAGCCGATAGGTATCAGTGGAAAGTCCTTCCACAAGGCATGCACAATAGCCCGGCCATCTGCCAGCTGTATGTGAACGTGGCAGTCGCCCCCTTGCGAGATCTGGGCTACCTCATTCACTATATGGATGATGTCCTGGTCGCATGTGGGACCCATGAGAAGCTGCAGTATGTCCTCTCTCAACTTCGGCATAATCTGTCCGCCATTGGCTTAACAATCCAGAATGACAAGGTCAAATTTGAACCCCCCTTAACCTTCCTGGGGTTCCATATCTCCCAGCATGTAACCCCAATGGCTGTGCGACTAAATGTGCCAGACCGAGTCACCCTCACAGAGCTCTAGCAGCTCTGTGGGAATATCAATTGGGTCCGTCCGGCTCTGTCTGTTACCACGGCACAGCTCCAGCCATTATTTGCTCTCTTACAAACCAGTCATAAACCCCCCTCTGCCGTGTCCACAAAGATAGCCATCACACCCGAAGCTCGAGCCGCCATTGCCGCTGTAGATAAGGCCCTTAATAACTGCTGCCTCCAGCGGTTCGATCCCCAGCGGCCTCTCCAGGCGTTGATCCTCCCCACCAAGGGAACGCCCACCAGAGTTCTTTGGCAGGACGGGCCCCTCCTCTGGCTCCATCCTTCTAAAAGCAAGATGCAAAAGATCTGCCCCGCAGTAAGACTATGGATCGCTCTCGCAGCCGATTTAGTGCAGCTGTCCATCCATACGTTTGAAACTCAGCCTGCTGTAATTGTTTGGCCGCTTAATGTGAAAGAAACCACCTCCCTCATTAGGGATAATGAGCAAATGCAGGTGCTGTGTGAGGGATTTGCAGGCGATTTCAATTGCCATTTCCCTAGTCACCGCCTACTCCAAGGCGTGTCCAAATTTCCCTTCCGAAGTCCTTTTTTCCCCTTCCCGTCTTCCTCCCCCTTTCCAAGGTCCGTCACTATTTTCACGGATGCGTCTAGAACTAAGTACTCCATGGTTGTGTACCTGGACGGAGTTGCAGAGCTGAAAGTCTTTACACATCTTAACCTACACTCCGTCCAGACGGGAGAGCTTTTGGCTATTGTAGAAGTGCTTCGCGCCTTCCCCTGTGAACCTGTTAACATCTTTACAGATAGCCTCTATTCTCTGCAAGTCTGCAGGGTCTTGGCATTAGCTACATTCTTCCCGACCTCCTCTCCTATTGATGAGGCACTGAATGCCCTTAAGACCCTTCTTGAAAAACGCATGGCACCCTGGTATATTGCTCATATCTGGAGCCACTCCGGGTTTCCTGGCCCCCTAGCGGCAGGCAACGACACCGCGGATCAGACGGTCTCCGCCCTTGCCCTTGATACGGTCGGAGATGCTATCGATCAGGCTAAGTCCTTACATTCGAGGTTTCACTTTTCTGCCACCTCACTCCACAACCTTTTGCCTGAGTTGCCAATTGAGACTTGTAAGCACCTAGTGCGGACATGCAAAATCTGTGCCCCCTTCCTGCCTCTGGGGCCTCTGCAACCGCAGGGGGTGAATCCCCGCGGCCTTAGGCCTAATTCCAGGTGGCAGATGGATGTCACGCATGTCCCGTCCTTTGGACGCCTTAAGTTCTTGCACGTTATAATTGACACCTTCTCCCACATGTGCTATGCAGTCCCCTTGCCTGGGGAGACTGCTAAGCACTGCATTAAGGCCCTTCGGCAAGGGATTCTCTTCATGGTGGTCCCCTGGGACCTAAAGACGGATAACGGCCCTGCTTATCGCAGTGAATCCTTTGCAAGGTTCCTTCAGCTCTACCAAATCGCCCACCATTTTGGTATCCCATATAACCCACAAGGACAGGCCATTGTGGAGAGCTCCCATCGCCGTCTGAAACAACAAATTGAAAAACAGAGGGAAATCCTCCCTCATGCTCCTCCCGGAGACATCATCACCGCTGTCCTAATCCATCTAAATCTCTTGACCTTTGATAAGGATGGTCTCTCGGCAGTCCATAGGCATTGGGGCCCCTTGTATCACCCCACACAGGCCCCCCTGGTCCTTTGGAAGGACCCTCAAACAGGTCAGTGGCGTGGCCTGTGCCCCCTTCTTACCCAGGGCCGAGGTTTCGCTTGTGTCTTCCCGCAGGATGCCGCTCAGCCAATCTGGGTCCCCGGGAGATACGTCAAACCCGCCACCTCAGCAGCGGATATCCCACAGGGCACGGCGCCAGATGTGAGTGATCCAGCACCAACTGAGCCAGCTCACCCTCCACCCCGAGAGGCAACCATCCAACCCTGAAGTCCGTTCACTGCTCGCACTCTACCATCAGTGCAGACGCCGCAACCCTCGCCATGCTGCCGAGCCAATTAACATAGTCTCTCTCCTTCTCCTTATGCTCTCCCTCGCCACCTCTGGCCAAGCTAACCCCTCTCACCAGCCCCGCTAAACGGCCCGCAACCCGCTTTCCCCGGCCCGCAGCTTGCGGAGCTTCCTCCTGTCTCGACCTCACTCCTCTTCTCAGCCATCCAAAGCGTCCTTTCTCGTCCCCCGCCCCCCTCCTTTTTTCACTTGAACCCCTACTGTGTTGCAGATTGGGCCGCCCCATGTCGGCCCACCCCATTAACATCGGCCTCTCTCTCACACCCGTGAAGACTTTGGCCTTCTTATTGTCCTCGCCTACGTCTCCACCACTCCCGACGCTGCCGCCACCACCGTCGCTGGTGCCCTGACGCGACTTGTCCTCACCGCTGCGATCCTCCAGACCATCACACAGTCTGCCTCTACCGCTCTTCGCCGCCAAGAAGAGATCAACTACCTGTAACGCACTGTCATCCTGGACTTTTAACAAGCAGATGGACCTTATAGCCACCGAGATCAACGAGAATTGGACATTGGCCACCCTTGCTTGCAACGGCAAGATACCGCCCCCCAAATTGTACATTTGTATCCCCGTCATACTCACCTCCCTCTTCAGCCCCGCTTCCCTCATTGCTTACTGCCTCTTGGGCCTCGGCTACTTGTTGCTGCTGCCATCCTGGCCCTTATTTGAAAAGAAGGGGGAAATGCGGTCACCCCTCGGGCTGAAGTGTGGTTTGCTGGCCTGGCGAGGGGAGCGGCCGCGGTAGGCCTAATTCCGCTGCCCCCATAATAGGGTGGTTGGTCGGGCCCACCGCCACCCCTGAAGGAAGCTCGGCATGGGCGCAGAGTGCCCTCGGGTCTCCCCTTCTCGGCAGCCATGCTTCCACGGCCGCCCCTCCTCCCAGATGGCACCACCCGATGCCTTGTGGGGTGGCACCCTTCTTCTTCCTTCTCCCTGCGCAGGCGCAGTGCAGAAAATTCCAGTCTGCCCTTTTCCCCTCCCCCGACAGCAGCAACAGCCAGGCGTGGCAGAAAATTCCAGTCTGCCCTTTTCCCCTCCCCCGACAGCAGCAACAGCCAGGCGTGGGCGGAGAAATCCAGTCTACCCTTTTACCCTCCCCCAACAGCAGCAACAGCCAGGCATGGGCGGGAAACTCCAGTCTGCCCTCCACCCCAGCAACAGCAGCCACCAATCCCTAAACCCTGCCCCTTCCCCCAGCAACAGCAACAGCCAATCCCTAACCACCACCCCTCCCCCGTCCGGTACCACCCACTGACCTTTCGCCGGCAACCAATCAGAACAGGGCATGGCTTCAACCAATCAGCCTTCCCCAGCCCCTATAAAACTGTTGCCTCTCCCTCAATAAAGTGGACTTGCGTGTTTACCTTGTCTCCACGGTAGTTTTTCTGCCGTGCGCCCTCCAGTCCTGAGAGCCCCCGACAAGGGCCTGGCCTCCCTTGTCCCCAGTTCATCGCCTGCTTCTCCAGGTGACCCCTTCATCGCTGGCTTCCCCAGGCGACCCCTTCATCACCGGCTTCGCCGGGCAACCCCATCAGCCGAACCGCGCAACCCCTTGTGAGACCGATCCCTCGTCTGCTGCCGGACCGACCCCTCGTCCCAAGTGGGACCGACCCCTCGTCCCAAGCGGGACCGACCCCTTGTCCAGAGCTGGACCGACCCCTTGTCCGCAGCCAGACCCCACCTCTACCGACTGAGCAAGCCGTCACACTCCAGGATACTAGGTAGAAAATGTTTACTTCATAGGAACTTAAGCTTATTTATATTCAGCTGCAAGTTATACTATTTACCAAGTTTCATTTTGGCTCAGTATGGACTATTCAACATAGAAGCAAGAAGTTGATGATAAACTCAGTCCTCCTTTCATCAAGTAATAATCCTAGGAAAAATCTGAACATTATTCATATTCATCCAAAGTCTGAAATATATACATAAATTGTCAATGTTTTGACAAGTAAAGGAAGCATCTTATTTTTTTTGTAAAATTTAATTTTTCCTGCCTGAGTTTTCTTCCTAGCTGTTTCATTGGTTAAGGCCTCACTGACTGATTTCCTATTCAAGTAACAACCTTGTAAAGATTAGCTACACACTTTCTGAATCATTGCATGTGTGAATGTCTTTATTTTTTTATTTTATTTTTTAAAGATTTATTTATTTCTCTCCTCTTCCCCCCGACCCCAGTTGTCTGTTCTCTGTGTCTATTTGCTGCATCATCTTCTTTGTCAGTTTCTGTTGTCAGCAGCACGGGAATCTGTGTTTATGTTGTTTTTGTTGTTGAGTCATCTTGTGTCAGCTCTCCATGTGGGTGGTGCCATTCTTAGGCTGCACTTTCTTTTGCACTGGGTGGCTCTCCTTTTGGGGCACACTCCTTGCATGTGGGGCTCCCCTGTGTGGGGCTTCCCTGTGTGGGGACACCCCTGTGTGGCTCGGCAATCCTTGCACACATCAGCACTGCACATGCGCCAGCTCCACATGGGTCAAGGAGGTCTGGGGTTTGAACCGTGGACCTCCCATGTGGAAGATGGATGCCCTAACCACTGAGCCAAGTCTGCTTCCCTGAATATGTCTTTATAGCTCATCACATATTATTTATATTTATGTTAATATTTCACATGTATATTATCTGTCAAAGATAATTCCCTCCAGTATTTGACTATCTAGATCCACTGAATTCTACTTCTCAATGGCTTCTGATAAAAATTTAATAGTCCTCAGATTCTATTTCTTTCACTTTCTTGATATTATGTATTATTTTATTTTACACTTTTCTTAATAAATATTTCTAAAGTTTGTGTTTTAATTAATGTGCTTGGCATGTAGTATGCTATCTTAACCAGGAAACTTAAGTTTTCTATTCCTGAAAAAAATTTCTGTGTATTTTGTTTGTGTAGCATTTAGTCACCAATTTCATTTTTACCTCAGGAATAGTATGATCATTTATTTTGTCTATATTTTCAATGAAATTTTATTAGAAGTATGTATTATGAGAAATATACTTTTTTCCCTTTTTTGTCTTTATTTTTTTAATATTACATTAAAAAATATGAGGTCCCCAAATACCCGCCACCACTCCCACACCACTCTTCCCCTCATAACAACAATCTCTTCCATCATCATGAGACAGTCATTGCATTTGGTGAATTCATCTCTGAGCACTGCTGCACCTCATGGTAAATGGTCCACATCATAGCCCACACTCCCCTCTGAGCCAGTTCTCACTTATTTGTGAAATGAGGATAACACTGCTAGCTCTGTAGAGCTGTAAATATTATAGTTAGTACATTAGATTTATAGGAGCTGTGACTGGCATATTGTGAGTTCTTATAAAAATGTTCCTTCTTACTTTTACTAGGTAGAACACAACTGCCAAGTCCCCTAATGCACTCCACTCTGATTCCAAACAAAATTAATTACAAAACCCTCTATGTGATTTCGATCCTGTAGCACTGGGACCTGACCCATTCAGCTCTGAATTCTGCACAGCAGCCTTCACAGTGTTTGCACAAAAGGTGCCACAAAGAATTGTTTGCTGAATAAGGATTAGATGACATGAGAATGTGTTTTTAGCTGCCTCCCAGGGTAAGAGTGCAGTAACATGCAGTAACAGTGTCTTCTCCAAGTGTACACCTTGGTGAGTTAGAAGTCCCAGCTACCTGTGCAGTAGGCAAAATGACAGAGTGCTTCCCTCCAGGCCTCCTTGCCCTTCCCCTTGTCACATTGCAGTGCCTCCCACTCTGCCTCTGGGACCTGGTTCTGGGACTTCCCCTTGCATGTCAGTCAGTGACAGGTACATGTGCTCATGCTCTCCTCCTGAGGGTGAGATGTGGACCAGACTGCTTTTCTTTAGTCAACCCTGACATGTGAAGGAGCCTAGATCAGAGTAGAACTTCCAAAAGAGCCAAGCTGCAAACCCCCACCCTCAGACACCTGAGGGAAATCTACAACTATGGCTGTAATCAGTGAGCTTTGCAGTAGCTTGTTTATCCGCACTATTGTGGCAATGGATAAGTGGTATACCTGGAAAATATCTTGAACCTCCGTGTCCAGATGCAGATATCCCAGGAAGAGGATTCCAGTGTAAGGTAAATATTTTTATGTGAGGAAATTGACTCTCTCCTTGAGCATTCAATTTTTCTCTTACATTTTCAATCAAGGGTTTTTTGTTAACACTCAACCTTACTTTCATTCCCCAATTTCTATCTGCAGAGAGGATTATAGCACTAAATCTCATTGCTGAGTGTACATTTCAGAAATTCATTTTGCTTAAAACTACAATGTTGGGAATATTCTTTTAGCAAATATGGCAGGGGAAGATTACTGCTGTAGGTATTGGATGGGAGTGGCATACAGGAGAGGTTGTACCTGGGGCAGGTTTGCCTGGAATATGTAAGTGCTCATCTTGTCATTATGTGTTATCTCAGTGGGTGGAGACCCACACAATAAGCAAGAAAATATTAAATCCCAATCCGGGGGAGTCATGCTATGTTCTCCAATAGAGGGACAAGGGTCTCTCAAGAACATAGGCAATGTCTAATAAAAGAAAAGAGACAATTATGTCAAGTACTCAATATTTTTTAAAGATTTATTTATTTTTATTTAATCCCCCCCCCCCTCAGTTGTCTGTTCTCTGTGTCTATTTGCTGCGTCTTGTTTCTTTTGTCCACTTCTGTTGTTGTCAGCAGCACGGGAAGTGTGGGTGGTGTCATTCCTGGGCAGGCTGCACTTTCTTTCATGCTGGGCGGCTCTCCTTATGGGGCACACTGCTTGCGTGTGGGGCTCCCCTACACGCAGGGGTGGAGACACCCCTGCGTGGCATGGCCCTCCTTGCGTGCATCAGCACTGCACATGGGCCAGCTCCACATGCATCAAGTAGGCCCGGGGTTTGAACCACGGACCTCCCATGTGGTAGACAGATGCCCTAACCACTGGGCCAAGTCTGTTTCCCAAGTACTCAATATTATTGCAAGTAATTATGAGTCATACTCTTCAGAAAGTGAAACAGTGGGTACCATAGGTGCTGGGGGTGGGGGAAGAAAGAATAAATAGAAGGAACACAGGACAGTTTTAGGGCATTAGAATTGTTCTGCCTGATCTTTTATAATGGGAGACTCTGGAAATTTAGGGTACTAGATAGTAGAAGACTTTAGAAAACAGAAAAATGTTTATTATTGTGTTTTGAATTTTGATTCATGATACAAAGAACATTTAATGAATTTGAGTATGTTTTGGTCAAAATCTGCCAAAACCCAGAGGCTAAATCACAGAAATATTCCATACACTGAAATATCCTCATACTAAATTACTTTTTATGCATGCAAAGGATCTTGGTTAATTGATGTTTTAACAGACAGAATTACCCCCTCATTGATTCTCATAATTCACTGGTAGATTCTGGAGGGTTTCTTTGGCTATATGATGATTGTGCACATGATTTCCAAGCTTTAAAACACATTTCTTTTTTTAACTTTTTAATTGCACTTGTAAAGACCTGTATTGCACTGTTGAATAGAAATGTAATGACTGCTCCTCTTTGTCTTTTTCCTAATGTTAGGGATGTGATGCTAGCATGCTGCTGGTACTTGTAATGTTTGCTCTAATTTCTGTTGGATGTATTTTTTTTAGGTTGTGGAAGGTCCATTGATAATAAGTGGAAACTGTTACCACATGCTATTTTCATCTGCTTATGTTTTCATAAACATTTTGTTTTTGATAAGTGTTCTGTAAGGATAATATTTTTAAAAACTTCATCAGAAGTATAAGGGATTTGTATATAGCTCATGCCTCCCACTCCCACAAGTTTTCCTTTGAGTAGCATCTTACAATTGTGTGGTATATTTGTTACAATTGATGAATAAAACATTAAACCATTACTACTAACCAAGGTCAATAGTTTACACTGCAGTTTACACTTAATTCCAATGCCTTAAAAATGCCCTATTTTCTACCTAGTATTCCTAGCCCCTCCCCTCAGAATCTCTGCTAAGTACTATCTTTGCATCAATGTTACATGTGCTTCCATAGTTACAATATTAATGTTTACTTTGTCCATGGTTGCTGACCACTTTAATTGGTTCTTTCCTACACCGTACATTTTTTGGGGTTTTGATGCCCACTCTGTCTCAGATTCAGAGAGGGTTTAGATCTTATGGGGCAGATGTAAAGGGCTGTTTTGCTTGCAGTTGTAGATACTCTGTTTCAGATGACAGTTGCCCTTAATCATTATTTTGTCCGGTGTCTTTGGCAGACCCCTATAGGTGAATCACAACACTGACCTTAGGATTTTGGAGGAAAACCCTGCCATCCTCTGCAGATAACTACTCCCCTTTTGAGAAACAGCTTTTGACCTGCTGCTGGGCCTTAGTAGAGAATGAATGCTTAACTATGGACCATCAAGTTACCATGAGACCTGAGTTGTCTATCATGAGCTGGGTATTGTCTGACCCACCAATCCATAAAGTCAGGAGGACATATAGCACTCCATAATAAAGTGGAAGTGGTATATATGAGAAGGGCTTGAGAGGGTCGTGAAGGCATGAGAAATTTACATGGGGAAGTAGCCCAAATGGCCATGCTCACCACCGCTGCCATGTTACTTTCTCCTTCCCAGCCCACAGCTTTGGCCTCTTGGGGAGTCCCTTACAATCATTTGAATGAGGAAGAGAAAACTCAGGCCTGTTTTATAGATGGTACCACCCAAAAGTGGACAGCTGCAGCATTGCAGCCCCTTTCTGGGACATCGCTGAAGGACAGTGGTGAGGCAAATCCTCCCAGTGGGCAGAACTTTGAGCAGTGCACCTGGTTGTTCATTTTGCTTGGAAGGAGAAATGGCCAGAGGTGCATTTGTACACTGATTTACGAACTGTTGCCAATGGCTTGGTTGGATGCTCAGGGACTTGGAAGAAACATGATTGGAAAATTGGTGAGAAGGAGGTCTGGGGAAGAGTTACATGAATTGACCTTTTTCAGTGGGCAAAACACATGAAATTTTGTGTCCCATGTGACTGCTCACCAGAGGGTAACTTCAGCAGAGGAAGATTTTAATAATCAAGTGGAAAAGATGACCCACTCTGTGGCTAATGCTCAGCCTCTTTCCCCAGCCACTCCTGTCATTGCCCAGTGGGCTCATGAAAAAAGTGGCCTTGAAGGTAGGGATGGAGGTTATGCATGGGCTCAGCAACATGCACTTCCTCTTACCAAGGTTGACTTGGCTACATCCACTGCTGAGTGCCCAATCTGCCAGCAGCAGAGACCCACACTCAGCCCCCAATATGGCAACATTCCTTGAGGTGACCAGCCTGACACCTGGTGGCAGGTTGACTATTTTGAACTACTTCCACCATGCAAGGGGCAGTGATTTGTTTTAACTGGAATAGACACATACTCTGTATATGAGTTTACATTTCCTGCATGCAATGCCTCTTTCAAAACTACCACCCATGGACTTACCGAATGTCTTATCTACCACCATGGCATTCCACACAGCATTGCTTCTGTTCAAGGAACCGATTTCCCAGCAAATGATGTACAGGATTGGGCACATGCCTATGGAATTCCCTGGTTTTACCATGTTCCCCATCAGCCGAAGCAGCTGGATTGATAGAATGGTGGAATGGCCTGTCAAAGACTCATTAACAGTGCCAACTAACTAGCTGGCAATACCTTGCTCGGCTGGGGTAATGTTCTCCAGGAGGCTGTGTATGCTTTAAATCAGCATCCACTTTATGGTGCTCTTTCTCCCACAACCAGATCCATGGGTCCAGGAGTGAACAGGTGGAAATGGGAGTGGCACCACTCACTCTTACCCCTGGTGACCCACTAGGACAATTTTTGCTTATAATCTTTTTGCTTCCATAGTCTTAGTAGTGATGTTCCCATCCTTACTCCTGGTTTTGGTAATTTAGTCCTCTTTTACTTCAGTTGAGCTCAAGATTTAACTAATTTATTGATCTTTTCAACATAATATTGCTTTTTATTGGTTTTCTGGTCTTTCATTGGTTTCCTTTCTGATGTTTATTATTTCCTTTCTTCTCTTTGCTTTGGACTTAGTTTGCTTTTTTCTACTATCTTAAGATGAAGTTTAACTTACTGATTTGAGGTCCTTATTTTCTGATTTGAGCATTTAAGAAATAATGTTTACTCTGAGCATTACTATAATATGTTACACGTGTTACTCTCAATCCTACTCATTTCCACTCTATTACAATTAACCAAATTATATCACTACATACATCAATCATCAGCTCCCATTCTCAACCCTCATTCCATTTCTTAGCAACCCATACTGCAGAGTTTATTTCTATGAGTTTACTCATCTCCGGGAGTCATAAAGTATGCTGGGGGGAAGTTATTGCATTTATATGCTGAGTTTGGCTTAGAGGCCACCTTTGAGCACAGGGTGGTTCCCACTATCTAACTCTTAGGCACCCTACAAGAGTAGGCTAAGTTTCAATTTCAAGAGTGAAGGCTCACAAGCATAGTCATCAATATCAAGGGCCCATCAATGGACCATCCTCCTTCACTAGTCATTGCCTCTGTACTTGGGGGATTCTTGCTGTTCCATTAGAAAAAGTGGCAGAGCTCCCCACAATGGGAATTTGATATTCCTTAGTTATTGTGTGAGTCTCCACTCACTGTAAAAATGTCCCATGAACACTAAAATACATTTTATGCCTTATATGTATGCCCAGGTGAGCTTCCTCCCATATATCCCCCACACTAATACCCCACACCAATGTGCCTCCCCTACCATAGTTGAAACCCTTTTGTGACCCAAAATGAAGTAAAAATGAAGCCAAGGATATCACCAAGTATAATTAACAGGAAAATGAAATAATGATAGGTTTAAATGTAAGAATAAAATAATAATTTAGAGAAACTAAAATTAAAATTTTAAAATTGGGATATTAAAAATATAATGAAAAATATTTTTTTAAAAACTTGTGTATGTTTTTCCTTCCATCACTGTAATATATATCATCCTGCATGTACAGTGATCTTATTTTCTTCCATTCCTCCAGTGTCTTTCTTTTTTTATTTTGTCTTCAAAGAAGTTTTAGGTCACAGTAAAGTCACATGCAGAATACAGGTGTATTAGTCAGTGAAAGGAGTGCTGATGCAAAATACTGGAAATCTGCTGGGAATTATAGCGGGTATTTATGTGGGGTAGGAGCCTACAGATACCAGACCATAAAGCATAAGTTACTTCCCTCACTAAAGTCTATTGGAGCAAGATGTCTCACAATGTCTGTGAGGGTTTTGGCTTCCGGGTTTCCTATGTTCCTGGGGCTTGCTTTTCTCTGGGTTCAAGGTTCCCTTCTGGTGCTGGCTTCCCTTTCCTCTGGGTGCTGACTTCCCAGGTCTTCAGCATCAAACTCTTACATCAGAAATCCCAAACTCTGTTCTTCACCATGCTGTTTATCTGTGAGTCCCCACCCATCAAGGGGTGGGCATTGAGTCCCTAATGCCCTAATCATAATTCAATCATGCCCATGTACAGATCAGATTACAAGCATAATGCAATATTTCTTTTTGGAATCCATCAAATATATCAAACTACTAAAACAGGGGACTCCCATATAACCATCATCTTTCCCCCTTTACCCCTTCACATATTAATAACTTTTTTATATGTGGATGGTACATTTTTTACACCTGGTGTGCCAATATTGAAATATAGCTACTAAGGGTGGCCCATGGTTTACATTATGGTTTACATTTTGGACCATGCATTTTATAAATATTTGATGAAATTAAACATGGCCTGTATCCATCATTGCAATATAATGTAGAACACTTCCATTGCTCCCAAACTGCCCCCCGTTTCTTCTATTCTTCTCTCCCCCTCCCCTTGAGGCCCATGGTGAACACCAGTCTTTACTTCTTGAAGGACAAGATTCAGTTACTTGCAATAACTTTGAGGGTTTGACACACTGGCCTGTCCTTCTCTATATGGCACCACCGATACTCTCAAGGGACTCCCACCCATCTGTTTGAAAATATACCAGGCCTCCCTGCGATGGGAATCCAACAACATCCTGTGGATCTTTACCCATTGATAGAACACACTATGGCAACATGATCTCTTGAACACTCCCAAAAAGCCTGTCCCAGGTATACCCTTCCCCAAATGCCCTTCCATTCAACACACTAAATTAGTAACTCTTCTTGTAAAATTGACAAAAGAGCATTCCCAACATTGTACTTTTAATCACATCCCTGCCAGTCCCCAGTGTTTACCTGCTCCCCTCTTCAGCCATGCCCCAGTTCCAAGGACTGTCTACCTCTCCCTCCCCATCCTACCCCCTGTCAGATCTGCACCAAACCCAATAGTATCCCTACACCCCTGCCATGTCATTTCACTGCACAGCTACACATTTCCTCCTCATCATAGATTTCACCCATATAGGTTTTGGCCGACAATCTTCTTATCCATTTCTGTTTCCTGTACACCTATCTTCCAGACGCTTGCTCCGTGAGTTAGCTCAAATTGCTTAATTTATATCAGTAAGGTCATGAAATATTTGTCCTTCAAAGCCTGACTTCCTTCACTCAACATAAGATCCTCAAGATTCATCCATGTTGTATTATCCATTGTGTTAGTGCTATATTCTTTCTTCCAGCTGAGCAATATTTCAATATATGTATGTACCACATTGTTTTTATCCATTTATCTCTTGATGGGCATTTCGGTTGATTTCAACTTTCGGCAATAGTAAATAATGCCACAATGAACATTGGTGTGTATGTATCTGATGTTTCCTTGCTTTCAATTCTTCTGGGTATGTATTCAGCAGTGGATTTGCTGTATCATGTGACAGACCTCTAGTTAGTTTTTTGAGAAACTGTTGAACTATCATCCAAATGACTGCACCATTCTACATTCCGACCAGTAGTGGATGAGGGTTCCCATTCCCCCACATCCTCCCCAATACTTGTAGTCTTCTGTTTTTTTATATGGCAGCAAATCTAATGGGTGTAAGATGACATCTTGTTGTAGTTTTGATATTTATTTCCCTAATAACTAGTGATGTTGAGCATCTTTTCATGTGCTTTTCAGTCATTTGTATTTGTTTTTTGGAGACGTATCTATCCAAAGCACTTGCCCATTTGTGAAATGGGTTTTTTTGCCTTTTCATTTTCAAAGTGTAGGATTTCTTGATCTATGCTGGATATTAGGTTCCTATCAGATATATGGTTTCTGAATTTTATTCTCCCAATAGGTAGGTTGCCTTTTCACTTTCTTGACAAACTCCTTTGAGGTGCAAACATTTTTAATTTTGAAGAGGTCCCATTTATCTATTTTTTCTTCCTTGCTTGTGCTTTGGGTGTGAAGTTCATAAAACCATTTTCTAATACAAGATCCTTTAGAGGCTTCCCTACATTATGTTCCAAGGCCTTTATGGTGATGGCTCTTATATTTGGATCTTTGATTGATCTTGTCTTGATTTTTGTATAATATGTGAGATGGTGTTCCTTTCTCATTCTTTTGAATATGGAAACCCAGTTCTCCAAGTACCATTTGTGGAAGAGGCCATTCTCTCCCAGTTGAGTGGGCTTGGTGACCTTGTTGAATATCAGATGTGTGTAAATGGAAGGATCTATATTAGAACTCTCAATACGGTTACATTGATCAGTGTATCTTTGTGCTAATACCATGCAGTTTTGGCCACTGTAGATTTGTAGTATGTTTTAAAGCCAGGTAGTATGAGCGTTCCTATTTCAGTTCTCTTTTCCATGCATCGTTGGTTATTCAGGGCCTCTTGCACTTTGAAATAAATTTTTGTAGTTTTTCCAAATTCAGCAATAAAATGCTGTGGTGATGTTTATTGGGATTGTCGTAATTCTGGAGATCAGTGTGGGTAGGATAGACATCTTAATGATGTTTATTCTTCCTATCCATGAACTGGGAATATTCTTCCATTAATTTAAGCATTCTTTGAATTCCTTAACAGTGTTGTGTAGTTTTCTGCATAAAAGTCATTTGCATCTTTAGTTAAATTTGTTCCTAGGTGATTCTTTTAGTTGGTATTTTAAATGGTATTTTTTTCTTGATTTTCTCCTCAGATTGCTCATTTTGGTGTGCAGAAATGTTACTGATTTTTGCACATTGATTTATAACCTGTGGCATTACTGAACTCATTTATAAGCTCTAGAGGCTTTGTTGTCATTTTCTCAAGGCCTTCTCTCTATAGGATCGTGTCATCTGCAAACAGTGAAATTTTTACTTCTTCCTTTCAAATGTGGATGCCTTTTATAGGTTTTCTTGACCAAGTGCTTGAGCAGGTACCTGTAAAACAGTCTTATATAGGAACAGTGATTGTGGGCATCTTGTTCCTGATCTTGTTCCTGATCTTAGAGGAAAAATTTTTAGAATTTCACCATTTTATGTAAGGTTAGTTGTGGGTTTTTCATGTATACCCTTTATCATGTTGAGATAGTTTCTTTCTATTTCTTTTATAGTGTTTTTATCTTTTATAGTGCTGTATCTTGTCAAATGTTCTTTTTGCATCTATAGAGGTGATGATGTTATTTTTTCCTTTTGATCTGTTTATATGGTGTAAAACATTGGTTGATTTTCTTATGTTGAACCATTCTTGCATACCAGGGATGAAGCTCACCTGGTTATGGTGTCTAATTCATTTGATGTGTTGTTGAATATGATAAGCATGTATTTTATTAAGGATTTTAGTATGTAGGTTCATTAGAGAGATTGGTGTGTAGTTTTCCTTTCTTGTGGCATCTTTGTTTGGCTTTGGTGTTCGGGTGATGGTGGCATCACTGAATAAGTTAGGCTATATTCCTTTCACTTCTATTTTGTTTGGAAGTAGAATTAGTGTTATTTCCAGCAAGTTTGGTAGAATCCACCTATGAAGCCATCTATTCCTGGGCTCTTCTTAGCTGGTAAGTTTTTGGCGAGTGATGCTTTATCATTGCTTGTGATTTGTCTGTTGAGTTCATCAATTTCTTTATTTATCAATGTAAGCTGCTTGTGTGTTTCTAAGAATTTGTGCATTTCCTCAAATTATCCATCTTGTTGGCATATAATTTTTCAAATTTTCCTCTTATGGTACTCTTTGTCTGTGGGGTCAGTGGTGATATCCCCTTCTTTATTTCTTGTTTTGCATATGTGCATTTTCCCTTTTATTTCTCCTAGTCTATTTAAGGGCTTGGTCTTCTTGAAGAACCAGATTTTGTTTTGTTTTGATTTTGTTTTTTTCTACTGCTTTTTAAATTTTTATTTTTTTTTAGAGCTGCTCTAATCTTTATTTCCTTCTTTATATTTCCTTTGGGGTTAGTATGTTGTTCTTTTCCTAATTCCTTCTGGTGTTCAGGTAGGTCTTTAATTTTAGCTCTTTCTTGTTTTTTGAAATATGCCTTTATGGCTCTGAATTTCCCTCTCAGCACAGCTATTGCTGCATCCCCTAGGTTTTGGTATGTAGTGTTATCATTTTCATTCATTCCAAGATAGTTCCTGATTTCTTTTGAGATTCCCTCCCTAATCCACTGTTTGTCTAACAGCGCATTGTTTAACTTCCATATCTTTGTGCCTAATCTGGTTCTCTGGTCCTTACTGATTTCCAGCTTCATGTCATTGTGGTCTGAGAGATTACTTTGTGAAGCACTGTCCTGGTCTGCTGTACCCCAATGCAGGTCAGCAAGGTAACCTTGAATCCCTCTCAGTTGTTCTAGTGAGAGCTAAGATTTATCTGCCTAGCTCATTGGCAATGTTCACATAAATCTTATGTTCTTTTTAAATATTTATTTTTGATCTATTCATGGCCTCTTACCCTTCCAGATTAGCTAGGTGTTCTAGCACAATATTGAATAACAGTGGTGACAAGGGGCATTCTAGTCTTGCTCCTGATCTCAGCAGGGAAAGTCTCAGTATTTCCCTGTTCAGTACAGTGCTGGCTTTGAGTTTCTCATGTTGGAACTTTACCATATTGAGAAAACTTCCTTCTATTCCTATCTTTTGAAGATTTTTTTTTAATCAAGAAAGGGTGCTGTTCTATGTCCAATGATTTTTTTACAGCAATCAAGAGGATCGCATGATTTTTCTTTTTCAAATTGTCAATGTGGTGTATAACACGAATTGATTTTCTTTGTTCACACACCCTTTTATCCCTGGGATAAAACCCACTTGATTGTGGTGTAGAGTTCTTTTTTTTTAAATTTTTGTATTGAAGTTCATCATTCATATATGAAAATCCATAAACAAAAAGTGTATAGTATAAATTGTGAACTACAAAAAATATGCATATCATCATAGAGGGCTCCCATACATTAACAACACCTTGCATTTTTGTAAAACAGTTATTACAAACTCTGAAAGAGCATCATCAAAACATTGCTAGTAACTATAGCAAATATCTTACATTTGGTGTATTTTTCTCCAACCTATCTGGTAAATTCCATCCTATATTAGTATTATATACTTTTCATAGATCATGAGAGAATGTTCTTCTATGTGTTCTGTTACCCACAGTCCACCTTCCACCATAGGATTCATTGTGATTTATAGTTTCATACATTGTACAATGTTTTTTGTTTGTTTGTTTTCATTATTAATTTTTTTAAAGAAACAGATTACACAAAATTTTACCTTAATAAATATAAAAGGTTCCCATTTACCCTACTCACCACACCCCTCCCATTCTTCCCACATCAAAAACCTCTTTCATCGGTGTGGCACATTCATTGCATTTGATGAATACATTTTGGAGCATTGCTACACAGCATGAATAATAGTTTATATTGTAGATTACACTCTCTTCCAGTCCATTCAGTGGATTATGGCAGGATATTTAATGTCCTGCATCTGCCCTTGTAATATCATTCAGGACAACTTCAAGTTCAGAAAATAACGCTATAGCACTCCTCTTCTTCCCTCTCCCTTCCCTCAGCAACTCCCGTGGCCACTGTCTCCAGTTCAGTGATACAGTTTCTTCCACTCCTAGGGTCACCACAATTGTATACTAGAATACTAGTAATTCCACTGTAATCCATAATTTATTCCTCCATCCTAAAGATCCGGGGATGGTAATTTCCACTCCACCTCAAAATCGAGAAGGGTTTTGATCTCACAGGGCTGAAAGATGGGATTCTCCCACTTGCCATTGTAGACTCTCTCATTCCCATGATGTGGTGGTTGACCATCCTCACCTCTCTGTCAGCAGACTGGTTTAAGTCCAACAAACTGGGGAGTAGGTGTTGAAACTCTGCTGAAGCTCAGGTCCCAGCTGGCACATGGACAGTCCCGAAATTCAAGTCTCCTGAGCATACACCAACCCCAGCACCAACGTCAGGTTCAGGAAAATTGACATAACAGGCATGCGTAGAGAAGTCACATCTGAGTCCAACTCCATCACATTCAGGAGCACAAGCTCCAGAGTAGGGCTGACTGACAAGGCACTGAAATCAGAGTCATCTGTCATGACTGCAGGACCTGGGAGCCATAGTTGGGCCCTTTTTAAAATTGGGTTCCTTGTTTTTACATCGTTGAGTTGTATGATCTCTTATATGACATGGATATCAATCCCTTGTTGGATATGGGATTTTCAATATTTTTCAATATTTTCTCCCATTGAATAGGCTGCCTGTGTATAATTTTGTGTGTGTGTATAATTTTTAATGTGCTTTTGGATTCTGTTTGGAAGTGTTTTTTTGGAATATTTTTACATATATATTCATTATAAGTATTGGTCTGTAATTCTATTTTTTGTAGCATCTTTATCTGGTTTTGATATTAGAGTGACATTGGCTTCATAGAACGTGTTTATTTGTATTCTCTCCTGTTTGATTTTTTGGAACATCTTGAGGAAGATTGGTATTAGATCATCTTTGAATGATTGCTTGTTCTATCACAATACCTCTTTGAGTTTTGGTTCACCTCATTCTGAGGCTTTTAAATCGCCAACCTTATGTAACCAAAACCAGGCAAGGGATTCACTAATGGGTTACAGATATTTTTTCCCCAGGGTTTTAGGAAAAAAAGTGACCTAAAAGCAGTTTTTCTCATTGCTGTTTCCCAACTGGCTAGCAGATGGCACTCACTGGCAAACACTTCCAAGGAAGTGCCACAATCCCCAGCTTAGCCTTGCTTCTGGTCTGGCTCTGCTGGTCAAATTCACAGAAAAGAAACCACTCTGTCCTCTGCCACACCTTCCCTCTTCCCAGGGAGGGAGATGGTTGTTCCCCTCTCAGTCAGCTGCACTTAGCCATGGGTTTTATCAGGCTTCATACCTTGAGAATGGGCGCTGGGAGCCCTTTCCTCCTGCCGGCTGACATTTTGGGCTCACAGCTGACATTTTGGGCTCTTCGGCTCTCTGTCCCTTGCCCTCCTGGGCATTGAGCAGTACTGTCTGGGTTAGTTAACCTCCAACACAAGTCCCTCAGACATCTCCTTGCCCTTCTCCATTTCTTTTGTGAGAGTTGAGCCCTGCTTGTGTACTCTGATGCCATCTTCCCCAAAGTCTGTAAGCTTTGCTCTTTGATGCATCCCATAGGTTGTGATATGGTGTGTTATTTTTTAGATCAGATTAAATTATTTAGCAATTTCCCTATAATGTCTTCATTGATGCATGGGTTATTCCAGTGGTCATTAATTAACTTGCAAATATCGGGAGGTTTTCCGGACTCCTTTCAATTGTTGATTCTAATTTCATTCCATTGCAATTGGAGAAAATACTTTGCATAATTTTAAAGTTATACAGACTTTAGGTTTTTGCTTTGTTGTTTTTTCCACTTGAACAGCAGAGTTTCTATTCTGGAGAACATTTTCTGTGAACTTGAAAAGAGTGTGTATAGTGCTGCCAAAGGATGGAATGTTTTGTTCATGTCAGTTAGGTAGAGTGGTTGATAATGTTGTACAAATCTTCTATACCTTGCTGAATTTATGTCTAGTAGTTCTATCAATTATTGGGAGTGGGTAGGGAAAACTTAGACTATGACTGTTCAATGATCTCTATCTCCTTTCAAATCTCTCAGGTTATTTCTTCAGGCATTTGAAGTGTCTCTTCTTAGGCATGGACATATTTTACAATTGTCATGTCTTTAAGATGTAATAACATTTTAATCATTATGAAATATTTCTCTTTGTCTTTATAACATTTATTGCCTTAAAGCATACTGTCTTAGTTTCCTAAATCGGCCAATGCAAAGTTACCAGGAATGGGTTAGTTTTTACAAAGGGACTTGAATTGTCCAAATCAAGGCACCAGCAGAGATGTTTTCTCAACAAATGTCATCTGCTGGCAGATCCTGGTGTCTCGCCACGTGAAAAGGCAAGATGGCAGCTAATCACTGCCATTCCTGAAGTCTTGTCTCTCAGATGGCATGGTCAAAGTGGTGGCTCTATTTCTGAGTATCTCTTCTTTCAGTTCTCAGTTCAAATAAAACCCAACAAATGGGTAGAGACCCAACCTGGGTCACGCTACACTGATGTAGCCCTATCAAATGACCCCACACTCATGGGAATGGATGAGTTCAAGAACATAACCTTTCCTAGCCTTCACAATATTTAAACTTTTGCACTTAGTATATCAGAAAGCAATAGACATTCCACCTCTTTTATGATTGCTGTCACATGATAATCCTTTTTCATCCTTTTACTTTCCACCTATTTCTTCCTTTGAATATAAGGCATGCCTTTGCAGATTACACTTTTAAGGATCTGGCCGCTTTATCGAATGTATCAATCAGACCAATGCCTATTCAAATAGACACAGTTCTTCATTTATTCTGAATATGAATTTTTCTTCCCTCAAAACATCAACCTGACAAAACTACCATCTGTGGACTTACAGAACATCTTATCCATCATCTTGATATTCCACACAGCTTTGCTTCTGATCATGGAACCCGCTTCATGGTTAATGAAATGCAGTACTGGGCATATGCTAATGGAATTCCCTCACCTTTCATTTTCATACTGGAGCAGCTGAATTGACACATCAGTGGAATGACCTTTGGAAGATTCAATTATGGGGTTAGCTGGGTGGCCATACTTTGCAGGTCTCGATAAATGTCCGCCAGGAAGCTGTATGTACACTCAATTACAATATAATACATGGTTCTGCTTCTCCCAAAGCCATGATTTGTGAGTCCAGAAATCAAGGGATGGCAATGGAGATAACTCACTAGTGATCCTCTCCAAGTGTTTTGCTTCTTATCATGAAAACTTATGCTTTTCCTCCAGGAAAGTAAAAAATGATTTCATAGAACTGGGAGTCAAAATTGCTGTGGAACACTTTGGTTTCCTCATGCCTCTAAATCAACATGTAAAGACAGGATTGAATGTACTAGCTGAGGTTATTGATCCCCATTACCTAGGGGAAATTAGACTGCTACTTCAGAATGGTAGTAAGGAGAGAATTCCAGAATATGGGATATTCCTTAGGGTATTTACTTGTATTTCCATTCCCTGTGATGAAAGTCAAAGGAGAACTCTAACAATCAATTTGCACAGGACTACTAATAGCCCATACCATTCATTAAAAAGGTATGAGTTACTGCATTAGGGAAAGAACCATAGCCAGCTACTTCGTTTGTTGAGGGGAAATGAATTATGCATCTGTAATAGAAGTAGGTGGTTGTAATTACCAGTTATGATCATGCGACCATTTGCTACAACAAGGACTATAATTGCTATTAATATTTATTTTGTTAGAAGCATTTTTGCATATGAATATGTTTGTATATAAAGCAAACATCTTTCTTTTCATCCCTCTCCTATCCCCGTATAAGATTAGTTGTATTAACTTTGTGTCATAGTATTTATGTTACAGGATAGGAAGGGTAAGAGTGAATATTGGTCACCCAAGTGCTTATATCCTATTTTGAGGAAACATTAGTGAACTTTTAGTAGTACACAGGATAGCTGTATCATGTCAGATGGAAATGTGGTTTTGTTATTGTCTTTATTTGGAGATAAAGTATAGTTTATCTGAGATGACAGTGGGTGTCCAATTGACAATGGATAGACTGTTATGATTAGTTTTACATGTCAACATGTCTAATTTATGTGTTCAGTTGTTTGTCAAAAGCTGTCCTAGTTGTTTCTGCAGAGTTACTTCATAGATGGAATTAGTACCTAAAATGAATTGACTCTAAGCGAAGAAAGTTACGACGAACAATATGATTGGGACTAATGCAAACAGTGAGAGGTCTCAGAAGGGAGAAGTGGGTATTCCAGGTATCATAAGGAGTACTTCCACAAGACTACACCTTCCACTGCCTCCTCTAGTTCCAGCATAAGGAATACAGACAGAAGATTTCAACTATCCTCACACTGGAATTTCCAGGCTCTGCACCTTCCTTCAATAAAATGAATCAATTCCTTAAAAGGAACCTCTTCCTTTGTATATGTTTCTGTCACTGGTGACCCCTGATTGATCCTGATTCTCTATAGAGCTTCCAAAGAAGAGAATGGGACTGTGCAACTCTCTTTACTTTTCCATTTTTAAAACAATTTATTGAAGTATATCATTCGTACATGAACATACATAAACAATAAGTGTATAGTAAATTTGTGGACTTAAAAAACAAATATACATAACATGACACAGGACTCCCATAGGTCATGTATCACAAACACATTGCATTGTTGTGAAATGTAATAAATTATGTAAGAGTGTGGTCTAAGTAAAATTATACTAAGTATAATTTAAGTATAAAATTATACTAAGTATACTAAGTATACTTAGTATACTAAGTATAATTTAAGTATAATTATAGTAAGTATAATTTGGAAGACTTTTCAGTGGCATAATAGCTGAAGGAAGAGAAGATATTTAAATAGGGTTGAAATAGTTTTGGGAGGAGATCCAAGTTGTGGTTACATATTTGAAAAATACTGCAATTTTAGTTTCCCAGCTACTAAAAAAATATCATTCAGTGGAATGGCTTCAACAATGGAAACTTACTGGATCATGGATCTCAAGCTAGAAGTCAAAAATTGAGGTGTTAGCAAGGTGATGCTCTCCCAGGAAGACCTTTGCCTTCTGAGGCTGGCTGCCAGGGACCCTTGGGCATTGGCTTATCTGCTGCATGACAATGCAAAGCACACCATCTTCCCTTTTATTTTTTGAGTTCAACTGACTTGCAGCTTCTAGCTGTTGACTATGGCTACTTCTTCTGTGTCCATTTTCCTTTGCTTATAAGGACTTGAGCTATTTTGGAATAAGGCCCACCCACATTCACTTTGTATTCCATTTGGGCATACCTTTACTCATACCATCTTCAAATATCTTAATTACAAATGGGTCCACACCTATGGGACCAGGGGTTTGGACCTGAAGTTGCCATTTGTGGGACACATGATTCATTCCCCAATACATTCCTTGAGAAGGAAATGTCCATCCCAT
Source organism: Dasypus novemcinctus (assembly GCF_030445035.2). Classification (NCBI taxonomy): domain Eukaryota; kingdom Metazoa; phylum Chordata; class Mammalia; order Cingulata; family Dasypodidae; genus Dasypus; species Dasypus novemcinctus. The sequence continues at coordinate 2,610,497 of NW_026688628.1, forward strand.
ATGGACAAGAATTCTATGGGAACCTGTGATAAGCAAAATTTTAGGATACTCCAGGACTTCCCACTCTCTTGTGTCTAGTGTGTGCATAAGTCCAAGCTCTGTGGATGAGATGAACTTCACTCCCTTGATTATGCAGTAGATCAGGACAAGAACCAGGGACTCAAGGCTTCTGGAAGAATTGCTACACCCCTATGTGGTCAGCTTGTAGCTTTATATCTGCTCTTTAATGACATGCATAATGCAAGCTCTCTTTGGTAGAATGCCACCTGCTATAAAATCTGCCCATTCTGAACTTGTGGTAGTTTGGTCAGTAGGACAGGGAATCTTGTGGAAGTATTTTCCTGGGATCCTATGACCATCAATACCTACCTGTGTTCTGAGATGGTTCAGCTAATCATGGAAATATGAAGAGATCCAACGAGGACACTTGTGTCATTGCCAATGATTTTGCCTATCCTTTTGTGATTGCCAGTGGCTTTGCAGCTTTGGTCAGCCTTCATGGTGAGAGGCTCTGAAAGGGATATTGTAACACCGATTGCAAGCTGACTCCACCACCAAAGAGTTATACTCAAAAAGCCAGTGGCAGGGACCTTGAATATTTCCTTTAATAGGTTTATTCTCTTACCAGAGCTGCCCCAGTCCCACCAATCCCCAATGCACAGCAGGTTGTCAGAGTGACCAACATCATGGCTTTCCTTGAAAACTGATGGGGCATTCTGACTTCAAGATCCACCTTCAGAGTCCTTTATACAAACAAATATAAAAACGTAAAACTTTTATTTTCAATTTACTGGGTGCATTATGCACTTCAGCCTTCCTTCCTAAATATGTGATAAAGTACATATATAACATGAAGTATAATATATATATATATATATATATTCCTTAAAAAGTATGCTGAATTTTTTGAAACAATTCTCACTTTGTATTATTTACTCATTTGGATGGGCCACATTGATGTTATGTGGTTAGTTTGTATTTCCTGTTGACTTAAAATATAGCTCTCCTGTTTAATGTAGAGCATTGGTGGTCAGCTGTGCTTTCCTTGCTCTTTCCACAAAACACACATGTCAATCCCATCTATACCATTGATCGATAGTTGTAGTGATTCATTTAGAAATTAAAGACATCCTCCCACAGAAGGAAATGCACAATTTCTGGGTATTTGACTCATCCTCTTTGGAGAATATGCTCTCTATGTCTTCCCACCTCCTGAGAATTATTGTTGTTGAATACTAAAACATAGCTGAGGAAACAGTGTTTTAGTCTGCTAAGCTACCACAATGCAACATACCAGAAATGGACTAGATCTTACAATGAAAATTTATTATCTTACAAGCTTAGAGATTTGAGCCTGAGAAAAATGTCCAAATCAAGGTGACATCAGCTGAGAGACTGTCCCTAAAGACCAGCTGCCAATGATGTTTGCTTCCTTTGCCACATAGCAAGGCAATGGTGGTATCTGCTGGGCTTTCCTTTTTCTCTGATTTTCATTGCTTCAGCTTCTTGCTTCTGGCTTTCTCTCTTAGCTTCTTGGTCTTTCTCTTTATTTTTCTCAGTGTATTCACCCCATTTATAAAGGACTCCATTAAGAGGATTAAGAAACAGCCTGGGTCACACCTTAACTGAAGTAACCTAATCAAAAGGGCCAACCCTCTCTAAGTTCACACCCACAGGAATGGACAGTTTTAAGAACATGGTTTTCTGGGGTACATGCAGACTCAAACGACCACAAACAGTTTGTTAGCTTTAGTTTTTTTTCTGAAGCTGTGAATGCATTCTCTGTTGGCAGTGGATGACTTGGATGTAAAAGAAAAAAAATTTTAGATTTATTTTATTTATTTCTCTCCCCTTTCCCCCCCCCACCCTAGTTGTCTGTTCTCTCTTTTCTATGTCCATTTGCTGCATGTTCTTCTTTATCTCCACTTTTGTTGTTGTCAGCGGCACAGGAATCTTTGTTTCTTATTTGTTGTTGTTGTGTCATCTTGCTGCATCAGCTCTCTGTGTCTGCGGCACCATTTCTGGGCAAGCTGAACTTTCTTTTGCACTTGGCAGCTCTACTAATGGGACACACTCCTTGTGCGTGGCATGGCACTCCTGGCTGGCATCAGCAGTCTTCATGGGCCAGCTCCACATGGGTCAAGGAGGCCCAGAGTTCGAACCGTGGAACTCCCATGTGGTAGATGTATACCGTATCCACTGTGCCAAGTCCGCTTCCCAAGAAAATTATTTAAGAAGTCTAGGAGAAGTGTTAAGTTACCCCTTCCTTCAGGAGAAGGGAAAAGTAAGTGCAAAGTGCATGATATTGGAAAAGAAATTATTAAATCAGTGATATGCTTGTACAACTATCCGGCCTCCTGTTGTTTGCTAATATTTATTCCTTAGTTTAAGTTCTGCCTTTTGAAGAAATACTGAACAGCCAAACTCGCACTTTTTTGTATGACAGCCTTCAGAATATTTGAACTTCCTCATTTATCTTAAGTTTAAACATTCTCTACTTCATTTACTCTGCATGTGCTCAATAAATATTGTTTATTTTTTTAAAGTTTCTTTTGAAGATACACAGATCACACAAAATGTTACATTAAAAATAGGTTCCCATATACCCCATTCCCCACAACCCCCAGTCTTCCCACATTGACAACTTCTTTCATTAATGTGGTACAATCATTGCCGTTGATGAGTACATTTTGGAGCACTGCTACACAGCATGGATTATAGTTTATATTTTAGTTTACACTCTCTCCCAATCCATTCATTGGGTTTTGACAGGATATATAATTTTGTGCATCTGTCCCTGCAAAATCATCAAGGACAACTCCAAGTCCCCAAAATGCCCCAATGTCACACCTCTTTTTCCCTCTCCCTGCCTTCAGCAACTCCCATGGCCACTGCCTCCTCATCAATGATATAATTTCCATTGCTAGAGTCATAATAATTCTGTAGTAGAATATAGTAGAATACCTCTCTGTTATGAATTAAGCAAATCAAACTGTCTCAGAGAGTTAGAAACTGGAAGATAGGCTTACAGGAAATAGTTTGAGTGAAAGGTTGTGAGTTGACACTCACATGGGGGAAACCTATGATAAATTAGAAGTAGTTGTGTGTGAAGGGATACAACAGGGGCATAGGGACACTACTTGGTTCAGCTTTGCATGCTTGAGGTGAGGATGGGTCAGATGGTCCAAGGAATTGGGGGGAGGGTTGGGCGGAGAAGGAGAACAGAAGAGATTGTCAGGTAGTGGTTGAAACTGTAATCATGAGAAACCTCTTTAGAAAATATAATGAAGAGTTACTGGTTTAAGGTGTTTGATGCATCTTCTGGCACAGGGTGCACCTGGGTCAGGCTTCTAGGGAGTTTGTAAGTGCTCATCATGTCATAGTGTGTTATATAAGTGAGTGTAGATCCATACAATGAGTGGGAAGGTGTTATGACTCCATCCTGGGGAGGCCTGATATTCTCCCACAGAGGGGAGGATGTCTCTCAAGAGCATAGGTGGTTCCCAGTGGGAGAGGACAGAGTAGTGTGTCAAGCCCTCAGCATTCTTGCAAGTATCTATAAATCTTGTCCTTCAAGAAGTGAAACTTGGGTGTCAGTGTGGGCCCTGAGGTGGGGGGAGAGATGAATAGAATAATTGAGAAAGGGGATCACTGGGGGGCAAGGGAAGTGTTCTGCATGATCCTGAAATGATGGATACAGGCCTTGTTAGATATCACCAAAAATTTATAAAGGTTTATAGCCTAAAATGTAAACCATAATGGAAACCATAATGGAACCATGGCTGGTACCTAATCTTTCAACATATGTAATTGGATTCTTAAAAAAAAAAAAAGAAGCACACTATTGATGTATGGAATAGTTTGGATGTAACTTAAGGGCTTTATCCTGAGTGAAAAAAAAATTGAGTTCCATACCTGTATATTTACATACAATTCTGGAGTAAAGAATTGGAAGAGTTGTTTACTATGAAATATAAACCCTGGGGAGGACATTGATAGTATACAGTGAGGTGGCTGTGGACGGTGGAATGTGTGTGTATGAAGATGTGTGGTTGGGGTGTGTGTGAATTTGTAAACATCAAGCAGACATGAGGGCAGCAAATTGGACTTCTCCTCCAAAGGCTTCCTCCATTCCTAACCATCTTGGGAGAATATTCAACACCTCAATCACAAACTCTGCCCTTCTGTATGTTCCCAAAGAAGAGATAGAAACCAGGAGAAGAAGTAACAATTCAGTGGAATGAATGCCTAGTATGTGCCAACTCTTCTGGTGGGCTTTGGCACATGGTTGTCAGATGGTGGTCAATGAGCAAGTTCAGGCAGAATGGCCCTTCAGGCAGTTCTCACTCTGCAGGTCATGGACATATTTTAGGGATTGGGCATGGGACAGTGTTTGGACAACACCAGAATCTCCCACCTGCTGTCAACTGTTCAGCCAAAACAAGGATGGGAGATGGAGATGACACTCAGGTATGTGAAAACATGAGAGTAAAGCCAAAAAGCCCTGGACTAAATGTGATGATGAATTCTGTCCCTGACTTAGAAGAGAGACCACAGGAGAGTTGAACTAGTTTCTTACAAGCAGGATTCATTTACTATTTCAAACATCGTGAGCTGAACTATGTTACATCCATTTTCCAATAAAGAACTTGGAGTGTAAAGGACTTGGTGACTTTCCCAAAGTCATACATCTGTGAATGGTGGAGCAAGGGCCCTTTTGTTCCCTCAAAATATTATCAATTAATGACTGATGTGGTCACTGATTCAAACACCAGGAAGAAGCAGTATGGGAACACACGATGAGGATGCTCTACCCAAGTGGAGCCTGCATGACACGGTGCTTAGGAATCTTCTAAACATTTGTTGCTTGTTGACCAACCCTTGTCATACTGCCTCTGTGACATACAGCCTATGAGTCCCACATCACTTTGGTGAGGTCCAGCTTGGAACAGAGAGAGGGCATCAGCTGGGGAAAGCACGGCCAAATATAAGATTCCATTACAGAAAGAACAGTAGGGGGCAGACAGCCCCTGGATGCTGCTCACTTTGGAAAAAGAAGTAGAGGTGAAGGAGAAATTGTGGACAGAACTGTCGGTAATATGTGAAGATGACAAGAGGAGAGGGTCCTGATATGTGACAGTTTCTATCCCAAGCTCTTTGCTGCAGCAAGCATGGGTGCCAGGAAACCTTGGTAAAAGGGCAGTCTTATCGCCATTTTGCTATGTGATGGGACACCACCCTGCAATGCAACCCCAGCTGTGTGTGCTGAGCTGTCCCAGAGGACACATGCTGGGAGTCATGGATTGCCTGAAACCGCAAAGTCAATGGGGAAGGAATCAGAACTTAGAACTTAGAGAAGGCAGCATGGGCCAAGAACAAGGGTGTGTGTCAGGGAATCTCAGTGTCTGTTAAGGCTGACAGGATGAGTTGAGAGACTGGACTATGGACACCTCAATTTGAGAGGTTAATTAGAGATTTAAGGGTGACAAAAAACCTTTCAGTACAAAGAGGGTGTGCACAGTATCTCCTTGATCTCAGGTTTTTTTCTTGATTGTATCCTCATAGGACACTTACCGCTTAATTCAGGTCCAGAACATGTCCACACAGTGCTCAACTAAACTCTCCACATCCCCCAGGATCAAATCCTAGTCACTAAATCCCACATCCCTAGGCTGTCTAACTGCTCTAACCATGGGCCTGGACAAGAGCCCAGGTAGGGGGTAATTGAGTGCCTCAGCCCTTCCCCACCTTCCTCCCAGCTTAAATATACCCTGCACATGCAGGGCAGCCCATGGCATGCTAAACAAATCAAACCATTTATTTTTCTGTTTGTTTTTTTACAATGAAGTTGGTTTGACATTCATTGGAAAGAAACAATTTTAGACATGAATATAATTTTCTACCTGTGTTACATATAAAAATTTCAGTCATTATTTGGGGAGCAGAGGGAGCAATGCTTGTTGAGTGATCCTCAGAAGAGCCCAAAGTTTCCTCATGTCAGTCCCCTTGGCCACAAAAATGAATCCCTCCCCAGCTACTTGGACAAGACTCATTCCTGCACTGAAATACACAAAGTGACTTCATATCCTCCGTCCCTATATCATATTGCATACAAATACATTTTGATGGACTTGTGAATCTTCTTTTACCCCATATCCTTTTTCTGTCCTTATTAGCATTAAGAAATAGGCCAACTCTAATAACACATTTAGTAATCCTGAGTCTTAATGTGCTATCTCCTCTATAGAGGTGGAAATACACAGAAGCAGGCTTGGGGGTGTCTACTCAAACCAACCACACAACACATGGCCTGCATGTGCTGAGGACCATGGAAGCTCCAATGTCTACATTCTTTAGGTAAAGAGAGCCCAAGAACGCTTGGGGAAGGTGTTGACTCGCATATCAATTATAGAAAATTAGCTGATATTCCAGAAACCAAAAAGGTAGAAGAGCAACTTTCCACAAAGAAAGTATTAAGAGATACAGATAATATCCTGTTGGCCATCCACTGATGGCCACCCACAATGGAGCCAGGGCTCGTGAGAAGGCATAAGGAAAGACTAATGGAGGCTTGTCACTAAACAGGAAGATCATGAAATTTCTCTTTTCCCAGGAACAGGCTGAAAGACTAAAGCAGGAGGGCAGAACTAGGTCAGTCACCTGTGGATCCACCAAGACTGCAGCCATCCGTATCCCTCCACCTTCAACATCCCACGATCCCTGCAGCAGCAATGTTGGACATATACAATATTGCAGAACTGAGAGCATTTTAAATGAAAACTAACTTTATATAAAATTTCTATAAAACTCCCAAAACTACCACTCCTCATCCCCTACCAAGGGTATCATAGTCATATTGGAAAGTCTTTGAAGGCCCTCACTGTCCTCCCCACAGTCTCTAGAAATGCCAAGGAATAACAGTAGGACCAGGAAGCAGCATGTAGAGTCATTTGGTTAAAGCAAGAGGAAATCTATTGTGGGCGTCCACAGTGGAAGTTCTGTGATGTGGAGAGTTTGGCCTCCTGCTCCCTACTCTCCACATTGGGGCTTCTTCTTTCTAGGATCCAAAAGTTGGTCACACCTTCTTTTTTGAGAGTGAGAGGATTGACTTGCCCCCAGCACCAACATTTGCCTCCCAGAAGCCCCAAAGTCAGCTATGAGGTAGGATTTTCTTCCTGCCGAAGATGGACCTTCAACTAAAGCTGTGTTTGGAGACCTGGCATCAGGATGAGGAGTATGATTGTGACCTCTTTTCAGAGATGATACAGACAGGGATTCTCCATGTGCTCTCTTGATTCCAGAGGTGTGATGGCCTGAGTTAGCCAGGGGACTCTTGACAAGTCCCCATGGCAGCAGTTGATGTGGCGGTTTCAAGAGGAATGCAAGGCTGGGGAGCTCCTCATTCTTCTCTTCACTGAACCCATCTGTGGGCTTAGATTTGGTATTTATAGGAAAGGTTTCTTGCACAGTCACCTCATCTCTGCTTCCAAATGTAAGGGAAGAGTGTCTTTGGTGTTGGTGATGATAAGAGATTTGTTTCTTTATGATTTGAGGATCATCTTGACTCCTTGGAAAGACAGCAATGTCTTTAGGGAGTCCAGGCTGTTGTCTGCTCTGCCATCCCAGTGTAGGGCATCAGTACTGACTTGAATCCCTAGAAGTTGGCCATGGTCAGCTTTTCTCTGCACCATTGCTAGACTTGCATGTGGAAGGAACTGTGTCCAATTCATGTATATCATAATTTGGAGGTGCTTCCATACCCTCTACATTTTTCAAGGACAGCAGACGCTTCTCAACCAGCTGTTGTCAAGGAAATAGACAGTTAATGACTGCAGATGTTTCTCACATGAGGTGGCTGAATGTGTGGTGAAGATGACTGCACTCGGGCAGAAGGCAGGTAGGTTTTGTATACATATATTATAGCTTATTCTGCCCTTCTTCTTATGCATGATTCCCAAACTTTCAGTCCTAACCACACCTACCCCGTACTTGTCCATAATTTCCTCCCTACTGGTTCTCCATTTGCCCCCATACCTTCTGCTATTTTTCTCCAGAAGCCATGCCACTCAAGACAAAGTATGTTAGACAAGGTCATGTGTATTACATGTTGTGAGGCCCTCCCACCCTTGGTTTACCTGGGTGAGTCCTTCCTCTTGCTGCAGCTCCTCTGTTAGGGACAAGAAGTCTACATGTGCTCCTGGGGAAAGCAATTCTGCTAGGAATCGAAGGTGAATGACAGCCTCCACCTGGGAACAGTAATAAAAGGGGATTGAGCACACTTGAAAGGAGCCACCTGTCAATTTTGGAAGCAGGAGGGAAAGCATTGACACCAACTCAATCTGCAATCTGTGGACGTTTTGGATGATGACCTCCACCAGCTACACATATAGACACTCACATATGCACACACAAAGACTCAAAAACACATTCATGTACACACTCCACACTGCTCAGGAGATAAGGAATAACAGAGAAGGTGATGTGGTATGTTCCCAAAGTTATTCAGGGCCTAATCCTCAGAGCCTATGAATGTTACTTCATACGTCTAAAGGTCTTTGCAATGTGATTAAATTAAGGATCTTGAGAAGTGAATAACCTGGTTGACCCTGAATGTAATCCCAAGAGTCCTTAAAATTGGAAGGCAGAGAGCATATTTCAGTACAGAGGAAGACAATGTGACAACTGAAGTTCCACTGCTGGCTCTGAAGATGTTGGAAGGGGACAGCAGCCAAGGAAAACCAGTAGTGGAGCTGGAGAAGTTGGAAAAGAAAGGAAATAGATTCTCCCCTAGAGCCTATTGTGACAGGGCATCCCATCTGTCACCCTGATTTGGCCCAGTGAAACAGATTTCAGACTCTTAACTCCAGAACTGTAAGAGAATAAATATGTGCTGTTTTAAACCAAAACCAAAGCAGAACAAAAAGTGAGAGAGTTTGTTACCAAGAGACCATCTTTACAGGAAATAATAAAGGAATTGTTATATCCTGAAAAGAAAAGACAGTAGAGAGAAGCTTGGAAGTGTCTACAAATGAAGATTTTTATCAGAGAAAGTAACTAGAAGTATAAAAAGAATGTTTAACATAAGACATCATCTTTACACCAAAGCCAGATTAAGATATTATGAAAAAAGTTAGAGATTCATTTCCTAATGAGTGCTAATGGAAAAAAAAAAACTGAAGAAAACACATGCTAATTGAATAGAACAACACATTAAAATTATTGTTCATCATAATTAAATGGATTTTATATCAAGTATGGATGTGTGAATAACTCACACTAATAAACTAAAGAAGGAAAATCACATGATCACCTTGATTGACACAAAAGGCATTTGAAAATATACAACATCCTTTCTTGATAAAAATACTCTGAAGCATATGAATTAAAGGAAACTTCCTGAAAATGAAAAAAGATATATATGAAAAACCCATAGTTAACATTGTCCTCAATAGTGAAAGAGTGAAAGCTTTCATATTTAGGATGGGGAGCAAGACAAGGATGCCCATTATCACCACTGTTGTTCAATATAGTGCTAGAGATTCTATCTAGAACAATAAGGGAAGAAAATGAAATAAAAGGCATACACATTTGAAAGCAAGAAGTAAAACTTATGCTATGTGTGGATGATATCCTATAAATAGAATGTTCCAAACATCTACAACAAAGCTACTAGACATAATAAATTCATTCAGTAAAGTGGCAGGATACAAGGTGAATACTCAATATTCAGTAGTGTTTCTGTACACTAGTAAATAACAATTTGAGGAAGAAGTCAGGGAAAAATTCCATTTACAAGAATGTCTAAAAGACTCAAATATTTAGGAATAAACTTAACCAGTGAAATAAAGCAATTGTATTCAGAAAATTAATGCATTGCTAAAAGAAATCAAAGACCTAAATAAATGGAAGAACATTCTGTATTAAAGGATTGGGGGAATAAATTGTTATGATGTCAATTCTATGCAAATTGTTATACTGATTCAATGCAATTCTGATAAAAACTCCAACAGCTTTTTTTTTTTTAAGAAATGGAAAACACAATTATGAAATTATTTGGAAGGGGTAAGGTGCCCTGAATAACCAAAAACAACTTAAAAATGTAGAACAAATTTCAAGCAGTCTCACCTCCAGACTTTAAAGCATGTTTATCTAGCTACATTGGTAAAAAGTAGCATGGTATTGGCATAAAGATGGACATATTGACCAGTGAAACTGAACTGATGATTCAGAAAGAAACCCTCACGTCTATGGTCAGGTGTTTTTTGACAAGGGTGTCAAGGCCACTCAGCTGGGCAGAATAGACTCTTCAACAAATTGTGCTGGTGGAAATAGATATCATATCCAAATGAAAGAAAGAGGATCATTATTTCACATTATACAAAAATTAGCACAAAATGAATCAAAGACCTAAATCGAAATGTGACTACTATATAATTCCTAGAGGAAACTGCAAGAATACATCTTCAAGACCTGGTGATAGATGGGGGTTTCTTAAACCTTACAACAAAAGCATGACTACTAAAAGAAAAAGATGGATAAATAGGACATCATGAAATGTAAAAACTTTTGTGATTCAAAGGATTTTGTCAGTATGGTGAAAAGACAACCCATTCAATGAGAGAAAATATTTGGAAAACACATTCAGTAGTGGTTTGATTTCCATGCTATACAAAGAGATCATATAATTCAATAACAAAAGAGCAAGAAATACAATTCAAAAATGGGCAAAGACTTGGAAATTTCTCCAAAGAAGAAATACAAATGGCAAAAATGTTCATGAAAAGTATTTAACATCACTAACGATTAGGGAAATACAAGTCAAAACTACAATGTGATATATCACACCTAATAGAATGGCCTTTATTAAAGAAAAAAATGCTGGATGCTGGACATTATATATCCTGCCATAACCCACTGAATGGACTGAGGGAGAGTGTAAACTATAATGTAAACTATAATCCAGGCAGATCAGCAGTGCTCCAAAATGTATTCACCAAATGCAATGAATGTGCCACAATGATGAAAGAGGATGTTGATGTGGGAGGAGTGGGGTGGGGTGGGGTGTGGGGTATATGCAAACCTCTCATTTTTTTTAATGTAACTTTTTTTATGATCTATGTATCTTTTAAAAAGAAAGACAATTTTTAAGAAGTGCTGGAGAGGATGTGGAGAAATAGGAACATTCCTTCCCTGTTGGTGGGAATGTAAAATTGTATAGCCTTTGTGGAAGACAGTTTGGTGGTATCTCAGAAAGCTAAATATAGAACTGCCCTGTAACTCAGCAATTCATGTTCTAGGAGATCTCAAAGAACTGAACACAGTAATGCAAACAGACGTTTGCCCATTTCATGTTCATAGCAGCATTATTCACAATTGCAAAAATCTGGAAACAACCCATGTCCATCAACAGATGAATGGAAAATCAAAGTGTTGTATATACATATGATGGAATACTATGCTGCTGTAAGAAGAAATGAAATTGGTGCACATACGATAGCATAGATGTACCGGAGAACATTATGCTGAGTTAAATGAGCCAGAAACAAAAGAACAAATATTGTATGGTCTCACTATATGTGCTAAATACAAAGAACAAATACATAGAATTAAAACCTAGAGTAAATTTTATTAGGTGATAGGATGGGCTGAGAAGGTGTACTGATGTTAATGTATGTAGAATTTTTTATTAGCTTGAATTTAAAAGTGTGGAAATGGTAACAAATTATTGTGAATACAACTAAAATGGCTGGTTTATAAATGGAACTGTGGCTGAAAAGGGTAATCTAGGAATGAAAATGTTAATTGAAAGAAAGCTAGAGAATAATAGAGGTACTGAAAAACATAGTGAACCCAGAGGTTGATAAGGATTGTTAATAATACAAATATAAATTATTCTTCTATGATCTAGAACAAAAAATCTAGAACAAATATGCATCACTATTAAAAGGTGGTAAGAATATGGTGATACATGGGAAAAATACAATTCATTTAACTTATGGACTATAGTTAACAACAATATAGTAAAATTCTTAATTCAATTACAAATTAAATTCTATTATCAATAATAAACGTCAAAAATAGAGGTAATGGGAATTTTCATTTTCCACTAAGGAAAACACTCAAAAATTTACTGAGGTGATGACTGCACAACTCTGCATTGAAAGTGAGAGACTGAGTGTACACTTTGGATATGTTGTATAAATATAGGACTGTGTAACACAGTGAACCATATCATTGGAGATGAACAGTGGTTAACAATACAAATATGAGAGTGTTCTGTCATGAAATATAATAGATATACAATACTAATACACAGTGTTAATAATAGAGGGTGTATGGAAAAATATATACCAAGTGTATGCTATGGTCCATAGTTACTGTTAATTGGATCATCATATTATTTCATAATCTGTAACAAATAATCCACAGCAATGTAAGGTGTTAGTGGAATGGTGATGTATGAGAATTCTGCACATTATGTATTATTGTTTTCTAAGCTCACAACTTCTCTAATAAAAAATATATATTTAAAAAAAGAAAATAAAACACTTCTAATTTGAAAATATATATATACAGTAACAAAAGAAAAGTAAGGAAAGAAGAGAAGAACAGAGGAAGGCAAAGGGGAAACAAAATAACAAATAAAAGTAATTAAAGAGATACACAGATTTTGAAATAAGATATTTAGAAGATTAAAAAAATAAATCTTTGAGAGTCACAAAATGTGAGATTATAGGAGTAAAGTAAAACACTATCATTGGATGAGAAGATTTGGGGACATGTGGTAGTACACTAAATTATTTTGTAAGTTTTATTTTATCCAGGGTTGTGTAGTGAGGTTTATCATTTGCTATAAACACACTTAAGTTACTATTTAAGTATAATTTGATATAATTCACAGATGATTACTGCTATGTAACAATTTTTCATATTTTTTAAATCTGTGGTAGTGGTTAGATTCTTGTGTCAACTTGGCCAGAAAATGGTGTCTGGTTGTTTGGTCAAGTAAGCACTGGCCTTCTTGTTACAGTGACTACACTGTGTGAACTTTAGTCATTAGTAAGTTGATTAAATCTTTGTATGATTGCATTTTACAATCAAGAAAGGAAATTATATTTACAGTCAACTAAGGAAATGGCCTGCAACAATGAGAGACATATCACCCAATCAGCTGAAGGCCTTGAAAGGAGAAATGATGATTTCAGCAGTCAGAAGGAAGAATGTCCATCTCTACTTCAGACAGATTAGCCTGGGGAATTTGTTAAAAACTTTCATTGGGGTTCTCAGTTTGCAGCCTACCCTACAGAGTTTGGACTTCTATATTCCAACAGTCACAGGAGAAAATTTTATAAATTTCATATTTACAGATACATTTCCCTGGAGAACTATGACCCGTTACAGCTTGTTACTGGAAGTGTGAGAAACAGAATCTTAAAAAATAGAATTTCAGAATTAGTTTTGTGTTCTTTTGCAATTGCTTTCTATGCTGATTAGATTCAAAGGTACTAATTCCTCTATTTCCAATAATTAAGATGTGAAAGGTAATATATGATATGAGTTGGCAATAGAGATATGAAAATATCAACATTGGATATGGCTACTCAATGCTTATAAGAGACAAGACTCGGTGAGAGTGTTTTAAACACCTTAACAGAATTTTGTGGAGTTAACGATAAAATGATGTTGACTGGTTGTTTATAAATTAGTTGGACACATTTTTAAAAGAAAGGGATGAGCTCAAGCCTTCAAATTTGCAAATAAAATGCTGCATGAAGGATGTGAAAATGTTTATGTGTGCCTAGAAATAAAATCTTTTTTCCTGCAGCTGCAGACTTAAGATATCTTAAAATCAGAACAAGAGTCTCATTGTGTGAGTAGCACAGTTACAACAGAAACTAAATTCTAAATCTTGTAGGGTGTCTACAGTTCAAGTGAGAGCATTGACTGGAAGAAATGGGAGCCTGAAAGTTGAAATAGGGACATATGGATTGGTACTGACGTCAGAGGGGACACTGGAAACCTAAATTCTGCTGAGTCTTTGCCAGATAAACTAGTAATGGACTTCCCTGAGAAATCAGTCATCTGAACTCCATCCTTTATTGAGGAAACAGTCATTTAACCTCCAGCTTGCCTCGAGGAAACATACACATGACCTCCAATCTTATGTCATAATATTATCTGCAGGAACCTTGATATTTAACAGTCCCTCCTACAAGGCATTATACTGGTCCATTAAATATCATGTTGATTCAATCTAGGTCTAAAGTAGCCTCTATTCTAGACTTATTGGTAAGGCTTTGTGTGTCAGAGGATAGGAGATCAATTCAATAAAAATACAGGGGCCTTCCACCTAAGTGAAATTTCTAGATGTCCAGTCATGTGGTAAATGCCAACATATCCCTTCTGAAGTGAAGGATAAGCTATTGCATCTGGCTCCTCCTATTATCAAAAAAGACACACAATACATAGTTGACCTCTTTGGATTTTGGAGACAGCATATTCCTCATTTGGTTTTGATACTTCAGCCCATTTACTGAGTGACTAGAAAGGTTGCAAATTTTGAGGGGGGACCAGAGAAAGGGACTCTGTAACAGGTTCAGTCTTCTATGCAAATTGCTCTACCACTTGGGTTATATGATCCAGCAGATGCAGGGATGCTGGAAATGTCAGCGGCAAATAAAGTTACTTTCTGGAACCCTTAAAAGGACCCTAAAAGAGAATTACAATACACATCTTTAGAATTTTGGAACAGGGCCTTGCCACCCTCTGCAGATGACTAACCTCTTTTTGAGAAATAGCTTTTGGTATACTACCATATCTTAGTAGAAACCTAATCCTTAACTAACTGGCCACCAAGTTACCCAGAGATCTGAGTAGCCTATCATGAGTTTGGTGTTCGAACCCCCAAACCATAAGTCTCGGCATGAACAGCATGCCATCATAAAATGGAAGTAGTATATACAATATAGGGCTAGAGTGGATCCTGAAGACACAAGTAAGTTAGCTTAGGATGTGTCTCAAATGTCTTTGGCCTCCAATTCTGCCACATTACCTTCTTTTTCCAGCCAAAAATGTGGTCTCTTGGGGGGTTCCATACAATCAGTTGACTGAGGAGGAGAAAACTTGGGCCTGGCTCACAGACGGATCTGCATGATATGCAGGCACCACATAAATATGGATATCTGGAGCACTGTAGCCCATTTCTGGAGCATCCCTGAAGGGAAGTGGTGAAGGGAAATCCTCCAAGTGGGTAGAACTTTGTGCAGAGCACCTAGTAATTCATTTTGCTTGGAAAGAGAAATGGCCAGAGGTGCATTAGTCAACTGACTCATCAATTGTCACCAATGGTTTGGCTGTATGGTCAGGGATTTGGAAGGAACATGATTGGAAAATTGGCTGCAAAGAATTGTGGGAAAGCGGTATATGGATAGACCTTTCTGAGTGTACATGAACAGAGGATATTTGTGTCCCACATGAATGTTTACTAGAGGGTGACCTCAGCATTGGAAAATTTTAATAATCAAATGGAAAAGATGACCTGTACTATGGATAGCAGTCAGCCTCTTTCTTCACTCTTTTTACCTAATGGGTTCATAAACAATGTAGCCATGTTGGTAAGGATGTAGGTTATGCATGTGCTCAGAAACATAAACTTATACTCATTAAGGCTGATCTGGTTATAGCCACTGCTGTGTGCCAAACCTACCAGCAACAGAGAGCCAACATTAGTCCCCCAAATGGCACAATTCCTGGAAGAGATCAGCTGCATTCTTGAATGCAAGTTGTTTTCCTTGGACCACTTCCATCATGGAAGAGGCAACGATTTGTTCTAACATGATTAAATACATAATGCAGATGTGGGTTTTCCTTCCCTGCTTGCAATGTGTCTTCCAAAGCTACGTTCCATGTACTTAAAGAATGCTTTATCCACAATCATGTTATTCCACACAGCATTATTTCTGATCAAATAAACTACCTTACAGCAAATTATTTGGGAAAATGGGCACATGCTCCTGGAATTCATTGGTTTTACCACATTTCCTATTATCCTGGAGTAGATGGATTGAGAGAATGGAGGACTGGCCTTTTAAAGATACAGTGACAATGTCAACTAGGTGGCAATACCTTACAGGACTGGAGCATTCTTCTCTGGGAGGCTGTGTATGCTCTAAATCAGCATCCACTTTATAGTGGTACTTCACCTATATCCAGGATTCATGGGTCCAGAAATTAAGGGGGAAACATAAATGTGGCACTACTCACTATTACCCCTAGTGATACACTAGAAAACATTTTCTTCCTGTCCCTGAAACCTTATACTCTGGAGGTCAAAAGTATTCCAAAAGGAGGAATGCTTCCACCCATAAACAGGACATTTTAATTTAACTAAAAGTTAAGACTGCCACCTGGGAATTTAGGGTTCCTTATGCCTCTGAATCAACAGGCAAATAAGGGAATTTCTGTACTGACTGGGGTGATTAGTCCTGACTACCAAGGAAAAATAGGACTGCAGCTACACAGAGGAGGTAAAGAAAAGAGTTGCCCTAGGACGTGTCTTCGTATTACCATGCCCTGTGATTAAAATCAGTGAAAATTACAATAACCCAGTTCATGCAGAACTAACAACAACCCAGATTCTCCAGGAGTATAGGTTTGGGTCACCTCACTAGGCAAAGAACCAGGACAACTTAGGTACTTGCTGAGGATAAAGATAACATGGAATGGGTAGTGGAAGAAGATAATGATAAATGTGAACTATGACCATGAGTCCAGTTACAGAAATGAGGACTGTAATGGTGATGCATATTTCTTACTTGTTTTGTTATAGGTATAACTGCGTATGTGCATAAAGAATATATATTTTCTTCCCCAAACTATCCACTTATCACATGACATAAGCTGTATTTGATTCATATAAAAACATTTCAGTTATAGTATATCAAGCCTAAGAGGGAATATTACCCAGGGACTTACACCCTATTGTGGAGAGATTTAGTGCATTTCTCATTGTATGCAGGACAGTAGAGTACTGTTAGGTGATTAATATGACCTTTTTTTAGAGAGAGAGATTAAGTATGGTTTAATATGATGTGTATGGCTATGAAGTTGACAAGGGATGGAGTGTGATGGTTAGGCTCATGTGTCAATTTGGCCATATAATGGTGCCTGGTTGTTTGGGCAAGCAAGTACTCATCTCATTACTGTGAGGACATTTCTTGGTCTTTAATCATTAGTAAGTAGATTACATCGATGGATGATTACATCTGCAATAAGTTGATGAGATTGCTTCCAGAAAGGAGAAACATCTCATCCAATCAGTTGAAGACTTGAAGAGAAGTGATTATTTCAACATTCAGAAGGGAGAATTTCCATCTGTTCTTCAGCCTGCCAGCTTCTCCTAGAGATTTCATCATAATCTTTCAATGCAGTTCTCAGCTTGCAGTCTGTCTTAGGTAATTTGGACTTGTGTGTCCTCATAGTTGCAGGAGACAACTTGATGAAATCTCAAAATATTTACAGATATCTCCTGCTCTGTTTCCCTAGAGAATCCTGAGGAATACACTGTGCCCTAGACATTCAGTTGTGAATTATGCTTTATTTTTTTAAAAAAATGAAAGAAAATGACAGTGATATAATACATTTGACAAATAGTTGGGCAGTAGTTTTTAAAAATACTTTAGATTACATAAATGTTACATAAAAAATATAGGGGATTAGCCAGAAAGATATGTGGCCATTTATTAGGGTTACCATACATTGAGAAGAAAATATGTGGAACTTATCAAGTTTACTAGATATTGCTTGTAAAGTGAGCCTAATTCCTTATGGCCAAAAATGACATTTTGTGCATCATTCAAAAATCAAGGCTTATGGAAATCAGATGATCAACAGATGTTTACCTAAGAATATCCCACAGTAGGTCCAGTGTAGCCACAAATTGACACTGTGGCAATTTCCACATTATTTGATGTTGAATTGGCATAGACATACTCAGGAAATGATGGAATCCCCATACAGATCCCCACATTATAAAGTGGGTATTATTATGGTAGGAGGAGTCAATAAGAAACCCCTCTATTTTCCTTTCTCTACCAGAATAGTCATACAAAACAACACTGCATTCTATTGGAAATTGCAGGAATTATTATAGTGACATCAAAGACCTCATTAATTAACACAGAGGTGGTGGGTTCCTATCACATTCCCACTCAACTCACTTCTTTGGTCTATAATGAAAGTAAATGAATCTTGGATAATAAATATGGATTATTATCAACTTGAAAAAAATATATAGAGGGTTCCCATATGCTGTATTCCCTACCCCTCCCACACTTTTCCACATTAAAAACATCCTTCATTAATGTACATTTGTTACAATTGATGAACACATATTGGGGCATTGCCACTGAGTGGATTATAGTTTACATTATAGTTTACACTCAATTTCATACAATTTTGTAAGTTATGACAAAATATATAATGGCATGTATCCTTCATTGCAATGTCATTCAGGACAATTCCAATGTCCCTTACTCTTAAATATTTTACCACTATTGTAAATTTGTAAAACACAGTGCTATGGAATGGAATACATCTTATTAATTTTGGAGAAAATGTATTCATCTTGTAAAGAAACAATGCACAGTAACAGTGGCATAGGAGGTGAAACAGAAGAAGATATTTTGATACAAAATTTGTGACTGGAATTCATTCACAGCATTGTGTTTTTCTAAATTCTCCTCAACCATACAAGAAAAGAATATAAAATTATAATCAGTGGCTCTGAATTCAATTAAAGAGTGCAGTCTGATGTATTGTGACTAGAGAAACAGAAGTATTCTAAAGCTCACATACATAATTTTAAAGAAATTATTTAATTTGCTTTTATTAAAGTCCTGGTTCATATATTTAAAATATAGGTTAGTATTTATGCTTTTGTTGACATTTTTCTATATAGTGTTTTGCCTAAGGCTGCCTTCATATACCTATTTTTCAGGTTGCAGAGGAAGAGGAATCAGGTTGGGAGGTAAAACAGAGCATTATACAGATATGAACATGTTGAAGGATGATGTACATTTATAGGCTATACCTAAATATGTAGCAATACCAGAGTAATACTGTCAAGGTCACCACACTGAAGTGGGATATGCAGGTGGAGGTTTTTGACCTGCCTTGTACATGTGGAGTCCTTAAGAAACTGTGAACGTTGGAAGAGATCATGAATGTAAAAACAAAGACAGATGAAAAGCTAGCCACAATAAATGCATATTCTAGAATTTGCTCCCCAAGAATAAGAAAATGTAAGCAGTGATGGTGTTATAGACTAGCGATATCGACCAGACTCAGACTCTGAATAAAGTTCCAATTGAGAGCTTTATTAGCCACGTGGCAACTGCCTCATCCTATGCAGAGGAAAGAGCAGCCCCAAGTCATGGGGGGAGTTTGCTTATATAGGCTTTTAGGTTCAGGGCAGGGGGCAATAGCTCAGCAAGCAAGCACGTACAGAAGCAAATGTTTGCGGTTAATCAAGCACTGGGAATTCTATCAGGGGAGATAAGCGGTTGGGGAGTTTTTGTTATTTATAAGGGTCTGAGTCAGGTTGGTTTAGGGGCTGATGACACTTTCTACAGGAGGAGACCTTGAGATAAGCTTTTACAGTCCAGCAAGCTTGTTACAGAAGTGAGACATATGTGGTTAGGGGGCTGTGGAATTTTCCTCTTGGGTGGGGGTGGTCACAGGCTCCTACTTCTCCACAATGGAACATCACAGAACTATATTTCATCCACAGATGTTGAAAGAAAATGTACTTGCTACATGAGGGGAACCATAGACATACTCAATGAGCATTCGTGTTTTCACTATCTACACAAAAGTGCCCCATTCATAACGGTTTCATAGTGCAAAGGGTGGCTGATGGCAGAAAAGTGGTCATAAGTCATGAGTATAAGGAGGACAACCTCTGTACCAGAAAAAAAATTAAAATTAAAACCTTGTGAGACACATACTTGGAAGGACATGAAATGGCTTTTTGTTAGGGAGTTCATGATGGATTTAGGAACAATGACAAAAAATACAGAAGATAACAAGAACCAATTCTTAAGAAAGAAATATGTAAGTGTTTGGATATTCCAGTCAATGGTGGTGAGGATGATTCCTCATAAGATTCCTCATAAGAGTTGCCAGATAAGTGGAGAAGAATGTTGCGTACAGTCTATTAGCAAATGGTAATTAGGGAATCACTTGAACAAGAATTCCATTATAGTTATGTTGGTTAATTTCTCAGGCTTGCTGATTCATAACTCTAGAAATATAGATTAAACTGATCATTAGACCATTTAGATATACCCTCAGTAGTCCCTGTCTTCAGGTCATACACAACTTTGCTTAGTCCTCACAATTGTTTGATTGTGTTTCAGTCAAATCATCAGAAAATTCCCAGGGAAACATCATAACTCTATTAATCTATAGATAACTTAAAATGATCAAATTTAGTCATTTAGCTGGATATAATAGCATTATCAAAATTTTTAAACAAATCCATTTTACTGATACATATTAATAAATCATAAATCCATCAGTGTACAATCAATGGTATTCAGTATAATCACAGAGCTGTGCATTCCACACTTCAGTCATTTTAGAGCATTTTCATTATTCAAATCAAATATTAAACAAAACCAAAAAGCTCATCTCACAATCTCTGCTTCCTCTGCTGTGCTTGGCTGCTATTCTGTTTCCATCTCTTATTTATTTGTATTTATATTTTGTAAAACTGGTCTTTTTTTTTCTTTTTTTTTAAATGGTCTTATATGTAGATTATTACCCATATTTGTATTTTACTTGAGGTTTCACTCTGTTATACAGTTCCATGTTACATTTTTAAGTTTTCCACCTAGTAACACATATGGTCTTAGACTTACCCTTTCAACCATTGTCCTACCCATATAATAGCTCTGCTAGTTACAAATACTATGATGTGCTTTCACCATTTCTATTCATTTCCAAAGATTTACAAAAAAGGTTTTTGGTAAAGCATTAACAAAATTTTGATGGCAGACTATTGAGGTGTGCTAAGCTTCAACTTTTGCCAGGTGAGCATGCCCCTCTTCTTTTCCAAGCAGTTCCTTATTTCCTTTATGCAGTGATATTTTGCCCCTAAAAATCTGAATCTATTATCTTATTTCCAACAAGAAGCACAATGGGCCTGAGAACAGCAAGCAATAGACGAAGAAGGGGGCTCCAGGATGTGGTGGGAATGCATATGGAGATGAGGGTGGAGTGCATATAGGCTCTTGGAGTCTTTAATTTTATGTTTTTTTTTTTCCTCTGCTCACCTCCACTGTCAGATAATTTGGGGAGAATCTTTTTTAGTATAAAATATCATCAAGAGCAAAAGACCAAAGCAATATACATTTGAAAGATATAGACTTGATGCCCTTCATTGGACCCATTGGTAAAATTAGAAGCTTGTTAAATACTTTTGGTATTTAGAATACTAGGCCATAGAAATACTGAGTATCCTCAGTGATTTCCATACCTTGCTTGTATAATTAAAACTATCCTGCACTGAGTTTCCTGGGAGTCTGGATTTTCCTGTTCAAAAGATGGACCTCATAGATTCTATACTTCTCAATCAATGTATAACATAGATAAAGAAAAAAGAAATATCTGGGCCAGAAAGTGATGGTAATCACTAAAATACTCATAATTAACATACCATATACTAGAGAAGAAAAGCAATCCAATTGAAAAATTCTACAAATCCTTTCTGAAAGAACTGGGGTGTAAGGAAGTGAATCACAAAGCTAGGAAAATTCAGAAATCGGTGATAAACTATATCTTGCAAATCCATAAAAAGGGGTGAGAGATTATGAATATGCAGAAAGGTATAATAAAGCATAATAAATAAAATTGGGTCAGAGCATTGGTCATTTTTGCAAACTTTTGAAACCAGGATCAAGAAAGGAATAATAAAGTGATCCTCTCCAGAGAGTGTGAAAAATATTCATAATAGACTATTTTCCCCTAGACATTGGCAACAGCTTGTATAGGGCAATTTTTTCAATGTGAGAAGGTAGGTTCACAGGTCATGAACTCTAGAAACACATCATTCTGGTGAGGCTGAAATCCAGGTGGCATTTCCATCTACTTTCCTCCCTGAGGGCAGAAACTTTTCTAACTATATTACTATTACTCTCCTCAAGGAACTCCAAGTTCCCTGTATTTAAAGTTATGTAATTCATTCTGTTGTGTGGTGTGAGGTATTCCAAGGACCATGATGTAGAGAAATCCCTTTGTCAGCGTGAAATAAAATGCATCAACATTGTCCGATATATAATAACTTTTTTCAATGACATAAATGTAGCTTATAAGGTTGAGGAATTGCTCTTTTAATTTAATATTAATTTGTTTAAACTTATTAATATCTACATATGGCTTGTTTTAGTTTGCCAAAAGACTGCCAATGTAAAGTACCATAAATCTGTTGTTGTCTTTAATAAAGGGGATTTATCTGGGGTAAAATCTTACAGTTCCAAGACTTTGAAAAATCCAAATCAAGGCATCAGCAGAAATGCTTCATCACCAAAATCAGCTACTGTTTACCCTGGTGGTGTTGCCACATGGTGAATCAAGATGGTTGCCAATCTGCAAAGAAGTCTTTGTCTTCCCCTACAGAATCTACCATCTCTTGGAGCTCCATTGTGAACAATAAGGCACGGGCTTGTCTCTTTCTGGGTCTCAGCTCATTGAGCCTCTCAGGACTTCTGTTTCTCTGCAGTCCTTTCTCTGACATAACAGAATCAAACATGGCAGCTCCCTTTTTCTGTGTCTGTCTCTTTGTGTCTCCCTTTATATCAGACCCAGCAAGAGGGCAAAAACTCAACATGAATCGTACCCCACTGACATAATCCAGTCAAATGGGTCTCTCACCCACAGGAATGGATTAATTTAAAATATAATATTTTGCTTTTTGGGATTCACAAATTTCAAACTGTCACATGGCTCTTGGACCCATATTGATCATTCACAGATTTGGAATGAAAATAAGAAGCTCATATTCCAAGATTCTGTCTTCAAAGTTTTAAAATAAACCCTAGGTATATATATTTTTTCCCATGTTGAAAAAAACATTAATATTGTGGTCACAGGTCTGAAAGTAAACTATGCATACAAGATAGTGAAGTGCATAAATGCACATCTATGACTTTTATATAACATAGGCCTACCACCCAGTGATATCAGGAGATATGTCCAAGATTGAAAAATATTTGCCAATTTCCATTAAGGAAATGCAAAAGGCTTATTAAACCATTTACAAATGCATTTTTTAGTTGCCATAGGCTACTCTGGACCATTAGTAGTTGATGAAATGAACAGACAAAGAGACAAACAATTGAAGGAATTGAGCCAGTTTCAACTAAGACCCAGGTCACATAAGCCTCTCATTATGGCTTGGACATTTACTCATTCATACTATTGACTTTATAATAAGAAGAGCCAGGGAAAATGAATTCAGCATTTAAAATGGTAAAAAAGACTTATAGTCTCTCCAAAAAGAGAGTTCTGATTACAAGATGCAATTATGTCTTGTGGCAGTTAAAGTAAATGATCTTGTATCACAGATATAAGAAAGAGTAACATTCTTTCTGGAAATAAGGAAGTTTCTTGATTATGATAAAAATCTTTCACTTCTCACTGAATTGCTTGTAATTGTGTAAATAAATTATGTTCTCTAAGAACTACTTTCACAGCATCTATGCATTTTAATAACTTGCTTTTATTTACTTACCACTATTTTCAAACTCCTCTTGAGATTTTTTTTTGTTTTACTCATGATTAATTTAGGAGTGAGTGTATAATTTCCAAATACATGAATATTTTTTAGCCATCTTTCTGTAATTATTTCTATTTTATTCCCATTGTAGTTTGAGAGTACACCTTATAAGGCTTCTATGATTTTTCTTTCTTTTTTTTAAATTTTTTTATTCATTTTTTTAAATATTACATTCAAAAAATATGAGGTCTCATTCAACCCCACCGCCTCCACCCCACCACTCCCCCCACAGCAACACTCTCTCCCATCATTATGACACATCCATTGCATTTGGTAAGTACATCTCTGTACATCGCTGCACCTCATGGTCAATGGTCCACATCATAGCCCATACTCTCCCGTTTTCCATCCAGTGGGCCCTGGGAAGATCTACAATGTCTGGTAATTGTCCCTGAAGCACCACCCAGGACAACACCAAGTCCCAAAAATGCCTCCACATCTCATCTCTTCCTCCCATTCCCCACACCGAGCAGCCACCATGGCCACTTTTCCTACACCAATGCCACATTTTCTCTGTGGACCTTGGATTGGATGTGTCCATTGCACATCTATGTCAAGAAGAGGCTTAGATTCCACATGGATACTGGATGCAATCCTCCTGCTTTCAGTTGTAGGCACTCTAGGCTCCATGGTGTGGTGGTTGACATTCTTCAACTCCATGTTAGCTGAGTGGGGTAAGTCCAATAAATCAGAGTGTAGGAGTTGAAGTCTGTTGAGGCTCAGGGCCTGGCTATCATATTGTCAGTCCAGAGAGTCAAATCCCCTAGATATATCTTAAACCCCAGCACCAACTAAAATTCCAGTAAAGTAGCATGAAAGTCTAGTGAAGAGATCCCATCTGTGTCCAGCTCGATCATGCAGAAACACCAGCTCCAAAGAAGGGCCAACTGACATGGCAGTGAACCCCATCTGCCATGACCATAGAACCTGTGGGTCTCTTTAGCCCTCAAAAGAACCAATACCTAGGGTTGTATCTACTTTATCTGTCTCTGAGACTCTGCTCAGGTGTGCATAAGGGCAATCCTTCTGACAACCTCCAGACTCTGTTTTAGAGACTCATAGCCATATAAACTCATTTCTCCTTTCCATTTCCCCCTTACGTTAGGTCAAACAGCATTTTAAACTCCTGTTATTATAGGTAGACAGGGATATTCTGCTGGCCCGCATTGAACCTTTAATTCAAGGTCATTTTCTAGTTGCATCATAAGCTGGTACTTGGTAGTGATCCCTCGATGCCAGGGAGGCTCATCCCCAGGTGTCATGTCCCACGCTGGGGGGAAGGCATTGCATTTACATGCTGAGTTTGGCTTCAAGACTGGCCACATTTGAGTAACATGAAGGCTGTCAAGAGAAAACTCCTAGGCACAATGCTGCTCTAGGCCTTGTTTTTATTTCAGGCATATAGGCTCACAAGCATAGTCATTAGTATCAGGGGCTCACTGTTGGACCCTCATTCCTTCCTGGTCCTTACTGTTGCACCTGGGGGACTGCTGCTGCTCCCCTAGGGACCCCAACAGAGCACCACCAGCCAGGAACCCAGTACCACCCCAGCTGTTGTTTTTAATTGTTTCCACTATGAGTACATCCAAACATTACCATGTACCCCGGACATTTACCCTGTATAACTCCCTGTCAAACATATATCACCTGTCAATAACATCCTACACAGGTATTCCTCTGCTGCCATTGTTGAACCACTCTGTGATCCAAAACTTCCTGAAAAGTGAAGCCCAATATAATGTCAGGTTCCCTTACTAGTAAAATGGAATATAGCGATGGGTTTAAAGGTTAGATATAGAATACGTATTGAATTGGAAAAATCTACATCCTATCTTTTTCTTTTCTTTTTTCCTAATTATTGAGCTTCTCTTCACAAGAGCCTTAGACCACAGTAATTCATATATACAATATACAGTACTCCCACACCTCCACCATAAAACCTTTTCCCTTCCACAGAGATATTCTTATAACTTATTCATATATTTACTTAAACTGATGTACAGACTCTGAGACAATAGCTTTGAAACAAGGTGACATCTGTGCTTACATTGTGGTCCATACTTTAGGATATACAGTTTTCTGAATGTTTAGTTATCCTGTGTTTTACATTATGGTTTACATTATTAGTCTGTCATCCCCTATGTTTTTGGTGTAATATTACATGTTTTATATCCATCCTTGTGTACTCTCATGAAACTCCTCTCTTACCCCCACATTTACTTTGGTTCCATCCATTCAACATCCATTTTCCCCTCCCCTTGGGGCCCACAGCGAAAGCCAATCTCCATTTCCCGAAGAGCCATGTCCAGAGATACTTGCAACAGTGTTCAGGGCCTGACTTGCTCAAATGCCCTAATGCCTTGGGAGCCATCCTTTCTCTCGAGAGATACAGTTCCCTCTTTTTTTTTTTTTTTTTTATTTTAAATTTTTTTATTTTTTATTGACTTTGTAATAATATTACATTAAAAATATATATGTGAGGTCCCATTCAACCCCCCCTCCCACCCCCCCTCTCCCCCCCCCCCAACAACACTCGTTCCCATCATCATGACACATCCATTGGATTTGGTAAGTACATCTTTGGGCACCTCTGCACCTCATATACATTGGTTCACATCATGGCCCATACTCTCCTCTATTCCATCAAGTGGGCCCTGTGAGGATTTACAATGTCCGGTGATTACCTCTGAAGCACCATCCAGGGCAGCTCCATGTCCCGAAGACGCCTCCACCTCTCATCTCTTCCTGCCTTTCCCCATACCCTTTGTCCATTATGTCCACTTTTCCCAATCCAATGCCACCTCTTCTATGTGGACATTGGATTGGTTGTGTCCATTGCACCTCTATGTCAAGAGGAGGCTCAGATTCCACCTGGATGCTGGATGCAATCCTCCCATTTTCAGTTGTAATCACTCTAGGCTCCATGGTGTGGTGGTTGTCCTTCTTCAACTCCATCTTAGCTGAGTGTGGTAAGTCCAATAGATCAGATTGTAGGTGCTCCCCAGGATGTGGGTCCACCCCCACTCTCACTACTTGGGTCTCTACCCAATGGTACAACCCACCCTGGCAAAATGAGCATTCAGATATGCCCCAGGAGTCCACCCTGTGTCAGACCATCCCCTCTGAGCATCCTAAACAGATAACCCTCTTAATTATATTTTGATACGGTTTTCTCAGCATTTTACTCTCAACCAGCACCTGACTCTCTCCTATGTTTGTATGTTGCCCCTCCCTCCTCCCAATTTTTTGGGCACTATTTCCCATCCGTCCATTCCCAGTCCTCCTCAAACCCACAAAGCCCCACCCAAACGCAATCCCTTGCCCCCTTTTTTCTCTTCTTTCTGCTCATACTTATCACCAGCTCATCATAGATTCCACCCCTGCAGACGTCGGCTCACATCCTTCCTCCACCCCCCGTTTTCCTGTAAGCCTATCTTCCAGTCTCTAGCTCTCTGAGGCAGCTTGCTGATTTCATATAATTGAGGTCATGTAGTATTTGTCCTTCAATGCCTGGGTTGCTTCACTCAGCAAAAGGTTCTCAAGATTCATCTATGTTATCACGTGTGCTTGTAGTGTATTTGTTCTTACAGTCGAGTAGTAGTCCATTGTATGTATATACCATATTTTATTGATCCACTCATCTGTTGATGGGCATTTGAGTTGATTCCAACTTGTTGTGATAGTGAACAATGCTGTTATGAACATTGGTGTACATATATCAGTTTGTGTCTTTGCTTTCAGTTCTGCTGGGTATATACCAAACAGTGGTATTGCTGGGTCATATGGCAAATCTATGTTTAGTTTTTTGAGAAACCGCCAAACTGTCCTCCAGAATGGTTGGATCCTTCTGCATTCCCACCAGCAATGGATGAGTGTTCCCATTACTTCACATCCTCTCCAGCATTTGTATTCTGTTTTTTTCATAGCTGCCAATCTTATGGGAGTAAGATGGTATCTCATTGTAGTTTTGATTTGCATTTACCTGATAGCTAGAGATTTGGAGCATTTTTTCATGTGCTTTTTAGCCATTTGTATTTCTTCTTTGGAGAAGTGCCTGTTTAAATCTTTTTCCCATTTTTTAAATGGGTTGTTTATCTTTTTATTTTCAAGATATAGGAGTTCTTTATATATGCAAGTTATAAGTCTCTTATCAGATACATGGTTGCCAAATAATTTCTCCCATTGTGTGGGTTCCCTTTTTACTTTCTTGACAAACTCCTTTGAGGTGCAGAAGGCTTTAATTTTGAGGAAGTCCCATTTATCTATTAGTTCTCTTGCTGCTCATGCTTTTAGTGTGATATTCATGAAGCTATTTCCTATTACAAGGTCGTGTAGATGTTTCCCTACACTGCTTTCCAAGGTCTTTATGGTCTTGGCTCTTATATTTAGGTCTTTGATCGATCTTGAGTTGATCTTTCTATAAGGTGTGAGATGGTAATCCTCTTTCATTTTTCTACATGTGGATATCCAGTTCTCCAGGCACCATTTGTTGAATAGGCCATTCTCTTCCAGTTGAGAGGGTTTGGTGGCTTTATCAAATATTATATGGTTATATATATGAGGTTCTATATCAGGACTTTCAATTCGATTCCATTGGTCTGTGTGTCTCTCCTTATGCCAATACCATACTGTTTTCACTACTGTAGCTTTGTAGTATGCTTTGAGTCCGGTAGTGTGATTTCTCCAATTTTGTTTTTCTTTTTCAATATGTCTTTGGCTATTCGGGGCCTCTTTCCTTTCCAAATAAATTTCATGGTTAGTTTTTCTAGTTCCTTAAAGAAGGCTGTGTTGATTTTTATTGGGATTGCATTGAATGTGAAGATCAGTTTTGGTAGGCTAGACATTTTAATAATATTTAGTCTTCCTATCCATGAACAGGGAATATTCTTCCATTTATTTAGGTCTTCTTTGATATCCTTGAACAGTCTTGCATAGTTCTCGGTGTATAAGTTTTTTACCTCTTTAGTTAAATTTATTCCTAAATATTTGATTTTTTTATTGACTATTGTGAATGGTATTTGTTTCTTGATTTCCTCCTGATCTACCTCATTATTGGTATACACAAATGCTACTGATTTTTGCACATTGACTTTACTAAACTCATTTATGAGTTCTAGAAGCTTTGTTATAGAACTCTAAGGGTTTTCTATGTATAGGATCATGTCATCTGCAAATAATGACATTTTGACTTTTTCCTTTCCAATTTGAATGCCTTTTATATCTGGTTCTTGCCTCAGTGCTCGAGCAAGTACTTCTAAGACAATGCTAAATAGAAGGGGAGACAGTGGGCATCCTTGTCTTGTTCCTGACTTTAGAGGGAAGGATTTTAGGATTTCTCCATTTTAAATGATGTTGGCTGTGGGTTTTTCATATATACTCTTTATCATGTTCAAAAAATTTCCTTGTATTCTTATCTTTTGGAGTGTTTTTATCAAGAAAGGGTGCTGTATTTTGTCAAATGCTTTTTCTGCATCTATAGGTATAATCATGTGATTTTTTTCCTTCAATCTGTTTATACGGTGTATTACATTGATTGATTTTCTTATGTTGAACCATCCTTGCATACCTGGAATGAATCCCACTTGGTCATGCTGTATAATTCATTTAATGTGTTGTTGAATACGATTAGCAAGTATTTTGTTAAGTATTTTTGCGTCTAGGTTCATTAGAGAAATTGGTCCGTAATTTTCCTTTCTTGTGGTGTCTTTGTTTGGCTTTGGTACTAGGGTAATGTTGGCATCATAGAAGGAGTTAGGCAGTGTTCCTTCTGTTTTGATCATTGGAATAGTTTCAGCAGGATTCGTGTTAGTTCTTTCCAGAATGTTTTGTAGAATTCACCTGTGAAGCCATCTGGCCCTGGGCTCTTCTTAGTTGGGAGGTTTTTAATGACTGATTCTATCTCTTTACTTGTGATTGGTTTTTTGAGATCATGAA
The DNA here is from genome assembly GCF_030445035.2 of Dasypus novemcinctus. Classification (NCBI taxonomy): domain Eukaryota; kingdom Metazoa; phylum Chordata; class Mammalia; order Cingulata; family Dasypodidae; genus Dasypus; species Dasypus novemcinctus. Next base: position 2,640,267 of record NW_026688628.1, read on the forward strand.
TTTCTTCTTTCATCAATATGGGCTGCTTATGTGTTTCTAGGAATTTGTCCGTTTCCTCTGAATTGTCATTTTTGTTGGAATATAGTTTTTCAAAGTATCCTCTTATGATAGTCTTTATTTCTCTGGGGTCAGTGGTGATATCTCCTTTCTCATTTCTTATTTTGTGTAGTTGCATCTTCTTTTTTTCTTTGCTAGTCTCGCTAATGGTTTGTCAATTTTGTGATCTTCTCAAAAAACCAGCTCTTGGTCTTGTTTATCTTTTCAAGTGCTTTCTTATTTTCTATGTCATTTAGTTCTGCTCTTATCTTCATTATTTCCTTCCATCTTCTTCCTGTTGGATTACTTTGTTTTTTTTCTAATTCCTCCAAATGTGCAGTTAGTTCTTCAATTTTTGCTCCTTCTTTTTTGATATATGAATTTATGGCTATAAATTTCCCCCTCAGTACTGCTTTTGTTGCATCCCATAAATTTTCGTATGTTGTGTTATCATTATCATTTGTTTCAAGGTAGTCGTTGATTTCTTTTGAGATTTCCTCTTTGACCCACTGTTTTTCTAAGATTGTTCTGTTTAATTTCCAAATCATGGTGTGAAATCTGGGCCTCTGACCCTTGCAAATTTCCAGCTTCACTCCACTGTGGTCAGAGATATTATTTTGTATGATTTTGAGCTTTCTGAATTCATTAAGCCTTTCTTTGTGGCCTAGCATATGGTCTATCTTGGAGAGTGATCCATGTGCACTTGAGAAAAATGTATATCCTGCTGTGTTTGGGTGTAATGATCTATATATATCTATTATATCCAGCTCCTCTAATATACTGTTCAAATGGTTTGTTTCTTTAGTGATTCTCTTTTGAGATGTTCTGTCCACAGTTGATAGTGGTGTATTAAAATCCCCCACTATAATTGTAGATGCATCTATTCTTTCACTTAGTTTTTCCAGCGTTTGCCTCATGTATTTAGAGGCGCCCTTGTTAGGAGCATAAATATTTATGATTGTTCAATCTTCTTGCCAGATTGTCCCTTTCACTAAAATGTAGTATCCTTTTTTGTCTCTCACAATTGTTTTGCATTTAAAGTCTATTATATCTGATATTAATATAGCTACTCCTGCATTTTTTTGGTTATTGTTTGCTTGTATGATTGTTTTCCAACCATTCACTTTCAGCGTCCATGAGTCTCTGGGTCTAAGATGTGTCTCTTGTAGACAGCATATAGATGGGTCATATTTCCTTATCCAATGTCTCAGTCTGAATCTTTTGATAGGTGAGTTTAATCCGTTGACATTTAGTGTTATTACTTTCAAGGAATTATTTGTGATAGCCATATTTTGATTGGACTTGTGTTTGTCATATTTTGTTTGCTTTTTTTTCCCCTTCTCTTTTTGTCTTTTTTGTTGCTCTTACACTCTCCTCCAACTCTGCCTGTCCTGTTTTTTCCTTTCTTCCTGCAGAATGCCCTTTAGAATTTCTTGAAGGGGAGGTTTCTTGTTGGAATACTCGTTCAGTTTCTGTTTATCTGTGAATATTTTGAACTCTCCATCATTTTTGAATTCTAGTTTAGCTGGATAGAGTATTCTTGGTTGGAAATTTTTTCCTTTAGTACCTTGACTATATCATACCACTGCCTTCTTGCCTCCATGGTTTCAGATGAGAAATAAGCACTTAATCTTATGGGGCCTCCCTTGTATGTTTTCGTTTTCTTTTCTTTTGCTGCTTTTAGAATTTTCTCTTTGTCTTGAGCATTAGATAATTTGACAAGTATATGTCTTGGGGTGGGCCTGTTGGGGTTTATGATGTTAGGGGTGCATTGTGCTTCCTGGACATGTACATCTGTATCTTTCAGTATATTTGGGAAGTTTTCAGCCTGCAACACCCCTTCTGTCCCCTTTCCCTTCTCTTCTACTTCTGGGATGCCTATAATATATATGTTCATGTGTTTTGCATTGTCATTCAGATACCTAAGTCATAACTGGATCTTTTCTATCTTTTTATCAATCAATTCTACTATCTGTTTGATTTCCGATGTACTGTCTTCCACTTCACTATTTCTCTCCTCTGCCTCTTCTAGTCTGCTGCTATTTGCTGCGAGTGTATTTTTGATTTCTTGAACTGTGGTGTTCATTGCCATCATATCTGTTATCTTTTTGCGTATGTCTGCAATTTCCCCTCCAAGTGTTGTCTTCATGTTGTTAACCTCTTCCTTTACTTCATTAATTTTTTTGGTGATACACGTTCTGAGATCTTTTATTACTTGTGCGAAGTTCTGCTCCCCTTCCTGATTTTTAGTTTGTTCATTGGATTCAGCCATATTTTCCTGATTACTGGTTTGGTTTGTAGATTTTTGTTGTTGTCTGGTCATCATTTTATCTTGACAGGTTTAATCAGTTCCTTAGCTCTTTGTCTAGTCTTGGGGATTAATTAGCTGTTGTTTTTGTGTGTTATATCTTCTCTTTGTCACTTTGTTCTTCTTATTCTAATTTCTTATTGCTGGTTGAGTTCACTTTAAAGGAAAGCATTAGGGCCAGGGAAAGGCAATTGTGTAAGCAAGGGAAAAGTGTAAAGTAGTATTGGTGATAAATGTTAACAGAGCAACAGTATGAGATCTGGGAGGATGGATATTAGATTCATGTAAGTTATGTAGAGTTATAGCAGTAGGTAGAGTACCTATAATGAGGTAGTTGACTGAATTTTGGAGGAATATGGTATGAATTAAAAAGCTAGTATTTTCGTGAGAAAGGGAAAGAGAAAGGAAAGGTAATAGTTTCAAGAGTAGTTAACAGACAGAAAACAAAACAAAGGTATTAGAAATTAAGAGTTAGACACTTTTTGGGTCAAAGAAAGGGAGGTGAAATATAGGAGAGACAGTAGATGATGGAGGATATCAAGATGTAGGGGAAAGGGGATAGTGTAGGTAGCCAAAATCTATTCACACAGAAATAAGGCAGTGGAGGATGAGGAAACCCAGCAAATGTGAGGTGTTCCCTGCAGCACCTATTGTATAATTAAGACAAAATAAAATAAGAAGAAAATGAGGGACGAGAGAGAGAAAAAAACAGAAGAAAAAAAAGAGAAGAAAGGGAGAATGAAAAAGGGGGTGGGTAAAGGGCAGGGAACAGGTAGGGAAAAGAATAAAAACATATACACCAACCACAACAGCAACAACAACAACAACAAAAAAAAAACCCTAAATAACTGAAAAAAAAGACTTTGGGGGATACGCTGGGAGAAAAGACTAGGGGATAATGCAATGTTAGCAATCAGGACATTAAAAAAAAAGATAAAATGAAACAAAAAATAAAAAACACAAACATTGAGTGCTAGGACATTCAAGGACCTCAGATGGACTTCAGGACATGATGGATTCAGGGATGGAAATTCTGAGATATTGAAGACTCAAGAGGTGTGAGTCTCTGGGGTGTGGGCCACCAGGGTTTAGTGGACTCAGACCTGGCAACCTCAAATCTGGTCAACAGGGAGCCTGGGAGCACTGCAGTGTAACACAGCCTTCAGAGATCCCCGCAGCTGGGTGCCAGCCCTATGGGGGAAGTCAGATCTGCAAACTCTATCTTATGTGTCTGAACCCCTCAATTCACTCACTCACTGGGGTCTATTCTGTGGATGTATCATCAATTCGGCTTCAGGGCACCTCCCACCCTGTAAGCCCCCAGAATGGCCAGCTGAGGGTGCCTCTACACTGCAGCCAATTTAATGATGCAGATCAGAAGCCAGGCCCGGGGGTGGGGTTCCAGCCAGATATGCCAACAACAGAGTCCAAAACCGAAATTCCCAAGATTCGCAAAATATTCCCCCAATCGGCTTCCAGACGTGTCCCCCACCCCCGCCACACCCTGTAACACCCTCCCGGTTATGTCCCTTTATTGCCAGCAATCTAAGTCCACTGCAGATTGGCAGCCAGGCTTGGGGGGGCGGGGTTCCAGGTGGAAGCACTATTACTTGTATCCGCAATCAAAAATTCCACACTTCGCAACGAAACCCCCGTTTGTTTCCCCAAATCGGTCTGCAAAGGTGTCCCGTCCTGTCAACCCCTTAACAGCCCGCCCAGGGCTCACGAATTCCCCAGTACCGCAGAGCCTCCAAAAATCGCGGCTGCAGTGCTGGTTCTGCAGCTCCACCCACCCCAGGAGGGAGCATCCCACCCGCAGCTCTCACCTCCGTGCAATAGAGTTTCAATTATATCTTATAGACTAATCCTCTCCATTACCTTCCCACCAAATCGATGTCCAGACTCCTCCTGCCCTGCAAAAATCCCAAAACAGCCTGGTCCTGGAGAACCTCCAAAGCTGCCCAGCCACTTCTTTGCAGGAGAGACCATCAGGTAAGCTCACTCAGCCACCATCTTAATCGATTTTACTTTTGTTAAATTGTGTTTAATGGCCCAAAATGTGTCTTTTGGTGAATATTCCATGTGAGGTGGAGAGTGTACATTGTATTGTTAATGGGCAGAATAATCTATAAAGATCAACTAGAACAACTGATCGAAAATGGTTACCTATATCCTTACTGATTTAATGCCTACTTGATATATTAATTAGTCATATTATATTATCAAATTTTAAGTGATTTTATCTCTTTCCCCTGTTGATATTTTTAGTTAGGCCAGTAAAAAGAATTTATTGGGAAATGGGTTGAAGAACTGAGTTTTCTGAGAAATGGGACAGAAGGACAGGAATCCTCACTGAGATTTGGTGTGGGCCCTCTAGGTATGAGAATAAGTTCTGGCTTTTGTGGTTACCTTTTAAACTATTCATTATTCCACCCCTTGTTAACACTAAGGGAGGGGCCCCAGCTGTTATTGGCTGCCTTGCCAGTGGTGTCTGCTAATGGTGAGGACTGTTTGGAATATCTCAGGCCAAGGAGAGGTCCCAGACAGAGTTAACTCATACCTCAAGGTCAGAGTCAAGTTCTAGACAGGGTCTAAGGACAAATCTTCTCTTGGTTATATTCTCTGTCAGCGATGTTATGGCTCATATTTTCCTCATTTCTTTGTAATAACTTGCTTCAACAACCCCCTCAGAGAGCTCATACTCTTATTCTTAAGGGTGTGCTGAGGGGCAATGGTCATTCTTCTGTATTTACTTCCTGCTAGTTAGGGTAGTAGTCACTGCGTGACAGGGTGTACACTGTTCTGGCTATTCCACTAAGGTCAAGGAAAGATAGATGGGTCCAACACTGGTTGGAACTGGATGAAATCCCCATGTGACTAATTAGGCATTGATTTTGTAAGAAATAAACATAATTAGAATTTTGAAGGTGCATGGACCCTCTAAGAGGATAAAGAAGATGGTGGAAAGTGGGTTCCAAAGGTGGCCAGCTATGACATACTGGACCATGAGTGAGAAAGGTCAGGTGCTTTCAGAGGCTATATCCTCACAAAATTGATGGGAAACAGCCTTTTCCTTGAGTTATTTTATGCTGTTGGTTTACTTTAAGGAGATACTGTGGTAGACCTTTGGGTTTTTGTATAAACTGCCAACCCCAGGTTCCACAGCAGTGGTTATGCTTAGGACAGCTGGGAGAGGGCTCAATTTATGTCTCCTCAGTAGCAGGGCTTCCCTGGATCCCCTGTTGATTTTATCAGTTTTGGTGCATATATTTTGATGTTTTGTTTTTACGTACAGAGATCTGTCTCCTTTTTCATTATGCAGTACAGCTTTTTATCCCTGATTTTTTTTCCTTATAGTCCAGTTTTGATGCCTGAAATTGATATAGCTAGTCCAGATATATCCTTGTTAGTGATAGCAAGATATATCTTTCTCCATTCCATAACTTTTTTAAAGACTTATTTTTAATTTATTTTTCTCCCCTTCCCCCTGTTGTCTGCTCTCTGTGTCCATTTGCTGTGTGTTCTTCTGTGACCACTTCTATCCTTATCAGTGCACTGGGAATCTGTGTTTCTTTCTGTTGCATCATCTTGTTGTGTCACCTCTCCATGTGTGTGGTGCCATTCTTGGGCAGGCTGCACTTTCTTTCACACTGGGTGGCTCTCTCCTTATGGGGCAAACTCCTTGCACATGGGGGTTCCCTATGCAGGGGACACCCCTGTGTGGCATGGCACTTCTTGTGTGCATCAGCACTGCACATGGGCCAGCTCTACATGGGTTAAAGAGGCCTAGGGTTTGAACCACAGACCTCCCATGTGGTAGGCAGATTCCCTATCCATTGGGCTAAGTCAGCTTCCCCATTCCATAACTTTTAACCTGCCTGCACATATATATTTAAAATGAATTTCTTGTAAACAATATATATATTACTTTTTTTCCACTCTGATAATACTTGACTTTCCCCCCCAAGATGACTCCCTCATCTGTCTGCTTGCTGTGTTTGCTTATTGTCTTTGCTAATGGTTTCTGCTTGTCTGCTCATTGTGTCTGCTCATGTGTCTACTCATTTACTTTAGGAGGCACCAGGAACCAAACCTGGGATCTCCCATGTGGGAGGTGGGTGCTCAACCACTTGAGCCACATCTGTTCTCTGCTCATTGTGTCTCCTTGTTGTGTTTGCTTGTTCATCAGTTCATTGCATCAGTTTGTCTTCTATAGGAGGTACCAGGAACTGAATCCAGGATATTCCATGTGGGAAGTGAATGACCAACTGTTTGAGTCACATTTACTCCCCCAATCTTTGATTTTTAATCTTTTTCTTTTATAGTTAAATAATTCACATTTAAAGTATTGATTGATATGTTTGGCTTGATTTCTGATTTCAGCTTGTCACATCTGCATTCTTTTCAATTCTATATACTCTATATGTTTCCCAAATTAACCTAATTTGTACCCTCATGGCAAGCAAATACACACATCCAAAATAATTAAAATTATCTATGAAATATTTTTTATTCAGTGATAACAAAGACAAAATTGTGGAAAATAGACCCACCCTGAATATGTGTTTTAAATTTGTACACCCTGTCATAGAAATGTTCATCCCATACTCCAGTTCCATTTATGAACAGTACTTATATCCATCTGACACATAATACACAAAATTTATCCTATTACCACAGTTTAAAATTATTTTCTTGAATTCCTTATTTTTTAAGATTTATTTATTTCCCCTCCCCCCCATTGTCTGCTCTCTTGTGTCCATTCACTCTGTTTTCTGTGTCCACTTGCATTCTCAGTGGCACTGGGAATCTGTGTCTTTTTTTGTTGTGCCATCTTGCTGCTTCAGCTCTCTGTGTGTGCAGCACCAGTCCTGGGTGGGCTGTGCTTTTTTCATGTGGGGTGACTCTCCTTGTGGGGTGCACTCTTTGTGCATGGGGTTTCCCTCATGGAGTACACCCCTGTGTGGCATGGCACTCCTTGCACATGGCAGCAAAGAACATGGGCCAGCTCACCACATGGGCCAGGAGGCCCTGGGTTTGAACTCTGGGTCTCCTATATTGTAGGCAAATGCTCTATATTGTAGGCAGTTGAGCCACATCAGCTTTCCCCATATTTTTTACTATACAGAATAAAATCACTATAATGTCCTCTTCACCACCTAGCCTGAGTGACCTGTATCTTGTTTGCCAATCTTGCCACATTTTGCATACCTTCAGTGGGATATAACTTCAGAGTTAGTGGAGGTATAAGGGGAATTCTAATTTCACAGACCACAAATATTAGGTAGTAAGAGAGTAAGAGGTGGGAAGTGTTCATGATGCCAAAAAGACGAAGCCAAACCTACTAAACAGAAATATTCCTGTGAATGTGTGTGTCACAAGCTTAGTTAGTATCAAACTAGCACATTACAGACCAAGAACTTTTAACCTTGCCTCTGTCAAAGTCCTACACATCCTGTCAGTATATACATAAAACACCATTTGTTTATACAAGTTTAATCTCTTAAAATGCACATTGACTATTCCCTGATCTACTGAAAGGGTTTTATCAGAAGTTGGAAAATGTTCTCAATCTTTTCATGCATCATGTTCTTGGATTTTGATTTACTTTTGATTTTTCTGCTTTAAGATAAATTGGTTTGTACTTCTTCCTTAATTTTTCCATTGGCTTGTGCTTTGAAACATTAGGCAATATACATTATACAAAACTTGATATCTGAATAAAGCACTCATATCAAGAAATTGGTATGCAAATAGTAATTTTCTTTATTAGTAATAAATAACTACAGTTTTCTGTTTCTTCTTTGACTAAAGGATTTCTTTTTTGAGTAATTAAGTTTACAAGTAATAATTAGTTTTTGCTCTTTTTGTTCCTACAGAAACTGCTATTTTTCATTGAGGCAAATTATCCTGCTTAAAGGTTTATTTCATCATGCAACCAGTATAATGTCTGCTGTGGAAAATTTGTGAAGTTTTCTTTGCATTTTCTTATTTTGCTAAGCTGTGTAGAGAAAAAAGTTCATAAATTTCCAGAGAAACCAATTGTGGAGACTTTACAAAATCTGTGATCTTGTTTCATTCTTCCCTTATTAAAATTCAGTGAGTCATTGCTCCAAGAAATTCACATTTACCCATAATCACAGAAACAATTGTGCTCCTAAATTCTTTATAAACATGGCTATTATTAAGGATGATTACATGATGGGTCATATCTCTCAGGAGACCTAGAAAACTGGTTATTTCCCCCATCTAGGGAAGCCAATTTTCTTTCAACTCCTTATTGATGAGGAATTTTTCACTATACTCTTGTGATTAAATTTGTAATAGTGCTTATTAGCAATAAAATTAACAAAGGTTTTTGGTTGTTAAACTTAACAAACAAGAACTATTCCAAAATGTTTCATAGTTACTTGTAATTCAGTACATTTTCAATTTTATTTTAGGTCATAAATATAACTCATTAATATAACAATATATCCATAAGTCAAGCAACCACAGTAAAATTATATTTTAAGGGTTTATAAAAATATTGCATGAAGGAAAGTTGTTTGCTATTATTGATGTTTGCTTTGTAAGTTCATAACTTTTACTATACACTTATTGTTTATGTATGTTCATGTATGCATGATATACTTCAATAAAATTTTTAAAAATTAAAAAATATCAACAAGAAAAACAAACCAATTTGGCCAGTAGCCAAATTGGGAATCACTTTAAAATGAATTGTTAAAAAAAAATCAAGTAAAAGAATTTGTGACTCTTACCAAAAGTGCCTCCTTGCAATTGGAAGAGTCCAAGGAATATTGTCAATAACAATAATGTTAGGAAAAACATTAGATCATGAGTTACTGTTTGCACAAACAAATTATAGGAAAGTAACCCATTTGTCATCATTCTAAAATGTGCTTATTAATTTCTGCCAACCAGGAGAGTATCAGAACATGGGAAGCCCTAAGAAGTTCTAAGGAAAGTCTTGGAAAAGAAGACTCAAAATTAAAAGTATCCAAATAACCTTACAGGTTCTCAACTAGTTGGCAGGTAGTGTGTGGTGAGTAGAGATAAGTCAAATCTATGAAAACAGATGTCTTCCTTGACTTAGTATAAGACATTTTTAGCTTAACCAGAGCCAGGTAACCTCACGAAGCCCAGGAAAATCTTTGCCAATTTTCATAATCACTCCATCTTCCTGGTCTTTATATTTATATTCAGGGCAAAAATAAGTAAATATATGAAGGATTGCCCAGCTTCTTAGATGCAGAAAAATTCCCCAATATGGCAAGGATATTGAGAGAGAAACAAAATACATTGAAGAATTGGACAAGTTTGGCATCTGAAGATGACTATGAGTGAAAATGATGGCCACACATCCAATAAAGCCATACTAATATTTTCATGAAATTTAGCACTGGGAAGAGGGTAAGGGTAGGAAAAATACTTGCAAAAATATATTACCTGAGATTTCTAGAAATATGGAAGTACATAATTTAATATAATTTACATAAATCATTGGTTCTTGTGTTTTTCTCTTTCAGGGTCTCTTTGCACTGTAAAAATATTTGAAAATCTTAAATAACTTATATTTCTGTTGTTAATATCTAGGGAAATTACCATCTTAGAAATTAAAGCTGATACATGTATAACATTTTAATTATAGAAATAAAAAAGTATTATATTTTAATGCAATAATGTATATCAAAAAGTTATTTTCCAAAACTAAAATTCATTTTGAGGAAAGAGAGAAGTTTTCTTTTTTTTTTGAAATTCAGTATATTTCTGGTTTACTGGGGAATAGGTGAAATATATCTGTTTCTCTATTAATTTTTTTGCAATATATTGATTTCGTTGAAGAGTCTGAAGAAAAGATTGTGTCACACAGTTCAATGTTTAGAGAAGTAAGAAATATTTGTTTTGAGCTTTAACATGACTTATAATATTCTTTTATAAAAAAATAATACTCTAAAAAAAACAGTGAGAAAATTTCTTATACAATAGTTCCAATTTGGAATAAATTTTTATTTTATTAGATTTGTAACATCAAGTAGTGTTCATCTGCAAAATATTTGTTCACAGAATGATTTGCAATTCTAAAATAAATCACATTTATTAATATCACCAATCCTGTCAGACAGATCTTTAAGTTTTGGGAAGTTCTCAAGCTCATGTGTAAGTTACAATTTTTCTAAAATTGATTTTTCTCTTGAAACAAATTTCACCATGATTTTAGTAGTTATTTTCATTATAGTCATGTTATTATTAGGAGCAGTTGGCTTATCAAAAAATTCTTGGAGAAAATAGAGAGTTTCCATATATCCCACACTTGTTTTCCTTATTATTAACATTTTATATTTATTTCTTTATTTCTTTATTTCTTCGTTGATCTTCTGTCTAAAGGGTTGATCCATTATTGAATGTGGTGTATTGAATTCTTCTATGAGTAATGTGCCACTATCTATTTTTCCCTTCAAATTTATCAATATTTGCTTCAAATATTTTGTAGTTTTGCTGCATATATATATATAGTGGCTTATGTATGCAATTGTTGTATCTGTCTTTAATTGATCCCTTTATCATCATATAGTGTTATTTGTCCTAGGCAGCACTGTTATTTTTAATTATAACTGTTATTATTTGCAGAAAAAAAATTAAGAATGAAATAATTAAAAAAAAAGAATAAACAGAGTAACCATATAACCCCCCCTACACACATACAGTTTTCCTTATCATTAATATTTTACATTAGTGTGGTACCTTTTTACAGTTGATAAACCATTATTATTATTTATTTACAGAAAAATCATTAAGAATAAACAGAGTAACTATATAACCCCACCACACACATACAGTTTTCCTTATCATTAATATTTTACATTAGTGTGGTACCTTTTTACAATTGATAAACCAATATTATTATTATTATAGGGTTAAATATAGTCCATATACATGTATACTGTTCCCATTCCCTTCTGTCACCCCTCTTTTTTTTGTAATTATTACTTATTATATCTTCATACTCTATATATCCCCAAACATAGATTATCTTTAATATTTATGCACTTGAAGTTTAGAAATTGTAAAATATGGAGTTACATACCAAAAACCCAATACATTATTACTTGTTTTTATAATTACAAAGAAGGTTTCCGTTACCAGAGATCTTAAATTTTTATGCAGTTCAACCCACTGTTAAATTTTCTTTAATATCTGTCTGTAGAACTTGCTTAAAATTTGAAGGGCAGCACAAGTGGTGAAAACTCCCTCAGGATATTTTGTTTGTTTTAATATGGGGATGCCATATTATTCTTCCCCTCATTTTTGAAAGTCTGTCTCACCACATATAATATTAGAAGTGAATCATTTTCTGTCAACACTCTAAATATTTCACCTCAACTTATGTTTTTGCCTTCTTGGTTGTGTCTTCATTATTTCTGTTGAGAAATTGTTGTTTAATCTTATTGGGACTCTCTTGAACAAAGCACATTGCTTTACTCCTGCAACTTTCAGAACTCTCTCCTTGTCCTTGGCATTTGACCGTGTGAACACAATGTATCTGGGCATGGTTTTCTATGACTTTATCCTGTGTGGTGTTCTTTGGCTTCCTTGACTGTGCATATACATGTATTTTATTACATCTGAGAAGTGTTCTACCATTGTATCTTTGACTATTCCTTCTGTCACTTTTTATTTTATTTCTGTGTCTCCCACAAAGCATGTAATGTTATTATTGATCTTATACCATGTGTCCATTCCATCATGTATAGAAGGGACATTCAGATTCCTGTAAACAGGGAACTTCATACGGCTAGTAGCATATGCCACAGACAAGACACAGGCTCAGAAAATAGAGAGGAATACAGATTTTTGTTTATGGCTGATCTTTGTGGGATAGCTGGACTTGGCACAAGAAATATCAAGATAAAATATAGAAATGTATATTCTATTGAATAAGAGCGATAGAATAAAAGACAAAAATATGAAATTCTGTCCCATCCAAAGGAAAAGCATAAAACATCAGAAACAATTTAGAATTAAGACAATACATAACAGACAAAAAATGTAAAATTGGTTTTAAAAATGTTCAGATAAAAGCACCAAGAAATATGGCATATCAGGGAGCCATGAATTAATATAATGAAAGAAACCAAACAGAATCACTGGAATTGAAAAACACAATAGAAGAAAAAAAATCCCCAGATGGTTTCAATAGCAGATTAGTCCTGACAAAAGAAAAAATAAGTACGATGAAATGTAAGATGATTGACATGATTGAGGCTGTGAGGACTTTGCTCACTCTAAATTCTCATGCATTTTGTTGGTAATGCAAGACAATTTAAAACATTTTGCAAATGGTGAGAACTTTCTTATAAAACTAATTATCATCTATCCTATGAATCAACAATTTCAGTCTCCATTATTTGCACAGTAGAACTGAAAATTATTTCCAAAGGAAGTTGTGTAAAAGTGTGTATAGCAGATTTACCTTAATAACGAAAACATGGTATGGCACAGGTATCCATCAAAGAAAAGGTGGTAAGCAAACTGTGATATGTTTAAAAAATATAATATTACAATTTAAAATGAGAAAAAAAAAGGGCTCTTACACAAAAATTTACCATTGCATGATGTAATGTATATAAATGTTTAGAACAGGAACATTGAATCTATGATAACAGATGACTAAATTAATAGAGTAGTAGTTGTCTACAGAATCAATTACTGCCATAAATTCAATAGACTGGAAAAAAAATAATCTGAAACTCCTAGATGCTGGTGAGGACTAGAAGCAAGAGAGAGACTTACCTACAACTGTTTTGTGTACACAAGTTGGAAACCATTTGATATTGTACCAGTCAACTAAGACCATATGTCACAGTAACCAATAAAACTTAAGTGTTGATGATGAGAACAGCTAAGATTATTTTCTACTTGTGACACATATCCCATGTATGTTGTCCTTGGCATTGCTGCACAGAATCCACATACTATGTCCAGGCTACAGAGCAGCCACAATATGGGAAGGTAATGGTCCTGTGGAGAAAGAAGAGATATTTAAATGTATCAATATGCTGAGGCCTGTATTTGTTGAAATTTATTTCCTGAAGAAACGAAGTGACCAAGTCTGCTTTTCATGAATTGGGATGTTATAATCCTCTCTTAAGAGGGGCACCACAGAGAGAGTCATCATAGAGAGATTGGACCTTTTGAATACTGGTCTAATTAGGCTTTATTAAATTAGAACACATATGCTATGACCCTGCATTTCCAGTCAAGAGTGTGCTCTCTTGCTAGGTGGAAGAAAAGGTCATGGAAAATGAGAAAAACACAGTAAAACTCTATGATTCTGGGGTGTTTACATTAAGAGATTTTACTATCATGGGTTTTATAAAGCATGATCTTGTGCACATATGCATTCCTAGACCAGTTAATCCATCAGGAGACTTCCCTATCAGGGATCCAGAAATGAGCCTTCCTAATGCACCTCTGCTGAAAAGTCCTCCTCAGAGGGAGGACGGGGAGAACTTGAAGATGGTTTCTCCACCATGACTCAGTTCTCAGTATTTTTTCACTTCTAGACACTGGGACCATAAACCTGCAGGAGCCTTTTGTTCAAAGGTCCCTCAACAATGAGATGATCCCATGTCTGTGTTGGTCCATCTGAATCTTCCTTTCTGGCGCGACTCCATTGGGAAATGGAACAGGGGCAAATAACAGCTCCACTTAGCTCAAACTCTCGCATATACATTTTTGGTAAGTGATTAATAATGACTCTAGTTCTATTTTGGCCTTAACATTTTAATTAACTACCATTGACCCCCAGTAGCTCAACTCATATTTGACCAAATTAGCACCCAAAGCAGAGTAGTCAATTAAACATAGCGATGCCCTTGGAAAGCAGAAGGTTTAGGGATCTTACAGGGCATTCATAGGAGATGCTATCAGTACTGTAGGCTCTCACAAGATTAAAAAGAGAAATAAAAACAAAATAGGACATATACAAACCTAAAGATAAAATGACTAATGTATGTACTACCTTGACAGTAATAAAATTGAATGTTAATGGATTAAACTCTCTGATCAAAAGACACATTGCCTATATATTGTCTACAGGAAATTCAGCTTAAATCCAGGGATGAAAGGAGGTTGCAAGTGAATAGTTGGAATATGATTTTATATGTAAACAACAAACAAAAAAGGGTGGGAGTAGCTATACTAATATCAGACAAAATAGACTTTATTTTACTTTTCTTTTTCTATCTTGACATTTATTGCATGACTATTTGTATTATGGTATAATTAAGTTACATTATGGTTTACACTTTGCACTGTATAGTTTTATAGGTTTTGACAAACTCTATAATAGCTACAATACAGGGCATTTTTAGGGCATTGGGGTTGTTCTGTTTGATATTGCAATGGTGGATACAGGTCATTATACATTTTCTCAAAGCCTAAAGCTTTGCATTTATTTTTTGTTGTTGTTGGCTTTTGTTTTCTTGTTCTTCATGTACATTTTATTTTTTAAATATATTTATTTTTTAAAAGCTACTTAGATTATACAAAATGTTGCACAAAAAAATATACGGGATTCCCATATACTCCACTCCCCACACCTCCCAACCTGCCCTATATTAACAACTTCTTTCATTAGCGTGGTATATTAATTGCAATTGATGAACACATTTGGAGTATTGCCACTAAGCATAGATAATAGTTTATATTGTAGTTTACCCTCTCTCCCACTCAATTCTGTAGATTATGGCAGGATATATAATGACCTATATCTGTCATTACAATGACATTCAGGACAGTTCCAAGTCCTGAAAATGCCCCATATTATACCTCATTGTCCCTATTGGTGCCTTTAGTATCTCCAGGGGCTACTGTCTTCACATCAATTACATAATTTCTTCCATTTTGGAGTCATAATATGCCTATAGGAGAATACAATCAAGGCCATTTGATTCCATATTTTGTTTCCCAATTCTGAAGATTTGGGATGGTAATGCCCACTCTACCTCTGATTGATAGGGGACCTTGATCCCATATGGCTAACTATTGGGACTCTCTTGTTCACAGTTATAGACTCTCTCAGTTCCTTGATATGGTGGTTGTTCATCCTCACTTCCTTTTAGTTTTCCTGGGTGAGTCCAATGAGCTGGAGAGTGGGTGTTGCAAATCCGCTGAGGTTCAGGGCCCAGCTGACACATGAAGTGCACAAACATTCAAGTCTCTTGGATGTACACCTACCAAATCCAGCACCAACTATAGGTTCAAATAAAAGGGACAGAAGAGGCACTTGTAGAGAAGTCACATTTGAGTCCAACTCTGTCACACTGGGGAGCACAAATCCAAAGTAAGGCCCACTGGCAAGGCACCAGACTCCAGAGTTATCTGCCATGACCATAGAATCTGGGTGTCTCCAGAGCCCTCAGGAGTCCTGCTATTTGGTGTAGTATCTACTTTGGCAGTCTATATCCTGCTGAGATGTACATAAATATTACCTGTGAGATCACCTCCTAACTCACTTTGAAGTCTCTTAGGCATATAAACTCATGTGTCTTTATTATTTCCCCCTTTTATTCAAGGTCTTTTTCCAGTTGCATTGCTCCGTGGTGTTTGGTAATATTTCCTAGTTGCCTGGGAGTCATGACCTACACTGAGGAGAAGGTAATGCATTTATATGCCAAGTTTGGCTTAGAGAGAGGCCATATTTGAGCAACAAGGAGACTCAGGTGGTCACTCTTAGGCACCCTACTGTACTAGGCTAAGTTGTAATTTGAAGAGCAAAGGCTAATAAGCCTGTACGTGGGGGATTGTTCCTGTTCCGTTAGAAAATGTTGCAGAGCTCCCCAGGAATGGAATTCAATATTCCTTGAATTCTTGCATGAATCTACACCCACTGTGACAATGCCCCATGGACATTTGAACACATTTATGTACCTTTTATGTATGCCCAGGTGAACTTCCTCCCATGTATTCCCCATGACTGATACCCCACATCAATGATCCTCCCCTGACACAGTTGTAACCCTTCTGTGGTCCAAAATTTCTTGAAAAATGAAGCCAAGAATATCGCTAAATACTATTAAAAGGAAAATGATATAATACCAAAAGATTTAAACATAAGAAATGAAATAATAACAATTTAGAAAAATCAAAAGTAGAAGAAAATTTAAAAATTGGGACATTAAAAATTAATGAAAAGTATTAAATTTTTTTGATGTTTTGTCTTTCATCATTGTAAGGTCTGTTGTGCTATATGTACAGTAACATTTTATTCTATTTATTCCCTCATTGTCTTACTTATTTTCATTTTGTCTTCAAAGAAGTTTTAGGTCACATAGACTCATATACAGAACACAGGTGACTCCCATGGACCCAACATCCTCCTTCTTTCCCCCCTTCCCATATCAATAACTTTTTCAAATGTGGATGGTACATTTGTTACAACTAATGTACAAATATAGAAACAGTCACTGACCATGTCAATGGTTTACATTATGGTCTACTCTGTAGACCATACATTTTTATAAATTTTAAGAGCTTTCCCAACATTGTAGTTTCATCGACATACCTGCCAATCCCCAGTGTTCACCTGCTCCCTCCCCTAACCCCTATCCCATTTCCATGGATCATCTAACCCACCCTCCCTACCTTACACCCCTGTCAAACTTGCATCGCCAAACCCAATAGTATCACTACACCTCATCATATCCCTTCACTGCCCAACTATTCATTTCGACCTTATCATAGATTTTGCTCATATGGACACTGGTTCACAATCTTCTTTTTCCTATTTCCTGTAAACTTATCTTCCAGACTCTAGCTCTCTGAGTCTTCTTGATATGCTTAATACATACCATTGAGGTCATGTAATATTTGTCATTCAATGCATGGCTTGCTTCACTAAACATAAGGTCATCCAGATTCATCCATGCTATCCCATGTGTTAGTACTGTATTCCTCCTTACAGCTGAGTAATAGTCCATTGTACGCATATAACACATTTTGTTATTCACCTGTTGATGGGTGTTTGGGTTGATTCTAACTTTTGGCAATAGTGAATAAAGCCACAATGAACATTGGTGTGCATATATCTGTTTGTGTCCTCGCTTTCAATTCTTTGGGGGTATATACCCAGCAGTGGAATTGATGAATCATATGGTAGATCTGTCATTAGTTTTGGAGGGACTGCCAAACTTCCTCCATAATGGCTGGACCATTCTACATTCCCACCAGCAGTGGATGAGAGTTTCCATTCCTCCATATCATCTCCAACACTTTTAACCCTCTGTTTTTTTAATGACCACCAGTCTAATGGGTGTAAGATGATATCTCATTGTAGATTTGATTTGCACTTCCCCTCTAGCTAGTGATGTTGATCCTCATTTAGTGTGGTTTTAGCCATTTTTATTTCTTCTTTGGACAAGTATCTGTTTAAATGTTTGCCTATTTTTTAAATGGTTGTTTTTTAAATTTTGAGGTGAAGGATTTCTTTATATATGCTGGATATTAGACTCTAATCAGATCTATGGTTACCAAATATTTTCTCCCTTTAGGTAGGCTGTCTTTTCATTTTCTTGACAAACTCCTTTGAGGTGCAAAAGGCTTTAATTTTGTGGAGTTCCCATTTATCTGTTTTTTATTTTACTATTTGTATATTGGGTTTGAAGTTCATGAAAGCATTTCTATTATAAGGTCCTGTAGATGCGTCCCTACTTTGTCTTCCAAGGTCTTTATGGTCTTGGCCCTTATATTTAGATCTTTCTTCCATCTTGACTTGATTTTGTAATAAAGTGTGAAATGGTGTTCCTCTCTCATTCATTTGATATGGATATCCAGTTCTCCAAGCACCATTTGTTGAAGAAGCCATTCTCTCTCAGTTGAATTGGCTTGGTGGCCTTCTTGAATACAAGATGACTGTATATTCAAGGATCTATATCAGAACTGAGTATGCCTACAACTGCAAGCAGGAGAATTGCATCCATTAGCCATATGGGATCTAAGCCCACTCTGGATTTAGAGGTGGAGTGGACATCACCATTCCGGGGTCTCTAGAATGGAAGAATAAAATATGGATTAGAGTGGACTTACTGGCATTTTACTATAGAACTGTTGTGACTTTAGCAATGGAAGAAATTGTATCATTGATGGGTAGACAGTGGCCATTATAGTTGCTAAGGGCAGGGAGAGGGAAGAAGAGATGTGATGTGGGGGCATTTTTGGGACTTGGTGTCCTAAATGATATTTCAGGGACAGATGCAGGATATTATATGTCCTGCCATAATCTATTGAATGGACTGTAGGAGAATGTAAACTACAATGTAAACTATAATCCATGCAGTGCAGCAGTACTCCAAAATGTATTCACCAAATGCAATGAAATGTGCCACAATGATGAAAGAGATTTTTGATGTGGGAGGAGTGGGTGGGGTGGGGTCGAGTGTGGAGTATATGGGAACCTCATATTTTTTAATGTAACTTTTTTTGTGATCTATGCATCTTTAAAAAAGTCAATTAAAAAATAAAAAAATTGCTTGTGCCAATATCATGCAGTTTGACCACTGTAGCTTTGTAGTATATTTAAAGTCAGGTCTGTGATTCCTCCAGTTTCATTTTTCTTTTTTAATATTTCTTTGGCTATTTGAGGCCCCTTGCGCTTCCATATAAATTTCAGAGTTTTTCCAATTCAGTAAAAAATGCTGTGCTGATTTTTATTGTGATGAATTAAATCAGTAGATCAGTTTGGGTAGGATAGACATCTCAATGATATTTTGTCTTCCCATACATGAACACGGAATATTCTTCCATCTATTTAAGTTTTCTTTGATTACCTTTAACAGTGTTGTGTAGTTTCCTGTGTATAACTCATTTACATCTTTAGTTAAATTTATTCCTAGGTATTTGGTTCTATTAGCTTCTATTGTAAATGGGATTTTTTTCTTGATTTCCTTCTCAGATTACTCATTATGGGTGTAGAAATGCTACTGATTTTTGTGCATTGATCTTATGAGGTGCAACTTTACTGAACTCATTTATAAACTCTGGATGCTTTGTTGTAGATTTTTCAGTGCTTTCTATGTATAGGATCATATCATCTGTAAATGGTAAAATTTTTACTCCTTCCTTTCCAATTTGGATGCCTTTTATATCTTTTTCTTGCCTCAGTGCTTGAGCAAGTACTTCAAATATAATGTTAAATAGAAGCAGTGATAGTAGGCATCCTTGTCTTGCTCCCATCTCAGAGAGAAAGCTTTTAGGTTTTCGCCACTGTGTATGATGTTAGCTGTGGCTTTTTCATATATACCCTTTTGTCATGTTGAGAAAGTCTCCTTCTATTCCTACCTTTTGCAGTTTTATTTTTAATCAGGAAGGGGTGCTGTTTCTTTATCTATAGAGATGATGATATGAATTTTTTTAAATCTGTTTATGTGGTGTATTACATTGATTGATTTTTTTAATGTTGAACCATCCTTGCATGCCAGGAATGAAACCCATTTGATCATGGTCATGGTGTATGATTCATTTGATGTGCTGCTGAATATGATTAACAAGTATTTTTTTGAGGATATTAGCATCTAGGGTCATTAGAGAGATGGGTCTGTAATTTTCCTTTCTTGTGGTATCTTTGTTTGGCTTTGGTATTAGGGTAATGTTGGCATCATAGATTGAGTTAGGTGATGTTTTTTTTTTTGTGGAAGATTTTGAGGTAGGATTGGTGTTAGTTCTTTCTGGAATATTTGGTAGAATTCAACTGTGAAGCCATCTGGGCCTGGCCTCTTCTTAGTTAAGAGGTTTTTGATGACTAATTCAATCTTGTTACTTGTGATTGTTCTGTTGAGTTCATCAATTTCTTCTTCCATTAATGCAGTCTGCTTGTGTGATTCCAGGAATTTACCTATTTCCTCTAAATTATCTTTCTTGTTGGCATATACTTTTTCAAAGTATCCTCTTTTGATACTCTTTATTTCTGTATCCCATTCCTCTTTTCTTATTTTGTGTATTGTGTCTTCTCTCTTTTTTACTTTGTTAATCTAGCTAATGGTTTGTCAACTTTATTGGGTTTCTTGTAGAACCAGCTTTGGGTTTTGTTTATTTTTTTCCCATGCTTTTTAACTTTCTATGTAACTTAGTTCTGCTCTAATCTTTGTTATTTCCTTTTTCTACTTCCTTTTGGGTTTAGTTTGTTGTTCTTTTTCTAATTCCTTTAGTTGTGCAGTTAGGTTTTCAATTTTAGCTTTCTTTTTTTTTTTTGATATATGTATTTATGGCTATGAATTTCTCTCTCAATACAGCTTTTGCTGCACCCCATAGGTTTTGATATGTTGTGTTATCATTTTCTTCTGTTTCACGGTAGTTGCTGATTTCTTTCATATTTTCCTCCTTAGCCTACCGTCTATTTAAGATTGTTTTAATTTCCATATATTTGTGCCAAATCTGACTCTCTGGCCCTTACTGATTTCAAGCTTCATTCCATTGTGTTCAGAGAAATTACTTTGTATAATTTCCATCTTTCTGAATTCATTGAGAGTTGTTCTGTCACCTAGAATGTGGTCTATCTTTGAAGAATGTTCCATATGCCTCAATAAGAAAGTATATCCCACTGTATTTGAGTGTAGTGCTCTGTATATGTATTTGCCCAGATCCTCTAATATATTATTCAAAGTCATTTTTTATTGATTCTCTGTTGAGATGTTCTATCTAATGGTGACAATGTTGTATTAAAGTCCCTCACTATAAGTGTAGAAGCATCTATTTCTCCATGTAGATTTCCAGTGTTTGCTTGATGCATTTTGAGACACCCTGGTTAGGTGCCTAAATATACTATTCCCACCCTTTCTGTTGTTGTTGTCGTTTGCTTGTAAAATTGTTTTCCAGTAATTCACTTTCAACCTCCTTTTATCTTTGGGTTTATTGTGGGTTTCTTGTAGACAGCATATAGATGGGTCATATTTCTTTATCCATTCTGCCAATCTATATCTCTTGACTGGTGAGCTTAATACATTAACATTCAGAGTTATTAGTCAAGGAATTAATTACATTAGCAATACTTTCTATGTATGCCATATGCTGTTTCTATTTTTCTTTTTCTTTTTTTAAATTTTTTCTTACACTCTTCTCAACTCTTGCTCAATTTTCCCTTTCAAACTGCAGTACTCCCTTTAGTATTTCTTGAAAGGCAGGTTTCTCATTGGCATATTCTCTTAATTTTTGTGTATTTGTGAATATATTGAATTCTCCATAATTTTTTAAGGCCAGCTTTGATGGATAGTGAATTCTTTGCTGGAAGATTTTCTTTTTTAGCTGCTTAACTATGTCATTCCACTGCCTTCTTGCTTCCATGGTTTCAGATGAGAGATAAGCCCTTAATCTTTTTGAGCTTCCTTTTTATGTGATGGTTCTTTTTTCTCTTAATGCTTTCAGTATTTACTCTTTGAGCATTGGACAATTTGACCAGCATATGTCTTGGAGTAGGCCTATTGGATTTTATACTCTTTGGAGTGTGCTGCTCTTCCTGGACTTGTACATCTGTCTCAATAGGGTTGGGAAGTTTTCAGCTATTATTTCCTCCAATACACTTTCTGTCCCTTTTCCCTACTCCTCTCTCTCTTGGATGCCTATAATGCATATGTTTGAGCATTTTGTGTTGTTGCTCAGATCCCTAAGACCATGCTGGATTTTTTTCTATCTTTGTATATATTTGTTATATATAAACATATATATATATATATATATATATATATATATATATATATCTGTTATATATCTGTTCTACTATCTGATTTCAGAGCTACTCTCTTCTACATTGCTAATACTTTCCTCTGCCTGTTCAAGTCTGCTTTTGTTTTCTTCCAGTGTGTTTTTGATTTCTTGGATTGTGCCTTTCACTACCAATCATATCCATTATCTTTTTATGTATGTTTACAATTTCTTCAGTATGTTCTCCCAGTGTCTTCTTAATATCCTTAATCTCTTCCTTCACTTCATTATGTTAGTTCATGATATTTGTTTGGACAGCTCTGAATAGTTTTTCCATGTTCTACATTTCTTCCTGGTTTTAAATTTGTTCATTGGACTGGGCTGTGTCTTCCTGTTTCTTGTTACAGTTTATAATTTTTTGTTGGTGTTTAGACCTCTCCTTATCTTGATGGTGGTTCAGTTGATTAGTTTCTCTTTCTACTCTAGGGTTTTATTTAGTTGCTGACTTTTTGTGTATGGTGAGTTTTCTCTTAGACATTTTCTTCCTCTTATTCTATCTCCTTGCTGTTGTCTATGTTCCCTTGAAAGGCCATGTTGAATTTCAACAAAAATTTATAAAAGTGTATGATCTAGAGTGTAGACCATAATGTAAACCATTGACCATGGTTAATAGCTGTGTTTCAATATTTGTACATCAAATGTAACAAATGTATCTTTCACATGTAAAAAGGTTATCAATAGGGAAGAGGGTAAAGAGGGAGGATGTTGGGTATATGATAGCCTCCTATATTTTGTATGTGACTTTACTGTGGCCTAAAACTTCTTTGGAGACAGAATGGAAAAATGTAAGACATTGGGCGAGAAATGGAAGAAAACACCACTGTACATACAGGTCAACAGATATTTCAATGATGAGAGGCAAATATCAAAAATGATTCTTTAAAATATTTTTTCATTTTTTAATACCCCAAATTTTTAAAACTTTATTTTAGTTTTAGTTTTTCTAAAATATTATGTATTTTATTTAATATGTTTAAATCTATCATTATTATTTCATTTTCCTTTTAATCAAATTTGGCAATATTCTTGAATTCATTTTTGGAGTTTTGTCACTATGACAGGGGAGGATCACTGGTGTGGGATGTCTGTGATGGGGGATACATGTGAGGAAATTCACCTGGGTATACATATAAGGTATATAAATATGTTCAAATGTTCATAGGGCATTGCCAAAGTGGGCAGAGATGTACACAACAGAAAGAATATTGAATTCCCATCCTTGGGAGCTCTGCCACACTCTCTAATGGAACGGCAACAATCCCCCAAGTACAGGAACAATGACTAATGAAGAAGGATGGTCCATTGATGGGCCCTTCATATTGACAACTATGCTGAGCCTTTGCTCTTGAATTTGCAATTTTGCCCAGTATTGTAGGGTGTCTGAGAGCTACCTCCTGAGAGCCTCCATGTTGCTCGAGTATGGCCTCTCTCTGAGGCAAACTCAGCATATAAATTCATTGCCTTACTCCCAGCATGGGACATGATGACTAAGGATGAGCCTCCTTGGCACCAAGAGATTACTACCAAGCACTGATTGTTGACACAACTGGAGAAAGACCTTGAATAAAGGGGAAAAAAGATAAAGACAAATGAGTTTATATGGCTAAGAGACCTCAAAGTGAGTCAGGAGGTCATCAGAGAGGTAATGCTTATGCATGTCTCAGCAGGATCTCATAGACAGCCAACATGGATACTATCCCAAATAGTGGGGTTCCTGAAGGATCTAGAGACACCTACATCCCATGGTCATGGCAGATAGCTCTGGAATTTGGAGCCTTGCTAGTGGACCCTACTTTGGAGTTTGTGCACCTGAGTATGACAGAGGTGGACTCAGATGTGACTTCACTGCACATACATCATCTGTCCCTTTCATTTGAACCTATAGTTGGTGCTGGAGTTGGGAGGTATACATCCAGGAGACTTGAATACTTGAACCTCTGGACTGCCAGCTGCAACACCTACTCTCCAGTTCATTAGACTCACCCAGGATAAACAAAAAGGAGGTGAGGATGGACAATCACCACACCAAGGAACCAGGAGTCTACAATTTCAAGCTTGTAAGTCCCAGGCATCAGCCATATGGGACTGAAGCCCCCTCTCAATTAGAAGTCCAGTGGGCATCACCATCTCAGAATGCTCAGGATTGGGGGATAAAATATGGACTAGAGTGGATGGACTTATTGGTATTCTCCTATAGACTTATTTTGATTCTAGCAATGGAAGAAATGATATCATTGATATGGAGACAGTGGCCACTGAAGGTGCTGAATTCAGTGAGAGGGAAAAAGAGGTTTAATATGGGGGCATGTTCAGGACTTGGAGGTGACCTGAATGATATTGTAATGACAGATATAGGGTATTATATATCCTGCCATAACCTACAGAATTGAGTAGAAAAGAGCATAAACTACAATGTAAGCTACAATCCATGCTTAATGCCAGTGCTCTAAAATGTGTTTATCAATTCCAGTGAATGTACCACACTGATGAAAGAAGTTATTAATGTGGGGAAAAGCAGAAGCTGTGGGGAGTGAGGTATATGGGAATCCCTTATATTTTTTTATGTAATATTTTATGTAATCTAAGTAACTTTTAAAAATAAGTAAAAAATATATTTTTAAAAATACTATCTATATGTTCCCTGTCATAAAATATCACCTGGGTGTTTGATAACCCAGCAGATCACTACTCTAAGGAAAGCTGGGTATCAAGCCAGGGACCTTGCATATTCAAACTGGGGACTCCTCTACTGAGGTAAATTTTCTCATTGGGTTTATTAGCTAGAGAGCTATTCAGTCATTTTCCCTAGGCAGGTTTGACTCTTTGTAATTGGGTGGATTCCTGCTGATTAAGGGACTGACTGTCCCTGCCCACTTTCTATTCTTATTGATTTTACTCCAAGGGCAGCAGGACATGATAGCCTGTGTGATTAGGTCCCCCTCATGCCTCCTGGTCAGTTCGAGTTCCCTTCTGAAATTCATGTGGGTCCCTGGTAACTGAACTCACCATAAAGAAATACCTCTCAACCAGTGTAGGCACAAAGATATGGAAGTTAAAAAACATACTCTTAGACAATCAGGAAATGGCAAAAGAAATCAGAAACTACCTAGAAACAAATAAAAATAACAACCAACATATCAAAAATTCCAGGATATAGCAAAAGCAGGTTGAGAGGGAAATTTATAGCCATAAATGCCTATATTTAAAAAGAAGAAAGAGCTAAGATCAAAGACCTAATTGCACATCTGGAGGAGTTAGAAAAGCAATCTAATCCAAAATCAAGCAGAAAGAAGGAAATAAGAAAGGTTAAAGCAGAACTAAATGAAATTGAACATAAGAAAGCACTAGAAGAAATTAACAAAACCCAATGTTAATTCTCTGAGATTAATAAAATTTACACATCATTAGCTAGACTAATTAAAAAAACAGGGAAGATGCAAATACATATAATAAGAAATGAGGAAGGGCATATCACCACTGATCTCACAGAAATAGAGTATCATATGAGGACACTTTGAAAAATTGCATGCCAACAAGATGGATAGCTAATATGAAATGGACAAACTTGTAGAAAAACACCAGCAGTCTATATTGACTAAAGAAGAAATGATGAACTCAACAGACCAATCAGAAGTAAGATGATTGAATTAGTCATCAACGCCACAATGAAGAAGAACCCAGAATCATATGGCTTCAATGGGAAATTCTACCAATAATTCTGGAAAGAACAATACCAATCCTGCTTAAACTCTTCCAGAAAATAGAAGTAGATGTAACATTGCCTAACTCAGTCTATGATGCAAACATCAACATAAAATGAAAGCCACATTAAAAAAAGAAGAAAAGAAAACTACAGACCAATCTGTCTAATGAACCCAGATACTAACATCTTCAACAAAATACTTGTTATTCAATGAAATATCAGATGGCTTTTATACACCATGGTCAAGTGGGTGTCATCCCTGGTACACAAGGATGTTCAACATAAAAATCAATGTAATACACCACATTAAGAGAGCAACAAAAAAGATCACATGATCATGTCTATTGAATCAGAAAAATCATTTGACAAAATACAGCATCCTTTTCAGATAAAAGCACTTCAAATGCTAGGAATATAAGGAAACTTCCTCAACATGATAAAGGATATATATGAAAAACCCAGGGTGCCCGCTATCACAGCTCTTATTTAACATTGTGCTAGAAGTACTTGCTCAAGCATTTAGGCAAGAAAAAGAAATAAAAGTCATTGAAATGGAAAGGCAAAAGTAAAAAAAAACCAAATATTTTCAAATAGCTTGATCCTTATATACAGAAAATCATGAAAAATCTAAAACAAAGTTTCTAGAGTTGATAAATAATTTCAATATTGTTGCAGAATATAAGATCAATATGCAAAGTCAGTAGCATTTCTCTATACTAATAATGAGAAGTCTGAAGAAGTCCAGAAAAATATTCAATTTACAATAGCAAATAAAGAGTCAAATCTTTGGGAATAAACTTAAGATATAAAGGATTTGTGCATGTAAAACTTCACAACATTGTAAAAGGAAATCAAAGAAGACCTAAATAAATTGAAAAATATTCCATGCTCATGGATTTAAACACTAAACATCAAGATGTCTTTCTACACAAATTGATTTACAGATTTAATACACTCCCAATAAAACCAGCAATAGCATTTTTTACTGAATTGGAAAAGCAGATTATGAAATTTTTTGGAATGGCAAGGGGACCTAAATAGCCAAAAACATTGAAAGAAAAAATGAAATTGATGGAATCACACTGCCTGACTTTAAAGAAAGGGTTCTTAACAAAGAATCCATGAGCTTGAATTGAAATAAAAAAGAAAAAAACATTATACTTGTAGGGGCGTGTTGGTGTGGGTGTGGCATATTTATTAAATAATCACGTGGACTTAGTAAGGGGTCCATGGTTTTCACCTTGCTAAGGAATTTTGCATCTAAGTTCATTAGAGAGATTGTTCCGTTATTTTCTTTTCTTGTAGCATCTTTGTGTGGCTTTGGTATTAGGGTGATATTAGCACTGTCGAATGAGTTAGGTAAAATTCACTCCATTTCTATTTTATGAAAGAGTTTGAGCATGACAGGTGTTAGTTCTTTCTGGAATGATTAGTAGTATTCACCTGTGAAGTCACTTGGTCCTGGACTTTTCTTTGTTGGGAGGTTTTTGAAAACTTGTTCAATCTCATAACTTGTGACTGTTTTTTTAAGTTTTTCTATTTCTTCTTTCATCAATATAGGTTGCTTATGTATATTTATATTTTGTATTTAGATGTATTACTTCATCTAAATTGTCCATTTTACTGGACAAAGTCACTCTTATGATACTCTACTTCTTGGCAGTCAGTGATACCTTCTCTCTCTCATTTCTAATTTTATTTATGTGCATCTTTTCTCATTTTTTCCTTTGTTAGTTTAGCTAAGGTTTGCCATTTTTATTCATCTTCTCCAAGAATCAACTTAGAGTTTAGTTAATTCTTTCTAATGTTCCTTTTTATCTCTATTTCATTTCATTCTACTCCAATCTTTTTTATTTCTTTCTTTCTGCTTGCTTTGGGATAGGTTTATTGTTCTTTTTCTGGTTCCTCCAGGTGTGGAATTAGGTCTTTGATTTTAGTTATTTCTGCTTTTTAAATGCAGGTATTTTAGGGCTATACATTTTCCTCTCAGCACTGATATAGCTGCATCCCATAAATTTTGATATATTGCATTCTAATTTTCATTTGCTTCTAGGTAGTTACTGAATTCTCTGGCAATTTCCTACCTGACCTACTGATAGTTAAAGAGATTGTTGAACTTCCACATATTTGTGCCTACTGCACTTCTTCCTTTAATGATTTGTAGTTTCATTTAGTTGTGATCAGAGAAAATATTCTGTATAATTTCTATCTTTCTAAATTTTTTGAGAATTTCTATGACCTAGTATGTGGCCTATCCTGGAGAATGATGCTAGAGCACTTGAGAAGAATGTATACCCTGCTCTTTCTGAGTAGAATGTTCTGTATAAGCCTATCTTTTCTAATTCTGCTAATGTAATGTTCAAGGTCTCTTTTTGAGCCTCTGTTGAGATGTTCTATCAAATGGTGATAATGGTAATTTGAAGTCTCCCCATTATGATTGTTCAGGCATATTTTTAAAAAATTTATATACTTTTTTCTTAAATTGTTTTTTTAAAGGTACAAAAATCACAGAAAATATCACATTAAAAGATATAAGAGGTTCCCACATACCCCACACCCCAACCCCCCACTCTTCCCACATCAACAACTTCTTTCATCATTGTGACATATTCAGTGCATTTGGTGAATACATTTCGGAGCACTGCTGCACTGCGTGGATTATAGTTTACACTCTCCCCCAGTACATTCAGTGGGTTATGGCAATATATATAATGTCTGGCATCTGTCCCTGAAATATCACTTAGGACAACTCTAAGTCCTGAAAATGCCCCCACATCTCATCTCTACTTCCCTTTCCCTGCCCTAGCAAATACCTTGGCCAATTTCTCCAGATCAATGCTAAAGTTTCTTCCATTACTAGTCACAATAATTCTATAGTAGAATACCAGTCAGTTCACTCTAATCCATATTTTATTCCTCCATCCTGTGGACGCTGGTTTGGTGATGTCTGCTACACCTCTATATTGAGAGGCAGCTTAGATCCCACATGGTTGATGGATGGGATTCTCCTGCTTGGAGTTGTAGTCACTCTCAGTTCCCTGGCATCGTGGTTGACCATCCTCACTTTCCTGTTAACTAACCTGTGCAAGTCCAACAAGCTGGAGAGTAGGAGCTGCAACTCTGCTGAGGCTTAGGGCCCATCTGGCACATGGCCAGTGCAGAGACTGAAATCTCCTGGGTATACACAAACCCCAGCAACAACCACAGGTTCAGTAAGTGATAGAAGAGGCATGTGTAGAAAGGTCACATCTGAGTCCGGCTCCATCACACTCAGGAACACAAATTCCCTGGTAGGGCCTACAGACAAGACACTGAATTCCCAAGCCAACCATGAGGAATCTTTTTCTCCTCTTAGTTTTGTTAGTATTTGCCTCTCATATTATTCTTTCTTATTGGCATATTAACCTATTATTCATATACAGAGCCCTTCTGTCTCTTAACAACAGTTTTGCATTTGAAGACTATTTTTTTCCTAATATTAGTGTAGAATCTCCTGCCCTTTTGTGGTTAATGTTTGCATGTAAAATTGTTTTCCAACATTTTACTTGCAACTTGTTTTTATCCCTGTATCTAAGGTGAGTTTCTTATAGACAGCATATAGATAGGTCGTATATATATTAAGCAGGAATAAAAAATTATAAAAGGTGAGAAAAATGGGAAAACTTAAAATAGAATGGAATAAAAGAGAAGAAAATAAAATAAAATGCCAGATAATTAAGAAGAGGAAAAAGAAAGATAAAACAGAAAGGTGGAAAGGAAGGAAGAAAAAGAGGGAAAATGAAAGAAAAATAAAAAGAGTAAGGAAAGAGAAAAATAAAGACAGGAAAATAATAATAATAAATGATACAAAGGTAGGAAAAAAGAAAAAATTTAAAAAGTGAAAAAATAAATGGGAATAGAAGAATAAAAAGTAAAAACAAACAAACAGGAGAAGGAAGAATGAAAATAAGGAAGCAAAGAAGTAAATAACAAGCAAAACAAAACAAAATAAAAGGAAATGTTATTACTGTGAAGGCAGTATTTACTTCAAGAAGTTTATCTTTAGGGTTTTATACATCATATCTTTTTTTTCCCTCTTTTTACCCTTTCAGTTACTCTTATAAAATATCTTCATTTCTACGCTGTCTTTCAAACCACTCTTTCCTGTCTTTTCCTTACAGCCTGCTTAACTGTCCTTAGGATTTCTTGAAAAGCAGGACTCCTTTGACAAATTCTCTCAATTTCTGTTTATATCTGAATATTTTGATCTCTCCCTCATTAGTGAAGGACAATTTTGTTGGGTAAAGAATTCTGAGCTAGCAGTTTTTCTCTTGCAGTACTTAAATATGTCAAACCATTGCCTTCTTCCCTCCGTGATTTTAGATAAGAAATAAGCACTTAAACTTATCACATATTCCTTGTATCTGATCTGTTGCTTTTCTCATCCTGCTTTCAAGATTCTTTATCTTTGGCATTTGACAATCTGATTAGTATGTGTCTCTGAGAAGTCCTGCTAGAATTTATTGTTTGAAGTACTTCCTGGAATATATATCTCTGTACCCCATAAGAGTTGGGAAATTTTTCAGCCATTTTTTTTCTCAAACTTTCTTTCTGCCCCTTTTCATTTCTCTCTCTTCTCACTCTGGAACATCCATAATGTGTATGTTTATGCATTTCATGATATTCAATTCCCTGAAACCCTAATCAATTATTTCCAGTTTTTCTCTGTTTTTTATTTCTGTCTGTCTGATTTGGGGTGTTTTGTCTTCTAATTCACTAATAATTCCCTCTGCCTGTTCAAGTCTGCTGTTGTGTGATTCTATTGTATCTTTAATTATTTTCCTTTGTGTCCTTCAATACTATAAGATCTTTTAATTTTCTATATATGTTTACATTTTCTTCTTTATGCACACCCAGTGTCTCCTTAATATCCTTTATCTCTTCCTTCATTTCCTTGACTTGATTTATGGGATTTTAATTAACATCTTTAATTAGTTGTTCCAAATTCTGTGTTTACTCTTTTTACTTTGTTACTTTTACTCTACCACATCATCCTTTTTCTTAGTATGCCTTGCCATTTTTTGCAGATGTCTAGCCATCTGTTTATATTGATGAGTTCACTTTGTTGGTCATTTTCTCTCAACTATTTTTTGGTTGTTAGAACTTTGTTAATGCTATTCTTTAATACTTGGTGTAACTTATTCTAAATTTTTACAATGTCCTGTGTTTAACTAATAAAAACTGGACCATGGCCAAATGGAATTGGCATAGATATGTCCAAAAGTCATTTCCTCTACATTGGCCTCTCTCAGTCTCCATGTCCTTGAATCTTCCTGGACATTGTACAGTGGTCCTCTGGTTTCAGAATCTGAGCATAGCTGTCTCTTTTCTCCCTGCATCTGCCTGCACCTGCCTTATGACAGTGACACTTCTCTTCCAGACTCTTCCCCCTCCTCCCAGCAAGGCCCATCTGACTGGCCTTGCCACATGCCCTGAGCATCTGCCACCTCCCCATACTCCTGGCAAGGGTCCCTTCATTGGTCACTGATGTGTTGCTCACCTCATAGCCCTGCTACCTCCACTGGTGGCTGATAATTGCACCCTTCTTGCCAGCCTCCTGTGTGCCACTCACCTCATGGCCCCACTAGTTACCCTTGTGCCCAACATGATTCCCTTCCTGACATCTGTGTGCTGCTTGGCCATGACTGTGCCAGTTTCCCATGCCCAGCAAGGCCTGCCCTCACTAGTTGCCCATGCATCACTCACCCTGTGGCTCCACCATTTCCCTCCATGCCCAGCAAGTCCCCACTTGCCAGCTAATGGCATACCTTTCAACTTGTGCCCCAACACTTCCCTAATGCACAAGAAGACTGCCTGTCTTCTCTCCATTTCTGTAGGATAGCCAATTGATTTTTGATAATGGTACCAAGTTCACTCAATAGGGGAGAAAATTCTCTTCAACAAATTAAGCTGGAAAAAATGTCTACATGGGAAAATGAGTGCATCCCTACCTCACAACTTATACAAAAATTAACTAAAAAATGAATCAAAGAACTAAATATAAGCATTAAAATGGAAAAAAAATTCCCAGAAGAAAATGAAATGTGAGGAAACATTTCAGGACCTTGTGTTAGGCAACTGTTTCATAGACTTTACAACAAATCATGAGCAAAAAAAAAAAACCTCAAGTAATTAAAGATGCAGCTCTGTTAAATGTAGGAACACTATGTAGATTTCACTAAATTGTGCCAGGACAATTGGAAAAAATATTTGAAAAATAAAATTGTATTCATATTTCCCAACCTGCCCCAAATCAACTCTAAGTGGGTCGAATAATAAAGTGTTATATTTGGGAAGAAATCTTCAGAATCTTAAAGTTGGAAAGAATTATATAGTAGGAGAAGGAGGAGAAGGAGGAAAAATGATATAAAAACACAACTAGAAATTTTTTGTGAATTTGATTGCATTAATATGAAGAATTTTTTCCCTAAATACAACATGAAAGCACAGTATCCCACACCATATATCAAGTGAAAATAAATGTCACTTATAAAGTTTTCAAAGAAGAAGCACAAATATCTCATTTACACCTTACAATATTCATGCTGAAGGAAAATAAATAGTATAATTACAATGAGGTAATACAACAAATTCAATAGACTGCAAAAAATATCTGGAAACACCAGTTATAGCTGAGAATGTGGAGCAGAGGACCTGCTCAAAAGTTATTGATATGTGTATATAAGTTGGAAGAGAAGTTTTGGAAAGCTGGTTAATATTGTTACAGTCAGCTATGACCATGTTATGTTGCAGTCACCAGTAAGTCTTAATTTGTGATGCTGAGAGCAATTTATGACACGTTTCATGAGTTTTGGCTCTGGCTTTGCTACACACCATTCACATTCTTTGTCCAGGCTACTGGAGCAGCTTGTGTATGGGATGTTACTCATTCTTTTGGCAGAATGAGAAGTTATTAAACACATACATCTGTAGCCTAGTCTGGCAGTAATGAATTAGGACATTATAATTCACTTTTACAAGGGCACTGCAGAGAGGGGCATCTCAAAAGACATTGATATATTGAATAATGATCCCAACTGAGCTTTATATATTAAATTTCAGATATACATGCTATGACCCTGCATTTTCAGTAAAGAGAGTGATTACCTTTATGATGGAATAAAAGGTGATGGAAAGGAGATAAACATGGAAAATCTCTAGGATTCTGAGGTGATTACGTTAGGATTATTTTGATAATTATGGGACTCAGGACCCCTGGCTAGTCTTGCTCTTGACCACAGCTGCATTCCTCCCCAAGGTGCCTCCACTAGGAGCCTCTGATCTCCGGCTGCAAACCCAGGTTTTCCTCAGGTGTCTCAGCTGAGAACTCTTTATTGGATGGAGAGGGAGACTTTGAGGCCTTTCTCTCTCTCCTCCTCAATACTCAGTATATTAAACTCCTAGCCCAGGGCCCATAAAACTGCAGAAACCTTTTTTCAGGTGCTCTCTCAGCAGTGAGTTGATTCCATGTCTATACAGATCCATCTGTCCCTCCCCCAGTGGCAGCTTTCCACAGCATCATGAGACAGGGTTCAGTCTATGTCTTTAGTGTTTACCCTCCTGCTTTTATATTATCACAGTAAGTGACTAAATGCCCCACTTGTTACTACCATCTTGGCTTTGAGTATTTAAATCAGCTACTTTTGATACCTGGCAGCTGAACTCAGCTCTTAATAAAATTGGCACAGGGGGAAGGGTAGCAAATTAAGCTGGATGGTGTTCTGGAAAACCAAAAGATGCTGTGAGGCACCTATGCCAGGAGGTGGTGAAATCCATGGGGCCCTCTGAAGGGATGCTTGGCAGAAAGCACTGGCAAAAATTGAGATTTTGAATGAGAATAAACATAAAGAAATCATTTTATTTTATTTTATTTTATTTATTTAATTTCCCCCCCTCCCCTGGTTGTCTGTTCTTGGTGTCTTTTTGCTGCGTCTTGTTTTCTTTGTGTTTTAAGTGGCCACAAGTGTGTTGAGACACTAAATGGGAGCATCTAATTAATATATTCAAGGAGATAAAGCATAGTTTTGCATCTGAATTGAGCTATGAGAAATACAAGAATCTAAAGAGAGAAAAAGGGGATATTATATATGTGTACAGAATGTCTTTAATCAGAAGTTCATTTCATATTTTGGAAAAAACTTGACGATATTTCTCATAATATGTATTTATAATTTTTTTTTTTAAATTATGGAAGGGGTAGGGAGCTGGGCATATGGGAACCCCATAAATTTTTGATGTAACATTTATGTAATCTAAATATCTTTTAAGAAATACAAAAGTATATAAAAATGTTGAAAATATGGACAAAATTATCGTACAATTTCTGTGATAAAAATGAAATTTATTGTTAAATATTACATAAATAAAATCCATAGAAAATCTTTTCAGGAATAAAACAAGTTTTCTGATTAAGATAGCATAATAGCATACTACAGGACAGGCACATTAATTAAAACACACACTTAGAAATACTGAATATCAAGAAATGCATTAAAAAGCATAATATCAAGAAAATGAAAGAAGAGAATCTGAAGACTTAGATTTTTATCAGGAGCCACTGAGAAATATAATTCAATGCTTCTAGATAGTCATATATCTGGAGGGAATTAAAATTGACAGAAATTATATATGTGACTATAAACATAAATATAAATAAGACGTGATGGGATATAAAGACATATTCACACATGCAAAGATTCAGAAAGGATATAGCTAATCTTTGTAAGCTTGTTCCTTGAATATAAAATCAGACAGTGGTCACCTCCCGGCTCCAGGGCTGAGGTGGTGCGGGAGGACACCTGCCCAGCGGCCGCATCTGCCTCTTCCACGCATAGGGGTCAACGTGGGTGTTGGGCACGTGGGCATACAGCATTTAATGAAAAATCCTGGCTTAAGGGGTAAACATGACAGGCTTCTTGGATAATTTCCATTGGCCAGAATGTGAAAGTATTGACTGAAGTAAGAGAAGAAATGCAGGTATTTCTGTGGTGGCAGGTATATTGCTTTTAACAGGGTGGTGTAGCCTAAGCCAGAACAGATGAACCATGCCTTTCACACATGTGGTGTGTTTTCCACACTGGTTTGCTTCAAGATAAATGCTGTGTCAAATGATCAGATGTGAGCTGATGACTGTGAGAACCGCTGTTTAGGAAGAACAGGTGCTCCAGTTCAGTTTTTCATTGTTTTCTTGTTGATGTTTGGGTTACTTATTGTTTCCATGTGGATTCTTTTTGGTGCCTATGCTACCCAAAATATTGATGTTTATCCAGGACTAGCAGTGTTTTCTCAAAATCCACTTTTCTTTTAGAAACTTGATCTGCAGATTTGGAAGAACTGAGGAGCTAAGGACCTGGGATCACTCCTTTATATCACATTTCCTTTTTGTTATGTTATATTCTATTTGTAGATAAGTTTTTATCTCTCAATATAATTTATGCATCGCCAAATAGAATAGATTGTGCATTTAATGTTTTGTTTCTTTACATGTTTATGCTCTAAAGTTTTGAAATAGTTTCATGAAATTTCTTTTTTACCATTGAATACATTGTTAATATTTACATAACATAGGACTATATATATTGGATGATTAGTATCAGTTGTTTTATTCCTGAATACTTAAAGCTTGATCTGTTCCCTGAGGCAGGGTTCTATTATATCATCTTACAGTTAACTACTCAGTTTCAGTATATCTAATTTCTGAACATGCACAAAAATATAGCTCTCTTGATCTAAAATAAGCACTGAGACACTTAAAAATGTATTTCAGTAAATTTTAATTTATTTTGGCTTAAAAATGAGATTTTTTTAAAAGGTAAAATCTTTCATCTTTTGTAGTAAAGAAATGGGCTTTTATAAGAAGTTTTTTTAAATTCGTGAAGGGCTAATTTAAAAGACATTTAAAAACAGTTCTAATATGACTTTATTCGAGAAAGGATAATACATGATCAAATAAACTGAGTTTTACCTGGTTAATGTAAAAAGATTGGAAGGTGGCTGAGCAACATGCTTCCTATTAAAGCAGCTGAAATGATCAATCTACTGGGGTTATCTTTTATAGCCTACCATTATCTGACATTATAAAATTCTGTATCAAGCAAGCTGGAAACAACTGATTTAAAAGCCTGAACCATTTAACAAGTGGAATGGTTAGTTTAAAGCTGGAGTGCTTTCTCCAGAAGGGAATTACTGTGGCCTCGTGAAAAATTCATCCCCTAGTGACCTGGCTGCAGCTCTCTTTTTGTTCTAGCTCTCAAGCTTTGGGGAAAGTGTTCCTGCAAAATATATCTTCAATGTGAAATCAAGTAAAAATTTTGTATTGGGTTTTAAATATTGAATTTGCACTGCATGTATTCCTATGAAAGATTTCAAAGGGATAGTTGGGTCTTAATTGCTATTTTTGTTTCATTTGTTATACAGGTATTTGTCATACTTTTTTTCCCCAGAGAGATTTTATAAAGCCTTTAGCTGTAAGGCAGAAAAATGTCAAGGGTATTATAACACCTTTACAGCTTTTAATGCAAGACTTATGTAGCTTAACTTCTGTCCTCTCTTGGTGAGAATTTGCCATAAAAAGAGTATGAAGCACTTTGTAGAAATCTGTGCCTTTGTCCAGATGCTGTCTTGTTTAATTCTTTCATTGTTGTTTTTATCTCTTAAAATGTCAGGAAACTCTGTTTTACTTCCAACAAATTGTAAGACCGATTACTTGTTCCAACTACCTTATAACCTGCTGCAATAAATATTACTTCACACACACACACACACAAATCAATCAGTGATGCCTTTACCCAGGAAAAAGCTAGGAAGAAAACTCAGGTAAGAACAACTAAATTTTACGAAGAAATATGATGATTCCCTCAATTTTCAAACATTGAAAATATGAGCTTAAGCTTATATTTCAGACATTGGATGAATAGGAGCAAATTTTAGATTTTTCTTAGGATTATTATTTTTGATGAAAGGAGGGCTGAATTCAACATAATCTTGATTCTATGTCAAATAATTCATACTGAGCCATAATGAGACTGTAAATTGTACAACTTACAGCTGAATATAAATGACCCTAAGTTTCTACAAAGTACACATTTCCTACATAGGCTCCTGGAGTTAAAAAGGAAGTCATCAAAAAATTAAATTCTTAGATATATAGAAGCTAATATATTCTTAGACTATCAGAATGCTGGCTAAGCCTTTAGTTATCTGAAAAATAAAACTCTTTCAATCGTGAGATTTTAACTTTTATATCTTACTTATGGGAAAAGTAAATCACATAGTATTAGCAAGACTGATGTTCTGTAGGCAAATCCAATATCATTTATTGCTATATCTACTCCATTTTATAATAATGAATCCTGGTTTACCTCATGCAGAAGCCTGAATGAAATAAATATAGCAAAAATCATTTACACGGAGATAAATAAAACCTAGAACTTGCAAATTATATTGTGTTAAAGGACAGGGTTCTTATATGCCCCTTTTTGAATGAGACAAACAAATCTCAAGTATTTCAACAATAATACTGGTCTCTGTGCTATATCCATGATGATTCCTCAATTGCTATATGTATACTCATGTCGATTCCTCAATTCCATAGTTGTCTCTTAGATGTAATCACTTTATTACTTTGAGCAGACACATGCATATGAGTGAATCAAGGGGAGCAATTTACAAAGGATGTTTCTCTAAACCAAAGGACGCAATATATTCTTCCAGGGTGGCCATAGACATACATAAAAAGCATAGGCACCTGTTCAGGCACTGATATAGAAGGCATGGCTTTTTCTTATGATGCCGTGTGTTGTTTTTTGCTCTAAACCATCATAATAATTTTCCAAAACATTTTTAGAATTTGAAAGTCTATTCAGGAAGAATACATGAATCATACAAATATAGAATGGAGAATGAAAAATTATGACAGTTTTCTAGCTTACTGTTTCATGCTAATAACAAGATATGTACAGACAAGAAAGCTTTAAAATTTTATAGGGAAAGATACACATTTAAAAACATATATAAAATATAAATTAAACTTCTTTGAAATTGTATTTTTAAGTTTTTTTTTTTAACCAAAGAAAGCCCTCCTTCGTAACTCAAAATATCTGTGGAACATTCTGCCTAGAGCAATGTTAATCTCTCTGTTTCGTAGACTATAAATGAGGGGGTTTATAACTGGGGGCACCATGGTGTAGAACATGCCTGTGAGCAGGTTGCTAAGAGATGCTTTCTCTGAAATGGGACCTAAGGCAGCAGCCATTCCAGAAATTGTAAATATAAGTAGAACTGCCAACTGTGGTGTGCAGGTGGATAAGGCTTTATTACGGGCTTCCATGGAATGCATGCCAAGCACCATTGTAAATATATTAATGTATGATATAAACAATAAAGCAGAACATAATAAGCCCAGAGCCACACCTACAGTTAGGATGACAAACTCAGAAAACTGAACTTCTGAGGATGAGATCCTCAAAATTTGAGGTATATCACAGAAATATTGATGGATCACATTGGTCTCTGTGAAGGGAAGCCTGAACATGGTGCCTGTGTGGATAGAAGAATACACCAACCCACTTGCCCATGAACCACCAGCTGCCTGTGTGCACAGACGTGGGGTGATGGTGAGTCCATAGTGCAGAGGGTGGCAAATGGCAACATAGCGATCATAGGACATCACCACCAGGAAGGCCAACTCTG